>NW_027187400.1:21128187-21157678 GCF_028583685.1 Petaurus breviceps papuanus
AAGGAAGGAAGGAAGGAAGGAAGGAAGGAAGGAAGGAAGGAAATGAGGGAGGGAGGGAGGGAGGAAGGAAGGAAGGAAGGAAGGAAGAAGGAAAGAAAGAAAGAAAGAAAGAAAGAAAGAAAGAAAGAAAGAAAGAAAGAAAGAAAGAAAGAAAGAAAGAAAGAAAGAAAGAAAGAAAGAAAGAAAAAAAGATTTTTTAAAAATCAAAGAAAGGGTTGGGATAAGGCAGCTTCTGAGGTCTTTTCCAGCTCTGGATCTAAGAGCCTATGAATTTCCCCAAGGGCATAATAGCTAGTCTCTTGTGGAAGCCATGTCCTGGATTTCTACTCCCAATCTCTTGCAGATCAGCAGTAAGAGAAGGCAGGTGCATGGGCTTGCGTTCACATGTACACACACACACACACACACACACACACACACACACACACACTGACCACAAAGGCAGGAAAATGGCAAAATCAGCACTGGGGAGATCTGAGGCAGTGAGACCAGGGACTTAAGCCAGGGGCAGTTGGGCATTCAGGATAGTGCCCAGGCAGTGTGGAAAGATCCCTAGAGAGCTGTCCTTGAAGTCTGGAAGACCTGAATTCTAATGCAGCCTCAAACAACTGCTAACAGTGGGACACTGGACTGGTTGTTTAATCTCTCTGATTCTCAGTTTTCTCATATGTAAAATGAGGCTACTAATAGCACCTAGGAGGCTAGAGGGTGCCATAGTACAGAGTTCTGGGCCTGGAGTCAGGAAGACTCTTCCTGAGTTCAAATCCAGCCTCAGACATTTACTAGCTGTGTGACCCTGAGCAAGTCACGTCACCCTGTTTCCTTCAGTTTCTTCATCTGTCAAGTGAGCTGGAGAAGGAAATGGCAAACTACTCCAGTATCTTTGCCAAGAAAACCCTAAATGGGGTCACAAAGAGTCAGACACAACTGAAACCACTGAACAATACCAATAGGACCTAGGACCCACTAGGCTGCTGGGAGGGTCAAATGAGACACCCCATATGAGGAATGCTTTGAAAACTGAGAGAGACCTGAGCTGGTGCTCTGGGTGTGGGACTCTCTCTGGAATGGGGAGGGGGTCACAGGTGAGGCCAAGGTCGTTCAGCAGAGCTGTGGGGGTGGAGCAGAATCTGTTCAAACTGCCACCTGCCTGCACTTTGTCTCTTAATTAATCCACCATTTATCCAGGGAAATTTAAA
Organism: Petaurus breviceps papuanus; assembly: GCF_028583685.1. Classification (NCBI taxonomy): domain Eukaryota; kingdom Metazoa; phylum Chordata; class Mammalia; order Diprotodontia; family Petauridae; genus Petaurus; species Petaurus breviceps. Next base: position 21,129,387 of record NW_027187400.1, read on the forward strand.
AACCACTCCATTCTCTTTTCAGGAGCATCCACCTACTATCATGCAAGATTTTCTTGCTATTAGACTCTTCAGGAGAGCAAACCTACAGGGCTGGGCTGGGCACCCAGCATCATTGTTCCAGATCTGCAGAGGTCAAACCAAAGAGGGAGTCTAGGAGCCTAACAGCAAGGGAGGCTACCCTGGAGAAAGGAGCCTGATGTCCTGAGATCTGAGAGAGGCCATTCAGCACAGAAGGAAGAATTCAGGATTTGGAGTCAGAGATGCAGAATTCCAGTTCTACCACTGCTTCTTACTGCCTGTGTCATCACCTAAGACATTTGTAAAGTTGTTAATACAGTGCCAGCACGTAGTGGGTGCTTAATAAATGCTTGTTTCCTCTTTCCCTCCGCTGTGAGACCTTGGGTGAGTCATTTCAACTCTGTGCCTCAGTTTTCTCACCTGTAAAATAAGGGGATTGGATTAGATGGCCTCTCAGGTCCCTTCTAACTCTGAAGCTATGATCCTCTGAGCTCATGTGTCCTCTCCCTAAGAGAAGGGGTCAGCCATGGCCTCATTTCATGAATGGTCCAGCCCATGGTCTGGAATCCTAGGTATTTTTTCTCAGTTATCTGGGGAGAGTTTACTGCATGTGGACCTTGCAGGGGTCTCAGGCAGACATTCCCCTCATGTCTTCTGGTTTGGTGCCAAAGAAAACCTAAGGTCATGGCCTGGACAGCTCAGTAGCCTTGCTGAGCATCAGGACTCTCTGTACCTTGTGGAGGGGAAAAAGCCCAGAGACTTAATTCCCTGAGTACACATTGAGAGTCAGAGGCTCCAGAGGCCTGCAGTCAGACAGCTTTCCTCTGGATTATTTCTGTCCAGTGGGAACCCATCAATTGAGGGTATTTTATCCATAGCAGCCTACAACTTCCGACTATCAGGAGCCTGTTGTCTCAGCAGTTTGGGAGGGAGGGGCCAGGAGAGCTAGGGGTAGGGATGGAGATGAGAGCTTACAGCAGCTACCTGGGACTGCAGCCCCTGAACCATCTCTGTTTTATCTAAGCAGAGCACAGACTTTATTGACCAGTTGTTCTTAGGAGTGGAGGGAAGGGCAGTTGTCATGGGTGAGACAGAGACATAAAGAGGGGAGGGGAGTCCAGGAGAGAAGAGGACACTTTTTCTTAGAATCCTTTTCTGCTGTGATGCCATTCCTTCCTTTCAAGCCCAGAAAACCAGATCAGAGAACATCTAGCCCAAACCCATCATTTTAGAGAAGGGGAAACTGAGGTCCAAGGAAGTTAATTGACTTGCCCAAGGTCACACAGGACTAAGTATCAGGGGTAGAATTTTAACCCAAATCCTCCCCCATTCTTTTTTTTTTTTTGCTTTTTGGAGGGGGGAGGGCAGGGCAATTGGGGTTAAGTAACTTGCCCAAGGTCACACGGCTAATAAGTGTGTCAAGCAAGTGTCTGAGGCCAGATTTGAACTCGGGTCCCCCTGACTCCAGGTCCTGTACTCTATTCACTGAGCCAAGTAGCCACCCAATCCTGTCCTATTTTACAGATGAAGAAAACCTAGGCCAGATAAGCCAAAGTTCATAAAACTAAAACAAACTAAAAGCTATCTAGTCCAGCCCCTCCATTTTACAGACAAGTAAACTGGCATTCAAGGTAAAGTGACTTTCCAAGGTCACACGAAATCTGAACCCAGTTTCTCTCCCATTTTACAGACGGGGAAAACTGACACTCAGATAAGTTAAGCTATAGGACCATAAGATGGGATAAGTCAGATTTGGAGCTAAAAGGGACTTCAAAGTCTGAATGGTGATTGAAGTATACTATTTTTTACTTTATTTTTTCATGGAGGTTTTTTTGGTCTATATTTTCTTTTACAACATGACTAATATGGAAATATGTTTTGCGTGACTGCACATGTATAACCTATATCAAATTCCTTGCCTTCTTAATGAGGTGGGAGGGGAGGGAGGAAGGAGAGAATTTGAAATTCAAAATCTTTAAAAATGAATATTAAAAATTTTACATGGAACTGGAAAAAAAACAGTTTTTAAAAGGGGGGGGGACCTATGGCAGTTTAGTGACTTGCCCAAGGTCACACAAGTGGTAAATATCAGAGGAAGAATTTGAACTCTGGTCTTCAGAATCAACATCCAGTGCTTTTTCTGACATACCATATTGTCTCCTACTTGCTCCAAATCATACATCTGGTTAGTGTGAGGGTTGGGAGCTAGAACTCAGGCATCCTGACTCCTAGCCAAGGATTGTTTTCTCTTTAATCTCAATGTTTCTCAGTCTCAATATTATCAAATTGTTTGAAGAGAGTTCCATGATTCCAAGAGAACACAAAGAGCCTACATGGAAAATGCACACACCCCTACGCTACTCCCACCTCCCACCACTCACTTCCCAAAGCTTTTTGAATTGTAATTCAGTAGCTTCTGGTCTTCATGACCCATACTGTCCATGGGGTTTTCTTGCAAAGATCCTAGAGGGTTTTGCCATTTCCTTCTCCAGTTCATTTTACAGATGAGGGAACTGAGGCAAAGAGGGTGAAGTGACTTGCCCAGGGTCACACAGCAAGTAAGTGTCAGACTCTGGATTTGAACTCAGGAGAAACTGACTCCAGGCCCAGCTCTCTATGCACTCTGGTGCCATCTAGCTGCTTCCTAATGGCTAAAGTCAAGGACAGGGCAGCTGCCCTTAGTGGAGAATTATCTGATTGCAGTGAGTGACTTCATCTATTGGTTTTGGATCCCCTAAAGCTCAGAGTAGAACAAGTAAATGCTGGATTTGGAGTTTTAAAGGCCTGGGTTCAAATCCCAGTGGGGCTACTTAGTTTCCTGTGTGATTTTTGAACACTGTTTCCCAGTCTCTTGAACTCAGTTTCCTCTTTAGTAAAATCAGGGACCAGATGACTTCTAAGGGCCCTTCCAGCTCCAAAGACATGACCCTAAGACCTCTGAAGTCACCCAATAGAAGGTGAGTTTCTTGAGGAAAAGTACTATTTTGTTTGTGCCTTTTTATCTCCAGCATTTAGCACTGTGCTTGGAACACAGCAGGTGATTAATAAATGCTTGTGGAATAAAGTCCTTTCTAGCTCTAAATCTATGACCCTGTGATGTGCTCCAGGATTTCTCAATCTCAAGTCTATAAACTTGTTTGTTTCTTTTTGTTTTAAATATTTTGAAAACTATTTCACTATAATTGTTTTCCTTTGTAATTTTTTGTATGTATACATGGAAAAAGATTTCTCTGGGAAGGAGACCTTAGGATTCACCAGACACTGGTGGGAGAGTGGGGTGTGTATGACCCAAAATGGGTTAAGAACTCCTGTTTGGGTTCATCAATTGGGGATGTTGTGGTATATGAATGTAATGGAAAATTATTGTGCCATAGGAAATGAGGAGCAGATGGATTTCATATTTACCTGGAGAGGCTTATACAAACTGATGCTGAGTGAGAAGAGCAGAACCAGGAGAAATTTGTACACAATTACAGACACAACATATGTGTGACGACCAGTTTTGATAGACTGGACTCTTTTCAGCAATTCAGGGTTATAAGTCAATCCCAAAAGACTCATGATGGAGAGAGATGTCTATATTCAGAGAAACAACTAGAAAGAACAGTTTGAATGAAGATTGAAGCAAACTACCTTCTCTCTGTCTTTTTCTTGTTTGGTTCTGTTTCCTCTTTCCCATTGTTCATTCCATCTGATACGATCCTTCTTTGTAACCTCACTAATGTCTAATGCGAAAGTATTTGCAGATCCTATACTTGATTGTATGCCGCCATGGGGTGGAGGGAGGGGAAGGAGGGGGAGAAAATTTGAAACTCAAGGAATTATGGAATTGAATCCTGTAAACTAAAAGTAAACAAACAAATTAATAAAGACCAAAAAAAATAAAAAGAAGAACTCCTGTTTGAAATATCTTCCACATTCAAACATGGCAGTCCTATGCCTCAGTCACAATAGAAGTGGTTTTGAACTCAAAAGGTTTTGGGTCTTATATTTAGGTTCGAGGGGTCTTAGAATACAAAATCAACCAATCCATAAGCATTTAATTAGTGATTTCTATGCTATGTGCTGGGATAAGAAGCCAGACTTTTCTATGCCTGGAATGATCTTCGTGCCCCACTCTTGACTGCTGACCTCCCTGGTTGCCTTTAAATTCCAGCTACAATCTCAATAAAGGTGTATGGGGTATTCAGGGAGGACTCGCAGCTCTGGTGGCAGCCCTTTTCAGGACTGCTCACCCATCTTAGGTCTCCACATGATTCACCCAACTCTCGCCTGTGGCTCCCAGGAGCTCTAGCATGTTCAGTTGCCACACCTTGCTAATCCATCTCTGCAGACGGGCTAACCCAGGTTAACTGACAGGTCTCAAACCTGTTGGTGAGGTAGGGGCATGTCTACTCCAAGTATCTGAAGACTTGGTGGAATAGATGTATGAGAACCATTTGCTTCAATGGTCTGAAGCAGGTGCTGGGGAGCACTTAGAGCTTGATCAGGCATGGAAGATGTCAAGATCACTGCATCCTGGCCTTGACCTTTGTCCTGCCATTGGACTTAGGTGACTCTTGGAAGAGAGTGAGACCGACAACGTTGCGCAACTCTACCTTACTTAAATCCAATTCACTCACAAGTCAAGATGTCACTGTGATGTCACTGGTTCTTTTCAAAAACAAAGGTGAAACAACTACAATCCCTTCTTTACAGGAAGCCTTCCCCGGTCCCTCTTATTTTTAGTGCCTTTCCTTTATTATTTCCTATTTATCCTGTATAGAGTTTGCTTTCTATATATCTGTTTATATGTTGTTTCCCTCCATAAATTGTAAGCTTCTTGAAGGCAGGGACTGACTTTTGTCTTTTTTGGTATCCCCAGAGTTTAATATAGTACCTGGCACTCAATAAATGTTGCTTGAATTGAACTGAAGAAAAAAACAGTTCCTTCCCTCATGGAGCTTACATTCCAATGGGAGGAGCTGAAAAGGGAGAAATGTCCTTGGCCGGCCCTGGGTACCGGTACTTCCTGGAAATGGAGGTTCTGGGGGGAATCTCACCAATAGGAAGGGGGAGCACGCAGGGTCATAGAAGGATCTTCCAGGGTGAGAACATAGCTGAGGCATGGTAGTAAAGTCTAGAGAGTCAGGAGGAGAGCTTTCTAGCATCTATCAAAACAAAAAATGAATCCCAATTCCAAATCAGAGGACCTGGATTCAAATCCCGATTCTGCTACTTAATGGACTAAATAAACCCTGAGGGTGCTACAAACTCTAGATCTAGAATCTGAATATGAAGAACATATTCACAGAAGTAATCTGTACTTCTGAATGTGTATTGCCCAGTCAGTCTTCAGCTCTAGAGCTGGAAGGGACCTCAAAACCCATCTAATGCAACCCCTCATTTTACAGAGAAGGTAACTGAGGATCAGAGAGATGAAATGATTTGCCCAAGGTCAAACAGGTAATAGGTGGTAGAACCAGGATTCAAGCCCAGGTTCCCTGGACTCCATTCAGCCAAATCGATAAAAATGCCATCTGCCGCCGCCGCCACCCCACCCCTCCAGCTTCTCTGTCCTCTATGATCCGGTCACATCTGAGCGGTATTCCATACCCAGAACTTTGCGGGGAGGAGGTGGCGGGGGAGGGTGAAGAAGGAGCCCAGGGAAACTACTGATCATATCCTGGATGATACCGCGGAAGACGCCCGGGTTCATTAACCGAACTCCCACTTATTTCCAGAGAGCTGATGGGTAAATCACAGGGGCGGGTTTAATTTTACCCTCCCCGAAATCAGCGAGGGATGAACGGGAGCCCTGGGTTGCTCTGAGCAGCTCCTGAAATCTACTGCTATAACCCAGTCCCTTTCCCCTCCTGTTTCTCCCCCACTCGATTTTCCCCCAGCAGGACGAATTCTCCTCTCGCACTTCCCTCCCTCCCTCCCTTTCTCCTCGGCTGCTCTCCATCTCCCTCCGCTCCCCACCCCCCTTCCACCCGCTCCTCCTTCCCCAGCCGCCGGCTATTTGAGCTTCAAGGATATGTGATCTCTGTATACAACCGGGCGCGCTGGCACATAGACGGACGCACACACGGAAACACACAGGCGCACACACAGCCACACAGCCCACGCGCCGCGCACACAGGGGCGCACGCACACACAGAGGCGCACGCACACCGAGAGGCGCGCACAGAGCCAGTGCGCTCCTTCGGCGGAGGCCAGATGTGCCTCTCCTGACTGAGAGAGAGCTGCCCTGGCCGTGGTGCCGGCCCCGATCTCCCGGAGCCCCGCCAGGAACCCTGGCCTGGGATGGGGCCGCCGCCGGGCTCCCCGCCGTCCCTGCTGCCCGCCGCCGCCCTCTGCCTCCTTTCCTGCCTCCTGTCTGCACCTCGCAGCCACGCGTGCCCCGCCGGCTGTGTGTGCGCGGACTCCCATACTGTGGACTGCCGGGCCCGAGGGCTGCCCAGCGTGCCGAGCGCCTTCCCCCTGGACGTGCGGAAGCTGCTGGTGGCCGACAACCGCATCGAGGCCATCCCGGCTGACTTCTTCATCTTCTACGGGGACCTGGTCTACCTGGACTTCAGGAACAACTCTCTGAGCTCGCTGCAGGAGGGCGCCTTCAGCGGCTCCGCCAAGCTCATCTTTCTCGACCTGAGCTACAACAACCTGACCGAGCTGGGCGCCGGCACCTTTCGCTCGGCCGGGAAGCTGCTCAAGCTCAGCTTGGCCAACAACCGCCTGGCCGGCGTGGATGAGGCCGCCTTCGAGAGCCTGGAGTCGCTCCAGGTGCTGGAGCTCAACGATAACGATCTCCGGAGCCTCAACGTGGCCGCCCTGGCCGCCCTGCCCTCCCTGCGGACCCTGCGCCTGGACGGCAACCCGTGGCTCTGCGACTGTGAGTTTGCTCAGCTTTTCTCCTGGCTCCAGGACAATGCGTCCAAGCTGCCCAAGGGTGAGCGAGGGACTGGGACGGGCCGGGGGGGGGGGGGAGGGGAGCTCAGCGGAGAGGGAGCCAGGGGTGCTCGGTATGGTGGGGCTATTGAAATCTGCACCGGGAGATCCAATTCAAACCAAGGTTTATGGAGTGACCCCGGCCTCCTGGCCTCCTTGCTGTTCCTCTCCAGACACCCTCCTTCTCCCGACTCTGGGCATTTTCACTGGCACGCTCTCCTTCCTCATCTCTGCGTGCTGGCTTCCTTCAAGTCTCAACTAAAATCCCCGCTTTCTACAGTCCCCCGTTTTCTTAATGCCTTCTCTCCAATATTATTTCCCATTTCTCCTGCATAGCTCTTGTGCATAGTTATTAGCTTGTCGGTCGGGCCCCTTAGTGAACTCCTTGAGAGCAAAGAGACTGGCATTTGTCTTTCCTTGTATCCCCAATGCCCGGCAGGGTCTTAATACATGGCGGTTGACTGACCACTTACTATGTACCAGGCACTGTAACTGCTGTTGCTTCGCCTCTAACTCTATATTCCCATGGGACTGACTCAGAGATTGGAAAACAAAGTTCCTTTGTAAGGGAGCCAGACAGCACCTGCCAGGTGATGAGGAAGTTCGGTTATAAGAAGCTCCCCTGGGAGAAGGAGCACGGTGCCAGAGTACTGGGTTTGAGACTTAGGATTCAAGCTGTGTGACCTGGGGCAATAACTTCCCCTCTCTGGGCCTCAGTTTCCTCACCTGTTACATGATCTCTGTTCAATCATGTCTGATTCTTTGGGACTCCATTTGAGATTTTCTTGGCAAAGACACTGGAGTGGTTTGCCGTTTCCTTGTCCAGCTTATTTTACAGATGAGGAAACTGAGGTCAAATGACTTGCCCAGTGTCATACAGCTAGGAAGTGTCTGAGACCAGATTTGAATTCAGGTCTTTCTGACTCCAGGCTGGGGACTGTGCCACCTAGCTGCCCCCAAATGATCCCTAAGGCCACTGTATGCTTTAGAGCAGGGCAGATGTCGAGATGACCTATAAGGTCCAGTTCTGAATCCTATGGAGATATGAATCCAAGCCAGGATTCATGTGAGGAGTGCCCACAGCATAGTAAGCTCTGGTTTTCCCTTTGTGTCCTTCCTACTGCTGCCTAGTGAGGATAGTGCACCCAGCAGTCACTCAATCAATGGCTTTTCTCCTTTCCCACTTTTCTTCTCTCTTGCTGAGAGGCAGAGGGGATGGAGTGCTGGTCCAGGAGTCAGGACAACCTAAGTTCAAATCTGGCCTCTGATATCACGGACAAGGTATTTCACCTATCTGAGCAGCCTCAGGCAAATCTCCAAAACCATCTCTTGCGGTTATGCTTTCCAGAAGTGGAGAGAGTTCCCACATGGATAAAATCACAACTCCTTGCTATGTGGACAGGGGTGAGACAAAGAAAATCAGGTAGCCCTTTTCCCTTATGAAATGGATAGTCTGCTGGGGAAGATGGGCCGTGCGTACAAGCAGCTACACTAGGAACGAGCATCAAGATATGAACCAGGTGCTGAGGCAGCTCAGTGGAGAGAGTGCTAAAGCTGGAATCAGGGAGACCTGGGTTCAGATCCCACCTCTGACTCTTAGCTGGGTAGCAATAGGAAGTTGCTTAACTTCTGAGCCTCAGGCAAACTTAAGACTTAACAAACTTACAAACTGACTGAGCCAAACAGACAGAATCATACCCATGGCATATTAGTATATTGTAAAGAGTCCAGAGCCTAGAGAGGTCTCATAGTAATCATTCCGATTCAGATAGCCCTTTAAGGTTTCCCTGCTGGGGGTGGGCAGCACAGTGATCGGGGAGCAGATGGCACTGGGGTCTCTCATTGAAAGTTCTCTTCTAGAAAGACACACCACTATCGGCTGCTTTCCAACTGTAGCTGTTCCATTGTTTTCAGTCATGTCCAACTCTTTGTGACCCCATTTGGGGAGGTTTCTTGCTAGAGATACTGGAATGGTTTGCTGTTTTCTTCTCCAGCTCATTTCTCAGATGAGGAAACTGAGGCAAACAGGGTCACACAGCTAGTAAATGTCTGAGGCCAGACTTGAACCCTGGAAGATGAGACTTCCTAACTCCAAGCCTGGAATTCTATCCACTGTGCCACCTCTCTGCCCGCTGATTTCCATTATAATACATAATAACACAGACTGTAGCACAGACTTGGGGAGCATGGTTCAGTGGTCAGAGAGAGCTAAGTCAGAGCTGATGTAACATCCTGACCCTTCTCCAAGCTTTCAGGTCCTTCTCCATCTGTTCTTCCACTCCCAAGTATCACCCTTTCTCCTTCCCTGGTTGCTACAGAACAGTAAGATACATAAGCCAAACAACTCTGATGTAGAGAAACATTTCTCCTCCAATTGTGTAAGCCCTTGTCTTGACCTTATATGCTCACTACCATAGACTTTCTCAAACATTGTGCCATATGGATTTCACAGGCCACATATTTATCCACAAATTAGACTTGGCATTCGAAACTCATCACAACCTGACCCCCACCTTACTTCCAGATGTATTCCATGTTCCTCCCCTTCTCCAATCCTCTCATATTACTATTCCTCATGAATTACACTCAGGTTCCTAGCTCTAGCCATAGGTTATCATCATCTCCCTTCTGCTTGCCCTCTTCTGCTACCTCCAAGAGTCCCTAGTTTCCTTTAAGATTGTCACTTTGTAGATAAGACTTTTCCTGATTCCCCCCCCCCCACTCCCACCCCAGCTGCCAGTGCCCTCCTTTGCCTTGCTTCTATTTTGTATACACCTAGGTGACATGGTGGTTAGAGCTCCAGGCCTGGAGTCAAGAGGACTTGAGTTCAAATCTAGCCTCAGACACTGACTAGCTGTGTGACTAGTTTCCTCATCTGTCAAATGAGCTGGAGAAGGAAATGGCAAACTACTCCATTATCTTTGCCAAGAAAACCCCAAACAAGGTCACAAAGAGTCAAACATGACCAAACAATATCTCTGTATGTGTTTATCTTCCCCAGTAGACCCATGTTTTTGCTTACATTCATTTATTGACTCTATCTTTTATTGACCTTCCACAACCATTTTGGAGGTGTGGAGGATGAAGCCCAAAGATGTAATGACTTAGCCAAAGTCACACAGTAAGCCAGCAGCAGACCCAGATGTCCAGATGCAGAGAACCATCTCTGTGGTTTGGACTAGGCTGTCCCTGCCCCTAGTGTTCTAGGCTGCTCTCATTCTCATAGACAAGACAACATGATGAGACAGAGATATGTCCTGGAAGCCAGGAAAATCTGGGCTGAGGGCCTGCCTCTGTGGTGGAGGGCATCATATCACCGTGTGGCCTTGGGCAAGCCTCTGAGGGCTCAAGGCAACCCTTTAGGGACAGAAGTTTCCAAGAAGGTGCTGCCTTCACTGGTAGAGGAAATCTGGGAGAGCCCTCTACCAGTAAATAACAGGTCTGAACTCTCTTTCCAAACCCTATCTCCTCTCATTCCCACTTGAATCACTCAGGCTCAAGTTCAATGGCCTGGAGCCCCATTCCATGGGGAGAGATCCTGGTCTACTAAGTAAGTGCTCTATAATACTGGGGAAGCCAGTATGGGTAGGGGGAAGGGAAGGGAGGAAACCATTATGGGACTCCGGGGGGATCCAGGCTGTATATATGTCCTTCCTAGAAGTAAGTCCAATTAAATAGAGAAAGATGCCATCTTACCTATTAAAATGGGGCCAGAGAGGAGAATAGACAGTTCTCCCTGGGTGACCTTGATGGCTTCCATTGTGTTTATCTGCCTGTCAGGTAAGATTCCTTGTTTAGTCACCCATCTGATAAGACGCTTCTAGCCAAGGAGAATGAACAGAGGAGAAAAGAGAAAGAGAAGAAATGGAAGCTGATGATTTCCTGTCCAGTTCTTGGCCTAGAGAATGGCAGGATCTTTGATCAGGGCATGGGGGCCTGCCCCAGATAATCTAAGGAAGCACCTGCCTCATTGGCCCCTTCCCTGACCTAGGGAGCAGAGGGGCCTGGATGCCAGTCCTGGTCTCTGCCATCAACTTTGGGACCTCCTTTGGATTTTAGTATCCTTCTCAATGAAGAGAGGGGTGGACTTAGTGACTGATTTCTAAGGTTCCTTCTAAGCCCAGCTCTCTGATGATAGATCAGAGAATGGGGGTCTGGGAGCTAGGACTTCTGGCCATAGTCTGGGCAGCTCAGGGAAGGGGGCTTCAGACACTCCCCACTGGTTCCTTGCCCCATCTCCCTCCTATCTAGTATTTCTCTTTATTCCATACTATTCTGGGAAGCCGTGGGTCAATGAAAAAAGCTACCAGAGTTGGCATCCAGGAACCTGAACTGGATCCTCATGGTACAATGAATTGAGCCCTGTAGACCTGAATTCAAATCCTGCCTCGCCTTTAGTTTGTGACTATATACAAGTCACTAATGCTGTCTCAACCCTAGTTTCCTTATCTGTAAAATGGGATAATATACCTTACAGGGTTACTGTGAAGATCAGACGAGATCATTTATGTAAAGCGCTTTTCAGACTTTAGAGCAGGCTTGCATAGCCTGTGACCCACAGGGTTGCTTGTGGCTCACCAAAGGATTTTGAGTGGCCCATGAAAAATGTAAAGGAAAAGTTTATGTTTTTTGTGGGCCACTTGAAATTCTTTGGTGGGCTGCAGGTTGTATAGGCCTGCTTTAGAGTGTCATAGACATTCAAAAGTCAGTCTTGGAGGTGGGAAGTCCCACTTCTATCATATACTGTGTGACACTGGATGAATAATTTCCTTCTCAATGCCCCAAGCAACTCTCTAAGACTATGTCTCAGAAAAGGTGCTCATTATTGATGGAGGGAGGGGGTTTCCTCACCAGAAGTTCCCTGCACCTAGGAAATTATCAGTTTTGGTTGAAAAAAAAAAAGTGAAATGGGGCAGCTAGGTGGTGCAGTGAATAGAGCACTGGCCTTGGAGTCAGGAGGACTTGAGTTCAAATCTGGCCTCAGACACTTGACACACACACCAGTTGTGTGACCTTGGGCAAGTCAGTTAACCCCAATTGCCTTGCCTTCTCCCCTCCAAAAAAAAAAGTGAAATATTGGTGAGTGATTATTAATGCCTGTGGGACCTTGAATAAAACACTTAAACTCTCCAGGACTTGGTCCACAGGTGAGGAACCTGTGACCTCGAGGCCACATATGGCCTTCTAGGTCCTCAAGTGCAGCCCTTTGGCTGAATCCAAGTTTCACAGAACCAAATCCTTTTATTAAGGACCAAGTCTTGGTCTTTTCATCTCTGAAATGAGAATGGTAGAGACTAGATGACCTCTGAGGTCCCTTCCAGCTCAAAACTTATTATCTTAATAGCCAAGATGGCACCTAAGAACAATCTTGTCAGATTTGCTAAGCCTAGTGAAAAGTGCTTCTCCAGCCAGGAGCCCTGAGCCCTTTCTGAGTCTCCTTCCCTCCCTCCCACCCAACATTACTTTATAATTGGATGTGACTATTCCACCCACCCCACACAGACTGCCCCTTCTACCCTGGGGCCAGAGCTCATTCTGTTTGCCAGCTCAGCTGAAAGCAGGCAGTGTGGGTGCCTCCTTCTGCTGGGCACACGTACCACTTATCTGTGGCTGGTGTGAATCCCCAGCAGCCTTTGCCTTTACAGACAAAAGAGAAATGTCATATAGTCCTCCCTTCCCCCTCCCCACATCCAAAGGGGTGGAGCTGTCCCTAAGCATCTATGGCCAGCTCTGTCCTATCCCTCTCCTTGTTAAAAATGTCCTTTCACAACCTCCGACTTCCTGTGAACTGCTTCCTCCAGAGAACTCCTCCTCTTGAGATGCAATACACACACACATTCACACACAGCACTTAAAAAAAAATTCCTCATTGGGACAGCTAAGTGGTATAGTGGATAGAACACCGGCTCTGGAGTCAAGAGGATCTGAGTTCAAATCCAGCCTCAGACACTTACTAGCTGTGTGACCCTGGGCAAGTCACTTCACCTTGATTGCCTTTCCCCCCAAAATTCCTCCTTGAGCTTATTGTACTTAAGAGAGAATTCCAGTGATGTGGTCCCTACCCTCCTGGTGTGTGCATTCCAAAACTTGTCCAAAGATATTCAACATCTTATTGGCAGAACCCAGACTAAAACCAGGACTAAAAAAAATATTTGCTACCTGTGAAAAAAAATCATGACCCTTTCTCTGGATCTTTCTCTTGCCTATAAAATGATATACTAAAAAGAACACTGTATTCATGATCGGAGGGACTGGGTTTGAATCTTAACCATACCTCTCACTCTTTGTATGTTCTTCTAGGGCAGAACCCCCTCCTCATCTGGGCCTCAGTTTCCTCATTTGTAAAATGAGGGGGTTGGATTCAAACATTTCTAACGTTGCTTCTAGCTTTGACCCTTTGAGCCAGTGATATCCAACTCCAGGTATAGTGCATTGAAAACAGCATTGACCTGAGTTCCTAGAACTTGGATTCAAATTCTATGTCTGCCACTGATTGGCTATGTGATTAGATTAAAGGCTTTATCAATTTAGGCCCTGTTTGGTCACAGCGATCATAGATCCAGAGCTGTAAGGGCCAATTAGTCCAACTCTCTCATTTTACAGATGAGGAAACTTCGGCCTAGGGAAGTTAAGCAAATTGTCCAAGGTCACATGGGTGATAAGTAGAAGTGGCATCGAACTGAGGTTTTCTGGCCCTACATCCACTGCTCTATACACTGTCCCTATCAGAGCAAGTCATCCCAAGGCCTCAGCTTCCTCTGTTGTCAAATGAAGAGGCTGGAGGCTCCTTCTGGTTGGACATTTCTGAAACTGGACTTTGTTGACTTGAAGGAGAAGCAGCGAGAGTCTCCAGCTGCCTTTGGAATCAGGGCTTCCAAAGACATCTGTGGCTAGCGCTGTTTTTATAGTCTTTCTTCCCAGTTTTCTCCATCTTTCTCTGAGCAGAAGGGAAAGCCTCTCTGTGTTGGGATCCTGGTTTGTTGCTTTGGAGGTGAATAGTGTTTTGATGATGTCGACAAACCTGCCAATTAGGACAGGTCACATTGGGACCAGCACATGTATAAAAGGAAAGGAATATGCAGGTCTTAGGGTTGGAAACACTCTTCTTCAGCTTGCTAGCAACTTCAGTGTAGAGAGATAACAGTGCATAATAACAGGGAGAGCTGTGAAACAGGACAGCCTTGGGCAAGCTTGATAGATTTGGTTGGAAGGTTGGGGGAAGGGGCAGAGGCTGAACTGGCAACTTATTCCTTTGGGGTCACTAGACCTGAGTGGGGCCTTTGCGATGGTGATCCTAGAGAGGCCTCTGGCTTAGATATGGAGAGCCAGAAGGAACCTCCAAGGTCATCTAGTCCAGGTCCTCATTTTACAGGAGAGGAAACTGAGGCAAAGAGAGGCTAGGTGGCTTACCCAAGGGAAGTGAGGTAGTAAGTAGAAGTAGGATCAGAACTCAAGTCCTCTGACTCCAAAGTCACATTGACATACTGTCATGAAAAGGATTCTGAATTTGGGTTCAAATCCCAGCTTGGCTACTTGTTAGCACTGTGACATTAGACAAGATGCCTAACCCCTTCAGAGTGTGATATCCTTATCAGTAACATGGCCCAAGAAGATGAGACAGTTAGACAGAGATGGAGGCAGATCTCATATATGCCAAAATAGTCATAGCAGTGTGTGTATGTGTGAGAGACAGACAGAGAGAGAGAGAGAGAGAGAGAGAGAGAGAGAGAGACAGAGAGAGAGAGAGAGAGAGAGAGAGAGAGAGAGAGAGAGAGAGAGAGAGAGAGAGAGAGAGGAGAGAGAAGGAGGGAGGGAGGGGAAGAGAGAGAGAAGGAGGGAGGGAGGGAGAGAGAGGGCGTGCACAAAGAACCAGAAACAAAGTGGATAAAGGCAGTATGGCAGACTAGAAGCCAAGAAGACACAGATACTTACCAACTGTGTGACCCTGGACAAGACACTCATCCTCTCTGGGCCTCAGTTTCCTTATCTATAAAATGGGAATGTTGAACTTGTTGACCTCTAAGGTGCCTCGCAGCTCTGCATCTATGATCTACTAGCTGATGGGTATGCATGATTAAAGGATGGCTGAACAAAATGACTCGTGTATGTAATGACTATTACTGTTTGTAACCCATTACATGCCATCCTAAGATCTGTGTTTTCATGAATCAGGTTCCATCTTAGGGGTATTCCAAAATTCCTACTTCTTTGTCTTATTCCCCTCCCAGTTGCCTCTGGGAAATTTCAAAATAAAAGTTTTGTCTGAATCTCTACTGATGTGAGTAAAAGGGTTCTTGGTTTACATATGGGCACTTGAGCTAACAATCCATAGGGCCAGGAGCATGTCTGCTGGTAAATGTTTAATACCAGCTCTCAGAAAGGATGTCTGCAAACCACACTTTCAAGTTTAATTTTCAATATTAACATTTCTCCATCACTTTATCAAGTCTAGAAAATCACCAAAGCACCAAATCAAACCAGGCTTCTAGCACTTGCTGATTTCTGAGGTGCTGAGGCTCTCACTGAAAACGTGACAGTTAGCTCTTGGAGCCATTTGGACTGGCTGCAACACAGCCCTGAACATGGGCTACAGGACAGTCTTTATTTTCCTCTGCAGAGAGACAAAATTGCATAAAGGGCTTGGATAAAGTCAAACAATTGACATAATTCCTCCTCTTTGGCAAATCCCACTTTCCACATATATTCCTAAAGAATGTTTATACAGAGCCCTAAGCTTCTCACCTACCATGTGGTTTGAACTAAAGAGATGGCCCCCTGACATCCACTTTAGGGATACATATGAGCCTCAGGACTTAGAGCATGAACATAAAGATTTGGACTAACCCCAGAAAGAAGAACAAAGCTAGAGAGGCAACCCCCTTCCTGTTGAACCCACACTATCTAACTTGCAATTGTGGCAGAGGGCAAAGTCTAGGCCTTTTACTCCACCAAGTTGTACCTCAGTCCTTTGACTCTTGGTGGGGAGTGGATGCATCAGCCTCCCTATGAGGCTGATGAGACTGGAGAATTTCACCTCTTCTATCTAAAAGGCTAGGTCCCCTGAAGTCTCTAAAACCTCACTATTGATCAGAACATCCTCCTCTTCTGTCTAGAAGGCTGGGTCCTAAAGGTTTCCAGGGACTCATCATTGAATGGAAATTCTCCTCCCCTGTGCAGGGATTGTGGGTTTTAATAATTTTTCCCACTGGCCCAGAAGACTGGGGCAAAAGGCTCTCTCTTTACTTGGAGACATCAATGAAGCTTTAAAATTTTATATTTTAAAATATAAACAAAATAAAATGAAGGCATTGGACTAGATAATCTCTAAAAGTTCCTTCCAATTCTGTCTTAAACTCTTATAGCTTCAATCAATCTATAAGCATTTATTAAGTTCTTGCTGTGTACCAGACACAATACTGGGATTTGGGGATACAAAGACACAAAATGAAACCTTCCTGCCCTCAAGAAGCTTTTTTTCTATTAGAAGAAGCAACATGCAATAATAATAATGGTGATGATGATGATATTATAATTTATTATTATAACAACTTTTATGTAACACTTTAAGGTTTGCAAAGTGCTTTACATACATTAATTCATTTAATTCTTTTTTATTTGTTTTTTAAAATAATATTTTTTACTTTTTTGGAGGGGGGACATAGGGCAATTTGAGGTTAAGTGACTTGCCCAAGGTCACATGGCTAGTTTGTGTGTGTGTGTGTGTGTTAAGTGACTGAGGCTGGATTTGAACTCAGGTCCTCCTGACTCCAGGGCTGGTACTCTATTCACTGTGCCACCTAGCTGCCCCATTTAATTATTTTTTAAAGATCAAACTTATGATTTTATTAATGCAGGAAATTCTCAGCAAGGTGCTTCCTTTAACAATATCAATCTGCAATTTATAGTAACAATAACTCTCTACAATTTCTAGTAATAATAATAATAAATATTTATGTAGCACCTACGATCTCATTTAATTCTAAAGACAATCCTGAGACATAGGAGTTTTTATAATTCCTGTTTGATAGATGAGGTATGTGAGGCTGGCAGTGGCTAAGTGACTTGCCTAAAGTCACACAGCTTGCAAATATCTATGCAGAATTGGAACTCGGGTCTTTCTAACTCTAAGCCCAGGATTCTATTCACAGTGTTATCTAGGTGCCTCACAGTTATGTTCAAAGATGGGTGTATATGAAATATAAACAAGGTAATTTTAGAGTTGGGGCAGTTAGTAGCTAAGGGTTGAGGGAAGTCAGAAAAGACCTCATGTCCTTCATTTTCTTCAAAGGAGACTGGGAAAATATCTCAGATGCCAGAGAATCCAGAGGCTTGGGCCACTGCTATTTGTTTCTCTCTGGGGAAAGGGACCCCAGGTTGGCACACTTGTACCTAGGCAAGGCCCCAGAAGCCTCTGAAGGAATCCTCCTTCTCATAAATTCTCACAAATCCTTTCACGAAAGCCAGACACTCTTAGAAGACTGATTGGAAAGTATAAGAAACAAGAATTGTGTTTATATTGGCAAAGCCAAGTGCATTCTTTGACCCTGTCTTTGGCCCATCTTTGCTCATCTGGAGTCATGGAGGAAGGAGCCGGCAGCACCATGGAGAGCTCCTGGAGTTCCCTTCTGTCAGAGGGCTGCCTCCAGGATCTCCACTTCTTGACAGAGGTTGGGTGAGGTCTCTGTTGCTGTTTTCAATCTCTCTTAGATCTTCTTTGTGGCTCTCTGAGCATCTGCTTGTATTCTAACAGCTAATGCATTTTTAATGTAACTCTTAATTACAGCTGGTTTCTGTGGTGTACTCTTTCCTTTCCTGGTTCTTCCTTCAGTCTGTTTGTAATAGTCTTGCCTGTGTTATCTCAGAGATCCTGTCCTGAGATTTGTCCTGTCCCTCTGGAGAGACAACTGTAGATATGACTCATTTCTGAAGAGACCAATGAGGTCATCAGAGATTTCAGAGCTATAAGGGGTTCAAGGACCAATGACCCTGGAGCTGAAAGATCCACATCTCCATGCCTAGAATGAACTCCTTCCTCATTTCATTTAGACCTGTTCATGGGATCATGTTTCCGGAGCTGGAAGGAATCAGAAGCCATTTACTTCAACCCTTTTCATTTTATAGAGAAGAAAACTGAGGCCTAGGGAGGTTATGTGACTTGTCTAAGGTCACAGAGGTAGTTTTAGAGTTGAGATTTGAAGCCAGATCCTTTTCCCACTTCTTCCTCTTAGCATCCCTTGCTTTCTTCAAGGTTTAGCTCCTGCCCCATCCTCTATGGGAAATCTTTCCTGTTCCCTCCGCTATGACATTAGTGCTCTTTCAGGGGAGTCCACAAGCTTGGATGGAAAAAAATACAATCTTTGTTTTCATCAACTTCTAACTTCAATTTAGTATTTCTTTCAATTATTTAAAAATCTTATTCTGAGAAGAAGCCCACAGGCTTCCTCACACAAGGGGCCCATGGCACCAAGAGAATTTAAGACCCCCCTAATCTAGACCAACCAATACCCCAAAAAAGTATCCTTTCCACTATATGTATGTAGTCTTTCCCAATAGAATGCAAGCTCTCTGAGGGCAGGGACTGGTTCATTTTTGTCTTTATGACCCCAGGGTCTAGTAAAATGCCTGGGCTTAGTGATAGCTTATTGGTGCAGTGGATAGAGCACAGGGCCTGGAGCCAGGAAGAATTGAGTTCAAATTCAGCCTCAGACACTTTCTAACTGTGTGACTCAGGGCAAGTCACTTCACCCTGTTTGTCTCAGTTCCCTCATCTGTAAAATGAACTGAATAACAAAATGGCAAACTGCTCTAGTATCTTTGACAGGAAAACCCCAAATAGAGCCACAAAGAGACAGACGTGACTGAACAGCAACAAAAATATTGATTGATGCAGCATTCTAGATAGGCGGTCATCTAGTCCCCCAACATTTGTTTAGAGTGGGTCTTTCTGAGAGTGCCATATTCATAGGGTTAGAGATTTAGACCTGGAAGGAACCTTAAAAGTCACTTAGTCTTGAGGTGTCCAACTAGCTTCTTGCAGGCCACTCAAAACTCCCTATTACTGTCTAAAACAAATTAAAATGTAATTGGTAAATGATTAACGAAATAAATAAAAATACAGTACAAAATAGATAATGCTAATTTGTGGTTTTCTAAGTCAACCTAGGGATCTATTTCTATTTGTATTTGATACCATTGGTCTAGTCTAACCCCCCATTTTAAAGATGAAGAAGCAGAAGTCCACAAAGTTTATGAAACTTAGGCCCATACAAGTTTTATTATATGTTTCTGACAGCATTTTATTGTGCTATAGGAAATGGTGAAGGGGGCAGTTTCAGAGAAAACTGAGAAGACTTATATGAACTGATGCAGGGTGAAGTGAGCAGACCCAGGAGAACAATTTATACAAGACAACAATATTGTAAAGTCAAATAGCTTTAAAAGACTTGGGAACTCTGATCAGAGAAATGACCAACCACAATTCTAGAGGATTCAAGTTGAAATATACTGGCCACCTCCTAATAGAGAGGTGATAGATGCAGAAGGCAGATGAAATTTCTTTTTCTTTTCTTTGTCCTTTTTTGTTTAAATTGCCAATGTGGGAATTTGTTTTGCTTGATTCTACATGTTTGTAACGGGTTTTGTTTTTCTTTGTTTCTCAGTTTGGGTATGGGGGGAGGCAGGGAGACAATGAGGATCTACAAATAAAATTAAAATTTCATTTAAAAAAGAATCCTATGTTCACCGAGCTAGAGCTAGAAATCTAATTGCAAAGATAATCTAATCTAAACTCCTCATTTTACAGATAAAGAAACTGAGACCTGGAGAGATTCAGTGACTTGCCCAAGGTTACACAGTAAATAGCAGAGTGAAGATTTGAACACTAGGCCCTCCTACTCTAAACCCACCACTCTTTCCCAATTAGAACATAAGCTCCTTGAGGGCAGGACCTGTCCTATTGCTAGTATTTGTATCCTCAGTGCTGAGCATAAGTACCAAGAACATACTAAGAGCTTAATGAATGCTTTGCCTTGACTTTTCAATGACACCAAGGAAAAAAATGTAGCTTAATTTGTTTCACCTAATTCCAGGTGGCGAGCCAACTTCTGATATCACCCTGGATCATTGTTCTTTTCAAATATTGCTGAATGTTGAGGCTGCCTTATATCCCCCTTTTGATTACACCAGGAATTGTGTTCTAATGAAATCACAGTTTGTTGTTGTGTCGTTTCAACCTTGTCTGACTCTGTGACCCCATTTGGGGTTTTCTTTGTAGAGATACTAGAGTGGTTTGCCATTTCTTTCTCCAGCTTATTTTGCAAATAAGGAAACTGAGGCAAACAGAGGTCAAGTGACTTGCCCAAGGTCACACAGCTAGTAGGTGTCTGAGGCTGGATTTGAACTCAGTAAAGTGAGTCTACCTGACTTCAGGCAGGTGAGCTGTGTATTATGGTGCCACCTAGATGTCTGCTTAGCGTGCAAATTTTTATATGCATATACTCCTAAAGGTCAACTCTCACCCCCCCCCCTTGAAAATAAATGATAATATGTAGTAAAAAGAAGGGACTCATGATTTAATGGCCGGTCTCAGAATCAGGAAGACCTAAGTTCAGGTTCTGCCTCTAAAGCAAACTGTAGGCAAGTCACTTAACCTCTCAGTAGCCCAAGACAACTGTCTGAACTAAAAGTGACAGATAAGAGGTTGATCTGCATCAGAGGGGTGTGTTTCCACATGGAGAGTTCACCACGTTAATGAAATCTCATGCCTAACTACCACCCCCTTCCCCACTTATTCTTGTTGCAAAACCACATGTGACAAGTTGAACTTCTCTTCTATCTTGGAGCAGCAGTATCCTAAAGGGCTGCTGTAATATAGCCAGGGCAGCTAGGGGGCGCCATAGTGCATAGAGCACCAGGACTGCAGAATGGAAGCCTCATCTTCCTGAGTTCAAACCCAGCCTCAGACACTTACTAATTGTATGACACTGGGCAAGCCACTTAATCGCATTTGCCTTAGTTTCCTCATCTGTCAGATGAATCGGAGAAGGAAATGGCAAACCACTCCAGTATCTTTACCAAGAAAACCCCAAATGGGGTCGTGAAGAGTAAGACATGACTGAAAAGTAACTAAAAAACCACAATATAACTAGCATTGGCTACCATTGTATTTGGTTCATGATGGCTGGTGCCATGCAACAGGAGATATCTTTTTTTTTTTGAGGGGGGAGGGCAGGGCAATTGGGGATAAGTGACTTGCCCAAGGTCACACAGCTAGTAAGTGTGTCAAGAGTCTGAGGTCATATTTGAACTCAGGTCCTCCTGATTCCAGGGCCAGTCTTCTATTCACTGTACCAACTAGCTGCCCCTTTTTTTTCTTTTTTTTCAACAGTAGCTGTCTCCAGGATTGTTTCTCAAAGTTAGGGGATGACAGTAGACTCTAGATCTAAGGCTATGCCTCCTCCATGGCAGTGGCCTTTTAGAGTTAGGGACATGGCGCAGATATCCCTCATACCATTTGGTAACCAGTTATGGACCTGCCATTGGGTCTGCTTGTATTTCCTCTCTTTTGTAGGTAATAAGTTCCATTCATTTAATACAGAATTTCAGAGTGGGAAGGGCCTTTAATGGCTATTGACATTTTAAACCCAACACTTCTAAAACAGTCCTTCCCTGTTACTGTTAGGTGTCATCCTTGATTCCTTTCTCTCACCTTCCCCCATTTCCAATCAGTTGTCAAGTTCTGTTATTTATTTTTTGGTGAGGTGCTTGGGGTTAAGTGACTTGCCCAGGGTCATACAGCTACTAAGTGTCAAGTGTTTGACATCAGATTTGAACTCGGGTCCTCCTGACTCCAGGACCAGTGCTCTATCCACTGCACCACCTAGCTGCCCCTCTGTTGGTTTTTCATGTCCTCTCTAGTATATGTACCATTCTCTTCTCTGACATTGCTACCACCCTGGTATAGGCTTTTATCACCTCATTCCTGTACTATTGCAATAGCTTGCTGGATGGTCACCTTGCCACAAGTCTCTCCCAACTACAGTCCATCCTCCGTTCACCTGTCAGACTCATCTTCCTAAAACATAGTCATGACCATTTCACATCTTTTCCTCCCTCCCCCATTAAATACACTCCAATGGCTCCTATTAACTCCAGGATAAAATGTAAAATTCTCCATTTGGCTTCAAAGCCCTTGATAGCCTGGCACCTGCTATCTTTCCAGTCTTATTACAACTTATTATATGTCCCCACGAACTCCATAATTCAGTGATTCTAGCTTTCTTGCTATTCCTCAAATAAGACTCTCCATCTTTCAGCTCTGAACATTTTCTCTGGCCATCTCCCATGCCTAGAATTCTCTCCTTCCTCATCTCCACCTCTTAACTTTCCTGGCTTCTTTCTACAAGAAGTCTTTCCCAGTTCCCCTTAATCTTAGTGTTTTCCCTCCCAGATCACCCCAATTTATCTTGCAAATATCTTGTGCATTCTTAGTTCTCTGCATGTTGTCCCCTTTATTAGCTCTCCTTGAGAGCAGAAACTCCTTTTTTGTTGTTTTTGGGAGGGTCTTTTTACCTTTTTTTTGTATCCTCAGTGCTTAGAACAATGCCTGGCATTTGATGGTTACTTAATAACTGCTTGGGTGACTGACTATTGAGGCCAACTCCTACCTGAGAAAAAAATCATCTCTACACAGTAACTGACAATTGGTCAGCCAACATTTACTTGAAGACTTCCAATGAGAGACAACCCACCCAGTCCACTGGTCCCATCACTTCCTGGCAAATAGAGGGAGAAGAGATGGAAGTAGTGTCTGATTTTATATTCTTAGGTTCAAAGATCACTGCAGACGGCAGCTGCATCCATGAAATTAAAAGATACTTGCTTCTTGGAAGGAAAGCTATGGCAAATATGGACAGCATACTAAAAAACAGAGAAATCACCTTGCCAGCACAGATCTATGTAGTCAAAACTGTAGTTTTTCCAGTAACTACATGTGACTATAAGAGTTGGACTGTGAGGAAAGCTGAGCACCAGAGAATCGATGCTTTCAAATTGTGGCACCAGAGAAGACTTTTGAGAGTCCCTTGGACAACAAAGAGGTCAAGTCAGTCAATATTTAAAGAAATTAATTCAGGCTATTCACTGGAAGGTCAAATACTGAAGCTGAAACTTAAATACGTTGACCACAGAATGAAAAGATGGGACTCAATGGAAAAGCTCCTGATGTTTAGAAAGATTGAAGGCAAAAGGAAAAGGGGGGCAGCAGAGGATGACATGGATAGATGGTGCCATGGAAAAAGATGGCTAGATGGCATCATGGCAGCAATGAATATGACCTTGGATAGACTTCAGGAGACAATGTTATTATTATCCTCTGATATGACACCACTAAAACAACTGAACAACAAAAATAGTGGAATAGACTTCTCCCAGGATCTTTTCTATCTGCCCTCCACTAAACAAGATAAGAGTGATTTTTCTATCATCTCAACAACAGCAACACAATCTCACACTTATAAAGATCTTAAAAGTTTGCAGTGTGTTTTACATTCCTTTATCTCATATTCTTACAACAACCATAGGAGTTAGGTCCTATTATTGTCATCATTTTACAGATGAGGAAACTGAGGCAAATGGGTTAAATGACTTACCCAGGGTCATAGAGCTAATAAATATATTTGGTGATATTTGAACCCAGGTCTTCCTCAACTTCCCACTCTTATGCAAAGAACTGTGCATGTCATCCCATTCAGACATTGGGGGGGACTACTTTATTGCCCACTGAAGAAAATTCAAATTCCTGGTATTCAAGACTTGCCACAGTTGGGCAGCTTTGTATTTTTCCAGCCTTGTTTCATCTTGAACTTTGTGCTGCTGCCAAACTGGTCTATATCATTCAGCATGCCCACCATTTTCTACAACTTGACTTATTCTGTTCCCAATGGCTATTGAATTTCTATCCATTTTTAATCCTCTAGGAAGCCTCCCCTGACTTTCCCCCTTGGACATTCTATGTGTCTTTATACTTAAACTCTTATGTATTCAGCAGACACTCAACAGGCATTTATTAAGCACCTACTGAGTATAAGACCATACGCTAGACTGGATGGGAGGTCTTAACCTGGGGTTCACAGACCAGATCTATAGATAGAGTTCTGGAGGGATCTAAGAACTTGGATGGGGGAAAATATCACTTCTTTATGTTCACTAATCTCTCATTGAAATTGAGCATTTCCTTCATTTGTTTAAAGATGTGACTCTCAGAAGGGGTCCAAAGACTACCAGAGGAGCCCATGGCACAAAAAGTGTTAAGAATGCTTCTTCTTAACTGGGCACTTGGGGTACAAAAGTAGATATGATCATATCTTGCTTTCAATGAGCTTACAATCTAGTAAGAGGGAAAGATATGTATTCAGGTAACACAGGAGACTGGAATAAGTGTAAAGGAGAGGTCCGGGGTCAAAGTTGAGAAATTTAACAAGGGAGAGAGATCAATTTCACTGGAGATGGGATAATTAGAGAAGACTTCATGTAAAAGGTGGCACTTGAATTGGACCTTGAAGGATGGGAAGGACCTCAACAGATGGAGATGGGTTTGGAGAGGGGGCAAAGATCCATTACCATTTCAGGAATAAGAGACATTGAAGCAGAGGTCTGGAGATAGAAGACAGGACCAGAACTGGAGCCAATAGTACCTCTTGTTGGTGGCACGTAGAGGGAAGTAATGAGAGTGAGGCCGAATGTTTAGGTTTGGGAGCAAAGGTGTTGAGGGCATTAGTCAGTAATTAATGAGGAAGCACAGAAGGTTTTGTGTTTTGTTTTGTGACATTATTAGAGCAGAAATATGAGCTGGGAAGCAGAATGAAAGGTAGATTGGAAAAAAAGGCAGATTGATGGTGGGAAGAACAGATAGAAGGCTAATGCTGTGGCCCAGGTAAAAAGGGGTGAGGTCCTGATCAAAGGCAGGTAAAGTGGAAGTGGAGGGGAATGGCCATATGTGAAAACTGTTTCAAAGGTAGAATTGACAAGATTTGGCAAATGCTGATGCAGGTGGGGTGAGCTAACATAAGAAGTCAAGGATGATTCCCAGATTATACACATGGGCAATTCAGAGAGAGGGTGGTGGTGCTATCAATTGGAAGAGACAAGTTAAGGGAAGATTTTGAGGGAAAGATGGAGAATTCATTTTGGGATATGTTGTTTTCAAGGTGCTGGCAAACTGTCCAGGTAGAGGTATTCAGCATGCATTTAGAGATAAAGGAATGGAGCTCAGGGGAGAAATTGGGGTTGAATTATAGACTTGGGAATCATATATGGAAATGATCATTAAACCCATGGAGGGAGATGAGATCACCAAGGGGGAGAATGCCAAAAAGGCAGAGAAGAGGGATAAGAGAACATCTGTGTTTAAGGCATGGGAAAAGGATTGGGATAGAGCAAAAGAGACTGAAAAGGATCCATCAGAGAGCTAGGAAGACCACAGATTTAGACCTGAGAGTATATAATAAAAACCAGGTAAGCAGGGGGTACCCAGAAGAATGGATTGTTAAGAGCTGTAGATAAGTCCTGGAGGGGGGAGACAAGAAACCAGCTATTTGATCTAGCAATAAAACCATTAACGCCTGGAGAGAGCATTTTAGTAGAGTGGTGTGGTGATAGAAGCCAGATTAGAAGGGTTTGAGGATTGAGGGGGTGATGAGAAAGGAAGCAGCAGGTGTAGACGCCTCTCACTCCAACTTTAGCAGTGAAGAGGAGGAGAGATCTAGGGCGAGAGTCTTTCCTAATCTTCCTCTACACTCAATCCCATTCCTATGGATCTTCTTTCTAATTTAACTGTATTATTCTGTACAGATATTTACACATACTTATTCACACACATCTCCCTGATAGACTCAATCAGTTAGTCAAAAAGGTTTTTTTGAGTGCTTACTATGTGAAAAAGGAAAAATACTTTCTGCCCTACTTTCTAATAATAGAAAGGAAACTTCTTGAACACAAGGACTATTTCATTTTTGTCTCTGTATCTATTACCTGGCATAATGGTGAATGCTTAATGACTGGTTAATTGGGAGCATTGGCTAATGGAGGATCAAAGGAAGGATTTTTTTTAAGGATAGGTATAGGACCTGTTTGGAGGATGAGTGAAAAGAGTCAGTAGAGGAAGAGAGACTGAATATACATGAAAGGAGTTGGGTCATGAAGGAGAGGGGAAGAAATGAGACTGAGGCTATAGGGGAAGGGGTTCTATTTGGCAAGAAGGAGGGTATTCTCATTCTCTGAGACTGAAGGGAATAAGAGGAGAAACATTGGAAGAGACCTTAAAGATCAGCTAGTCCAACACTCTCATTTTACAGATGAGGAAACTGAGGCCCAGAGAAGAGGGGAGGACTTTCCCAAGGTCATGGAAATAGTAAGGAGCAGAACCAAAAGTCAAACCTAGATTGTCTGACTTTATATCCATCAGTCTTTCTGTTAAACCACACTTGCTCTCCCATCCCCAGACAGAGAGGACACATAAAGACCACGAGGGAGGAGTGTTGAGGGAATCATGGGAGGAGATCTCATTGATCTTCTCAAGAGAGGAGGAGCTATGGCCATCTGAAGATGACTGGGGAAGGATAGAGTTGGGGACTTCAAGAGAGAACAGAGTTTGCAACGTCAATGGTGGAGAATGGGACAGAATCAAAGAGGAAAGAATGGAAGGATGGCTGCTCCAGTGGCAAGGGCACAGTGGAGGTTAGAGAGCAAACAGTGATGCTACCCAGGTAGTTCCCTTCCATAAGGATGTAGCAGAAGCTATACAGGAATATATTTCACAGATCGATGGGGCAGGAAAGATGGCTATATCGTAATAGTATCTAGTGTTTAGGTAGCACCTTAAGGTTTGCAAAGCACTTTACATATATTTACATATACCATCTTTGATCCTCATAAGAACCCTGGGAGGTAGGTCCTATTATTATCCCCATTTTACAGATGAGAAAACTGAGACTAATAGAGGTTTAGTGACTCGGACAAGGTCTCATAGCTAGTAAGTAGCCTAGTGAGGTAGGATTTCAGGGTCATCAAGAAGAGTCCTTTGGAATGTTTTGTAAGTGACTCCATTCTCACAGTTGATATAGCGGAAAGAGTGGTCGGTTCACCTGGGTTCACATCCTAGCCCTGCCATTCATCCTGTTCTCTGTGTGACCTTGGGCCAGTCATGACCCTTTCATAGGCCATGGTTTCCTCATCTGTAAAATGAAGACATTGCGTGAGGTCCCTAAGCACCCTAAGGCAGGGATCCTGTGTTCTTATCTTTCTAGGGGTCACTGATTCTGTAACCCCATGCCTTACAACCTATGTGGCCTCTTCCAATCCCAGTTTTCCTGTTCTATGAAATAAGGAGTTTAGATGAGTTGACCACTAAGGTCCCTGCCAATCAGGCCTAAATCTTATGATTTCTCTGGATCATATCACTTGGCTAAGTGATGGGAGCTACATCTTAGCCAGTGTGCTCAGGCTCAGATTCAAATCCTTTCCTCCTCCCCACATACTCTAGCTAATGCTAGGACCCAAGAATAATTTCTGAAAATCTTGTCCCTTTAATAGCCTGGTCTTTTGGGCTTAGACCAAAAAATACTTTTTTCCCCCTTAAACTTACCTGTTTTGAAAGCCCTGGTGTGGCCCTCTGGTAGAATGTAAGCTTCCTGAGGGCAGGCACTATGTCGGTTTTTTTTTTTCTTCCAGTTTTATATGCCTAGCTTTGAGCATAGGATCTTAGACATAGTAGGTACTTTGGTGAATTTATTCAATACATGCTGCACTGAGCTCTGGAGATGCAGAGACAGAAAGAAAATGGTCCCTGCCCTGAATTGGAATGAACTTCACCTTGGCCAAGAGAGACCAAAATAGACCAGGAGCTGTTGAAAGCAAAAACAAGTCCTCTCTTCCCCATAGGGAGGAGGGTCTGGTTTGGGATATAGAGAAGCTAGTGTTGAGCTGATGGGGACCTTTAAAGACAGGAAGGCCAGGCCACTCCATTAGAGGAGAAACTGAAGCCCAGAGGGGAGTTAGGGGACTTACCCAAGGTCATACTGGCAGCAAATTAAATCTCAGGATCATAGTCCCAGGGGCTAAAGGGACCCCAGAAGCCTCTAGAACAGCCTCCTCACTTCATAGAGGCATAAACTGAGTTTCAGAGATGTTAAGTGACTTGTCACACAGAAAGTGTCAGAGGTGGGGTTTGAACCCAGGACCTCTGATGCCAGAGTTAGTGTTCTGTCTGATGTATCACCCACTAGGGCTCCATCTGGGGGTGTGAACATAGGCACACAGGAATGAAGAAGAGAAAGAAGGGAGGAAAG
>NW_027187400.1:21157688-21162393 GCF_028583685.1 Petaurus breviceps papuanus
GAGGGCAGGGAAGGAATGAAGGAAAGAAGGAAGGGAGGGAGAGGGATAGAGGGCATGGAGAATGAAGGGAAGGAAGGAAAGGAGGAAGGAAGGAGAGAGAGAAAGAAGAAAGTTAGGAAAGAAGAGAAGGAAGGCAGAAGGGACAGGGGCAGACTAGATTTCAGAACAAACAGGCAGTAACTTAACCAGTCCCACATCATCTCTCCTTTGGTGGACAGCTTGGTAGAAGAGATGTGGATTGTTGTCCCCGAACTCTCAGTGTATCCCCTATTCCCAACCTATGCTAACTTGTGCCTGGACAACTACCCTCACATCTTTTCTCTCCATCTCCCCCTTGTTGTGATATGAGCCTAAGCAGACATGATGTGGAAGCAGGCAAATGAAGAAAGTAGTGGAAGCCTCTTTGCATGTCCCAGGGCTCCTTCTGCCCAGGCCCCTGCCACTGACTGGCTCCCCCGCTGGCAGGCAGAGTCAGTTTCTATATATAATGTGCACATCGAGTTCACTTCCAGTCCATCGTCATCCAAGACAGCTGACCTTCCATGGCCCTCTTCTGGGAGCCCCCACCACTGGGGCTTTCCAGATGCATTTGTGCTTACTTGGTGACTTGTGGGCTTGTACACATCTGCTCCTAGCCTCAGGGAAGCATAGAGGAGCAGAGCTGAGAGGGCCTGAGAACACTGAGTCAGAACTGAAAAAGGTCTTGGGGCACAGAATGTCAGAACTGCTAGAACCCCTAAATGGGATATTAGAGGTGAGAGGGCCCTTAGAACCCAGACTGTCAGAGCTGGGAGGGCCCTTAGAACACAGGATGTCTGAAGTGGGAGGATCCTTAGAATATAGAATGTCAGAGCTGGGGGGGGGCCCTTAGAACAGGGAATGTCAGAACTGGGAGGGCCTTTAGAACACAGGGAGGCCTTAGAACACGGAATGTCATAGCTGGAAGAGAAGTTGGAGTAGAGAAAATTCGAGCTGGGCTGGGCTTCAAGCACAGAAAGTTAAGCTAGGGAAGCCCTTCACATCCATAACAGAACTGTAATATCATGGACCTTCCAAGCTCTTCTTTCTTCTTTAGAAAGTGCAGCTGGTGTCAGCCTCCAAGGGCTCTGTTCAGGAGGTCAGAGGTGGGGTAGCCTGGTAGGAAGCCTCCTGGATTTAGAATCAGTAGATCTGCCTCTTGTGAGCTTGGTGACCCAGGACAAGTCATATTATTTTTCTAAAATTTAGTTTTCCCATCCATAAAATAGGATGATAATACTTTTATTGCCTAACTCACAGAGTTGTCATGGGGAGTACACTTGATAAATCTCAGCATGCATGTAATTCGCTTGTCTGGTCCTTATTTTGGCACCTGTCAGATGAAGGGACTAAATGGCCTCCAGTACCCTTCCCAGCTCATACCTTCCTTGTCCTAAGGGACCAATTCTAAGGACCTTCCAAGCTCTGATATTCTCTGTCCTAAGGGGTCTTCCCACTCTGACCTATCTTGGGGGCAGCTAAGTGGCACATTGGATAGAGAGCCAGTGTATGGAGTTGGGAGGACCTGAGTTCAAATCTAGCCTCAGACACTTACTAGCTGTGTGACCCTGGGCAAGTCACTCAACCTCAGTCTGGTCAACTGTAAAAATAGGGAAAGTAATAGTGCCTACTTCACAGGGCTGTTTTGAGCATCAGATGAGATAATAACCATAAAACACTTAGCACAATGCCTGGCACATAAGTGCTGTAAAAATGTTCATCTGCCTTCATTTCTGGATTATTCCCTTCTAAGGTCCCTCTTAGCATTAACTTTCTATCTTCAAAAATTTGCTGTCTTTGTCTACAGTTTCCTTTTTCCCCCCAGACCTAGGTAGTAGTTTCTAGGCTCTAAGCCAGGGCTGGTGAACCTGCAGCCTTGAGGTTACACATGGCCCTCTCCCCTTGACTTGAGGCCGAAGGTTCCCTAGCCCTGCCTAAGCAATAGTCCCTGAAGGGGGAAGGAGTAATGTGATACTTCCTAAAAAAAAAAGGAAGGCCCTCCCTCTGGTCCATGGTCACAGCAAGGGTGTCTCTGCAGTGCTGGGCTAGAGGAAGAAACCTCTGCCTAGGGCCGCTCAGCTCCCAGCAGCTCCCCAAAACACCACTGGCTCTGGAAAGATCACAGACTCATTTAAAACATCCCAGGGAAATTAGGATCCTTTTTTATTTTGAAAAAACATTTTTTTTCTTGGTGAGTAAATTGCTCTGAGAGTTTCAATGCAAGGTAAAAGCATTCACCCCTGGTAATGAGCTGGTAAGGAGAGTCCAGTGGGCCCTTAACTATTCTATTCTGGGAATGATTTTCATAACCAACGCCTGCTTAACAATCCCAGACTGAAGAAACAGAGATGGAATCAGTGAATTCTGGAGGGAGGAAGAGTTGTTGGGAAGGGGCCAGCAAGACAGATTTAATAATAGGAGAAAATTTAGGAGGAAGTTAATAACCATAAACAACCACATAAAAAAAGGAAAATAAAAGATAAAATCATGATCATCAAAGTGTGGCTTTAAAATAAAAAGGAAGCATTAACTTTAACAAATAGAATGTTTCCCAGAGTCAGGAAGGCTTCAGATTAAATTGAGCCTCAAATATTTACTAGTAGGACCATGGGCAAGCCATTTAGCCACTTTCTGCCTTGGTTTCCTCATGTTAAAAAAAAATGGTGTTAATAGCACCTACCATTTAACACTTACTAGCTGTGTGACCTTGGGCAAGTCACTTAACTGCAATTGTCCTGCCTACCCCCTTCCAAAAAGACAAAAAAAAATAATAGCACCTACCACCCAGGGTTGTTATGAGATAATTATTGTAAAGCACTTAGTGCAGTACCTAGCATATAATAAGTGCTATGTAAACATTATTATTATAAATCAGGATGGAAGAATTTCAACTCCAGCTATTCCATAATTTCCAGCCCTAGAGAGTGGCCCCAGGGCAATGATGAGCTAAGTAACTTGTTCTTGATCACATAGCCTGTATACATCAGAGACAGGACTCGAACCCAGATCTTCTTGACTTCAAGGCCAACACTTGACTACACCATACTGTCTCTTCTGTCTATGTTATAGAATTTTGTTTCTGTTATTTTTAAAGATGTATTGATATTTCTAGGTTTCATATTGTTTTTATTTCCTAATATATCCTTCTCTCCCCTCCTAGAAAGCCTTCCCTTATAATAAAGTAAAAAAAAAAAAGGTTCTGAAAAACCAATCCACCAATCTGACATTATCTGCAGTGTTCTACACCCCCAGTCCCCACATTTACAAAGAAAAGAGGGAAATCTTCTCATAGAAGCTTATTCCGTATAATTTCACAACCTTTCGTTTGGATTGTTATATTGTTGTTCTTTCCATTGACATTGTTATAGGCACTCGGTATACAATTTACCTGGTTCTTCTTTTTTTGCTCTGTATCAGTTCATACAAGTCTTCTCGTGCTCCTCTGTATTTATCATTTCTCACAGAACAGTAGCCATAGGCTATTATTCATATACCAAAGGAGATCTCTAAGGCCCTTTTCTTTTCTTTTTTTTTTAAAGCAACAGGGGTTAAGTAACTTGCTCAAGGTTGCAAGGCCAGTTATTTCTGGGTGTGGTGCTGAGTATCTGAGCCCAGATTTGATCCAGGTCATCCCAACACTGGAGCTGGTGCTCTTACTCACTGAGCCACCTGGCCACCCCTAAGCAATTGGGGTTAAGTAACTTGCTCAAGGTTACATGGCCAGGTGTTTCTGGGTGGGTGCTAAGTGTCTGAGCCCGGGATTCGATCTCCAGGACTTCTCAACACTGGAGCCGGTGCTCTTACTCGCTGTGCTACCTGGCCGCCCCTAAGGCCCTTTTCTTAACAATTAGTTATCATTCTCTAAAATATAGACAAAATCTTCATTAAGACCTTAGATTCATGAAGGTGAGGCTAGACAAGCACAGTCTCTAACAGTCCTAATCGAGATTTTTAGTATAGACCCTGTGATCAGCTGGATGTTTATCTGTTCCACAAGAGTCAACCTAGCTAATTTGGAAAAGGCTCCTTATCATACTGGTCCCAGGATGATGAGAATTTTAGTCAGAGCAACTCCTATAAAGACTGTCCACTAAGTTATCGAGGTGTCTTTGATCTACAATGGTAGAGAAAGTTCCTCCACCAAAGACATCACAAGTCCCTGAAAGTACTGAAATTAATCAGAGGCAATGTATATATTCAGAGCTGTAACTAGGGTGGGGTGATGGGACTTCCTTGGAGTATCCTGGAGAGGAAAACAATTCTTTCCCTTGGCAGCTCTTCAGTTTACCATCCCTGTGCCCCATAACATGATTGCCCCTTCTCCTTCCCCTAGTCCTAGAATACTACTGTACCCTCCTCCAGAGTCTGTGCCCGGAGGAAAATTCAGTTGAGGCAGATAATCCAAGACAACCTCCCCTGGTAAATCTTAGTGTGTTTATTTTACATATTTTGGGGTGAGTACTTGGGTTTCTCATTAGCTGGAAGTTTTATAGGTAGTTCTGTTATCAACAATCTTTCCCCCCTATATTGGTTATTCTATGATATACGATGTCATACCATACTATACCTGACAGTGACTTACTGGGCTGTGATGTATTTTACTATACTAAATACCATCCAATATCCTACCCTGCCCTACCCTACCCCACTCTCCTCTTCCCTTCTCTCCCCTGCCCTCCCCTCCCCT
>NW_027187400.1:21162403-21175298 GCF_028583685.1 Petaurus breviceps papuanus
CTACCCCACTCTCCTCTTCCCTTCTCTCCCCTGCCCTCCCCTCCCCTCCCTTCCCCTACTCTATCCTGTCCTACCCTACCCTGTCCTATCCTACCCTACCTCCCCTATCCCATCCTAACTCATCCTAACCTTATCCTATCCCACCCCATCCTTTTCTAACCTGTCCTGCTCTGACCTGTCCTGTCCTAGCCTAGCCCATCCCATTCTATCCTAACCTGTCTTATCCTATCTCCTGTCCTGTCCTATCCTATTACTATACTTTGCTACTTGGATTCATATAAAGTCACTGCCAGATGGTGTTTGGTTTGTAAATTCAAGTCAGCAAACATTTATTAAGTGACCACAATATTCACAGCACTTGGCTGGTGGCTAGGGCTACAAAGACAGAAATAAAACAGCCCTGTTCCTCCAGAAGTGGAGAAGAATACATTGAATGTAACAGTTAGTAATAAAAGTCATTTCCAATGGGAGAGAGTGCCAAAAACTGAGAGGATCAGAAAAGGCCTGATGTATGAAGAGACCTCTGAGCTCTGCTTTGACAGAAGACCAGGTGTCTACAAGGCAGCAGGGAGAAGAGAGAACATTTTAGACAAGGATACTACTTGTTCAAAATCTTGGAGGTGGGAGATGAAATGTTGTTTGCAGAAAACAGCCAGTAGAACAGTCTGACTACAGAATATGTGGAAAAATATGAAATGAGACTAGAAAGGTAGGTGGCAATCAGACTGTGAAGGGTTTTAAATTCCAGACTGGAGATTTTGTATTTTTAACATAAAGGCAATAGGGAGCCATTGATAATTTTTGAGAAAAAGGAGGGGGGAGAGAGAGAGAGAGAGAGAGAGAGAGAGAGAGAGAGAGAGAGAGAGAGAGAGAGAGAGAGAGAGAGAGAGAGAGAGAGATTGGATCTATTTTAGGAAAAATCTATTTGGAAGCTGTGTGGAGAATGGATTGGAGAAGGGAGAGACTGGAGGCAAAGATACCAATTAAGGGACTATTTGCCATTAATTCAGCTAAAAGGTAGTGATGGGCTGAACTCTGGAATAAAGCTACATGAAAGGAGAGAAGAAAAAAATATGTCACAGATATTGTGGAAACAAAATTGACAAGACTTGGCAATTGTTTGGATGAGGGAGAGAGGAAAGGGTCAAAGATGGTTCCAAGTTTGTGAAGTTGGGAGATCAGAAGGATGCTCATGCCATCCACGGCGGGGAGTGGGGGGGAGTTTGGGACAAAATAGAGTCCCACCCCATCACCAAATGATTTTGCTCCTTGCTCTCAAGAACTCTTTGTTAGACCTCAATGTATGTCGCCGTTCTGATCGTGTGTTCATCACTTTGTGTGTCCTCCCATGTTTCTTTGTATTCTTCATTTTTGCTCATTCTTAACACAAATACAAGAAGGATCTGTACTTCGTGACCATGAAGACTGCCCAGTGTGGAATCTCTCTCCACAAATGCAGATTGCAACTCTTTTTTTTTTCTTTTTGGAGGGGGAAGGCAGGGCAGTTGGGGTTAAGTGACTTGCCCAAGGTCACACGCCTAGTAAGTGTTAAGTGTCTGAGGCCAGATTTGACTCCAGGGTCGGTGCTCTATTCACTGTGCCACTAGCCACTCCTGGATTGCAACTCATTCTTGACTTAACAGCTAAATTCTACTGAGTTTCTGGAGGCACAAGGATGGAAAATGGAGACCCTGGGGTCCTGCACCAATAAATGTCAGAGGTAGGATTTGAACCCAGGACTGGCTGACTCTAAGCCTGGCACTCTCTACTACTCTCTAATGCCTCACAGCAGATGCTGAAGGGATGTTGTTGATAATATAGAAGGCAGATTAATCAATTCAAGTCAAGCCTTTAGGAAAAAAGCCTCCTATGGCTCAGTCATTAGGTTAGGTAGGGCCTCCTCAAATAAATAGTCCTTACCCTGAAAAAGTTCCCATTGTAGTGGAGGAGATATAATTTTTACACTTATATTGGTACTAGGTGGTGCAATGACTACCAATGTTAAACATGAAGCCTGAAAGGCCTGAGTTCAAATCCCATCTCAGACACTTAGCAGCTCTGTGAGCCCTGGGCAAATAACTTCACCTCCCTCAGCCTCAGTTTTGTTGTCTGTAAAATGGGGATGATAACAACAACTACCTCATAGGGTTCTTGCGAGGATCAAATTAGTGAGTCTATGTAACACATTTTCCAAACTTGGAAGTGCTAAAATAAATTCTATCTATTATTGTTACACCAATAAGTCAGAGCTAAGTATATACAAAGTAAATACAAGGTAATTGTGGGTTGGGAGAGTCACTAACAATAGAGGTACTCAGGAATATGAAGGGTAGGAGGCAGTGTCTGAGCTGAGCCTGGAAAGATGCAGCTAAAAGATTCTGAAAGGCAGAGGCAAGGAGTTGGTACTTTGTCCTAGAAGAAGGGAGCCATGTAAGTTTCTTGAGTAAGGGAGGAACATCGAGAGAACCCTAAGAATAAAGCCTAGTTATTCTGTCTCACATCAGCTGCCCTACCTAGTTTTGGCTCTCTGACTTGGTTTCTCTACACAGTGTCAGTGCTAAAGATGGATCTTGTTCTTGATGAGGCAGCTGACTCTTTCACTGAACAGAAGTCAGTGTCTTAATCAGAGAAAGTATCCTCTGGTTGAGTACATCTTAGCATTGATGGAGGCTTTTTATGCCTTCTGAATTTAACAGTGGGTGTTTAATGAAAGAGGCTTCAGTGAATGAAGGTTAGCACTCTTGGGAATCACAAGCCTATTTTACTGATGGCTCTTCTCCCTGGCACTGAGACCTCCCTCTCAGATGCCGCCTTACCAAGTTGTCCTTTGCAGTAGAGAGAACTGAGGCAAAAAAGCAGCACCTTATGATATAATGGAATTAGGAGACATGCATTCAGGCTCCAAGAGGTCAATGAGTCTAAACTATTTTTTTGATAAGGAAACTGAGACCAAACCCACACAAGCAATACATAGCAGAACTAGGATTTGAACCCTAGTCCTGACTCCAAATCCCATGGTCCTTCTGCCATGCCATGTGGACTTACTGGGAAATATTTGGCAAGCCTCAGGTCTGACCCTCAGTTTCCATTCCTGTCAAGGGAGAGGATTGAATCGGATGACTTCAAAGGTCCCTTCCAGTTTTAAATCTAGGATTCTTTTTTAACCTTAGGGGTCATCACATTAGGTTCATGTCTGATGAGGCAGATTTTAAAAGGCCTCATAATCTTTAGTAATTCTGTTCTTGCACGCATAATTATGAAACCTCTGAATGACTTAGGACAGTGTAGTGAAGAATCTTGGAAAGATCAGACTCTCCTATAGGAATTCTGGAGCTGTCCCCTGCCCTGGTCCTGAATGTTGACACACAAAAAAATCTAGGACAGATTTAAAGGTGTTTAGAGAAATCAGATTAGATCAGTCAGATGTGGCCTTTAAATGAATAAAAGGATATGCTTAGGAGTGGGTGCCCCCTACCCTCTGAAGTAAGGCAGGGGGTGGTGCTGAGGACTCCCACTTCCACCATTCTGTTTTCTCTCAGAATTTCAGGCCACCTGAGCGAGGGCCTATGATTTTTTTTAATCTTCCCACTAGTCTCTTAAATTTTTAACTCTCATGGCCTTGCTAGGAGGCTTTGGTCGGAAGAAGGGAACAGCCACACTGATATTCTGTGAGTCATGGCCCTACTTGGCCACCTTTCTTGTCTCCTTTCTCCCCGTGCTCTTTCCTCTCCAGATGCTCCACAGAACTCATACTTGCAAGAGAAAAATGCCACCCTCAGGACTGCTAGGTGGTGCAGTGAATAGAGCACTGGCTCTGGAGTCAGGAGGACCTGAGTTCAAATTTGGCCTCAGACACAACACAAAAAAAAATAGCCGTGTGATCTTGGGCAGGTCACCTAACCCCAACTGCCCTACCTTCCCCCCTCCAAAAAAAAAAACCCAAAATGCCACTTTCTAATCCTGATCTCACATTAGCTTCTTCAATAATAATGATGATGACAGCACTTTAAGATTTGCAAAGAACTTTACATATTTTATCTCATTTGATCCTCACAACAACTGTGAGAGATAGGTAGGTGCTTTTATTGTCTCTATTTTATAAATGAGGGAACTGAGGCATACAGAGGTTAAGTGTCTTGCCCAGGGTCACACATCTAGGCAGTGTCTGAGGCTGGATTTGAACTCAGATCTTCCTGATTTCAGGCCCAGCACTCCACTCATCCTGTCACTCAGGCTGGGAAAAAAATACAGCTCTTTGCAGTCTGAGTCTTCCCAAAGAGCTGTTACAGTCTGAATGAAATCCGGGTAGGGGCGCAGCTAGCTATCGCAGTGAATAGAGCACCGGCCATGAAGTCAGGAGGATCAGAGTTCAAATATGGCCTCAGACACTTAACACTTACTAGCTGTGTAACCTTGGGCAAGTCACTTAACCCCAATTGCCCTGCCTTCCAAAAAGAAAAAAAAAACAA
The DNA here is from genome assembly GCF_028583685.1 of Petaurus breviceps papuanus. Lineage (NCBI taxonomy): Eukaryota > Metazoa > Chordata > Mammalia > Diprotodontia > Petauridae > Petaurus > Petaurus breviceps. The sequence goes on from NW_027187400.1 coordinate 21,166,873, forward strand.
CAAAAACAAATAAACAAACAAAAGAAATCCAGGTAGTAAGGAGGAAAAGTCTGCCCATTTTGGAGGCTGGATTAGATATGGTTGTTCTGCTGGTATGGGCTAATGTTCATATAATTGAGTCTACAGTTCCTTCGTTGATCCCATCCTGAACTAGCATTCTGTAAATTTGCTAAACTGTAATTCCTTCAGGAGCAGAGAGGGTCCCTGTTAAACTTTGCCTCTCTCCTGGCTCCTAGCACAGTGCTCTGCCATACAGTGGGAACTTCATAATGGTTTATTGATTGATGAAATTAATAGGGAGGGAAGCTAGGTCTCAGAGTGAATAGTGCAAGGTCTGGAGTCAGGAAGACTCATCTCCCTGAGTTCAAATCTGGCCTCAGACAACTCACTAGCTGTGTGACCCTGGGCAAGTCACTTCACCCTATTTGCCTCAGTTTCCTCATCTGTCAAATGAGCTACAGAAGGAAATGATAAACCACTCCAGTGTCTCTGCCAAGAAAACCCCAAATAAGGCCATGGAGAGTCAGACACGACTGAAAAAAGAACTGATGAGAATGACAGAAAAGATTATAAAGACAGTTCTGTCTCCTCATTTTGCAAATGAGGAAACTGAGGCTCAGAAAGGGTGAGGCTTTGTTACTCCTTTTGGTTCTCTTGATCTCTGACTCTTCCTTATTTCATCTACTTTGGAGTCCCCCTTCCTCAGTCCTTCCACCCAGGCTCAGTTCCTCCCTCAGTATCTCCAGCTTCTTGGCCTCACCATCCTTTCTCTTCCTCTTGTTCCCTCAGCAATTCCCATTATAGCCTCTTCAGGGGTCCCCCTATAAAGACTCTTATTCCTTCTATACATCCTATTAATTTGTGTTCTTTAATCATTTCAGCCACGTCCAATTCTTCGTGATCCCATTTGGGTTTGTTTTTTTTTGGCAAAGACACCAACCAGCGTGGTTTGCCATTTCCTTCTCCAACCCATTTTACAAATAAGGAAACTGAGGCAAACAGTGTTAAATGACTTGCCCAGGGTCACACAGCTAATAACTATCTGAGGTGGGATTTGAACTCATGAAGGTGAATCTTTCTGATTCCCAGCCTTGCACTGACTGTATCCATGGCCTTACCCAGCTGCCCTTAGACATCCTGTATGTATGTACAAAGGTTGGGGCACTATAAGGTAAGCCTGCTGAATTTCATGTCAAAGGACCTAGACTCAATTCCTTCCTCTGCTACATTCTCCCTCTCTGACCTTGAGGAAGTGAGTTAACCTCCCTGGGCATCAATTTTCTCCTTTGAAAAATAAAGGGGTTGAACTAGATCATCTTTCAATCCCCTTCCCCAAAGCATCTGCGATCCCTTGAATGAATGAAATTGGGATAGGACACATGACAGTCAGACTACAGACTGAAAAGACATCACATTGACAGTTTGGTTTTTGTTTTTTTGTTTTTTCCTGCTTCCTCTTGGGTGAGATGTTCACCATGAAGAATAATCCGGGGTGTTTTATAAGTACTTGCTGCATCACCTGAGTTCAGAAGCAAAGGAGAGGCTGGAAGCAGAATCAGACTCCTGCTTGGGCTTGTGAAGCCCATACCAGGGGCCAGGGAGGGGAATCTGCCCTATCGGTCCTTCTCGGGGCAGAAGGAAGGTAGACTTGACTGAGCCCTGAATGCTTTGCCCCACCTCCCTGCCTCCGGTCTCTGTGACCTCTGCCTGGAATGCATGCCTTCCTTATCACCCCCTCTTAGAATTCCTAGCTTCCTTCAGGGTTCAGTTCATAGATCAACTCTTATAGAAAATGGCTCCTAATTGTTAGGGCTCTGTATCACCTCCTCAGATTAGCACATATATGCTGTCTGTGTCTGTGGTTTGTATACCCTAACAGAATGTAAGCTCCTTGAGGGCAGGGACTGTTTTTTCCTTATCTTTGTATCCCCAGTACTAATCCCATGACTTACACATAATAGGTGTTTATTAAATGCTTGTTGGATGTTCCAGGGGCACTCCATAGCCACTATCAAGCATTTGACAGGCTGTCCCAGAAGAGATGAGGCTTGCCCATTGGCCCCTAGAAGATAGAACTGCAGTAATGGGTAGCAAGTATAAAGAGACAGATTTACGTTTAATGTCTGGCGAAAAAAAAATTCCTAACAGACAATTTTTTCTAACAAAACCTTAGGCAAATCACTTAAACTCTGTGAGCCTCAGTTTCCTCACCTGTAAAATGAAGGTTAGACTAGGCGGCCTCCTTAGAGGCCTTCCTGCTCAAATTCCTAGGTTCTGAAACAACCAGTGGGAATCTTGACCAGTGTTTACAAAGCCACTTGAGCTTTGGTGAAAGGGTAGCCTGTTCTAGGGACCCCCAAAGCAGTGGACACACCCCAGAGAGAACCTTTTACCCCAAGGTGAAGGGAAGTCTGTCCCCACAGGACTTCGCATTGGCAAGGAGCAGGCCAAATGGAGATTCATCTTAATCTCTCATCCTCTGTATCATTCTCTATTTCAGAATGGCAAATATTCAGTCCTCTCAGGCTTGGGTGTCAGCTGCTTCCGTGAAGTCATTAGTCAAGGGGAGATGGGACTCAGAGTGAAGAGGCAGAATTCTGAGAAAGCCTTAGATGGGAAGCCAAGCTTTATCATGTCGGGTGGCTAACAGGTCCCTTCAGGATACTTGTGCCATCCCTCCCTCCACCACATTAAATATGGAACCGGGGTCAGAAGGGAGATAGCTCTTCTGAACAGAAGATGAACAGAGGAGGGGAGGGGTATGGTTGGAAGGACCACCCTTGAGCTCTGTAGGCAGAGACAGAGCCTTCAGTTAGGAAGATGATGTCTGACCCCGCCATTTAAAGAGATTTTGTTATTTATTACTTCTGTGGCCTGGGGCCAGCCTTAACTCTCCACATTTCTCCACCATCCTTCAGCTGCCTTGTCCTTCCACCTCTGTGGCCCCATTCTTCCATTGGTGAACTTAGAGGTCTCCATTTTGAGTAGGGGCCAGAGCAGCCACCCTTTATTCTCCAGACTTCACTGCAGTGGCCAGGTGTACCCCAAGCGCATCCTCAGGGTTTGCTGCCCATACAGGTTCTTGGATCTGCTTTGTTAAAGGAAAGCAACTCAAAATGGGTTAACAAGCTTACTTTAATCAGTCAGACATATATCGTTTACCTTGTTCAGGGGAAAAAGGTCAGCACCCCAAACTTCAAAATATACAGACAGAATTATCAAGACATTAACAGATCAAGTAGACAGCTTTCCAAACTGTCCAACCATTACATCCATACCCAGTCAACATCTGGGTTTCCACGTCTGGGTTTTTCAAAGCCGGGGGACTCTCAACAACGGCTTCCCAGAATTCAGATCAAATCACAGAACACTTCTCAAAGTGAGTCCCAAAACAAAGCTACACGTCAGGGCTTATATAGCCTTCTCCTGGCTCAGAGAATGTAACAACCTTATTGACTCACTGGCCAATCAAGAAGTATCTACTGAAAAACAAGCCTCCCTCCCCAGGCTTCAGGTGCATTTTAGCCTAGGGGCAGGGAAGATCTTCCAAATTTGCATTCCCATTACACCAGGCCAGAGTACCTCTTTCCTCACCCTCTATCCCACTTTCTCCCACCACAGAACAAAATTCAGTTTCCTGGTCACTTCTTTTCTACAGGCTTTGTCTTCCCCCATTAGGATGTAAGCTCCCTGAAAGCCAGGGCAGGCACTGGCTTTCTTTTACTTGTATTTGTACCCCCAATACCTGGTACAGTGGCTGGCACATAGTAAGCCTTTAATAAATGCTTCTTGACTTGGACTGATCACTTACTCTCTCATCTATAAAATGAGAAGATTGGATGAGGTGATCTCAGTTCCCTTCTGTCTCTAATGGTTTGTGATTCTGTGATTCTCTGGGCCCCAATTTTCTCCAGTAAAAGGAGGGAGTTGGATCAGATCTTAATTTCATGGTTTCTGTGAACTTGGATAGGAAAAAAAAAATTGTATCTTCAGTGGCACAGCAGATAGATCTCCAGACCTGGAGTCAGGAAGATCTGAGTTTAAATCTGGCCTTAGACACTAGCTATGTGACCCTTGGCAAGTCACTTAACCCTGTTTGCCTCAGTTTCCTCATCTGTTAAATGAGCTGAAGAAGCAAATAGCAAACCTTTCTGTTATCTCTGCCAGGAAAACCCCCAAATAGGGTCACAAAGAGTCAGACATGACTGAAAAAGCGAATGAACTGAAAATTAAAATTTCACAGTTTCTTCAGTTATGAATTTGGCTAACAAATATTATTTTGAGCAAAGGGTCCATTGGATATACCAGACAACCAAAGGGGTTCAAGCCCCAAGAAAAGTTAAGATCCTGTAATCTAGAAGAAAAAACATCATGCTTGTTTATAGTCAGAAGGCTCCTGCAGTCAAACCTGGATTCTAAAACTCTCTGCCTCTGTGATATTGGACTCTAATCCCCTCCATTTTCATATCCGTAACTGAATGAATGAATGAGTGAACGAACGAACAAACGAATGAATGAACGAATGAAAAGTAATTTACTATTTACTATGGCTAAAAAGTGTGCTAAGCACTAAGGATTCAAAAACAAGCAAGCAAGACAGTCCCTGCCCTCAAAAGGCTTACGGTCTAATAGGAGAAGATAACACATAAAGACGAACTAGAATTGGAAAGTCAAAGGGCAGTTACATGTTTGGCAGAATAGAGGCATGGTGACCTAGTTCCTAGCAAGATGATAATAAAAACAATAGTAGTAATTTGTTGTTCAGTCATTTTTCAGTTGTATCCAACTCTTTATGACCCTATTGGAGGTTTTCTTGGCCAAGATACTGGAATGGTTTGACATTTCCTTCTATAGCTCATTTGACAGATGAGGAAACTGAGGCAAATGGGGTGAAGTGACTTGCCCAAGGTCATACAGCTACTGTCTGAGGCCAAGTCTTCCTGACTCCAGACCCAGATTCACTGCGCCACCTAGCGGCCCAATAATGGTAATTGCATTTATATAATGCCTTAAGGTTTACAAAGAACCTTACAAATATGCCATTTTTATACTTACAATTACCCTGGGATGTAGGTGCCATTATTATCTTCATTTTACATATGAGGAAACTGAGGCAGACAAAAGTTAAGTGACTTGCCCACAGTCACACAACTGGTAAACGTCTCAGGCTGGATTTAAACTCGGGTCTTCCTGGCTCCAAGCCGAACCCCTGCACCACAGCTTATTTGTCAGAGCCCAAGGTCACAGAACTGGGAACCCAAGCCCCAGTGGTCAGAGAAGTGTAGGGGGTACAGTTTGAAGCTGGCCAGAAAGTGGTGTTATAGCCAAGTTCTAGGCAAAACTAATAGAAAGTTCAGCTGTCAAAGCCCAATGTATTAGAAGCAGAGTCCACATTCTGGTGGTGGGAGAAAAGGGCCAGAGGGGAAGCATCAGAGCTTAGAAATGCCTGGGAAGTATCAAATGGGAATGATTAGAACATTCCCTCCCTACTTCATTGGGTGGTTGTGAGGATCAAATGACATAAATGTATTTAAACACCACCTAATAAATGAATCACTGTGTTTAGTAGCCAGCAACTCAACGAAGACTTTGAACCAACGTGAAATCTTAATCATAATTCACATCCATAGAATGCTCCGAGGTTTACAAAGAACTTTGAAGTTCATCTTTTTTCTTTGCTAACATTGCTCCCTCTGGAGGATCACTCTACCCCCTTTTTCTGGTTGGTCAATTCTTCTTGAAACCCCCATGTTAAGGAAATGTCCAAGCCAGCCATATTCTCTCCTCTTCCTTCCTCTCTGGGCTCCACTCCTGACGCTTGACACTGCTTTCTCTTCCATGATCCAGTCGGCTTTTTGACCAGAAGTTCCATCTTTCCCAGCAGCCATCTCCCCCTGAGACCACTCCACCCCTACACTCTTCTGATGGCTCGGTTCCTCCCATAATGTCCGTTTGAAGATGGCTGCCCAGGTAGCCATATTTACTCCTTCATTCCTCTGGGGTCTCACTCCTGACTCTCCAAACTTCTTCCTCCCCCACAATCTCCTCCCACCCCCGTCCAGCTTCATTTTATGTATTGTCCTCCCCCATTAGAATGTAAGCTTCTTGAGGGCAGGAGCTGTTTTTTGCTTCTATTTCCATTTCCAGTGCTTAGCACAGTGTCTGGCCCATACTAAGTACTTAGAGCCCTTTTGACTTGATCTACCAATGTAAGCCTTTGAAGGGTTTCCCTGCTTGGGTTTGCCACAGGTCCAGCACAGCAGAAATAGGACTGGGCAGGGAGGCAGAAGACCAGGGCTCCAGTCCTGACTTTGCCACTTAGGACCTGTGTGACCTTGAGCGAGTTACTTCTGGGCCCCAGTTTCTTCCAGCTCTAAATGGCCTGTGTTCCTACACATGCTTTGGGTCTCATTGTCATTTACTGGATGTGAGTGTGACCCTGACTGCTAGTCCTGGGCCCAGTTTCATGTCCATAAACTTATTTGGAGAAATTTTGTATATACACACATGGATATACTATATAGATACATATATAGCACATATACATACATGTGTGTGCTATGTGTGTATACATACACGCACACATGTGTACCACGTGTGTATACAGTATAGACATACATACACCTGCATGTGCTATATAGATGTATGTGTACAGTATACACACACACATACACACATGTATATGCTGTGTGCCTACAGTATAGACACACACACATTTACACACATACATCCTTGAGGCCAGGGACTGTCTTTGCTTCTGCTTGCATTCTCAGTGCTCAGTACCGGGTCTGGCCCATAGTAAGTACCTACTAAATGGTTTTTTGACTCGATCTGCCCATATAAACCTTGGAAGGGTTTCCCTGTACACACATCCGCAGTCTCCTTGAGGACAGGCATTGTTTCCTATTTGTCTTTGGATCCCCAGCCCCTGGCCCATTACCCAGCATCATAGGAGGTGTCCCCTGGGTGTTTGTGGATTGACTGATTCATTGATTGATTGAGTGTGTAAGCAGAAAGGGAAATAGAAAGCAAGCTCCTGTCTTTCCTTACAGTCAGCTCAGGGTAATCTGAATTTAGATTCTCTCTCATATAAGAATATTAGATCCTAGTCAGGCTTCTGCTGTAGCTCAGCCTTGCTCAACACTTAGTGTGTGTTCAGGGACGGCAAATGCATTTCAATGTTTGGCTCAGCCAGATAGATTGTTGCTGTGAGAGACAGAGGGCAAACAAGCTGGAATTGAGCAGGTGGCCATTTCAATGGAAAACCCAGGCAATCTAGAAATAACCTTTGGGGGGAGGGGAGTGTTTCTCAGGAAACCTAGGCTGGATAAGTGTGACCTCTTCAGCAATAGGAGAGAGACTGGAGTGTCTCCAGGGCTTGGACCATGGGATAGGCCAGAGGCAGGGCCGGGCATTCTGATGGGGTAAGGGTAACTAGAGCTCTGACTGGCACAGGGCAGGCAGGGCTTCACTCCAGGACACCAGCATGGAGGGGGGCTCTTTCTTCCCTCATTTGGATTCCTAGGCCTTCAGCTCAGCAGCCCTGGTGTCTTATCACAGCTTTATCCTTCTAGGCCCCACCTCCAGTACTGCCAGATGCCTTCCCAGATCTGAATTTGCCCCAGGTACAGATACAGCTGGTTGCGTCTCTGAGCTTGACCTCCCCAGCCCTGCTTGTCCCCACTTGGCCCTGGGGAGCTGAGTAGATGAGGACTAAATTAAGGTTGAAATCAAATGAAAGCCATTTGGAGTTTAATCTATAACTGGGATTAGCAGCATCTCCACCTTCTTCAACCTGGGTTTGGAGTGTGCTTCCACTACTCACTAGCTGTGTGACTATGGGGGAATCACTTAACCTTTCTGGGCTCATTTGTACGAAAAATGGGGGTGATCTTACCTTCAGGACTAATCTTGCAAGGTTAGTGTGAGAATCAAATAAGCAGTATATAAAGGCCTTTTTTAACTACTACTAATAACAAACATCTCTACTTTTCACTTTAAAGTTTGCAAAATAGGGCCGCTAGGTGGTGCAGTGAATAGAGCACCGGTCCTGGAGTCAGGAGGACCTGAGTTCAAATGCGGCCTCAGACTTAACACAAAAACTAGCCGTGTGACCTTGGGCAAGTCACTTAACCCCAATTGCCCTCCAAACATAAAAATAAAAAAAGATTTGCAAAATATATTATCTCATTTGATCATTATAACATCCTTGTGAGGTTGGTGCCCTTATTAGCTGCATTTTACAAATGAGGCAATGAGAGAGAGAGAGAGACAGAGAGAGAGACAGAGAGAGAGAGAGAGACAGAGAGAGAGAGAGAGAGAGAGAGAGACAGAGACAGAGAGAGACAGAGACAGAGAGAGAGAGACAGAGAGAGAGACAGAGAAGAGAAGAGAAGAGAAGAGAAGAGAAGAGAAGAGAAGAGAAG
>NW_027187400.1:21175308-21222808 GCF_028583685.1 Petaurus breviceps papuanus
AGAGAAGAGAAGAGAAGAGAAGAGAAGAGAAGAGAAGAGAAGAGAAGAGAAGAGAAGAACAGGATACAGAGACAGGAGAGAAGACAGGGAGACAGGAGAGAGATGATGATGATGATGATGAGAGAGATAGGTAGGTAGAAATAGGAAAATATAGAAATTGATAGGTAAATAATAGATATGGATAGGTAAGTAGACAGATGGAGGTGGAGAAATAAGTAGACAGACAGACATAATTTATTAAGCACTTACTATGTGTTAGGCTCTGTGCTAATTGGTGGGAATACAAGTATAAACCACAAGAGAAGTAGTCCCTCCCCTCAAGGAGCTTACACTCGAATCGGGAAGACAGCACAGAGGGACGTTGGAATGGGGGAAGGGTGGCTGGGAGAGAGGAAAGGTGCCCTCTCAAGAGATAAAGTGGAAAAGTGCAGAAGGTCGGGATGGTCCTGGGCAGAGACTCCCCAACCAGAGGAAGAGGCGAGAGGGACGGAGGCAAGATTAAGAGACTGCTTTTTCCTGGGTCATGCCAGGAGTAAGTGTCAGAGACCAGATTTGAATTTAGGTCTTTAGCTGCCAAATCCAGCACTCTCTCCAGTATACTATACCCACTGCCTTCTAAAGATAAAGATAATGCTTGGGACGGTACTTTGCAGACGTCAAAGGAGTATGTGTCTGTGATTATTATTACTGTATCATTGGGACAGATATTTGAGGGCCCATTTACTATGCCACATTCGGACCTTCTGAAGAGGGAGGGTTGCTGATATGGAGACCTCAGCTAACTTTTCAGCAGACCAACCTTTCATCCCTGTCGCCCCTGCTAGGTCTCCCACTTCTCTGCCTGTTTTTTGAGTTGCCTTTGAAGGGATGGGCTAAGTGACAGTTTAATTCAGGAGGCTACTATCACATCTCTGCTAGGGCTGGGTGCCAGGCACTGTGCCCAGGACATGTCCCAAAGAGCAGGAGGAGAGATCTGTGCTTATCCCAGGGAGTGAAGTATCCAGGAGATTTACACTGTATCCAGGAGTCTGACTAAAAACAGCTAGACAGTGACCTCCAAAGCTCTGAGTTCGGATCTGATTTCAGCCACTCCTAGGACTTTTGTCTTGATCTCAATCCCTGCATCTTTCAAAGATCAAGGCCCTGTGCTCCGCTTGGGATGAAATAGAGCTATGGAATGAGGACTGGATCTGGAGGTAGAGGGACAAGATTCAGATCCTGGTGATGTAAGGCAAATCATTTTGCTTTCAATTTCAGTTTCTTTCTCTGTAAAAATCTCAGATGCAGGCCAGAGTCCCTTCCAACTCTAAATCCTGTAATTCTATGGAAAAATCAAATCACAGCATTATCAAGTTAGAAGAGAGAAGGACCCTGGATGTCATTTAGTCCCATTTTACAGATGAAGAAACTGAGACCCAGCGAGGCAAAGTCTCATAGTCACCAGCAATGGAAGTTGGATGTGGCATTCGAGCCGAGGTCTTCTCAGAAGTTCCTTCTACACCATTAGTAACCAGCTCATTTTACAGATGAAGACCCTGGGGCCGTGCGAGGTGAGAGGGCACAGGAGCAGCACCGTATAAGGGAAAGCATCCTGGATTTGGATTTGGAGGACCTGCGTTCAGAGCTGATTTTTGCCAGTTACTATCCATGAAATCTTGAACAAGTCACTTAATCTGGGTCCTTAATTTCCTTATCTAGATACTACCACATCTAGAATCTGGACTAAGTGAACCTTTCCAGCCTCTTCCATTTCTAAATCTATAATCCTATGATTTGATTGACAGTCAACAGGCAAAGTCAGGATTTGAACCCAGGTCCTCTGATGCTGAATCCAGGACTCTGTCCTCTATCCCAGGCTGAATCTTCTGTCTGTCTCTCTGTGTCTTTGTCCCAGAGGACCTTACCTCGACGGGTTTCTTGAGAGCCTGTTTGTAGCGATAGATGAAATGTGAGACCTGGTTTTTGGAAAGAGCCAATCTGTCCTCAGGCACACCTCCGTCATTGGCTCCGAGACTGATGCCATAAACAAAAGTCAACTTGTGAAGGTGGCAGGCCAGCAGAGGCTCACAGGCCTTTAATTAGCTGGCCTTATTTTTAAGTTAATGTGAATAGGCAGCCAACTGGTATAGTGAGAAAGAATGATGGAGGCTTTTGGAACTGAGTTCAGATCTGACCTCAGATGCTACCTGTGTGACCCTGGGCAAGCCAATTAATAGTCAACAAACATTTATTAAACACCTCCTGTGTGCCAGGCACTGGGCCAAAAGTCAGGCCCTGCTCGTGAGCTCACAGCTAGATGCGAGAGATAACGTGCAAACAACTACATATATACGAGCCATGTACAGGATAAATGGGAGATAATCAACAGGGAGAAAACATTAGGATCTTTCAGCCTCCTTTCCTTCTCTGTAAAATGGGAGTTATGATAGCACCTATTTCACAGGGCTGCTGTAATGATCAAATGGAATGTTATTTGTAATTATTTAAAACCCTGCAAAGATGTTAGCTGTTATTACTACTGTTTAGAGATAATAAGGTTTGGGATGATTTTCCCTGCCAAACTCTTACTAGAAAAATGATCCAAGGATAGGAAAACACATTTTACAAGAAATGAAACACACATTGGAAATAGTAACCTGAAAGTGGGTTCTTCCTGTACACAAAATGAAGCAGTAAAGAGCTAGAAGGTGCCAGAGGCAAGATTCGAATACTGATTTCAAATCGAAAGTTCTTCCCATTATCCCATACTGCCTTTTTGTGAGAAAACCACTCTGGCCAATCAAATTAGGAAAAATAAATAAATAAACAAACAAACAAATAAATGAGTGAGTGAGTGAATGAAGGAATAAATAAATAAAGTTGAAAAATAATTAAAAGTGACAAAATTCTATGTTGGTGGGTCTGCTATAAAACAGGTACAACTCACTGGACTAGCAGCTTTGGACTCCAAAGACCTAGGTTTGAATGTGAGCTCTACCACTGGTCACTCCTGTGACCTTAGACAGGAGGACCCTTCTCTACAGGTCATAATTTCCTCAATGTAACATGAAGGGGTTGAACTAAATGTCTTCTAAAGTCCTTGCTGACTCTGGCATTCGATGTTCTAAGATTTCACCTCTAAATCCTACAACATTCAATCTTCCATCTCCATGCCTTTTCACTGGCCATCCCCCATGCCTCGAATGCCCATTGTCGCTTGGGTCTCCTGGCTTCCTTCAAAGACTCAGCTGAAATCCCACCTTCTTCAGGAGGCCTTTCCTAGTTTCTCGCAGCTGCCAGTGTTTTCCCTCTCTGTGATCACCTCTCGCCTGATCTGTATATATCTTAATATGTGTACATAGTTATTTCCTTGTTTTCTCCCCTTTAGAGTATCAGCTCCTTGAGGTCAGGGGCTGTTTTTACCTTTCCTAGTATCTCCAGGGTATATACTATAGTGTATATATGTTTTTGTTGTTTAGACTTTTCCATTGTGGCTTACTCTTTGTGACCTCATTTGGGGTTTTCTTGGCTGAGATACTGAAGTGGTTTTCTATTTCCTTCTCCACTTCTTTTTACAGATGATGAAAGTGAGGCAAACAGGGTTTAGTGACTTGCCCAGGGTCACACAGCTAGTAAGTATCTGAGGCCAGATTTGAACTCAGGAAGATGAGACTTCCTGAAGGTAGGTCTAGCACGCTATGGTATAGTATATAGACACTAAGTGCTCTTTAAAAAAATGGTCCTTGACTGATAAATAACTGTACTGAATTTGCAGATTAGAAGGAAGCTTTAGAAAGGGTTTTAGTTTCAACCAGCTCAAAAGAGGTAGTGTATTCACCTTATGTATTCTGAAAACAGATTAAAACTGGGCAGGGGCATAGTAAGAAGAAGAATTTTTATCCCCACTTTTCAGATTAAGAAATTGATATTCCTCCCTAGCTTCCTCCCCACAAAACACACACACACACACACACACACACACACAACATTTGTTTAAAACATTTCAAGTGGTCTGAGAAAAACTTTGTGGTCTCTTTAAGGAAAGAATAAAGTCTGTCTCCCAAATTGGAGATTATAAGAATCAGTTCCAGTAAAGCTTCTCGATATGAAGCCTGAGCTTTGATTAAGGAGATGACTCAGGAGGATGTGATTGCTGTCTCCAAGCACTGGAAGGGCCGCTATGTGGAAGAGGGATTAGCTTTGTTCCAGTTGGCCCCAAAAGGCAGGATGGGGAGCAGCCGTGGGTGGAAGCTGCAAAAAGATAGATTTAGGCTGGATGCCAGAAAACACTTCCTAATCATTTGAGCTGTTCCTCAGTGGACTGGGCTGCGTGGCCAGACGGTCACTTGTTCATGGATTCGGGGAGAGGGCATTCCTATTAAATCATAGGTTTGATGAATCGGTTTCTGGGGTTCCTTTCAGTTCTGAGGGTCTGTGAACTGTGTGAACAATTGCATGCCTACTATCTAGGGAGGAAAAAGAAATCATTCTCTGTGTTTCTCAATCTTTCATTTATTCATTAATCTTAACCAATGCCTAGCACCATGCCTGCAATATGGTGGGTGCTTAATGACGTGTTGACTTGACTTCAGTAGAGCTGGGCTTTTCTATCTCTTTTGACCCTTCTTCTTCCTCATCCTCCTTGTCTTACTGGGGCTGAAATGTGGCCATTCAGAGTATCTGAGTCTGGCTACCTGGACCCCTAATGACCTTTGTATTATTCCATAGGAGAATATCTTCATTAGCCAGCTTATGGTTCCTTTTGCATCTGTGGCTTATGTCAGAGTGAAAAAAGCATTCTCCTTGGATTCAAATCTCACCTCAGATACTTACCAGCTATGTATCCTGACACAAATCACTTTATCTGAGTCTTAGTCTCCCATTGGTAAAATAGGGGTGATGGTTGCTCCCGCTGCCTCATAAGATTGTTGTGAAGTTCAAATGGGATGATGCACGTGATGCTTTGCAAACCTCAAAGTACTCTATAAATATCTGTTGTTATTACTGCTTTTTCAGCCTCGGCTTCTTCATCTGTAAAATGGGGATAATTATGGCTCCCACCTCGTTGGCTTGTCATGAGGATCAAGTGAGATCATATGTATAAAATTCCTTGCAAACCTTAAAGCACTGTATAAATAAATGCCAGTTATTATCTGAGTTAGCTTGCCTAAGTTGCTCGTTTTCTCTAGGCTTGATTTTGCTCTGGAATCATAGACCTAGAACTAAAAGGAATCTCAGAATTGTCTGATCCAACCCCCTTATTTTACATATGAGGAAACTGAGGCCAGAGAGATTAAATGACTTACCCAGAGTAACTCAGGCAATCTGTTCAGTCATCTTTCAGTCCTGTCTGACTCTTCATGACCCCATTTGAGGTTTTCTTGGCAAAGACACTGGCATGTTCTGCCATTTCATTTTCTGGCTCACTTGATAGGTGAGGAAATGGAAGCAAACAGGATTAAGTGACCTACCCAGGGTCACACAGCTAGTAAGCATCTGTGACTGGATTTGAACTCAGGAAGATGAGTCTTCCAGATTCTAGGCCTGGCACTGTGCCATCTAGCTGCCCTAACTCAGGTAACAAGAACTGGTGTGTGTACATAGCAGTTTAAGGTTTACAAGAGTAGAATACAGTGAATTGAGAACTGACCTCCAAGGCAGAAGACTGGATTTTTATCCTGCTTCTTATTTGTGTTGGCTCAGTGTCCCAGGTGACTTTCAAAGACGGTATTATAGAGCCTTTGCCAATTTGCATTGATCGAGGGAGTTTGCAATACCGATGTCTTTGCAATACCAAGTCTTCTCGAAATTTTTTTAAGGTTTGCGAAGTGCTTTACACACATTTGTCTAATTTGGTCCTCAAAAAAATTCTGAGTCTGCTTTTACAGATCTAAGTTTTCCTATTTTATAAATGGGAAAACTGAGTCAAGAGAGGATAATCAATTTGCCCACAGTCTTATGGGTTATAAACAGAATAGCTGGGATTGGAACCCAGCACTATTTTTACCAAATAATCTCTCCATTCCTTTCTAGCTTTAAATCCTATGATTGAATCACCAGTGAGTTCTAAGTTCTCTTCTCTGCCTGGTTTTTTCCACCCTTAGGCCTCAGTGAAATCCAGTGCTCCCTGCCCGTGGAAAACAGAAGGATCTTCCTGCATGAGCTGTCTGAAGCCAGTTTTAGTGAATGCAAGTTCAGCCTCTCCTTGACTGACCTCTTCATTATCATCTTCTCGGGTGTGGCCGTGTCCATTGCCGCCATCATCTCCAGCTTCTTCCTGGCCACTGTGGTCCAATGCTTCCAGAGGTGTGCTCCCAACAAAGATACAGAGGATGAAGATGAAGAAGAGGATGATTGATGGGAGAACTCTTCGAACTTTGTGTCCAAGGACCCAAGCCAGGAGCCCATCTCAGAGAAAAGAAGGGAAAATGTTGTCTACCATCAGTGCAAGGTCAGCAAGACCTTTCTCCCTCCTCTAGACCTTGAGGTCTCAGACCCTGTTGGTGTGCCTGGGAGCCTTTGTCCTCAGGGCTTAGAAGTCAGCAGAAAGAGAGGGGCCCAAGGGAACCGTCCCTTTGTTGCCTCGATTCTGAGAAAAGCCATGCCCTGGCTTGGGTCTGCAAGGAAAGCAAAGGTCAAAGCAAGCATCCTGCCTGAGAATGAGGAGGCCCAACCAGGAAATTATAGAGGACTCATAGCCTTTGACTAGAATGATGATTTAAGTCCATTCATTTCTCACTGACCTTACTGAGGTACTGGCCATGGTGGGGTGGGACCAAAACATCCTCCACCTCCCAGCTGACAGCTTAGGGTTCAAGCCCAGGGCCAGACTGACTTCTGTGACTTTGAGTCATGAAGACCTGGGTTTGAATCCTGCCTCAGATACTTCCTAACCACATGACCTGAGGCAAGTCAGTGGACCTCCCTGAGCCTTGATTTCCTCATCTGTAAAATGGGGATGGTCACAGTACCTACCTCACAGGGTTGTTGTGAGGGTCAGAGGAGATAATGTGTGTCAAGTGCTTTGCAAACTAAAGCACTTTTATCAATGTTTGATATTATTATTATTGTTCCAGTGCTGAATAGCAGAGAGCTTGCTTTAGAAACTAGAAGATCTAGGTGCTAGCCTTGCCTCTGCTTCCTACTGACAAGGGCCTTAGTCTCTCAGCACCCCAGGCAGTCTATAAGTCTTGGGCCAGGTGGTGATCTGCACTGGATGAGAAAGTTATTTCCCAGGAGTTCCCTATAGTGATGAAATCACAAGCCTGATCCCCCCCTAAAGAAATGATTATTGTTATTTTTCTCATTGGAGGCAAGATGTAAACACATTTTTTATAAAAAATAAGCCACAAGAGCCAGTTAATGACGTGAGCTAATGGGTTAGATTCTGAAATCTAGCATTTTAAGGGGAGAACAAATGAGCTGCTGATCCCACCCAGGGAAAGGAGCCAAGTACCAGCAGTACCAGCTAATAGCTTGGGTTGGGGAGAGAAGATACAAGAGGGGATTGGATGAAGTCAGTGAAACTGTCCTCATCTATGAAGTCAATTTGTGGAACCAGGAAATGCAGGGCATCATTCCCCCAGAATAATGCCCCCCCAATGCAATCCATCAGGAAATAAGCATTCAAGTGCCTGTTATGTTCCAGGCACTGTGCTAGGCATTAGGGGTACAAATAAAAGACAAAAGACAGTCCCTGGTCTCAAGGAACTCACTGTCTTGTGAGAGAAACAACATGCAAACAAGGCCTATGAAATGGTTATGATCACAAAGGGGATGGTATGAGCATTAAGGGGGATTGGGAAAGGTTCCCTGTAGGAGGTAAAGATTTCAGCTGGGACTTCCAAGAAGGCAGGAGAGGGGGGAGCATTCCGGCCATGGGGGGCAGCCAGCACAAATGGAGAGTCCAGAGATGGAGTGTCTTGTGGGAGGAACAGCAAAGAGACCAGTGCCATTGGATCAAAGAGAAATAAGATATAAGACTGGAAGGGGAGGAGGGAGCCAAGTTACAAAGGGCTTTAGAGGCCCAACCTCCATTTTCCTGTATTGTGTCCATTTTCAAGGTCTGCCATCGTTCTTGACCATTTACCTCTTGCTTCACAAAATCTTCTAGAGATCAAGATCCTAACACCCTCAGGTTCCACAAAATCTCATGTTCTCTTGTGGTTCAAGACTGGAACGTTCTCCCAAAACTACTTCACCCATGGTTGTCAAGAAAAATGGAAGGTTCTTTGAAGGAGAGACCATGGTGGTACTTTCCCATTCATGGGATGCAATTTCTGCCTTTCAAAGAGGATATGAAAACCAAACTCGTTTTCCTAGGTCTATTGGGGAAGAAAATTATTTCAGTGAAGTTATTCTGTTACAAGCCACCAAGAGCTGGAGGGGTTATTGCCCAATTTTCTATCATGCTCTGTCTTCTACTTTTTTCTTCCCTGGTTCTCTGTCCTTTTTTTTTTCTTTCATCTACATCTTTCTCTACTCCATTCTCTAATAATAATTATGAAATTTTCACTGTATTTTAAATGTTTTCTTAATGCCTTTCATCTTGACATCACAATCATTTCCAACTCCCTCCCCCCTTCTAGGTAGAACTGTTTCCTGTGACGAAGAAAATCAATTAAGCAAAAAATATCTGATACAATCAAAATTTTAAAGATAGATCAAACCTTGATCACCTCTGGTCCAACATCCTCACTTTGGAAGTAAGGCTTGTTGAGTTGAAATAAGTTGTTCCATTCAGATAGCTTATGAATTAGCGACAGTCCTCTCTTTCAGATAATGACAGAATTGGGACTCAGTGTGAGAGGTGAGGCCAGGCAGAAGTTCACTGGAAGAAGATCTGGTGGTTTGAGTGGACCTCAAGGTCAATATGTGTCAAGAGTGTGATATGGCAGCTGAGAAACCTCATGTAATCTCAAGGAGTTTACTGAGAATGAATTGAGGGGGGAAATGTGCATAAACACTCTGAGATCCTTTAAAGGTCTATATAGATGTCAGTTTTCATCAATATCACCTCATTCCACACCAGTCTCTATATGACTTAGTAGGTCATCTTCAAGATTGGCTGTAGCTGAAAATGCATCACCCTCCTACCATCTTGGATGTAAACCTTTTGAACTTTGCAAGGTTGGTACTGGGATGGCAGATGTGGAATCCTATGATGAATCTGCCTGGCATCGCTGGCCCCACTGGCTAGTGATATATCAGCAGGCTAAAACTGACGATCAGGTATTTCTAAAAATCTCACTGGGGAGTTTTGGAAGAAACATTTATTTTTGCTTTCAATTGTAATTATTTTAAATGTTCATATGCAATTAAAGATCATATTTTTATTCCCGTTAATGAAGTCCTAGCAAAAGAGCACGGCAAAAGTCTATTGAGGAGAGAGGGAGTGTGCTGTAGTGGCCAGAGGGCTGGCTGGGAGTGAGGGAGGGCTGGGCCTCTTTCCCCCTTTTACACAGACTGGCTCTGTGACCCTGGACAAGTCACTTAACTTCTCAATTCCTCCAGGAAATGCCATACGATTATTAGATACAAAGAAGATGCATTGCTAAAAATAGTTTCTCCCTAGGGAATAAATGTGATGAAACCACAAATCTGGTCCTGAAGGAAAAATAGAGGGGGAAGGCTTAAATAACCCTGGTTCCAAGAGTCTAGATACCATAAAGGCTGTGTATCCCTCATTACCATGGAGTCACCACCAGGGTTCACCCACTAATGAAGTCTTGGCATTGTCTTTGTGGAAATTTATGGGAGAAAGTCACCAGGAGGTGTTGATTGAGTTGGGAGTGAGAGTACTGAGTTTGCCCTCCATTGTAGGACTAGGGCCCATGTGGGCAGGGGCCCGCTGGGTCTGGCATTTTGCTTCCCAACTTCTCCTCCCTACTGAGAGATGGTGATGAGGCATTCCTGCTGTGGGTGATAGGGGTGTTTGCTGTGCAGAGTAGAAAGAAGCGGGACCTAGGGAGAAAAATCTGCTGAGATGGTGAGAATGATGACTGGGGAAGTCTCCCTTTCATTGCCTTGGGCCTGCAGTGGGGATAGGAATAACTTCCATGAGCTGCCCTGGCCCCTCCAGATTCTGACTTGTGAACCCCCTCCCCACCTAGGCAGCTAGGTAATGCAGTGGATAGAGCATTGGGCCTGGAGTCAGAAAGACCCGAGTTCAAATTCTGCCTCAGTGACTAGCTGTGTTACCTTGGGCAAGTCACTTTGCCTCTGTTTGACTCAATTATAAATGGGGATAACAATATCACCATCAGTTGGTGTGAGGATTGATTCAGATAATATTTATAAAATGCTTAGCACAGTGCCTGGCACATGGGTGCTTAATGAATGTTTGTTTCCTTTTCTTCCTCCCCTGCTACCCCCACCGATATCACTGTGACAGAGACAATAGTCTAAAGTGGTGCCTAACTCTGGCTGGGGTTGTCTGTGAACTCTACGCCCCTTTCATTTCTATCATGCATTTATCTTTTACATGAAGAAAACTAAGCAGCCGTTGGCCTCGGCTGCCTGGTTCATGCTGAGGGCACAGATTACGGTCTGGGAAATGGGAGAGACCCATCCTGCTCCAGCTGAGGCTAAGGAGGTGGGCAGAGGCAGCGCCTCCTACTGGAGATCATAGACACTTTGAGGCCACTTTGCCATATTCTTCTCAACCCAGCTGGAACTGACATGGAGAGAGAAGCCAGTAACTGATGCTGAATCCGAAGCCCACACAGATTACCAAGAAGTTCCTTGAGGCGAATGCAAGCTAAGGACCCAGAAGTTTCTTTTCAATTCAATTCAATTCCATAAATACCAGTCTGGGGTATGATTTGTCCCACATGAAGTCAGAGTTAGAGAAACTCTCGAGCGAAACAGTAGAAAAGAAACCTATTTTTATTCTGAAAAACTCACGTGGAATAAATATTTGGGGAAAATGCATGATTTCATTTGAATATTTTATAGAGAAAAATAATTCTCTCATTGAGGCCCCACTCACATGGTCTGGATCCCCAGGGCTCAGGGGACACATTCAGGACCAGGCCTTTCCTTCGTTTCCAATCTTCTTTCACTTGACTCCTTTATAAGCAGCCATTCCAGCTGTGCTGGCCTAATGCTATTCCTTGCAAGTGACTCCATCTTCCATCCCCTGTGTTTGGTGCAGGGCCTGGAATATTGGCATGGCTTGATAAATGCTTGTTGACTGACTGATTGATTTGGGGAAATGATGTCTCAAGCAATCAGTTCAGAAGGCAGACTCTCCTAGCTCTGACATTCTCTGTTCTAAGGCCCTTCCAGCTCTGACATTCCATGTTCTAAGGCCCCTCCCAGCTCTCTCTGACATTCTGTGTCCTAAGGGCCCTCCCAGCTCTGACATTCTGTGTCCTAAGGGCCCTCCCAGCTCTGACATTCTGTGTTCTAAGATCCCCTCCATTTCTGACATCCTGTGATTCCTGTGATGCTAGGCAACAATTGCTATTCTATCCTGTCTCAGTGTGAACTCATTTGATGGCTCAGGATGAGACTACACAGGACTCCATTTGGGATGTCAAAAATCACTTGAAACATTTCAATCTATAAGGGGAGAAATGCCTCCCTCTCGTAGGAAGTGAGTACTTGGAGAATCTTAGCAACATCAGCATATATTGCCTTCATTTAATTAAGAAGATACCACTGTGTCTTGGCAGAAGCCAATGAAAGGAAACACGGGGCATCCCATAATGGGCCTCCGTCTTGGGTGGGCTTCAGAAAAGTAGAAAGCTTTAGGAACATTGATACAAAGAAAGGCCAAAACAACAGCCCCTTCTCTCAAGAGGATCCCATGTCAACAGGGGTGTTTTGTTGTCGGGTTGTTTTTGGTCATATCTGACTCTCCATGACCCCAGTTGGGTTTTTTGGCCGAGAAACTGACGTGGTTTGGCATCTCCTTCTCCAGCTCACTTGACGGATGAGGAAACTGAGGCAGAATTAAGTGACTTGCCCAGGGCCACACAGCTAGTGTTTGAGCCCTGGCACTTTGCATTGTGCCACTTAGCTCCCCTCCAACAGGGGAGACAGCATATAAATAATAAGAGATACCAAGAAATGTACAGAGAAGATAGAACATGACCTGAGAAGAAAGCACTAGCCGTGACAGAGGAGGGAAACAGGAAAGGTCTCCTGCAGAAGGCCGATTGATGTGAGCCTAGACAGAAGCCTGGGGACCTAAAAGGTTGGGGTGGAGTATTCTAAACCTCATTCTTTCATTTCTAGAATGCTCTACCCCTCTCCTTTTGGTTGAGGATTAGAACATTCTAGAGAATGCAACTGGTGGCTTGTTAGATAGGTGCTGGGCCTAGAGTCAGGAAGACCTGAGTTCAAATTTGACCTCAGACACTAACTGTGTGACCCTGGGCAAGTCACTTAACCATGTTAGCTTTAGTTTCCTCATCTGTCAAATGTGCTGGAGAAGGAAATGGCAAACCACCCCAGTATCTCTGCCAAAACAAACAAACAAACAAACAAAAACTCAAGGACCATGTTCATGTGCTATGGCCCACCAGGTCATGAAAACTTGGACGTGACTGAACAGTAACAATAACAATAAAGCATGGCCGTAAAAGCCATGGATTTGGGTGATGGCTTGTTTTGTTGTGTTTGAGGCCAGTAGGCCAGTATATCTGCATCATGGTGTGTGGAGGGGAAGAAAGTGTAAGGAGACAGGAAAGTTAGGAAGGGGTCAGATGAGAAGAGCTTTAGATGCCAAATATGGAGCTTTATATTTGATCCTGGAGGTCATAGGGAAGCACCAGCACTCACGGAGCTGACGTAGTAGGACTTGGGCTTTAGGAAGGTCACTTTGACAGTTCAGCAGAGGATGGATTCCAGGGAGGAAATCGCAATGGACCAAGAGGGGATGGGGGGCTGTACTATAGGGGTGGCCTTGTGAATGGAGAGAAGGGTATCAATGTGAGAGGTATTTCAAAGGCAGAAATGCTGAGATTTGGTGATGGATTGGATACATGGGATGAGTTAAGCGTCAAAGGTAACACCTAGGTTATGGTCTTGGATTACTGGAAGCATTGTGGTGCCATCAACAGTAATAGTGAGATTCATAAGATGGAAAGTTGTTTTGGGGTGTTTTTTTGAGGGAGGGGAATGTTATGAGTTTGTACACGGTCAGTGTTTCTCCTTGTATCTGGTTGTCTTTCATTCACACTTAAAATCACCAACACCACGCTTGAGTTTGTAGTTGGGGAGGGAGATTATACTAGGTTACCCATCCTCTTCTTCTAAACAAGTCTCTTGGCCTTCACTAGCCTCATTTTTTCAGAGGATTATGGAGGAGGGAACTCCAGAAGTCATGTCCTCCAACCCCTCTTATTTGAAAAATGAGGAATCTGAGGCCAGAGAGGTAAAAAAAAAAAAAAACTTGCCCAAGGTCATACATATAGCAAGTGGAATAGCCAGTATTCAAAGCCTCTGACTTCAAATTCAAATTTCACCCTGTGGCTTTTTTTGATCATCCAAACCTCCCCTCCCACCTCCAACCTATAATGACCTACATTTACTAGTTAAGCAGAAAAAAAGTCAGATGCTGTATGCAATTGGCTCTCCACAGATGCAGCCAAATGTGCCTGAATGTTGCTATTGGACAATTCTCTTGACCAAGAGGAATGAGCGCTCTTGAGGGAGGCGTATCCATCAGTATGCCGGATGACTGTGGGTCAAAGATCCGAGACCAGATTGAAAGCAAAGAAATTTACTAGCATGCTAAAAAGACTGCTGTCACCGAATAGCAGCTTTCACTTCCTGGGGTATAGAGTTGACTTTTATAACCTTTTAAGCACGGTTAGAGTGCACAGCTGATCAGCAGTTTTCTGTAGCAACTTAGGAAAGATAAATAAAGTGTTTCAAAGGAAAGGCAGCATTAGAAAAAGTGGGAGATCAACCAAAGGGGGAAAGGGAGAGCATTTGGAATGAAACAGTCTGGATTTATTATAAGAAAACATCCTGGGAGCAGTTAGGTGGCACAGTGAATAGAGCACTGGCCCTGGAGTCAGGAGGACCTGAGTTCAAATCCCGCCTCATACGCTTAACATGTACTAGCCATGTAACCTTGGGCAAGTCACTTAACTCCAATTGCCCTACCTTCCTCCCTCCAAAAAATAAAAAAGAGAGAAAAAGAAAATATCCCCTGTTCAAAGGCAGAAGACAAGAAGAAGGGGCCAAAAATTTTACAATTGTGAAAGAAGTCTTTCTAGGCAGAACTATATATCCAAGGAGAGGAAGTGGTGGTTACAATGGTCAATGAGGCCATCCATTTTAGCACGTCCTTGCATGGTTTGTTATATTTGATTTCTTATTCAACTGGGGACTTTCTAATACAAGGTCACCAGGTGATTTAGGGATTTAGTCCATCAAGATACTGCTAAATAACTATGGCTGCTATCCCGCACTCCACACACACATACATTGCATATTAGCTTTTTTTGAGGAGGGCATTATTAAGTATAAAATTGAAAAGCAAATTAGCAACATTTAATATTAAGAAAACAAAATATAATGAAGTAAATGCCATGCATTTGTAAGCCAACTGCTCTTCTAAACTCTAGAAGTCTCCCCCAGACATAGGATTATTTCTAACCCAGGAGTTCTAGGAAATCTGTAGCTTGAGACCTCTCTCAGGTTGGCAAAGAAGCATAAACAATAAATCTCTCATGGAAGCTTTTACTCATAAGTTCAGCAGGATCAGTCATCAAATGAAGACTGAGCATTTATGGTGTATATAGCCTACATTTACTTTGAACAACTAGGTGGCTCCATAGTGCACAGAGCACCCTGCCTGAAGTCAGGAAGACTCCTCTGACTTCAGACACTTAGTAACTGTGTGACCCTGGGCAAGTCACTTCACACCATTTGCCTCAGTTTCCTCATCCATAAAAAGAGCTAGAAAAGCAAATGGCCAACCACTCCAGTATTTTTGCCAAGCAAACCCCAAACGGCGTCAAGATGGGTCAGAAATGACTTGAGCAACATAGAACATATTGTATTGGCCCTGGTAGAATGTAATCAGGGACTAATCACTTTTATACCGGTATCTCCAGGGCCTCGCACAGGACTTGGTACATGTAAGCCCAAAATAGATGCTTGTTGATTCATTGATATATGAATCCCTATCTCAGCTCACCCTGTATCAGGCTAAAGCCAGAATTCAGGAAGGTCTGTGATTTCCCTGGTCTCCGCTGTCCACTTAGAACCCTTAGAACTTTTGGTCTTGGCTTGGCCATCATGTGATCTGTGCTGGGCCTGACATAAACCCATCTGCTGGCCATTTAGGCTTGATATGCAAACAAAATGAGTCACTAGGGAGTCATCCAATGGGTAATAACAGAAGAGATTGATTTGACCATAGCCAAGGAATATTCAACAGGGATAGGCGTTGAGGATAGAGGCCTCAAGTTGATCCAGCTGAGCAAAGATTCCTTTCCTCAGTTACCCATCATGGTCTGTCAGTCAAACATCAGAGCACCCCTGGAGCTCCTTGTGGCTGTGCCCAAGTGATGAGGAAATGACATAGCCTAAAGCCCCCCAATCCCAAGTTTCCTAGGTCAGCCAATTCTTAAAGTTACAATACCTTTTAAGGTTAAAATAACAAACTTTAGCTAACTTACTTAGGCGGTAGGGTTAAGAACTTATTCTTAGCGCAGTTCAGCAGTCAACCTTGGAAAAGAGGAGGTCCACCAGCCTGCTATCCTGGCATCCATCCCTTTCACTGACCTAGAGCTCCATCCCTTGCTATGGCCTTTGTCACTTCCTCATGCTGTCCCCAACCATGCCCCAATAGAGTGGAGAGGAGGGTAGAGAAAGTGAAAGGGTTCTTTAGGGCTCCCTAGAGGCAGCCAGGTAGCACAGTGGCTAAAACACTGGGCCTAGAGTCAGGAAGACCTGAATTCAAATCCAGCCTCCACTTGACCTCAGGCAAGTCACTTAACCTCTCTGTAACTCAGTTTCTTCAACTACAAAATGGGAATATTAATAATAGCACATTCCTGTCAGGGTTGTTGTGAAGATTAAATGAGATACCTGTATTTTATCATGTAACTGTTGCACCTTGGGCTTTTTCCAGTTAGAAAACTGGTTTATAACCTTTCATCGAGTAATGATCATGTGGTATAATTCTGTTCATCGCATCATCTGAAGGTAAACAGAGCAGTAACATATTCACCACTGGTATGTGGAAATCTTTCACGTACTGCAAGCTGTGAACCTGGAACTCTCAGTGTATGTGCATTGTCAGTGTATTTCCAAAGCCAACTTGCATGGTTTGTTTAAGTGTTGAAGTACAATGGTATTGTCACTCAGCCCAATGAAGAGTGGTTGGCACAAGGGGAGCAGTTGGGCAGGTGAAGCTGCCATGAATAAGTCCCGTGATATAAGAGTTGTAGCTTCCAAATTGCAATGTATATTCACAAGTATTCTATACATCCTAATCTTGCACTGAAGGCAGTTTAGTAATAAATGATTTTTAAGTGATATGAGCACAAATTTTTTTAAAAAGCTTCACATAATGGCCGCACCCCACTTTTTTTGCAAAAAATGGGCATAAAATCTGTCATGATTATTGGTGAAATATGGTCACATTTGTAAAGCACTTAGGCAACAGGCCCTGGTGCATAGTAGGTATTACTAAATGTTTCTTCCTTTCACCCCTTCCTCTCTGCTCCTTGCCAACTTTAAAGAGGATTATCAATGTGCATTATTGTATGTGTCTAGCACAGTTCTAAGGGTCATGAGGTCAAAAGAAATACAGGTAAACCCTATTTAGGAACATTTTACCAACACTCAGACAGGAAAGGGAGGCAGTCTTCATAAGGTGCAAACAGTACAAGTCTGGTATCCCCTCTACTTCCCATTGGATATGAAAGAGATATGGTCCCTAACCTCAGGGAGCTACCAACCTGAGGGATAGTGTTTGCTCCTATTTTATTCAGGCGTTCAAGTTTATAAAGCATTTGTTCTATTGATTTCATTTCCTGCTCAGAACAACACTGTGAGGAAGGTGCTATTATTATCTTCAATTTACAAATGAAGAGACTAAGATTCAGAGAGGTTCACTGATTTGTGCAGAATAAGTAGCTGATTGAAATTCAGATCTTCCTAATGACAAGTCCAGGGCTCAGTCCATTATGAGCCACCTCTGGCAAAGCAGCAGAAGTGTGAGGTGTAGTCCAGGCCATGCCTGGGCCAGAATTCACTGCACTTGATTTTTTTTTTACAACTTTTTATTCACTGAAACAGTTCTGCAAACCTTCATTTTGTCTGATGATATGAGAGGGAGATGGCCATCAAGAAGTCTGTTGGGAAGGTTTAATGCTAAAGGGAGTATTTTTCAACCTCTGGCCAACTGGTGAACTTTTGAGACGTTGGAATCCAATAAGGGTCGCAGATTTAGAACTAGGAGGGATTCTAGAGAGCCAAGGTCCAAAAGAATATTGGCCTGGGGGGGTGGCTAGGTGGCACAGTGAATAGAGCACTGGCCCTGAAGTCAGGAGGACCTGAGTTCAAATCCGGCCTCAGACACTTAACACTTACTAGCTGTGAGACCTTGGTCAAGTCACTTAACCCCAACTTCCCTGCCTTCCCCCCTCCAAAAAGCAAGAAGAAGAAGAAGAAGAAGAAGAAGAAGAAGAAGAAGAAGAAGAAGCACTACTACTCAGGCTCTAAGCACCTACTCTGCTCTAGGCACTAGGCTAAGTGCTTAACAAATATTACCTCATTTGATCCTCACAACAACCCTGGGAGGTGGGGGCTATTATTATCAGATAAGAAAACTGAGATAGACAGAGGTCAAGTGATTTACTCAAAGTCACACAGCTAGTAAGTACATTAGGTCACATTCGAACTCATATCTTCTTACTGCAGTACAGGCCCAGTTCTCTACTCACTGCACCACCTAGCTGGGTATTTAAGCAGTTATGATGGGCTCAGATTTTCAAGGAAAGAGGAGAATGAAAGATGGTTGTCTCCTGGGAGCTGTCTAATTGCTTCCCCATTAATCAAGCAACTATTATTTATTAAGCACCTACGATGTGCCAAGCACTGTCCTCCAAGACCTTACTTCGTATTAGAGAAGGTAATCTGTCTATTTGTGTCTGCCTGTCTGTCTGTATACCCAAGACACATACAAAGTGGACACAAGGTAACCTTAGAAGGGTTTACTTTTGATGAATTCTGGTAGCAGGTAGTAGTTGCCTCTCCCTTTTAGGAAGCCCAAGAGACTTTTTTCTAGACCTAATAGGACAGAGATATCAGGAGAAGAGTGAAGCAAAGCAAAGGACTTGAAACTCTTTGTGGCTAGTGCCTGAAGATACTCCCAGAGAGGCTTCAAGGGCCCTGTATCAGTCAAGTTCCTCATAGAATCATAGATTTAGAATTGGAAGAGACCAATAGCATCACAGGTCCCTAGACCTGCAGTGGAAATAGGATCTCAAAGCCCATCTAAGTCCAAACCCCTCCTTTGACAGATGAGGAAACCAAAGCCAACAGAGAGGAAGTGACTTGTGTCCAAGATCACAAAGTTATAGGTATAGGTATAGGTATAACTCCAAGTCATCTAATTCCAAATCTAGTCCTTTCTTTATGACATCAGATGCCTCTCATTGCATCTCTAGGAAAGGCTCCCTCATGGCACTGAATTTCCACCATTTTATAATTCAAAAGTCTAACTTCACATGCTACAAATGTATAAGTAGAAAACCCCTTTTTCCTCAGCTCCTAATGAGGAACAATGAACTGAACTTTCTGGTTAGTTCCTACCCTGGGAAGCAAGAGAGAGAAAGACCAATGTCAGCCTCCAGAGTATTCCCACTTTGATATGGCCTTATTTCAGAGATCTAATGGGAGGTGCATCGTATGGCTGTGTTAAGATTGTCGCTCCGGGGTGACCTTGAATAAGTCACTTAAGCCCAATTGCCTTGCCTTTCCCCCTCAAAAAAAAAAAAAACCATAGCTGTGGAACTGGACAGGGCCTGAGAAGCTACAGTGAGGAGTGTGGGCTCTTCATCCTACTTTTAATGTTAATTAGATGCTTATTACAGTGTGTCTTAGAGCTGGAGGAAGAAGACAAAGGATCATTGATGATAGAGCTGGAAATGGTATCTCAGAGCTCATCTGGTCTGACCCCCTCATTTTACAGATGAGGAAACTGAGGCCCAGAGAGGTTCGGTACCTTAGGCTTGTATGGCAGGCACCTCAGTTCCCATCTGGTCCAACTTCCTCATGGTACAGGTGAGGAAATTGAACATCACTCAGGTAGTGTCAGGGGAAGGATTGGAAGGCTGGACCTTAGATTCCACAGCCACACTCTTTCCATTGTGTGAGTCAAAGAAACACAGAGGGAATAAGAGGGGAATGAGTGTTCCCTAGTGGAATGGGGGCTAAGGCCCTAAGAAATCTGATTGGATAATCCCCCACACTAAATCTTTAGACTACAAAGGAGAAAGAGCTAAGAGTTCAGAGGCAGGCAAAGAATGGCCTCGGTTTCCTAATGAGAGCGTTGGATGAAATGAAATCTAAAACCCCTTCAGTCTCTAAATCTAGATTCATGGGATGCTATGAAAGTCAGAGATATCTTTGCTAAACGGTGGGACTATGGGTGTAGAACCTTGCCTACAGAGTCAGACATTGGCTAGTTTTATTGAACTCTTAATAAAAATTCTTTGTTATGAGTAATGGCTGTCTGGGAGAGACATATTGAGAAATGAAGGTACTATAAAAACAAAAGATATTTTAAAATTTAAAAAGAAAAAACAACTCTGAGGGCTTGGCTGTTGCCCCGAGTGCCATCTGGTGTTGGCTGGTATGCATTACAGCTAGTGATGAACCTTGATTGACAGGCAGCCTGTTGGTGAAATAGATTCAGGCGATGAACTATGATATACCCCAGCTGTCTCATATGTCAATGGGATTACAGTTACAGTACAGCCTGTGAGTGCTTCCGCTTGTGGCAGCTGTCCAAAACATAACATAGAAAAGGTTTCCTACTTTATCATGTAAGCCCCTTGAGGACCAGAACTAGTTTGGGATTCTGTATGTCCTCTGACATTACCTCCCACTTACAACGTCTGTATCTTCTTTGTATATGGATGTTGGCATAGTTATAATGACAGCTATTATAATAATAACAACAACAACTAGCTTTTACGTAATAATTTAAAGTTTGCAAAATACAACTATCTTGTTTGTTCCTCCACAGCAAGGCTAGGAGGTAGATACTATTATTATTACTATATTATTATTCCCACTTTACAGTGGGGGAAACTGAGGCAGACCGTTTAAGTGATTTGCCCAAGTGTCTGAAGCCAGATTTAAACTCAGGTCTTCCTGACTCCACTGCACTACCTGTTTGCCTAATAATAATGTTTGTTGAATTGAATAGAATAACTCACTTCAGTAGCCTGGAGCCATCTCATGCTATTCTGAAGAGCCCCAGGATCCAGCTGATGCCCAATTTAGAGGCAGGTGTAGGTAGCCAGCTAGTGGTGGCCTTCTTCTACACATCCACTCACCATCTCCTTTGTGCGGACAACCTTGGCTTGAGCAGTGCTAGAGTCTGGAATGATTGCCATTTGGGACCATCTGATCCCCAGGTGTCTCACTTAATTGCTTGGGCAGGATGCCCTGGAAGAAGATTTGCTTTTGTTTGCTTTTACACCAAGAAGCAGCAGGAACTGGCTGTTCCTTGTCTGTCCTTGCCTCCAACAAAAGGGGTGCAGTGCCCTGCTGGGGGAGGGGGAGGTGAGTTGAATTTTTGAGTGACGCAATTTCTCAAAGAGCTGCTATCTCAAGGATTATGAGCACAGAACAATCTTCTCTGAGCTTTCATCTCAACTTTCATCCTCCCATCATTTCAAAATCTTCTAAAGTGACAAGCTCCTTCATTTAGCATTTAAAGCCCTTCATGGTCTGGCCATGGTAGACCTACCTTCCAGGCTTAGTTAACATTCCTCCCCTTCCAGAGCTCTTGGCCTACTTACCTCCCATGAACTCAGAATTCCATCCCTTACCTCAGAGTCTTTGCAGGGTCCCCCGGGCCTGGAATGTGCTTCTTTTATACATTTTCCTTTTGAAATTCTTAGTTTTCTTCAAAGAATAAAATCCGAGATAATGAGTGGACCTGTTATTTCAGCAGTAGAGGAAAATCCAAGGTGAGAAAATTCCATCTACCAATGCAGGCTGACATTTTTTCTGTAAATTATAGCCTTAGAAATTTGCCAAGACATGAAGAGAGTCAGTGAGTTGACTAGGGTCACCCAACCAGTATAGGTAAGAGGCAAGACTTGAATCCAGTTCTTGTTGGATCTAAGGATGACTCTCTGTCTACTCTGCCATGCTGTCCCTCCTTCCTTCAGAGCTCTCTACTCAAATGCAGCTTTCTATGCGAAGCCTTTCCCAGGCCCCTAGAAAGTTGTTTTAGCTAGCTAGTACCATGGACAGAGCTCAGGACATGAGCACAGACTCTGGACACAGAGGCAGGGAAAACCTGAATTCAGATCCTCACTCAGACACTTACCAGCTGTGTGACCTTGGGACAGTCACTTACCCTCTGTTTCAGTTTCTTCATTTGTGAAATGGGGATTATAGTAGTGAACAGGGAAGACCATATTTGTAAAGCCCTTCACAAACCTGAAAGCACTATATAAAGGGTAGGCAATATTGTTGGCACTCTCTCCTACCTCCAATTTTCTTGGATTTCTTTATCTATGTAAATGTTGTACCTAACCCTTGGCAAAAGATTATAACCTCTTTAAGGCCAGGGACTGCTTTCCTTTTGGTCTTTCGATTCTGTCTTGGGGAATAGTGACTTTAACAAAATAAATACCGAAATTGTTGAATTGAATTGAATGGAAATGAACTCCCATTTCATCAAGTTGAATCCACTGCATGTTGGATAAAACTCCCAGTTTATAGCATGTTTCCTTGCTCTTTTCCTCCCCTGTCATTCTCCTTCCCATGCCAAGCTGCATCTCACTTATCCCAACACCTCCTGGCACCCCAGAGTCTGCCCTCCCAGACCTGCCTTCCCTGGGAAGGGCCCTGTGCCTTGAACCTGGAACTCTCTTCTTTGCCCAGTCAAAAGTTGCCCAAAGCTAGTTGTTCCAAAGGGTCACTAGCATCTCATGGGTGGTTGTGAGGAAAGCATTTAAGAAGCCATCAAGCAATCTAGATCTAAGGAAGGAAGTTTAGAAGTCATCTGATTCAACAGCTTTGTCTTCCCTTCATTAGTTCAGAGGAAGAGGAAAGGACTTACTCAAGGCCACACACTTGAACTCGGCTCCTGTGACTCCAAGTTCAGCACTCTTTTCATTTGCCTTATAAATTCAAGTTCTGGTATTTTGGAAGAACTCAGAGTGGGCATATGCTCAGCATCAAGGCAAATCTTACAAACAACCAATCAACTTACTCAAATCCCAAGGTTACTTCCTCAGCAAGAGTCAAACAGAAGGGGGGGGGTGTGGGTGGAGGGACTGTCACTAAAATGAACCTCAGTTTGTACCTAGGATCACATCTATATCACTGAGGGTCACTTTTTGTTATCTTTCATGTCAATCCAAGGAGAGTTCTCGAACAAGCATAGTATCCCCATGAATTTCTAAAAACTCTGAACAACAAGACTCAATTGCTTCTGTGTTAGCTCTCATAATCTAAGGATGAATCTAGGTGGCTATTTCTGGTTTATTTCTACTTACATGTAAAATGCTACAGATCAGAATTAAATTGTGTTCTTGAGGACATCCACAACCCTTTGCTTTGTTAACAGGATAGGACATAGTACATGATCTCAAGGGCCCCCTGCATGGGACTTTATCAAGTGCAAAGGTCAAACCAAGTGACTTTAGTTCTTGTCATTCCATTTTCAGAACAAGGAATTTGGGGTTTCTATTCACCAATGACCTTCTTCCCTCTCTTCTAGCATATACAAATATGGGAAGCTTGATTGTTGTCTGAGACCTTAATTTCCTATGATTCTGTAGCGGGTGTGGACAGCTGTGATCTGCATTGTTGGAGGGAGGACCAATAGAGATCACAGATCTGTTGTCCTTTTTACTATGTGCCAGGCACTGCGCTAGATTCTGGGCTACAAAGACAAAAATGACAATCCCTGCCCTCAAGGAGCTGCTATGAAAATGTGGAGGGGTGAAGGCTGGATGGAGAGAGACACAACATGTATAAGAGAATCATAGGGACACAGAATCTCAGAATTAGAAGGGACATCAAAGGACATCTAATAAAAACCCATGCTGTGAAGTCATTTATCAGTTGTGTGTCCGATTCTGTAAACCCTTTGGGGGTTTTCTTAGCAAAGATATTGGAGTGATTTGCCATTTCCTTCTCCAGCTCATTTGGCAGATGAGGAAACTGATGCAAAGTTAAGTGACTTGCCCAGGCTTACACAGCTAGTGTCTGAGGCCAGATTTGAACTCAGGAAGATGAGTCTTTCTGACTCCAGGTCTGGTGCTCTAGGCACTATGGGACCACCTAGCTGCTCCATATTTATATGGTAAAAACTCATATCTGACTGCAAATTTATTCAATAATGTCTCCAACAAACTGTTATCTAGGAGTAGCTTAAAGACCCCTAGTAAGGTCTTTATCATGTTCTAAGGCAGCACATTTGAAAGGATGCTATTTGTTAACAAGTTTTTCTTCATATCCAAGTGAAATTTGCTTCTTGCCACCAGTGGATCTCAATTCAACAAACATTAAATATCTGCTATGTTCAAGAAACTGGCCCCCATCTCCTTGTATATCCTGTCCATACATGTTCCCTACATGTGTGTACTCTTCCTCCTGATAGCAAGTATACAGGTAATGTGCCCTTGGGTTTATGAGCAAAATATTTCATTGCTGCCTTTTCTACTATGCTACCATGCCTTTGCTTTTAACTAACTTGTTTTGTCTGGCTGGTTAATAAAGGTAAAGACACTAGTGGGGGCTCATTAACTATGTTTTTAAGCAGATGTCAACCCACATAGTGCCTTGAGCCTGGAATAGCCCTGTCTGGATGAGCCATTCTGTACATGGGGTAGGTACCCTATATAAATTTGTATATAATTAGCATTTACTTACATTTGTTTATGTTGTGTTGTCCCCTTCCCTTTTTTCTTCCTCCCCCACCCCCATACCTAGAATGCAAGTTTCCTAAGGACAGGACTACTTTGTCTTTTTTTTTTTTTTTGGTATCTCCAGCATCTGAGCACAATGCCTTTTGAGTCATAAGTGCTTAATAAAAGCTTATTATTGAATGGAATGCATTTTTTGTTCTCATCTTTCCCAAAGTTGTTTTCGTTAGTTTAGGTAATCAACAAGTATTCACTCTTAGCTGTGAAAAATCCAGAATTTATCTAGGGATGTTCACTGTTCTCTTCTCAAATAAAGATAGTAGCTGACATTTACTTAAAGTTTGGAGGTTTGCAAAGAGGGGGTAGTGGACCAAAGTGGATCAAACCCACTTTGGTTTCCTGGCTTGTTCCTTTTTCAGGAACGTCTGACTCTCCATGACCCTATTTGGAGTTTCCTTGGCAAAGGTTCTAGGATGGTTTGCCATTTCCTTCTCCAGATTATTTTACAGATGACAGAACTGAGGCAAACAAACACACAACTACTAAGTGTCTGAGACCAAATTTGAACTTAGGAAGATGAGTCTTCCTGAATCTAAGCCTAGTCTTCTATGCACTGTACCACCCAACTGTCCTGAGACAGTATATAATTAACTGGAGGTTAGAGGGATTTGGGGAATCCCTGATGAATGTGAGGAGCTACCCAGTTAACTGGATGAGATTACTATGTGTGGGCTATTTTTTGGAGACAGGGAATAAACACCTAATAGGGAAAAAGCCTTGTCTCTGGGGTAGGAGGATCTGTGTTTGAATGATGACCACTACTTAAGGGATAAATGACTTTCCCTCATTTCTCAGAGGTTTTTTGTCTGTAAATTGAAGAGACTGGTGACCTCCAAGACCCTGTTCAGCTCCTTCTCTTTGATCCTATGATCTCATAAGGGATCATGGACTCTCATAATCCTCTTTGCCCTTATATCAAATATCCCATTTGAGAAGGACCCACTTGAGGCACATCTGAAATAATTTCCACAGCTCTTCTCCATATTTTCTTCAAGAGTGGCACAGTAGGGGTGGCTAGGTGGTGCAGTGAATAGAGCACCAGCCCTGGAGTCAGGAGGACCTGAGTTCAAATCCAGCCTCAGACATGTAACACAAAAACTAGCTGTGTGACCTTGGGCAAGTCACAACCTCAAATTGCCCTCCAAAACAGTGGCACAGTAAGCATTGCTACTGTGCCATGGAACTACATTCCTTTGGGAGAAAGTTGGTGCTGGTGGGGAACCAATGGATCTTATGATTACTATGTTGATTCCAATGAAGTAAAAGTGGCTGATTTTTTGAAAACATGGTTTAAAATCCCTGAGTAAAGCACTCAGACCAGGGATCATGCCAGGATAGGAATCCTTCGTGGAAATGATTATTCCTGAATCCCAAATGAATATTTCTTCCCCTCCCCAGCCCTTCTGCTCTCAACAGATGGCTTCCCCTTTTATCAGTATTGAATTCCATGCAGATTGACTGTAGGTATTGGATAGTCCCTGCTCAGACACAGATTCCCCTCCAGAATGGAGCGTTCTCCAATTTGGACAGTATGTAGCTTGGCAAAAGGAGAGTCTCCTTAATTGAAACTGGAGGGGGGGGGGGGGGCAAAGGCATGCAGGGTTGCAAAAGTTCGGGGCCATTTAGTACTTAGCCATCAGCATCCATCCAGTTCTAGAAAATATGAAAGTAGAACTTCCTGGATACTATGCTTTAGAACTAGAATGAATCTATCAATCAGCCAATCAACAAGGGTTTAAATTAAGTGCCCAGGATATGCCAGGCTCTGTCCTAGGCACTGGAGACACAGAAACAAATATGAAACAGTCCTTTTACTCATATAGCTTATATTCTACCAAGAGATACAGTATAAGCACAGAGAAATATATACAAAGTAATCAATCATTCAACAAACATTTAAGTATAATAGCATATATTGGATGGTTGGCTAGATGGCTCCGTGGATAGAATGCTGGGCCTGGAGTCAGGAAGACTCATCTTCCTGAGTTCAAATACAACCTCAGATACTTAGTAGCTGTGTGACCCTGGGCATGTCCCTTAACCCTGTTTGCCTTAGTTTCCTCATCTGTAAAATGAACTGGAGAAGGAAATGGAAAACTGCCCAAATATCTTTGCCAAGAAAACCCAAATGGGTCATGAAAAGTTGGACACAACTGAAATGACTGAAGGACAAATGTACCAGACATTAAAGCAAGCATCGAGGATATAGAAAGAAAAGTGCCATGTTCCCTTTACTCAAGGAACTTTACATCCCACGGGCGAAAGAATGAGAACTCAGCTTATCCTAGAGAACCTAGGTTCAGGATAGAGAAACTTTGTTCAGGAGCCCATGGCTACAGAGTACTCAGGAGGAAGAATCAAATCTCTTCCCCCACCCTTCCCTAAACTGCAACTTATCACACTTCAGACTTTTACACTTTAAGAAAAACAACTTGTTTTTGTCTCTAGGAGGCTTTGAAAAAAGGAGGGCTGCTTGTTGTTAATGTGAAGTTGGCCTTGCAAACAGAGCAGGGAAAATGTTTGGGGTGCGTGGGTGGTTTGGGGTTTTTAGGTGTGGGGTGAGATGAGGCCAAATTCTGAAAAATGTGCTACTCTAATTACCTCTTTAAAACCTCTCAGGTCCATTGTGGTTTCCTCCTGGCAATCTCTCATGCTTGGGTTGCTCTCCCTTCTTGTTTCCCTGACTTCCTTCAAATCTCAAGAAGCCTATCCTAATTCCCCTTAATACTAGTGTCTTCCCTCTGTGGATTATCTTCAATGTATCCTGTATATAACTTGTCTGCATGTGGTTTCTTTAATTAGATTGTACGCTTCTTGAGGGCAGGGATTGTCTTTTGCCTGTCTTTGCATCCCCAATGCTTAGCATAGTGCCTGTCGCTTAATAATTATTGACCTAACTCTGCTGCTTTAGGGAGCCTATATTAAATGAAAAGTTAGGAGTGCGATTGCAATCATTCCAAGCTCCCAATTCGGAAAACGTCTAACATTTAATGAAAGGTTTGCCTCTCTGCTTCATTTCCATTGATATTTCTCTCTAGTTAACTCCTGGCCTCTTTGTGGTTGTCCAACAGACAGACATTGGAAAAGGAAGTTAGGCAGAGTAGACCTTTGCTTGGAACATGCCTCTATTCCTGAGGAGGTGAATGTACCTGGTGGTATCAGCCCTACTCTGTGGCTTTGACCCGCCAGTTCCACCCCTCTTTCTCCACCTTCTCTTACTAGTTACCTCTGATTCTTGACATAAGCTCTAAGTCTTCACTTCTTTCTCTCCTCTGCCAGACCCTTCAAATCTCTTTCAGGTTCTGACATGTAGCAGCAAGCACCCCAAGCGTCCTCAGGGTTTGCAGCTACCACAGGTTCTTGGATCTGCTTTGTTAAAGGAAAGCAACTCAAAATGGGTTAACAAGCTTACTTTAATCAGTCAGACATATATCGTTTACCTTGTTCAGGAGAAAAGGTCAGCACCCTGAACCTCAAAGTATACAGGCATAATTATCAAGACAGAAACATCAAGTAGACAGATTTCCGAACTGTCCAACCATTACATCCATACCCAGTCAACATCTGGGTTTCCACATTCTGGGTTTTTCAAAGCCGGGGGACTCTCAACAACGGCTTCCCAGAATTCAGATCAAATCATAGAACACTTCTCAAAGTGAGTCCCAAAACAAAGCTACACATCAGGGCTTATATAGCCTTCTCCTGGCTCAGAGAATGTAACAACCTTATTGACCCACTGGCCAATCAAAAAGTATCTACTGAAAAACAAGCCTCCCTCCCCAGGCTTCTGGTGCACTTTAGCCTAGGGGCAGGGAAGATCTTTAAAATTTACATTCGCATTACATGACAGTGTTCTGCTTTTGTCCTCATTCCAAAGGGCATAAACAAGCCCCTCATCTAACCGGAACAAATTTCCTGTTGCATTTAATTGCAATGCCTTTGATGGATTCCAGTACGTGTTTGTTTCTCATTCATACCTAGTTAAGAGTGATTTATGAATCGCTTCAAGAAGTATTCTTCTAGAACAAAGACAATGATTTTTAGGTGAGAGTAG
Organism: Petaurus breviceps papuanus; assembly: GCF_028583685.1. Lineage (NCBI taxonomy): Eukaryota > Metazoa > Chordata > Mammalia > Diprotodontia > Petauridae > Petaurus > Petaurus breviceps. The sequence goes on from NW_027187400.1 coordinate 21,203,497, forward strand.
GGTAATTAATGGAACCTGCTCCCTGCCTCACAATCATATCATAGATTACAACTGGAAGGCCCTTTAGAAGTCAGATGAAGAAACTGTGCCCCGAGATGTCCAGCGTAGTCCTCGGCAAAGACAGGATTGGAATCCTGGTTGAATGCTTCTCCAAATGTACCCATAGATTCCCATCTCCGATACTAGCTGTGTGACTCTTGGCAAGCTGTTTTATCACTGTTTGCCTCAGTTTCTTCAACTATAAAATGGGGATAATAATAGTAACTACCTCCCTGGGTGGTCCTGAGGATCTTATGAGATATTTGTAAAGCACTTAGCACAGTTTTGGCACTTAGTAGGAGCTCAATAAATGCCTGTTTCCTCCCCCCCCCCCACCTTCCTCTCTTTCTATTTCCTCCTTTCTACCTTCCCTCCCTCATTTCCTTTCTTTACTTTCTACCTTCCTTTCTACTTTCCTTCCTTTCTGCTTCCTTCCTTTCTTCCTTTCCTTCTTCTTTCCCTCCCTTCCTCCTTCCTTCCATGCTGCTATATAAGAAGTACAAGTCCCTTCTCCTTGGTTTTTCACAATTCAGAATAAATACAGGGTGATTTAGGGAGGGAGGGCACTAGCAGGTGGGATTCAAAAGTCTTCCTGGCCAAGGGGGGGATTGAGCTGAATCTTGAAGGAAACACAGTTCTCTAAGATGCAGAGAGGAGGAAGTAGAACAATCCCCTCTCCCCTACATGAGTGAGAGAGGCCAGAGAGGGTCAAGATAGCACCTTCATTCATCCAGAGAACATTTAGTAAGAATACAAAGATAAAATGGGATTCCTGCCCTCAGGGAGCTTGCAGTCTCCTGGGAGAAGACACATATATAGCTAAGTAAGTGTAAGATAATTTGAGTTAGGAGAAAGAGTACTAAGACCAAAGCAAGGAGCAGGAAGGATTTCCCATAGAAGGTGTTGCTGTTAAGTCATTTCAGCCATGTTTTGACTGTTTATGACCTTGTTTGAGGTTTTCTTGGCAAAGATACTGGAGTGGTTGGTCATTTCCTTCTCCAGTTCATTTTACAGATGAGGAAACTGAGGCAAGTAGGACTTGCCCAGAGTTACACAGCTAGGATCTAAAGCCTTGAAGAAAGCAAGGGATGCTAAGAGATAGAAATGGGAAGAGTAATGACTTCGAGTCAGAGGACCTGAGTTCAAATCCCAACTCTAACACTATTCTTGTGACCTTGGGCAAGTCACTTAACCTCACTGGGCCTCAGTTTTCTTTTCTGTAAAATGAGAGGGGTTGGGCTAAATGACCTCTGAGGTCCCTTTCAGCTCTAGGTGTATGATCCCATGATCAAGTCTAAATGAAGTGAGGAAGGAGCACGTTGCAGGCATGGGGGTGTGGAGGTATAGGGGTGGGGAGGCAACCTGGGCAAAGATACAGAAATAGGCAACCTAGAGTTAAAGGGACACTGGAAAATGAGCTGGAGAAGGACATAGAAAACCACTCCAGTATCTCTTTCAAGAAAACTCCAAGCGGGGTCATGAAGAATTGGACACAAGTGAACAACGAGAAGGAAAAAAAGTTATCATTATGAATCAATGGTCAGGTTTCATGTGGCCCCCTAAAGAGAGATTGATGGATATGTGTTGAGATTTCATGGACTGTGAGTTTTTTTGTTTGTTTGTTTTTGCTTTTTGGAGGGAAGTTGGGGTTAAGTGACTTGCCCAAGGTCACACAGCTGGGTTTGTGTGTGTGTGTGTGTGTGTGTTAAGTGCCTGAGGCCAGATCTGAACCCAGGTCCTCCTGACTCCAGGGCCGGTGCTCTATTCACTGCGCCACCTACCCGCCCCCATGAGTTTTGATAGTAACTAAAAACTTAAATACTGTAGGATCTGTGTTCTTACTGATGTGGGCATTCCCACCAACAATGCATCTTGCAGTCGATCTTGACTTACCTGCCTGTCCAGCATGACATTTATTCATGTCTTCCCATAAGTTTATCATAGGCAGTCAGCCTTCCAGCTCGAAATCTAAAATCATAGTATATAAGTATGGTGATTTTTTTTTCATCTTTAAATTGGGGTGATTGGATTTGGTGAATGAATGAATGAAAAGCATTTATTAAGTGCTTACTGTGTGCCAAGAACTCTGCTACTTCCTAGGAATACAAAAACCCAAGCAACAACAGTCCCTATCTGCAAGATGCTCACATTCTTATAGGGAGACAGAACAAGAATGGTGGCCAACAAGGAACATTTTGGTTCAGAACATCACAGGGATGGTGAATGGAGCTATAAGGAAGTACATTGGCTTCCCAGGAAGCAATGGCAACATTGATGTCATTATGGTTCCAGGATTAGAGGTGGAAAGTTAACTGGTAGGGAGAGGGAACCCTGGCTGGGGCAGTAGCCTTGACCCAGTGTTCCAGATGAGGCATTCTCCAACTGAGATAATGAGGATCCCAAGGTGGGAGTCAGGACACTGGGTTTCTTCAATCTGCATTTTTTTTTACCTTGGGGAAGTCACCTATCTGCTCCCACTCTCAAGTGTTTTTCTTTTTTTAATCTGTAAAAGGGAACCAATGATAACTGTACTGCCAGACTCACTGGGCTGTCCTAAGGATCAAATGAGACGCTGTGAACACCCTTAATAAATGGAAAGTCCATTTTTGAAGGTAAGAAATTATTATAATGATTATCACTTTTCCTGTGGCTCCTGAGGCTGCAAGGTCAGCCAACATGGCCTCTCATTTCTTAAGACATAGAATAACTCATTTCTGAAGGCTTCTGTGTAAAGGACAACATTAATGACCCCCCCTCCAAGACATGTTGGCATTCTGTCAATGCAATGGGCCAAATCTAATAAAGTGAAATTAAACAGGGATAAAAATAGAGAGCCCTGCTGGCCTCAGTCTTAGATCCAGGGCCTTCCAGTGCTTTGTGCCAGCCCACTTATCTCCTGGACTCTACCCTTGACCCAAGGCCTACTCCAGAGCTCCAGAGGCCATCCCCCAACCAGAATGATCTTTCCCTACCCTTGTTTATGTCCAGGCCACCCACCTCTGAGCCTTTTCACTAGAGAGCCAAATCTTCAATGCCAAATCCATGGCGCCATTACTCTGGCACAGGGAGAAGCTGTATAACCCAAAAGAGGAGATCCCAGACCCCAAATAGAGTGTCTCTCAAGAATAACTGTCAACCTGCCCCTTTATTGCCCACTACCCAGGTTCTGGATCCCAGACCCAAGACAGAACGAGAAGGGGACCTATACCCAGGGGAAGCATCTTGGGATAGGAAGTGGCAACATGCTGGTCCCTCAGCTGAAAGGAGTAAGTTTAGAAGCAAACAGCAATTGTGTGACCCCAACCCTAGGAGCAGAGCAGGGCCTCAGCTCTAGCATCTATACTAATACGATGTCTGCAGAGGGCCAACCCCATATGATAACCCTGGGACAAAGGTACTGTTATTACCCCCATTTTACAGTTGAGGAAATTGAAGCAGACAGAGGTTAAATGACTTGCCCAGGGTCAAACAGAAAGTAACGGTCAAGTCTTCTCTACTCCATGTCTAGCCAGCTATCCCATGTGAAGATCAAAAGAACTGGGATGTTTAGCATAGATGAGAGACAATATAGGCAGCTAAGTAGTGCAGTAGACAAAACACTAACACTTCAGAAGTCCCTTCCATTTTTTTTGGAGGGGGGACGGTAGGTCAATTGGGGTTAAGTGACTTGCCCAAGGTCACACAGTTAGTAAGTATTAAGTGTCTGAGGCTAGATTTGAACTCAGGTCCTCCTGGCTCCAGGGCCAGTGCTCTATTCACTGCATCACCTAGCTGCCCTTCCATTTTTAAATCTATGGTCTAGTGATTCTCCCCTGAGTTTTCTTTTCTCCATGCCAAAACCGACAGCTCTTTACTCTTGATTCTCCTTAGCCTTCTCTTCTCTGTGCTAAATACCCTCAGTCCCTTATGCCAGTCCCAATGTGGCATGAATTTAGGGCTCTTCACCATCCTTCATGCCACCCTCCAGATGCCCTCTTCTGCCAGCTCATCAGTGTTATTCCATAGGTCCCCCCTTGCCCCAGTCATCTGCTTTCCTTGTCACTTAAATGTTACTTAGTTTAAGTGTTAATGGACTCCAGTATGCTTTCTAGCTTTTTCCCCTACTCAGGAATTCACAGCAGCTCACTATTGCTAATTCCATAAAATTCCCTCCAAGCTGATGGAGAATTTAAAGTTTTCCCTCAGCTGCTCCCCTTTCATCTCAAAACCTCAAATCTTTTACTGCTCCCATCAGAGACTCAGCCAATCTTCTCCATTTCCTCTCTAACTTTCCACCTTGATGTCCATCTATATGTCCCCAACTGACCTTATGCATTGGCAGGGTTGATAGCCACCTAGAGACTACAAGTTCAAAGGCTACAAGAAATTCCTTTTCCCAAAAATACCTCTTCTAATTGATTCTTTTCTTTGCCTTAAAGCTATGCTTTTTAAACTTTAAAAGGTTCGTGCATCAAGCCCTCTCTGACATTGGCACTTTAGGTGGACAAATTGATCAACTTCTTTCATGAGAGTAGAACTTGTTAATAATACTAATAATAGTAATAATAACTGACATTTTAAGAGTGCTTTAAAGTTTGCAAAGTACTTTATCATTTGAGCCTGACAGTGATCACATAGTATAGTCACTAGAAGCATTATCCCCATTTTATAGATTGGGAAATTGAGGCAGAGGGAGGTGCTACAAACTGGATCAAGATCACATAGGTAAGTAAAGAGCAGCCCCAACCTGCCACATTTCTTTTTTTTTTAAGCTGGTAACAATACTTTATTTTTTATTTAGTATTTTATTTCCCCAAGTTATGTGTAAAACTAATTTTTAACATTCATTTTTTAAAACTTTGAGTTCCAAATTCTCTCTTCCTCCCTCCCCAGTTCATTGAAAAGGCAAGCAATTTGATATAGGTTATACATATGTAGTCATGAAAAACATTTTCATATTAATTATGTTTAGAAAGAAAACATAGACTGATAAACAAAACAAAACCCCCAAACCTCAAGAAAAATAAAGTAAAAAATAAATATGCTTCAATCTGTGTTCACATCCTGTCAGTTCTTTCTCTGGGGAAGGATAGCATTTTTCATCATAAGGCCTTCAGAGTTGTCTTGGATCATTGTATTGTGGAGAATAGCCAAGTCATTAACAGCTGATCATCTTACAATATTGCTATTACTTTGTACAGAGTACATTTTACTTTGTATCAGCTTATCTTTCCAGGTTTTTCTGAGACCATCCTGCTCCATCATTTCTTACAGTACAATAGTAATATAATAGTAATCACATACCATAATTTGTTCAGCCATTCCCAATTGATGGGCATCTCCTCAGATTCCGATTCTTTGCCACAAGAAAGAAGCTGTTATAAATATTTTTGTACATATAAGTTCTTTTCTTTTTAGTTTTTTAATGTCTTTTGGGATATGGATCCAGTGGAGGTATTGCTAGGTCAAAGGATATCAATGGTTTTATAGTCCTTTGAGTATAGTTCCAAATTGTTCTACAGAATGATTGGATCAGTTCACAACTCCATCAACAAGGCATTAGTGGCCCAATTTTCCCACTTTTCCAACACTTGTCATTTTCCTTTTCTGTCCTGGTCGTACCTCAGAATTGTTTTCGTTTTCCATTTCTCCAATCAATAGTAAGTTAGAGTATTTTTTTTTCATATGGCTATGAATAGCTGTGATTACTTCATCTGAAAACTGTCCATATCTTTTGATCACTTAGTTGAGGAATGGCTCTTATTTTTTATAAACTTAACTCAGTTTTTTATGTGTTTAATAAACAAGGCCTTTTATCAGAGCAACTTGCTTCAAGTTTTTTTTTTCACAGTTGCTATTGCTAATTGTATTTCCCTCTGTCCAATCTACCCCACCCCTGGGGATTATTCTATTCTCTCTCCTTTTACCCTGTCCCTCCTCAAGTGTTTTGCTTCTAACTACCCCCTCCCCCAATCTGTCCTCCATTCTATCACCCATTCCCTTCTCTTATCTCCTTCCCCTCCTACTTTCCTGTAGGGTAAGATAGATTTCTATATCCAATTGAATGTGTGTTATTCCCTCTTTGAGTCAATTCTCATGAAAGTAATGTTCACTCATACCTCCTTACCTCTACCCTCTTCCCTTTTGCTGTAAAAGCTTTTACTTGCCTGTTTTATGTGAGATCATTTACCCCATTCTACCTCTCCCTTTCTCTTCCTCCTAGAACATTCTTTTCTTACCTCTTAATTTTGTTTGTTACATATCAACCCTCAATATTCAAATTACCTCTGCCTTCTGTCTATATATATTCCCTATAACTGTCCAAATAGTGAAAATATTCTTAAGAGTTACAAGTATCATCTTCCCATGTACGAAGGTAAACAGTTTGACCTCATTAAGTCCCTTGTGATTTCCCTTTCCTGTTTACCTTTTTATGCTTCTTTTGAGTCTTGTATTTGAAATCCAAATTTTCCTATAAGCTCTGGTCTTCTCAGCAGGAATGCTTGAAAGTCCTCTGTTTCATTGAATGAAAATTTTTCCCCCCTGAAGGATTACATTCAGTTTTGCTAGGTAGGTGATTCTTGGTTGTAATCCTAGCTCCTTTGCTCTACAGAATATCATATTCCAAGCCCTCTAACTCTTTAATTAGAAGTTGTTAACTCTTGTATTAGCCTGACTGTGGCTCCATGATACTTGAACTGTTTCTTTCTGGTGCTTGCAATATTTTCTCTTTGATCTGGCAGCTCTGGAATTTGACTATAAAATTCTTGGGAGTTTTCATTTTGAGAACCCTTTCAGGAGGTGATCAGTGGGTTCTTTTAATTTCTATTTTACCTTCTGGTTCTAGAATATTGGGGAAATTTTCCTTGATAATTTCTTGAAAGATGATTTCTAGGCTCTTTTTTTGATCTTGGCTTTCAGGTAGTCCAAATAATTTTTCTATTATCTCATTCATCTATCTATTTTCTTTTTTTTTTTTTTTAAAGCAATTGGGATTAAGTAACTTGCTCAAGGTTACATGGCCAGTTGTTTTTTTGTGTGTGGGTGTTAAGTATCTGAGGCCAGAATGATCCTGGGTCCTCCCAACTCCAGGGCCAGCACTCTTACTCACTGCACCACCTAGCTGCCCCTATCTATCTATTTTCTAGGTCACTTGTCTTTCCAATGAGATATTTCACATTGTCTTCTATTTTTTCATTCTTTTGATTTTGTTTTATTATTTCTTGATTTATCATAAAGTCATTAGCTTCCATTTGCTCAATTCTAATTTTTAAGGAATTATTTTCTTCAGTGAGCTTTTGTACCTCCTTTTCCATTTGGCCAGTTCTACATTTTAAGGAGTTTTTTACTTCAGAGAACCTTTGTGCCACATTTTCTGTTTGACCAGTTCTGCTTTTCAAGACATTCTTGTCCTTATTGGCTTTTTGTAACTCTTTTGCCATTTGGCATAGTCTGTTTTTAAGGTGTTATTTTCTTCAGTATTTTTTTTTTTTGTATCTCTTTGACCAAGCTATTGGCTAGTTTGTCATGATTTTCTTACATCATTCTCATTTCTCTTCCCAATTTTTCTTCTTCCTCTTTTTTTGATTTTCAAAATCCTTTTTGAGCTCTTCCATGGCCTAAGAACAACTCACATTTTTCTTAGAGGCTTTGGATGTTGGAACTCTAATTTTGTTGTCTTTTAAGTATGTGTCTTGATCTTCCTTGTCACCATGGTAACTTTTCATGGCCATAGGTTTTTTTTCCTGTTTGCTCATTTTCCAGCCAGCTACTTGACTTTTAACTCTTTGTTAAAGCAGGGCTCTACTTCCAGAGTGGAGGGCATACTTCAGTTGTTGTTTTTTTTTTTTTGTATAGCTGTTTTCAAAGCTGTACAAAACTTATAGGTTTTGTGAGTTTTCAGTTCTTCCAACGTGGTATGATCTTAGGAAAGGTATGTTTACTAATCTCCTGTACTGTGTTCTGGTCTGTGAGTAATCAAAAGCACTCTTTTATGCCCTGGAACTGTAATGAGTTCTACTTCTAGCCACAAGGTCTTGCGTGCTACTGCTCTTCCTCTCCCTGGGACTGCCATGGAGTACTGCAGCCTGAATCTGAGTATGTTCAAATTAATAGAATCATGCTTCAGTGCTAGCAAAGAGACCCCTGGAATCTCCTTCTGACCAAGTGTTTGACCACCTTACGGTCTACAGGCTGAGAGTTGCCACAGGTGAATCAGCAGCTCCAAAGGCCTGCTCATGAGTTGCTGGGGTCCAGTCTAAGCTGGTATGTCCTTCATTGGACTGTGCTTCACTCTAACCTGGGTGTGAGAAACGTTTCCTGTTGAACTTTTAAGTTATCTTTAGCTGGCAAATGATTTTACCCCTTCCTTTTGTGGCTTCTACTGCACCAGAATTGTTTTAAAGGTGTTCAGAGGGGTTCTGGGGAGAACTCAGGTGAGTTGCTGCCTTTTTTCCACTATCTTGGATCTGTCCCCTCAACCTGCCACATTTCTAAAGTACTTTAAGGTTGATGAAGTACTTTGTGCCTAACAGATTACTATCACCATTCAATAGATAGTAAAATTAAGCATCTGGAGTATTCAATAGAGTGCTGGATTTGGAATCAGAAAGACCTGATTTCCCATAGCTGATTATTACTAGCTGTGTGACCATGAGTGAGTCACTTCTCTGGCTTTAGCTTTCTCATCTGGAAGATGAGGATAGCAATACCCATAGTCAGTCTCAAATAAGATAATTTATAAATACTAGGTGTCCCAAAAGTCTTCAGTGTCTCTTTAGGCAGTGTGGTTTTAAGTTTATAGTACAACTGACTTTTGGGACAACTGGATTATAAAAGACCTCAAAACCCCATCAAAATAATACTCATTTAGTCATACCAGGATGGTAATGGTTTGGTCATTCAGTCTGTCAATAAACATTTATTAAGAGTGTACTCTGTGTCAGCCACTGTGCTGGATACTAGGGATAAAGAGGTAAAAGGGTGCTCAAGGAGTTTACTCTCCAGAGAAGGGAGACAACATGGACAACATGGTGTGTACAGAGAAGATGCAGAGCAGATACAAGGCAATCATGGGCAGGAAGTCTCCAGCAACCCTGGGAATTAGAAAAGACTTGGCATACAAGGGAGAACTTTAGGGAGTCTTGAAGGAAATGAGGACTTCTAAGAGGTGGAGTTGAGAAAGGAGGGAATTCTCTCTCTCTTTCTCTTTCTCCTTCTCTGTCTCTCTGTCTCTGTCTCTCTCTCTCTCTGTCTCTCTCTCTCTCTGTCTCTCTCTGTCTCTCTCTCTCTCTCTCTGTCTCTCTCTCTCTGTCTCTCTCTCTGTCTCTCTCTCTTTGTCTCTCTCATCCATCCCTACCCCCTCTAATCCCCAGGGCCCAAACTATTCTACTTGAGGAACTAATAACTTCTGTCTTACTGGAAAAAAAAAAAAACACCATTGAAAGTCTCATCTGGAGGCCACTTAATGTCCTTTCAAATGTGTGACTGGAGCAGGTGACAGCACTTTGATTTATCTCTTGCTGACATCCCTTCACATCACAAACAGTAAAGTCACCTTAAATAGACCTGGAATGCATTTGGACAAGCCAACCTGAATGCATATTTACTGACGGAACAGAAAACAGCCTCAAGCTCTTCCTATTTGGGGAGCAAATTCACTTGCTATTGTTTGAGAAACAGAATGGGTTGAACCAAATGTGAGTTTTAACCCACCTCTAAAATTAACATATTTATCAAACTGACCAGAACAGCTTTCATACTAGTGAATCGAAGTGGCAGCATTTTATGGGCTCTGGACTCTGGTCCAGTCTCCGATATCTCAAGTTTATTCACAGAAGAAAAGGAGCTCAGAGCAAGGTGACACTCTACTCCAGGGTGACCACAAAGTGGGTTTGGGTGGTGGGTAACTGTTTCCTCTTTACAATAATTCTCTTCTCTGATCTACACTTAGCATTAACACAATGTCCCTGGAGCTGCCACCAGCCGTACCCTAAGTCTTTGCCCTCCTAATGGATCTACTTTCCATTCTAAAGTCTAAAAGGACGGAGGTCCTTTCTCTTTAAAGGATGAAGGGTCCCCTTTCCCATGCAAACTGCATTTACAATGGGCAGAACTGTCCCACACCCCACTTAAAGAATTTGTTCTAAGTTCAAATACTCCTTGTTACTTCTAACTATGTAGGAACTTCAGAATATCCCTAACTATTCTTTGAGAACTCCAGGGTGTAAACTTATTCTTCTCAAGTGGGATTTAAATTAGGCAGAATGGTCTCTAAACAGCCTGACTTCAAAAATAGGGCATAAAATAAAACCTTCTACCTGAGCTGACATCTACTCCCCTTGTGATCTTGGCTAAGTCACTCCCTCTCAGGGCCTCAGTTTCCTCATCTGTAAAATGTTGGATGACAGAATCTTTAAATGCTATGTTTCCTCTTGCTGTGTGACCTTTGGTAAGCTACTAGACTTCTCTGAGCCTGTTGCAGTTTGGGGTGCTGAGAAGCCCAAAATGCAAGGGGACAGGGGGTCTGCCTAGAAAGAATTCAACCACTCAAACCTCCTTTCAGTCTTTTATTGTAATGCCAATAAAAGCTAGTTAGATTCTAAGTGAATCTGTGCAGTTTAATGGGAGTAAAATTGTTACTTATATATAAGTAAAGACAGAGAGAAGATCTGGGGGGCTTAAGGAGTGGAAAATAGCTTGGAGTAGGCCAGGTGCAGACAATGAAAGGAGTTAAGTGATTGGAGAGCCACCGTGAAAGGGCAGTTAAAAGGATTATTGAGTATCTAGGAAGAATAGGCCTGATGCCTCAGGAGAAACACCAGATACTGGATGGATTGTCTGGGAAAGTCAGGGTCCTGGTCCCCTCACCCCATCAAATCCACTCCCCCTACAACTAACTTGTCTGACAAAAACCTCCTATACTTCCCTCAACTTGTTTTTCCCCTCCCCTTTATACTTTCTTAGCATTAGAGTTGGCCTGGTCTTTTCTATTATGATCTCTGATGTAGAGGTGAAGAGACCAACACACCTAATTAGAGTTGAGGGACATCGGTTGGATTTGTGCCGGTGCTGCTTGGCAAATTATAGGATAATTGGGGTTTGAGTTGCTTAAGGAAAGAACAAAGGAAAAATAAATAGTAAATCATTCAAACTTCTCCTTTTCTTTTTTTCTGGGGGTGTGGGTTTGTGTAAGGTTGAAAAATTTTCAGATAAGTACAGTACACTGAAGTCACTCATTAAAATCACTAGAGAAGGCTTGGTTAACTTGCTCCCTCTGGGGATTGGAGAAGGATTTCAATTTTCAAGGAGGCTGAGCCCTCTGTCTCTCTTTAAGGACTTCAAAGTAGGTCACTGATGGGCCCTAACAGATTTTACTGTCAAATCTAAAGTTGGCACCTGGCCCAGCACCACACTGAAGTTAATAGAATATTTCTTATTCCTGTGCTTCTGGGTTGTACCATGATGGTGAGGATGTGGAATCAGACCATGTTAAGTGGAAGAAAAATACCACTGTTTTGACAGCCAAGTTCACTTTCAGACAACCTCTCCCAATGCCATGAATATTTAGACCTCTAAAGATTGATTGAGCTAAAAAAAACAATTAACTCTGACACATTGCTCACTGTTCTTTAAAAGTCTTTATGAAATCTTGTCCCTTTAGTGAATTTCATAGAATCACTTTTCAGAGCTGAGAAGGGACTTCAGAGGCTGTCTAGTCCAATTTGAAAATGAACAAGAATCCTCTCTAAAATATATGAAGAATAGAACAAAAGGGTGGATAAGGAGTTAATCTAAAAGATAAGTAAGGTGATGATCAGGAAGCACCTAGCTGCCTTTGATTAATTCAAGTCACCTACCCCAGGTGAAGTATATCCTCTTGATGGGGGACAGGATCCCAATAGGTTGAGCAGGAATTATGATCTTATCTAAGACCAGAAAACCTGCAATATCATCTGGAAAGAATTCAAAGTCTCAGGCTTAATTGGAGTGAGAGTTGTAGAAGTTTATTGTCCTTTAGGGGACCTGCAAGTGAGAGGGGTACATGCTTTTACCTTTAAAGGGTAGGGCTGCCATTGTAAGGGCTGACCAGACCGGAGGGGCCTCAGTGCATAGACAAAGGTCAGAGCTGACCAAGAGGAGCATGTGAATAGATAGTTTAGGTAAGATTTGGGCCAGGACAAAGGAGACAAAAGGCAAGGACAAAGGAGGGTGAGGGCCAGGCCCAGAAAAAATGAAAAGATTAAGTAAGAACAAAGGGGTCACAGGGTGTTGCCTAGGTGGAGTGTGGGATAGGGAGAAGGGGCAGAGCTCAAGGGTGGGAAAGGACAAGTTGCAGTTACAACTTCACAGACTGGTTTTACAAGTTGGTTTAACCTAGACCCTAGGTACCCCATCATTACCCCCTTAAACAGATGGGGCACAAATTCATTTGGGGCAGGGGTGACGGTCTCATCTTGAACTGCTTCCAGCTGGGAAGGGATGTACAGCTGTCCCTGCCTCTCAGGGTCCCATCGTTCAAGGGGTGGGGTTGGTGGCCAATGTCCGGAATTTGGCCTAGGCCAGATCCAAGGGGTGAGGGGTAGGGACTTTGGGTAATGGTTGATATCCAGCCTGAGCAATCAACTGCAAATGGAAAGCACTGAGCCTAGAAGAGACAAACTTAGCAAGGAAGTTAAGCAGACAAGGACCAGGAAAGGGGCCAGTATAGGGAAAAGCCAGGACCACCATGAGGAAGAGGAGGAACCTGGTGCACTAAAGGCTTCATGAAGTTCTTCCATCTAATTGGCCTTTTCCAGTATATTTTTGGTGTGGAGTTCTACCTGTCGATAATTATTGATATACATGCAGCAGGAGGTGTTAGCTAGGGCACAAACACCCCCACCTAGAGGCCAGCAGGTAATCTAAGGCTATGAATTTAGAACATTGTCTGAAAAAACCCCGTTTAATGTTTCAAAGGAGAAGTGATGTTATAACTAGTCAGAGGGGGTTCGTCAGAGGGGGTGCGAGAAATCCCAGGGAGCACATACCTCGTCCCCAGAATTCACACCCTCTGGTCCACCCATCCCATAAAGAAAGGAATATCCTTGGGGAGCACAAATGGGGCCCGTTCGTAGTAGGCCTTGAACATGGAGGCTCCATGGGTCAGTTAGATTACATGACAATGTTCCCGGCAGAAGAGTCACCTGCCAGTGAAGGGTGCTGAGCCTAAAAGACACAAATCTAGCAAAAAGATTAAACAAACAAGGGCCAAAAAGTAGTAAGAGAAAATTGACCAGAAGTGGGGTGAGTATGGGCTAGTATAACCCATTACTCAGACTATTTCACTGTCCTTTATATTTTCCCATAGAGTAGGCCTTTCAAAATCCCACTAGAGATTTAAAATTTCTTCTAAAAGTGTTTTCCCTTCTTTTAAAACAGTTCAAGATTCATAAAACTTTTAAAATGATCTTAAGCAGTTTGCATAACTTTCTGCACATGTTCTAATCCTAGATGAAAATAATATTAGATTTTCCAGTAGGCTAACATGAAAGAGCTCACATCTTTTACTGACTCCTTGTTCTGATCATAGAAACCTGCTATAGAAGGAAAAAAAACAGGGACCTGTGACATTCCAAATATGACAGGATAAAACATCCTTGATTCTGTTTAAATTCAGGTTAGTTACAGATATCCAACCATGCAGTATCCATTCCACCTCAATGCTAGACTCAGGAATAGGTGGGGAACATTCCTTTTCAAAGGAACCCCATAGGTAAACTGAGCCAGGAGGGATCCCATCCCAGATGGAGGCTAAGATTGTCCCTCCAGCCTTTACCAACTGCAGGCTTCCACCTGTCCACAGTACAGGCTCTGAGTAGCTTGTGGCATTTTCTCAGATACTGATTTAATGCAGATAACTGTACCCAAATTCAAACTCAAAATAAAGTTTAGTTATGGTCCCAAATGCCTTTTACCTTAAACAACAAGCCTCAACAATCACAGCTTAGAGCCAGTTATAATTATTTCTATTCTCTTGTAGCTGCCATAAGCAATAAAGATTTATCAGGTCCCACAACTGTAAGGAATTCCGTTTACCATCTTTCCTTCTGAAATCTAGAAGCCAATTGATAAAAATCCTTTTTAATCCTTGCACCTTTTTAGCAAGTTTGGTTCATTTAAAAACTACCTGACTAAAACTGTTCCTTTCCCAATGACCTTGCTTAACAGAGATAGTTTCCAGGGGATTTGGCAGTTTTATGCCCCTGTTTAGCCAATTCTCATATAAGCAGGAGGACTGTTCTGAATGGGCAGAACTAGTCAGAATAGTTGTCACAGTTTTAGGTTTTAGAATTAAAACAGTAGCCCAATAACTTAGTTAACAGTCTTACAATTTTAAACAATCTTGACTGAAACTTCCTTTTAAACAAAGACAGACTTGGAAGCCTAAGATTTTCCCAAATTACAATGATCCAAAACTTTAAGAAAGACTGCTTCTCATACAGCATAGATTGTACAGATGTTTACCAGTAATGATATCATCTTAAATTTGAACTTTGAAATAAAAACAAATGAATTACCAATCTGATGACCTTAAAACTCCACATGAAGTTATACTGAACTAAAATCTTTTTTTTTTTGATGCCATACAACCAATCAACTTATAATCACTGCGTATTTCCAGAATAGCCAAAAAGTTAAATGGACAATCAGCTATCACAGTAAATATCAGCAGTATTATTACTACTGGTTTGTATCCCAAATATAAGAGCTTTAAACCATCAGATATTATAACATAAAAAAAAACCAATTCACATGAAATAAACATTATAACATAGGGTTAGCAGAACTGATAAAGTAACATAGCTAGTTTTACACAACTTTTTCTCCATCTTGTCGTTTCAACAAAATTCAGATTGAAAACTGCTTTTTGTCACTCAATTTTTACAGTATGAGAGGACTTTACAATTTAGAGATACCATAATAGAACAATGACATTATGACATTAATTGCATTTCCAATTCACATACCAAAATTATTGATAGAAAATTAGGCTTACCAAGTGCAGCGGCTTTTCTCCTCTCCCCACAGTTGCAGAGCTTGGTTGTGGACCCCAGGATTTGAAAGGAAAGAGGGTCATCTTCATGCCCCAGGGGCCCTCTGGGGTCTAGGTCAGACCAACTTGTAAAACCAGTCTGTGAAGTTGTAACTGCAACTTGTCCTTTCCCACCCTTGAGCTCTGCCCCTTCTCCCTATCCCACACTCCACCTAGGCAACACCCTGTGACCCCTTTGTTCTTACTTAATCTCTTCATTTCTTCTGGGCCTGGCCCACACCCTCCTTTATCCTTGCCTTTTGTCTCCTTTGGCCTGGCCCAAATCTTATCTAAACTATCTATTCACATTCTCCTCTTGGTCAGCTCTGACCTTTGTCTATGCATTGAGGCCCCTCCGGTCTGGTCAGCCCTGACAATGGCAGCCCTACCCTTTAAAGGTAAAAGCATGTACCCCTCTCACTTGCAGGTCCCCTAAAGGACTCTTGCCTGCTTCTCATAGAAGCGTAACAATAAACTTCTACAACTCTCACTCCAATTAAGCCTGAGACCTTGAATTCTTTCCAGATGATATTGCAGGTTTTCTGGTCTTAGATAAGATCATAATTCCTGCTGAACCTATTGGGATCCAGTCCCCTATCATTTTGGCGAGCCAGGTAGGAGGGTGTGGGCCAGGCCCAGAAGAAATGAAGAGATTAAGTAAGAACAAAGGGGTCACAGGGTGTTGCCTAGGTGGAGTGTGGGATAGGGAGAAGGGGCAGAGCTCAAGGGTGGGAACAGCAAGGAGGCCAGTATCACTGGATCATAGAGTTGATGGAGGAGTACTCCACTACCCTATGGAGTTAGAAGACTGGTAAGACTGGGAGGTGTCAGATTATGAAGGGCTTTGACACCAAGATAACTGCATATTTGATGGAGCTCCTAGAATTTATGGAATAAGGAGGTGACATGGTCAGGTCTATGCTTTAGGAAGACCAGTTTGACATATGAGTGGAGGGTGAGAAGGAATAGGCAAAGACTTATAGAATGGAAATCAACCAGCAATGTATTGTAAAAGTTAGATATGAGGTGATGAGGGCTCATGCTTGTGTGGTGGCAATGTCAGAGGATAGAAGACATCTATGAGAGATGTTGCAAAGGTAGACTCCACAGGAGTGAGTACATGAGGATGACACCTAGGTTACAAGGATGGTGGTACCCTCAGGAGTAATAGGGAAGCTAGGAAGACAGAAGGGTTTGGGTAAGAAAGATAATGACTAGTTTGGGACATTTTAAGCTGAAGATGTCTACTAGACATCTTGTCTAAGATACCCAACAGGTAGTTGAAACTATAAAACTGGAGATCAGAACTGGAAAACAAATCTGAGAATCATCTGCATAGAAAGGATAATTGATCCCATGGAAGCTGATGAGATCACCAAGTGAAACAGTATTGTGGGAGAAGAGAAGAGGGTCCAGGACAAAACCAGAGGGGGTAGGGGTGGGCATAGAGGACCTGAGTGAAGATCCAACAAAGGAGACAGGGGAGGAGTGGTCAGACAGATAGGAAGAGAACCTAGAGAGAGAAGTGTCACAAAACGCAGAAAAGAGAATATCAAAAAGAAGAGGGTGATTGTCAAAGTCTGCATGTTGCGGTTTAATCCCAGGGATACCAAAAAGCTCTGCCCACCCAAAAACTGTTGGGGTTTCATGATATGTTGTGGTGCAACCATTTCAAAGAATTCAGTGTCAGACCACCTCTAATCCAAGTATAGGCATTTATTGAGATTGATGTCTCCCATGAAGCAGGCTAAGTTCCAAAAGAAACCAGCAACTTCAGAGAGAGCAAGATGGATTTTTATAGGGCAAATTAAAGAGGCAGGAGGAGTTTGTTAAGGGATTAGGTAATGAAGGAGGGGTCTCATCTATGGTTCGGTGGTTAAACATTCTGGTCATTCTGCTGTCCAATTGGCTAACTATTGTGGTCCTGTCTGGTCAAGATAGATAGTTAGGTATTGTGGTCCTGTCTTGGGTTAGATGGATGATGTGATTGTGGTTGAATACAAGAACACCTGTTTCTGGGGGCAGTGACTAGGTAGAGGCACAGTAGCCTGGACACACCTTCTGTTTCTGTGGGAACTAAGAATTCAGGAATACACCTTTTGTTCTAGGGAGCAGTGAGGTATATATGAAGAACTTAGGACATTGATGGGGGCAGGGGGAGGGCTAGGTAGGTACAGTGGGGCCTATAATGAAGTTAGAATATTGGGACTGAGGGCATCTTTATTAGGATTTCACCATGCACAGACGTCAAGAACAATGATAGAGAAAAGGTCATTAGATCTGGCAATTAAAAGATCATTGACGACTTTGGAAAGCGCAGTTTCATTTGAGGGATCAAGTTGGAAGCCAGACAGAAAAGAATTAAGAAGAGAGTAAGAAAAAAGGAAGTGGTAGCATTAATTGTAGATAGCTTTCTCAAGGACGTTAGCTATGAACGTGAGAAGACATATTGGACAATAGCTAGCAGGAGTTAACAGATCAGATTTTTTGAGGGTTTTTTGAGAATGGAGGAAACAGGATGAATAACAGTGTTGGGGTCATAAGCAGAAGGGAAGATGGATTGATAAAAGATTATAATCAGATGGAGGTATATTGAAATTCATGAACATGTATATTGAACACTTGTGGGTGATGGCAAGATCAAGGTTAGAACCATATTTGTGGGATGGGGGTGGAGTCAGGATGGTGGAGTAGAAACAGGACTTCACCTGGGTTCCAGCTCCCACCACCTCCAATCCATGTAAAAGGGGACTTTGAACAAACTTTGGAGCTACAGAACCCACAAAATGACACAGAGAAGCTAACCTCCCTCTGAGGATAGTCTGGCAGGCTAGCAGGAAATGGCCAGCCCAGCGCTCTGGGAGCCAAGCCCAGCTTGATGCCAAGGTTTTAGCCCTAGGGCAGGCCTGACCAGCTGATGGCGGGAGGGACTCCAGATCACCAGCAGCTGTGGTGGTCCAGAATTATCAACACATAGATGCTAAGAACAAAGTGAGAGGTCAGTACAGTGTGGACTTTGGTGGGAGTGTGTGGGCTTTTGCCCCCAGGGAGAGAAGTCACTGAGGACTGCAGTGCAGACTCCATGTGGCAGCTTCAGCCCCTGGCCTGCAGAGGGTAGGGGGACCAAGTGACCAGTCTGAGGGGTAATCGCTCTTACTTTAACCTGCTTGGATCTGGATTGCAGTCTAGGGTGGAGGTCCTAGGGTGTGTGACCAGCTTGCCAGAGCGTGTGGAGGCTTCAGAGAGGGCACCCAACTAATACCTCTGGCAGCTGAGAAAACCCCAGCATTTGGTACGAAGCTCCCCTGTCTGGTAGCAGAGTCCTACTGTGGTAAAAAGCCCAAAAGTCAAGTAATTGAGTGGCAACATGACCAGGCAAAGGAAGTAAAGCAAACAGAAGAATCCAATATTAGACTCCTATTTGAGGGACAAAAAGGATCAAAGCATGGAACAGGAGGAAGACAGTGAAGTCAGAACTCCTGCACCAAAAGCTTCAAAGGAAAATACAAGTTAGTTACAGGCCATAGAGGACCTTAAGAAGCAGATAAGAGAAATGGAGGAAAAATTGAGAAGAGAAATGAGAACAATGCAAGAAAATTACGAAATGAGAGTCAACAGCCTGACTGAGGAAAACAACACCTTAAAAAATAGACTAACTCATATGCCAAAAGAGGCTCAAAAAGGCAATGAGGAGAAGAAAGCCTTAAAAACCCAAATTTGTCAGATGGAAAAAGAATCTCAAAAGCTCACTGAAGAGAATCGTTGCTTCAGAAATAGATTGGAGCAAATGGAAGCTAATGACTTTATGAGAAATCAAGATTCTGTAAAACAGATCCAAACAAATGAAAGAATAGAAGGCAATGTGAAATATCTCATGGGAAACTGACCTGGAAAATAGATCCAGGAGATATAATTTAAAAATTATTGGACTACCTGAAAGCCATGATCAAAGAAAGAACCTAGAAATCATCCTCCAAGAAATTCTCAAGAAAAACTGCCCTGATATTTTAGAACCAGAGGGCAAAATAGAGATTGAAAGAATCCACCAATCACCTCCTGAAAAATATCCCAAAAGGAAAACTCCTAGGAATATTATAGCCAGTTCCAAAATTCCCAGATCAAGGAGAGAATATTGCAAGCAGCCAGGAAGAAACAATTTGAATATTGCGTAAACACAATCAGGATAACTCAGGATCTGGCAGCTTCTACACTGAGGGCTCG
>NW_027187400.1:21223925-21238289 GCF_028583685.1 Petaurus breviceps papuanus
AATGCTATTTTACATATAATTGGGGAAATAAGATATACAGACACAGGGGCATAGAGATCCACCATGCCCTACTGGAAAAGTCTAAGGTAGTATGGGAAAAGATACGGGAGAGAGAAGATTGGAGGAGGGGATATCCTGTGAGACCACTATTCTGGGGTGGTGGGCAGGGAAAAAACAGGAAGAAAATTTGTAACTCAAAATCTGGTGGAAATGAATGATGTAAATCAGAAGGTAATAAAGCATTTGAAAAAAAGAACCATATTTGTGTGTAGCTGACAGGATATGGAGGAGTAAGTTAAGGGAAATGATTAAGTTGAGGAATTGTGAGGTTTGAATGTTTCAGGGGGCGTCAATGTATGTTGAATTCCCCTACTATGAGGGAAGGAGTTGGGGACCAGAGAAAGGCTGTGAACCCTGGTTCACAATGAACTCATTGGGGGGGAAGAAGTATATCCTGGAGGTCTACTAGACAATATATGCCAGGAGTTTGATTGAGTGACAAAAATAGATTGAATAAACTTCAAGGGAGAAGATGCTGGTGAATAAAGATCATAGAAGAACCCAGAAGTGGCAAGTATTGCATGGAGTATTGTAATTCTCCCACTAGGACCAATAACTGGGTTGAGAAATATGAATGAAAGTGTAGTCAGTGTTAGAATGGGTAGCCAAGGAAACTTTCTTTGCTGGTCAGTAAGATTTAGTGGGTACAAGATAATAAGAATGGGGAAAAAAAAGATTCAAGTTGAAAGATTTAGAGTGAGACACTGGAGGGAAGGGATTCATTTGAGGGGACAGATATAAGGAAATGAAGTGGTGAAGAATGGGGTTTAATCCCTGGGGAGTCCAGGGTATGATAGGGTAGGAGTAAGTGTATCATTGAATAATGAATTGACATTTATCATCATCCCTAAGGGTTTAGTTTCATGATGGAATCCTCCAAGAGCATCAGATGACTGTGTAGCTGAGAGTATCTGTGAGGGTTTTGGTGGAGGGGTAGGGGTAGGGGACAACGTAACTAATGTGAAGCTGTAGGAGGCCAGAGAGATTGCCTGGAGTGTTATGAAATGATTGATCCAGGGAAGAATAAAGTGAAGCATGTCTGGTGCTTTCCTTTAAAGAAAACAAACTGTCATTCTCTTGGGAGAGAAAATTAAGAGTTAAATGTTTGTGAGATTTAATTAAAATTCCCACATAAATTCTAAAGTGTATTACATAACAAAATAGAAGAAAAAATTTAAATGATAGAATGTGGAGTTGGAAGGGTCTTAGAAATCATGTTATTTTAAATAAAATGTTTGTTGACTGACACAGGTAGAAAGCAGCAGACAAGATTCTAACTTCTGACTCCAATAGAAGACTCATTCAACAGCATTATGTTTCTTCTGTTTTGGATCATCTGTGTTCAGCTTCCTCATCTCCAGAATGAAAGAGGCTAGCCTAGTCTCTAAGGTCCCTTCAAGATGGAATCCTTATGATCCAATGATCCTGTATTGAAACCTGACAGAACAGTTTGCTAATTCCAAGTGTACCACTAGATGTCAGACTTGTGTAATACACAGTATGGCATTCTTCTCCAATCTGGGAGGAGAAATCATTTTACAAAATCACAGAATATCGAGTTGGAAGGGAGGCATTTCATCCAACTTGTACGTGAACAAGAAGCCCCTCCTCCCATATATCTGAGAAGTTGTCAACCAGACTTTACCTAAAGACCTCTAGTCACTGCCTACCTACATGTGACACTTTTGCGTAGCTCTTATTTTCAGGAAGGTTTTTTTCTTCCAAGGGACTAAAATTTATCTCTTGAACCCACTAATCCTAGCACTTCCCTTCTGGGTCCAAGCAGATCAAGCCAAATTCATTCTTCATGTGACAGTTCTTAAAATACTTGAAAACAACTTTCCTTACTGGAAAAGACAAAACATGGTCAGTTCTTTGGACAGGTATTCATTCTGATCGGTAAAAAGTTACTGAGCTCAAAGGAGGCACTAGGGATAGATTCCTACAAATTCATTTGCCTCCTGGTTTTTGTTTCATTCTAGACTGCTTTTATATCTCTGCTAGGTTGGTATCAACCCTGCTTTACAAAACAATCTACTGTCCCTATGCAAGAGTGTGTCAGATTCCTTGTTTTTCTAGATATAGTGAAAAGAGACAAGGAACTGATTAGAGAGCTGAATACCAGTTCTGCTATTTCCTACCTTTATCACCTTGGATAAAGGTCAATTTAGTCAAATCCAACCAGCATTTATAAGTATCTACTGTGTGCTCCGCACTAGAGATGCAGAGATAAAAATTAAGTAGTCCATGCCTTTGAGGTGCTTACATTCTCCTGGGGGGTGAGACAGAAGGGTTGGTGGTGATGGGATCAGGTGAAATTGAGGATAGACAGGTACAACATTTGTGAACAGATACCATACATTTTGTCCCAAAAGTCTTAGTATAGTTTTAAAACTATTAAAACTTAATTGGGGGCGGCCAGGTAGCACAGCGAATAAGAGCACTGGCTCCAGTGTTGAGAAGACCTGGAGATCGAATCCCAGGCTTAGACACTTAGCACCCACCCAAAAACACCTGGCCTTGTGTAACCTTGAGCAAGTTACTTAACCCCGATTGCTTAAAAAAAAAAAATTAATTGATAGTTATATAAGCTATTAAAGCTTAAAACTGCCTTAAGATTTTGGGGATGCCCTGTGTATGATGATTTGAGGGCTTAGGGTATTGGGGAAATCCAGAAAAGCTTTCTATAGGAGGTGGAACAGAGATTGAGCTTTGAGAGAAATAAAAGATTCTCTGGGTTTTATTTCTCATCTGCAAAATGAGATGGGAGAGGGGGATAGAGCCAAGATGGCAGGGTAAAATCAGGAACTTGCTTGAGCTTGTCCCCCAATCACCTCCAATAACTATAAAAAATTACTCTAAACAAATTTTAAAGCTACAGATCCCACAAAATGACAGCAAAACACACCTCCAGGTGAAGGCAGCCTGGCAGGCCATCAGGGTCTATCAAACTGTACTGGGAGTGGAGCACAGTCCTGCAAGGGCCATGCCAGCACAGATGGGACTGTAGCAGACCTCAGGGGATTGAATCACTGGGAACTGTGGCCATTTCTAGACTTTTCAACCCACAAATGCCAAAGACAAAGTAAAAGGTCAGTGGGAATCTCTGTTGGAGTTTCTAGATGAGAGAAGAGCATGGTCCAGCCCCAGCCCCTGGGAGGCAGAGATGGTGGTGGTGAGGCAGCAACAGCAGCAGCAGTAGTAGTAGTGGCTGTTTCTGGAGCTCCAGGCCCACATATGGTGAGGGAATCATGTGACTGATCAGAGGGCAATTGGAGGAATCTCTCTGCTGGTGCTGAGGCAGGATTCTCTTGTTTGCCCTGCTTGGATTTGGGTTGAACTCTTGGATGGTGGTCCTGGGGTGAGAAGGATTGCTGGTATGGCACAGTTTGTGGCAGCTATGAAGAGGGAGTCCTCACACTTCTGAGGCAGGTGCCTAGACGTGACTCTGAGAACAGCTGCACAAAACCCTAGAAATTTGGCTCACAGCACTCTCCCCTCTGGAAGCAGAGTTCTACCATGGCAAAGAGCTCAAAAGTCAAGTAATTGGTTGGCAAAATAAGCAGAAGGAAAAAGGTCAGACTATAATCTTTCTTTGATGACAAAGAAGATCAAAACATACAACCAGAAGAAGACAAGAAAGTTAAAACTCCTGCATCAAAAGCCTCCAAAAAAAATATGAACTGGTTGTAAGCCATGAAGGAACTTAAAAATGATTTTGAAAATCAAGTAAGAGAAGTAGAGGAAAAAGTGGGAAGAGAAATGAGAATGATGCTAGAAAATCATGAAAAACAAGCCAACAGCTTGTTAAAGGAGACCCCCCAAAATACTAAAGAAAATTACACCTTAAAAATAGACTAACATGGGGCAGCTAGGTGGTGCAGTGAAAGAGTACTAGCCCTGGAATCAGGAAGACCTGAGTTCAAATCTGGTCTCAGAATCTTAACACAAAACTAGCTGTATGACCTTGGGCAAGTCACTTAACCCCATTTGCCCTACCTTTCCCCCCCAAAAAAGCAAAAAAAAAAATAGACTAACTCAAATGGCAAAAGAGGTCCCAAAAAAGCCAGTGAGGAGAAGAATGCCTTAAAAAACAGTATTGGCCAAATTAAAAAGGAAGCCCAAAAGCTCACTGAAGAAAATAATTCCTTCAAAATTAAAACAGAGCAAATGGAAGCTAATAACTTTATGAGAAATCAAAATACTATTAAACAGTTCCAAAAGAGTGAAAAAAATAGAAGACAATGTGAAATATCACATTGGAAAAACCACTGACCTGGAAAATAGATCAAGGAGAGATAATTTTAAAATTATTAGACTACCTGAAAACATGATATAAAAAGAGCATAGACATCATCTTTCAAGAAATTATCAAGGAATACTGCTCGGAAATTCTAGAATCAGAAGTAAAATAGAAATTAAAAGAATCCATCCATCGTCTCTTGAAAAAGATCCCCCAAAGAAAACTCCTTGGAATGTTATAGCCAATTCCAGAGTTCCCAGGTCAAGGAGAAAATATTACAAGCAGTCAGGAAGAAACAATTTGAGTATTATGGAAACACAATCAAGATAACACAAGATCTAGCAGTTTCTACATTAAGGGATTGAATATGATATTCCAGAGGGCAAAGGAGCTAGCACTAAAACCAAGAATCACTTACCTAGCAAAACTGAGTATAATACTTCAGGGTAAAATATGGACATTCAAAGAAACAGAGGACTTTCAAGTATTCTTGATGAAAAGACCAGAGCTGAACAGAAAATTTGACTTTCAAATATAAGACTCAAGAGAAGCAGGAAAGGTAAACAAGAAAGACAAATCGTAAGTAACTTAGTAAAGTTGAACTATTTAATTCCTACATGGAAAGACAATATTTATAACTCATGATACTTTTCTCAGTATTAGGATAATTGAAGGGAATATGTGTGTATGTTTGTATGTATGTGTGTATGTGTATATATGTATACACAAAGAGCACAGGGTGAATGGCATATGAAGGGATGATGTCTAAAACATAAAATTAAGAGGTGAGAGAAGAATATATTGGGATAGGGAGAAAGGGATAGAATAGGTTAAATTATGTCACATAAAAGAGGCAAGAGAAAACTATTATAATAGAAGGGAAGAGCAAGGAGGTGAAAGGGAATGAGTCAACCTTATTCTCATTGGATTTGGCTTAAGGAAGAATAACATATACACTCAGTTTGGTATCTTACCCTACTAGAAAAGTAGTGGGGAAGAAGATATGAGGGGGAATGATAGAAGGGAGGGAAGATTGGAGGAGAGGATAGTCAGAAGCAAACAATTTTGAAAAGGACAGGGTGAAAGGAGAAAATAGAATAAATGGAGGGCAGGATAGGATGGAGGGAAATATAGTTAGTCTTTCACAATATGACTATGGAAATGTTTTGCATAACTACACATATATAACCTGTATTGAATTGCTTGTCTTCCCAGTAGGGGTGGGTGATGAGGGAAGAAGGGAAAGAATCTGGAGCTCAAAGTTTTAAAGATAAATGTTAAAAAATTGTTTTTACATGCAATTGAGAAATAAGATACATAGGTAATAGAGTATAGGATCCATCTTGCCCTATAAGAAAGTAAGGGGGAAAAGGGGATAGAAGAAGAGAGGGCAGACTGGGGAAAGGGCTAATCATTATGCTTGCCATCTTGGAATGGGGGGTAGAGGAAGATGGGGAGAAAATTTGGAACTCAAAATCTTGTGGAAATGGTGTTGAAAACTAAAGATAAATAAATAAATTCTGAGGGGAAAATGAGATGGTGGAGCTAAATAATCTCTAAGGTTCCTTCTAGCCTTCAAACTTGGTCCTATGATCCTTATACACTAAACCAGTGTAATAATGCTCTGGACTTATTTTTCCTGATCTGTTCTGGCTACATTTCCCCTTTAGGCTTCCAGGGTTAACCCTGAGGAGTCACAAGTCTTTCTCTAATCATCAGCTCAAGCTTCTCTTCTGGGAGTCCCAATCATTAACATTGCAGTTCCATTCAACCAATTAACATTAACTAACTTTTACAAAGGTTTGTTTACTTAAAAAATATGGCAAGAACAAAGTTGTAAACATTCCCTAACACCTGGGTTTCCAGGCATATTTCTCCCTAACCCTCCTCACCTCTGGAGAGAGTGGACTCAACTTAATGTGGTTTCTACATAGCATTAGCTCCATCAAGTTCACTCCCGAAAGTAGCTCAGCCTGCATGTTTTCTATTGGTTAATTAGGTCAAGTAAGTCTCTCAGGACTTCATTCCTCCTCATCTGGATTTGGGAAAATCCCAGGATGGATGGCCCATTCCCATGACCTTTTTTTTTTTTGCTTTTTTTGGAGAGGGGAAGGTAGGGAAACTGGGGTTAAGTGACTTGCCCAAGGTCATGAGGCTAGTTTTGTGTTAAGTGTCTGAGGCCAGAGGTCCTCCTGACTCCAGGGCTGATGCCATCTTCACTGTGCCACCTAGCCACCCCTCCCATGACCTTTCAAGGCTCATTTGGCCATGTCCAATCTCCTTCACCTAAAACAGGAAAGAACAAGCACATGTGGGAAAGGAGGACACATCTTGAACTAAGAGAGGCAAGACCTGCAGCCTTGCCCCTTATATCATGATCTTTCTAACATGACAATAGCTAGGCAGTAAAGAGAGTAAACCAATAAAAGTGACGGTCAAGCTGGGGATAACTAGTGCTTTTTAATTGACTCAAGCTCTGGCCACAAAACCAGTCAATTGGCACACTCCTCAACACATGACTAGCACCCTGGAAACAAATAGCTATAGAATATCTGTGTATGTTCCCAAATTAGGGCTCCTGGAGCCAGTTCAGACTGGCTAAAGAGCCAGCCAAATGTTAAGTTTTCAGTGAGCATTATACCTCAGAAAAAGAACAAGTACAAATCAGAGTTTAATTTACTATTTTGCTGATTGACTAAACTTAAGAAAATAATGGAGAAGATACTAATAATGCACATTAAACTTAAAGCCTGTTGGGCATACATCCCCTCCCACCCCACCTCACCTCACCCTGCACACACAAAAAGCTGGTTGTTAAACATTTACCACCATACCACTAGGAACAGGAAATTTCTATTCCATGTCATCATATCTTTCTAGAAGCTGGCTCCCCAGCCTCTTCCATGTGGGGGATTTCATCATCAACCTTTTTACCTTTCACCTGCTCTGCACTTCTTCAGAATGACTCCTACACACTTATAAGGCACTGGCCCAACTGGAACTAGGAGGTGTTAGTATTCTATATTGCTGCTGTGTTTGAGTAGGTCCTGACCCAATTCCCACATGCTTTATCAACAGACCTGAAACACCTCTGACAGTTTACTTTTCCTCTTCAGGGTTCAGTTTGCAATAATGAGTTCATGTCCTCATAATGCTTTTAAGATGTCACCCAACAACTTTGTGAGGTAGGTAGCTCAGATGTAATTGCCCCAGTTTTGCAGTAGAGGAAAACTGAGGCTCAGGAACCAAAGAACCCTGGATTTGGAGTCAGGAGACAGGAGTGGGAATCCTGGCTTGTTGTTTACTACTTGGGCAATATTATACACCAGACAGTGTGCTGGATTGGGCCAGACAACCTGGGTATGAATCCCAGTTCTGTCACTTTTTATTTGAATTACTTGGGCAAATCACTGTGCCTTCCTAGGTTTTGGTTTCCTCATTTGTAAATGTGAGGGGGTTAGGCTAAATGAATCACCTCTGAGGCCCTTTCCAATTCTAATTTCATGAGTTTGTGAAGTAGATAAGACCCAAAGCCCCCTTCCAGTTTGAAATCCTAGCAACTGTAAGCTCCTTGAACAGCAGGATTCTCTTTTGCCTTTCTTTTCTTTTTTTTTTTTGAAGGAATTATTTTCTTCAGTGAGCTTTTGGATCTCCTTTTCCATTTGACCAATATTGCTTTTTAAGGCATTCTTCTTCTCACTGGCTTTTTGGACCTCTTTTGCCATTTGGGTTAGTCTATTTTTTTTTTTTACCTTTTGGAGGGCAATTGGGGTTAAGTAACTTGCCCAAGGTTACACAGCTACTTTTTTTGTGTGGGTGTTAAGTGTCTGAGGACAGAACTGAACTCGGGTCCTCCTGACTCAGGGGCCAGCGCTTTACTCACTGTGTCACCTAGCTGCCCCTCTTTTGCCTTTCTTTATAGTTTCTGAAACATAATAGGCCCTTAATAAGTGATAGTTGATTGACTGAATCACAGTCAGGTGGCTAGAAAGCAGTAGAACTGAAACTATTTTCTTTGGAAGCAGAGTTAAGTGACTTGGCCAGGGTCACACAGCTAGTAAGAAAGGAGTAAATTGAATTTAGTCCCTTTTGCTGGGGAGACTTTGTTTTTATTGTATCATATGATATAGGCACTAGAGGGTGCCACAATGGACAGAGCAGTGGGCATGAGGTCAGGAAGCTTTGAGTTCAGATACCTCCTAACTGGGTGACCTTGGGTAAGTCACTCACCTCTGCCTGCCTCAGTTTCCTCATCTGTAAAGTGGGGATAATAAATATCATCTTCCTGTCAGGGTTTAAATGAAAGGATCAAATGAAATAATCTTTATAAAGTGCCTGCCCCATGGTAGCGACTTAATAAATGCTTGTTTCCTTCCTTCCTGTATCTTCTAGAACTAAGATGAGAAATTTAGACTTCACAATATCTAAACTCTCAGTTCTAATAACCTATGACTCTAAGATTTATCTGTCTTATAAAGAATCCCAGCTCTAGAGATGGAGGGGTCTTTAGACATTACAAAATCTGACCTCCTCATTTTATAGATTGAGGGTTGGGATGTCTACAACATCTTCTCAAACTTTTCTGATATATTAATCAGTTATGCTGATTATACTTTCCTACTTCTTTTTCTTTTCTTTAAAATTGCTATTCTATGGGATGTCTCTCTGGGAGGTATCAGGGGAGAGATAAAGGAAGAAATTTGGGTGACATAAAAAAAAGATGCCAATAAAATGTATTTTAAAATTTTTCTTTGTTCTAGATTGTGACTCTCTCAGAGGAGGAACTGGAGGGACTAAGGAGTAAATTTATGATATGTAAAAACAAAGGATATTAATCAGAACATTACTCGTTTTCAGGCTTTTTTACTGTATTGATCAATTATGTTGATTTTTTCCCCTCTTCTTTTCCTTTTCTTTAAAACCATTGTTAGGTGGGATGGCTTTCTGTGAGGGAAAGCCTAGTGACTTTCCCAGTACCCCACAAGCAGTGAGAACTCCAAGCCCAAAATTCTATTTGTACTCTCCTCCCTTCTGCCCTGGAGAAGCTCTGATTTCCATCCTAAGCTTCTAATATCAGCCCAGCCTTGGTCACCCAAATTTTCTATACTTTCTTCTTTGTAAAACGACTTTTCATCATTTTGCATGAAAATGCTTATTGATGTAGTGATGCATTTTTTAAACTTACTTGCATGTATACATACTGTGTCCCATCAGTTGACTCCAGTTCCTTCCTTTTGTTTAATCTTTATATTTCCTTTCATGGAATCATGAAAATTGAAGTGAGCAGAGCCAAGAGAATGTTGTATGCAGCAACAGCAATATAGCTCACAGAATAATTGTGAACAACTAAGTTATTCTGCGTATTACAAATACTCAAATAAAGTATAAAGGACTTATGAAGGGAGATGGTATTCACCCCCAGAAAAAGAACTCATACATAGAAGTATCCATAGAATGGTTTTATATGTATTTATAAATTTGGGTAAAATGGTGGCCTCCTCTAGTGCAAGCTGGAGAAGGAGTAAGGGGGAGACAGTTTGGAACTTAAAATGGAACAAAAGATTTTAATTCAATTTAAAAACAAAACCTTTATATCCCTAGTGGCCAACCCAGGTCCTGGAATATAGCAGGTGCTTAGTAAGTGTTTGTTAAATTGGATTGAACTCTGACCCAGTTACCTGGTGTTTCCTTCCTTCTATGAAACCTAAGGTGTGATTAGTCTGGTGCAGTGGAAAGCAACTTGAACTGGGGTGCCTACAACATTATCAGTGGAGACAGCTACAACCAGACAACAATTAAAAGCCAACATTGGAAAATTACAAAGAACAAAGACATAAGAGCAGCTGCCCTCCTCCCCTCTCCTGGGCAGAGGTGAGAGGTCAATGTGTGTGGAAAAGTGGCTGTTTTCAGATTTTCCCCTCTGTGGTTAGGTTGGTTTTGTTGATTGCTTTTTCCTCTTCCTCATTTTCTTTTTTTTCTTAAAAAATTCTTTGTTGCAGAGTGAAGTCAGCAGAGCCAAGAAAGCATATAGACAGTAACTACTGCATTGTGGATGGAAACAGCATCACAAAATAATCAAAAGTGAATGTTCCAAAATTGCAGAGATCAAGGCTGGCCCCAAAGAAAAGAGATGAGGAAATACCACCCTCCCCCCTACCCAAACCTAGTCCTTGGCTGAAGTTCAAGGCCCACAAGTTCATTCTTTTCAGACTGTTTTGATGTATTGATCAGTTACGTTGATTTTTTCTCCTCTTTTACTTTTCTTCAAAAATGTTATACGGTACTCTTTGGGAAGGAGAAATCTGAGTGATATGAAAACAGAAGATGTCAACGAAATTTATTCTAAAAATATTCTTTGTTATGGGGGTGACTTTCTAGAAGGGGAAAGGGAGGGGCAGAGGAGAAAATTTAAATGATATGGAAACAAAGGATATCAAGAAAAATTATTTTTTAAAAAGAGGACTAGATTTTGAACACCAAGTTTGATACTATAATGGCTTTGGACAAGTGACTTAATCCTTCTGGGCCTTAATCTCCAAATCTGTATCATGAGATTTTACTAGATGACCTCTAAGGGCCCTTCCATGTATAAATCTATGATCTCTC
Source organism: Petaurus breviceps papuanus (assembly GCF_028583685.1). Classification (NCBI taxonomy): domain Eukaryota; kingdom Metazoa; phylum Chordata; class Mammalia; order Diprotodontia; family Petauridae; genus Petaurus; species Petaurus breviceps. The sequence continues at coordinate 21,234,835 of NW_027187400.1, forward strand.
CAATTGCATTATAGTCAGCAAACAGTCTGCTAATCTGCATTCCCTAAAGAAGATACATTGATTGAGGAGTAAGATGTTAGGGAAAGAAGTCAAAATAATCTTTTGGATCTAGCCTGTCAGCCCTGGCTGCAAGGGTAGCTTGCTCCAAAATCAATCCAAATTGCCCTCAATGGAGCAAGACCTATTTTACTTTAAGTAATAGATACATTCCTGAAGAAGAAAGAAATATATCTAGTAAATTATATATATATATATATATATACACATATATATGTATATTTTTTGTTTTTTGGAGGGCAATTTTGGGGTTAATTGACTTGCCCAAGGTCACACGGCTAGTTTTTGTGTTAAGTGTCTGAGGCTGGATTTGAACTCAGGTCCTCCTGACTCCAGGGCTGGTGCTCTATTCACTGTGCCACCTAGCCACCCAAGTAAATTATATTTTAGTGACTCAACCTCATGTGAAGGACACCAGAGAAGCTTGTTACATAATGAAAGTACCCAAGGGATGAGTCCTTTTGTCAAGTAAAAACTGATTGCATTTTTGATATCCTGAGAGAATGAGAAAGTCGTGGCTCAGCCATGGACTAGCTTGGTTCTGACACAATGAGATGATGTTTGTGAAGTGTTTGGCACAGTATCTAGCACATAGTGGGCACTTAATAAATGCTTGTTCTTTCCCCTAATCCCTTTTGTTGACCTCTGAAAATTTCCTGCTACTCTCTGGGCCTTAATTTTCCTCATCTACATGCAACAGGGGAGCGTGTTCAGATTTGCTCTTCCTAATGGGCAGCTAGGTAGCACAATGGATAGAGCACTAGATGGAATCAGGAAGACCCATCTTCATGAATTCAAATCTGGCCTCAGACACTTACTCTGTGTGACTCTGAGCAGTTCATTTACCTCTGTATGATTCAGTTTCCTCATCTGTAAAATGAACCAGGGAAGGAAATAACAAACACTCCAGGATCTTTGTCAAGAAAACCCCAAATGGGGACATGAAGAGTTGTACATGACTGAAAAGACTGAACAACAGCAAAAATTGTTCATTATATACAACATGCCCAGATATTTCCTGACAGATTCCAATCCACATTGTGGAACATTGGAATCAGTTTGTAGTCACCAAAAGGATAGTACTATATTGCTGACCAAGGCCCTTTCATTACTTTGGGGGGAAGAAAAAACTAATAAGGAGTTGTTGATCCAGAACTGAGTATACATACAAGAGATACAACTCACTCGCTGTCTCTTTACTTGGTGGCTTCTATTGAGTATGACTGTATTTCACTGCTGGATGCAGAAAAGGCAGCTGACCATATGTGTCAATTTCTTTTGTGTTTATTCTTTTCTGGGCTTTGGTGAATGACTATTCCTAGATGGGAGTACCTAGGCAGTGCGGTAATTTGGGGAAATCAAGACATCCTATCAGAAGTTCCATGTGTGATCAGAGTGGGTAGCAAAGTCCACTGAAAATGCTAGTGGTGGCTACCAGAGCAGTAGGGCTAGAAAATGGAGAAGGCTCCTGAAGAAGGATGTAGGCTGGTCACTTAGGTAACCAAGCCTACCTCAGTATAAAGCACAGAGGAATGAGGGTTCAATCTGTACTCAGACAGTTCACATCCTGGCTCTGTCATTTACTACCTCTGGATTTTGTGTAACTCCCTTAACTCTAGACCTCACAAGTACTCTCTGGTATTCGCAAGTTAGATGAGTGGGCTGGGCTTCATTCCCTCTGAGGTCCCTCTCCCCATTAGAATGTAAGCTCATTATGAATAGAGAATGTTTGATTCTTTATATCCTCCAAGTCCAACAGTGCTTGGTACATAGTAGGCACTTAATATTTGTTTATTGATTAATTGATACCAACTCTAAACCTATGATCAATGAATGAAAAACAACACTTATGTGCCAGACATTATGCTGAGTGTCAGGGTTACAGATACAAAAAGCAAGACAAACCTTAACCTCAAAGAGTTTGCAATCATGTAAAGCATTTTGCTGCCTACAAAGCTAGCCATTATTCCAATGGAGAAGACAAAACCTGTAGGGGAGGGAGTGGTGTGTTGGTTTAGTCTAGAAAGACCTAGAGATGGTGAGTAGAGTCATAGGGCAATTAATTGACATATCTGTTCCAGGAAGGGTTGTGTTCATTTGGTTAATGTATCTAGAACTAGAGATCATAAGAAAGGGTGGAGGTAGGGGAAGGGCCTGGGTCAGGCTAGATATGGAGAACTCTCACCAGTCAGGAGCCCAGGGCCATAGCCAGGATCCTATAAGTTGTCTCTTACTGTCAATGTGAGTTTGGACAAGTCATTCTGACTCACTTTTCTCATCTGTAAGACCTCTTCCAGCTATATATTTATCTGATCTTATATATTGAAATTTTAAATATATTTTTCAGTATTTGACGTAAGAAGGAAACACATTTTTCAGACCCCTACTATGTGCCAAGCACTAGTCTAAGTGCTTTACAAAATATTATCTCATTTGGTCCACACAAGAACCCTGGGAGATTGCTGCTATTATCTCCGTTTTACAGAAGAGGAAACTGAGGCAGGCAGGTTAGGGGACTTGCCTAGGTCACACAGCTTTTAAGCCTCTAAGGCTAGATGTGAGCTCTCTTTCTGAGTTCAGACTCAGCACCGATAAGAATAAGTCACCCAGCTGACTCTTTTGCTAAGTGTCAGGTCTTGCCTACTCCAAGTTCAAGGGTGGAGTCAGAATGATCTCCTCAAGTGCCCTTCCTCCTCTAAGTGATGGGTTTCAGAGATTTTGGCAAGGGATACTAGGAGAGAGGCGCCCCCTAGGGGGAGGGGAGAGAATGAGAATTGGAAACGAGGCTGCTGAGCTGGGGAGTGCGCAGGCGCAATCCAGGAGAGGACCTCTGAAGAGAAGACGGCAACATGGCGTCTGGTGCGTCACACCCCCCACCCCCACCCCCGTGGGTTAGGAGCGAGGACAGGGCGGTTGTCACAGCTGGCACTCGGGGAGCTCTGCCGCCCCAACACCGGGGGGAGGGGGCACCGCTAAAGGACTGAGCCCCAAAGAGGCTGCTGCCAGGAGAGAGACAGCACGTTGAGCCTCACACCCAGGGCCCTCAGTAAGGTGTGGCGGTGCGCGGAGGGGAGCAGCCAAGAGTCCCCCGGGAGCTCCGCCCCCAGTGCCAGAGGGACGCCCAACCCTCCGCAAGGATTCTGCTTTCTACTATGCCAGAAGCTCAGGAATCCAGGCTTCCCCTGAGGACCATTGGGGAAGAAGAGCTCACACTTGGGCACCTGGCCTTCCCTTGTGGACATCTGCTGAAGAAGAGCTCACACATAGGCATGCAGCCTTCCCCTGAGGACCTCTGGGGATGAAGAGTTCACACTCAGGCATCCAGTATTTTCTTAAGGACTTCTGGGGATCAAGAGCTCACACTCAGGGATCTAGCCCCTCACACTCAGGCATTCAGG
>NW_027187400.1:21238299-21277875 GCF_028583685.1 Petaurus breviceps papuanus
GTCACCAGGGCTTCCCTTGAGGACCTCTGAGGATGAAGAGCTCACACTCAGGCATCAGGCCTTCCCTTGAGGACAGACTTCTGGGCATGAAGAGCTCTCACACAGGATGCAGCCTTCCCTTGAAGACCTCTGGGGATGAGGAGCTCACACTCACTTATCCAACCTTCCCTTGAAGACCTCTGGGGATGAACAGATCTCATTCAGCCATTCAGCCTTGTCTTGAGGACCTTTTAGGATGAAGAGTTCACAATCAGACATCCAGCCTTCCATAGTGAACCTCTTAGGATGACGACCTCACATTCAGGCATCCAGCCTTCCATTGAGGACAGACATCTGGAAATAAAGAGCTCACACTCAGGCATCCAGCCTTCCCTTGTGGATCTCTGAGGAGGAAGAGCTAACACTCAGGCACCAGACTTCCCTTCAGGACCTCTGGGCATGAAGAGGTCACACTCAGGCATTCAGCATTTCCTTAAGGAACTTTGGTGATGAAGAGTTCACTCTCACTTATCCAGCCTTCTCTTGAAGACCTCTGGGGATGAACAGATCTCACTCAGCCATTCACCCTTGTCTTGAGGACCTTTTAGGATGAAGAGCTCACAATTAAACATCCAGCCTTCCCTTGTGGACCTCTGGGCATGAAGAGCTCACAGTCATGCATCAGGCCTTCCCTGGAGCAGTGACCCCTGGGGATGAAGAGCTCAAGCTCAGGCATCCAACCTTCCCTTGAGGACAGACCTCTGGGGATGAAAAAAGCTCATACTCAGTCACCAGGGCTTCCCTTGAAGACCTTTGAGGATAAAGAGCTCACACACAAGAATGCAGCCTTCCCTTGAAGACCTCTGGGGATGAAGAGCTCACAGTCAGGCATGCAACCTTCCCTTGAGGACAGACCTCTGGGGATGAAGAGCTCACACTCAGGCATCCAGGTTCTCTTGTGGACCTCTGAGGATGAAGAGCTCACACATAGACATTCAGGCTTTTTTGTGGGCCTGTGAGGATGTAGAGCTCACACTCAGGCATCCAGCTTTCCTTTGTGGACCTCTGAATATGAAGAACTCATACTCAGGCACCTTGCCTTCCCTTCGGGACCTCTGGAGATGAAGAGCTCACACTCAGGCATCAGGCCTTCCCTCGAGGATAGACCTCTGGGGATGAAGAGCTCATACTCAGTCACCAGGGCTTCCCTTGAAGACCTTTGAGGATAAAGAGCTCACATACAAGAATGCAGCCTTTCCTTGAAGATCTCTGGGGATGAAGAGCTCACAGTCAAGCATGCAACCTTCCCTTGAGGACAGACCTCTGGGGATGAAGAGCTCATACTCAGGCATCAGGCCTTCCCTTAGGGCCTCTGGAGATGAAGAGCTCACACTCAGGCATCCAGGTTCTCTTGGGGACCTCTGAGGATGAAGAGCTCACACATAGACATTCAGGCCTTTTTGTGGGCCTGTGAGGATGTAGAGGTCACACTCAGGCATCCAGCTTTCCTTTGTGGACCTCTGAGTATGAAGAACTCATACTCAGGCACCTTGCCTTCCCTTCAGGACTTCTGGGGATGAAGAGCTCACCCTGACTTATCCAGCCTTCCCTTGAAGACTTCTGGGGTTAAACAGATCTCATTCAGTCATTCAGCCTTGTCTTGAGGAACTTTTAGGATGAAGAGCTCACAATCAGAAATCCAGCCTTCCCTTGTGGACTTTTGAGGATGAAGATCTCACAATCAGGCATCAGGCCTTCCCTTGAGGATAGACCTCTGGGGATGAAGAGCTCACAGTCAGGCATCCAAACTTCCCTTGTGGACCTCTTTCGATGAAGTGTTCACACTCAGGCATCTAGCTATCCCTTGAAGAAATCTAGGGATGAAGTACTCTTTCCCTGGTGTCCCATTGCACCTCATAGGATCAGTGTACTACACTTGTCTGTATCTTAGAAGCTTTGAGTGCTCTACCTCCTTTTAAAGATAAACAAACTGAGTCACAGAAATTTTTAGAAAAATTTCCTGGATCTCAGCATTGTAAATGTGTGAGATGGAATTTGAGCCCAGGACTTTCCAAATCCCAGTCAGATACACTATCCATTCCATTACACAGTGCTGCTTTTTGCAGATTTTTAAGCCTGAAGTTGCCTCCTGAGGCTGATTCTCTTCTGTAGGACAACTTGGCAAGTACTTAAAAAGAGCTTTTATGTACTTTGTCCCTTTATTTAGAATAACTTTTACACTGAAAAGTTTGGAAGAAGGAATACTAACTGGACTAATTTTATTGATATAATATATAGTGAAACTTCCTCTAAGTGCAGGTTGGTACCTTCTTTGCAATTTATGGGCTTGGACTTGCTTAGAGGAATGAGAGATTAAGTTGTTTGTCCAATGTTGTACAATCAGTATGTGAGGAAGAACAGAAGATCTGAAAAAGCAGTCTTGTTATATCAAAGTCCTGCTTTGCTCTACAAGTCTGGGAAGCAAAGGGGAAAAGGGTCATTAGCTAGGTTTCCAGTGGAGTGCTTGAGGAAAACAGACTGACCTCAGTTAAGAGAATTGTAGCTGACATTTCATTTGATTCTCACAACTCAGAAAAGTATATACTTTCCCATTTTATAGATGTAGAGATGTAACCTATGGGCTTCAGTGACTTTTTCAGGGTCACCCAGCAAATAAGAATTAGAGACATGTTTTGAACCCAGATCTTCCATGCTCTATGCCCGACTCATACTTCCTTCCAGAATAACAAGCCTTTACGTCTCAGGATGACTTCAGACTTAATCTTGCATAATGGCACAATGAAACCTTAACCAGGTTATTTAAACTCTGAGGCTATTATTAAATTAATTGAATTAATAAATTGAATATTATTGAATGCCTTATTGTGACTGGGGCCTAGGGACAGGATTATGAAATTAGCAACTAGTCCGCTCTACATGTTGGGGACTAGGTTGTTTCAATAAGTTGGATGTAAATGAGGAATGCTCAAGGACATCAGCAATTCTGGGTGTCTCCCCAGGACCAGGACAAAATATGCAGTTATTCTCTCAATGAACTTTCCCCTCTACCACAAATCATAAATTTTTCTTTCAATTGTTCTCTCTTTGCTGTGAAAAGGAAAATACTGTTTTAATTTAGATTCTATGAGATTGGACCTTTGTTCCCTATTTGAACTGTAAGAGGATATCTTTTTAAGCCAATTGCATTTTAAAAAATTCATACCTACAGGATTGAGCAAATGTAACACTAGGTTGCTTTACCTAGGGCTTTTATCCCCAAAGCCACAGGAGTAAAGAATCTTCAATGTGGAGGACAGTGGCATTCATTAACAATGTGTGATATGGGAGCACAGACAAAAGGAAAAAGAGGGGAAGTAAGGTAAGTTTTCAGAATTGTTACTGTGGTGTAATGTGGGTCCCTATCCATGGAGGAAATTAGATCCAGCATATATTCTTTTTCTGCTTACCTGCAGATATTAATGTATTTGAATGTGTGTATGTAGTCATATATTCACATGCTTATACAATCAAATTTTGGTTATTCATATTTGTGGAAAGGAACAGGGGCTTGGATAATTCAAAACATGAGATAATCCATACATATATTTTATAAGTTTGGAATGTATAGATATGTTTATACCCATGCATTTTTGTTTCCTGGTTTGTTGTGCTGAGGGTGGCCTCAGCACACTTTGGTGGACCACTGGGGTGAATTTATGTGAGGTCATAGAAGAAGCTGCCCCAGATATGTTGTGACCTACATTATTTCTGAATCATGACACCACAGATCCTTTTATATATTATTCATTTGTTGCAGCAGCAGATTCACTTTCATAATAAGGCTTAATTTAGATTATTGTTGATGTATTTGCATTCTTGGTGTCCACAGGGATTATTACTGTATTGCTATCGAGAATTAACAAAATGGATAATACACCCTCAGATAAATGAGAGTTGGCTCTTTATACCCAGACGGGTGAAACCTTATTACAAAAATATTGTTGTGTGTAACATGGTTATTTCCCTGTCTCAGAATTTGGGTCATATGTATGTGTTTTGGGTGACAGGAAGAGGAAAGCTGAACTGAGCTTTAATAAGAAAAAAGGCCACTTCCACCTTTCCCTTTTAGCCAGCAGATCAGAAGGTGTGGGAGAAATTGAGGTCTCCAGTCAACAGGGCATTTGATTCTGTTATTATTCAGAAGAGAATTAAGATTCATTTTGGTGATGGTGAAAGGAAGAAGACAGAAATAAGTTTAGAAGAAAAAAAGGTTTCAAGCAATACAGAAAGGGCTTTTTACAACAGATGGGGGGGGGGTAAAGAGGGAATACAGAGTGGGATGAAGGTGAGAGTATAGACAAGAATGGGCTTGTGCCTAGGTGGTAGGGTGTGAATATTGACAATGGTAGATATTAGGGCATGGGTGAGACTGAATGGAAGTACAGGCTATACAGGACAGAGTGCTAGGGAATCAAGATGCTGGGATCTTATTATCTAATTGGGGGAGGAGAAGATAAGCTTTCACACACAAGCAAACACCCATGCACCAACACCTCAAAGCATACATGCATACAGAACATCCAGGCCTGAGTCAGGTGCTCCACTGGAGAATCTGTCACTCGGCAAGTCTCAGGCCTTGCTGGGTGTGTGCAATGGTTGTCTTTTTTGAACAGTCCATTCTGCTAGAGGGAAAAAGCCCTAAATTCCCAGACCATCACCTTCCTAAACAGAGGCCTACCACACAGCAAAGTAGAGCTTGGAGGATGAAAAATGAGTCGGGTATGCATGTGTGTGTGTGGGGGGGGAGGTGATTTCCCATTTACCCCTATAGGGTTTAGAGGACTTAGCATCATAGATTTAGATCAGGAGAGGACCTGAGAGGCTGTCTAGTGCAACCTCCTCATTTTTTTCAGATGAGGAAAGTGAGACCCAGGAAGATGAAGGGACTTGTCCAAGGTCACACAGGCAGTAGTCTGGATGTGAGATATGAACTCAGCACTTCAGCTCCAGAGGGAGTGCTCTTTATGTTTCAGGAATGTGATTTCTAGCAATTTGACCATTCTGGAGAGTTTAGTAAAGGAGTATTTGATCTGCATTTTTCTGTTGAATATGTTTGACCAATTGTTTCCATTATACTAGAAGCCCAATGAGAGCAAGCAATATATCTTTTGTTAACACCATGAACTCTAATAGCTCCATACACATTTAATTGTGGAAAATAAGGGAAGAGAAGCCTGAAATTTGGGGAAGGAGAGAGGTGCTTCTGTCTTCAAAAGAAACAGGCCAAATGCTGTGGCTGTCCCATAGATCTTTCTGCAGGGCACCCTCCTGGTATGTTACAGCTACTCAAGTGTTCCAGGAGGGGAAGAAGTCTGCCAACGTTCTTGCTTCCTCATTTACTGTCCTTGGAATTGAAGATATAATGAGTCCTTGGTCTAGTTTCATCTTGTCCAAGGAAGATAGCAGCTGTCAAAGGATGGGTGACATGACTCACTGGAGGCGGGGAGGAGGAACTGGGATTGCATGTTGGCGCCGGGACAGAGCAGACACTGGGTGTCTTACATAAGACAAGGTGTAAACACTGTTCATACGGTTAATGTTAATAGGCTCTTGCCATTTCTTCAAGAGATTCTCAAAGAGGCCATAGTTGGTGGGGGGAGCTGCAACAGAAATCAGAGTCAGAATGTGAAATTGTGAATGGAGAATTGGACCCAAGCCCAGAAGGGAGCAAAGGGATAGGGAAGTGGATGCTTCCTTGTGGTTTTCTCAGGTTGAACTGAGACAAACTTGTGACAGGTGTTTAAGACTATTTAGAAGGGAGGAATTCGGTCTGGGAGGTACTGGAAGGAAAGGAGGGGAAGACAGGGCCAGGCAGCTTCAGGACACACGAGCCCAAGGACCTAGGGCCTAGGAGGAGGAAGCCTGCTTTCTTGGTGGGAGCGCACATCTAGCCTGATCTCTTGAATTCCATTGGACAAACATCTGAGTGCCTACTGTGTGGGAGGCATTGTGCACTCCTGGACACTTGCCAGAGATGTATGCATTCTGCTCTTGGTGAAGTTGTAATTACCCTGCTGGGGAGGAGGAGCTAGTGTGATCAGGGAAGGGCCTTGCATTTCTGTGTCAAGTGTAAGTCCTAATACACATTAACTGGAAGAAAAGTGATATTCAGACTGTTGTTCGCTCACCTGATTTTCATTATGGTGAAGCTGGAGAAAGCTGCCCTTGGTCTATAGCTTTGTAGGGGTAAAGTCACTTCCCTGGGACCAGGTGCACTTCTAGAAGAGGGCATTGTGTGGTGGATTCATGGGGTGGAGGGGGGCGGAGTGTGGCCCATACAGCCTCAGCTTGGTATAGGAACATAGATGAGTCCCTGTGCCAGCCTTTAGAGACAGCCACTTGGCACTGGGAAATGGGGCAAAGAGGGGAAGCACATATACCAGTGCCTCATAGTGCTGTCCCCGAGTCCTTGAATGTGATTTTATTATGAGTGAAGCTGTATTGTGACTTTGTCAATTTCAGTAACTCCCCTGGAGTCTGAGGCTGACCTCCCTCCGCCAAACTGCATGTGATAGCAGGGAGAATTTTAACAGGGTCTTAGGGTATTTTGGAACCTTGTGGTCATCTGTACGGGGGGAAATGGATTGGGAAATTACCAAGAAGAGGAAAGTCTGACTTCTCTGGCAGCCACACCAGTTTCTGCCCATTCCAACTACGGATTGGTGGCAAGGCAGGGTTGAAGCCATGCCGGTTGAAGTGGTCATCGTATGTGCTGATCAGATTCCAATGTTTTGGTTCCTCATGGTGGGTCATCAGGTTCTTATATGGCAGGCCCTGAAAGGACAGACAGATCCAGGCATTTTGGAGAGAACAACTGGGGAATCCCAGACAAGTGATTCTGGAAGGGAAAGGGGAGAGGGTTCAGTGGTAGCGGCACAATATTGGGGTGTTGCCTTCAAGGAACAACCAATTAGTGCAGTTTCTTCAACTAATTAGACCCCAAAGCAAGGAAAAATACACATTAACCCAATTGGTTTCATTATCTAAAGTTTAACCTAGTCTTTGCTAATACCATCAAATTAGCATTTTGTTCTTTGGGGAAATTTTGATTTTCTTCTTATCTGTAGACTAGACAGCATACTTCTAACATTACTGTCATTTTAGAAGATCAGATTTCATCACTTGTTTACTTAGTAGCATAAATATATTTTCTCTTGATACATATGCTTTTACAATTACTCTACCTTGAAAATTGAACGTAGTCCTAGAAACAGTTATCAAGCTTTATTTAGTGTTACAAGTCCTTGCCAATTTTTAAATTGCAAAGTTTAGAAATATTTTTGGTAGTTGAGTCACAGTAAAAAAAAATGTATATATGTATATATCTATACACACACATCAATTATGGATAATTGAAAAATAGTTACAATAAGGAGGAGGTAAAGCCAAGAACACATGATTCCTAATACCCTTATGAACCATGCTCAGTAACCTCTTAGCTCCCTTTCAGCTCCATGAGTCTGAGTCTGTCAAAAAGATATGTCTCTCCTCTGGACTCACCTTTAAATATATGGTCTCAAATGACTCTCCAGACTTTGTTTTTCATGTGAATGGACTCTCATCTAATGAATGCCAAGTTAATTCTCTGTTTGGATGCAATTTATGCGTGATTAAAATAACAGTCAGGACTGCCAGGTTAAGTGGACAGACGGTTAACTTAATTCATGTCTTTGTAAGCTGAAATTGCATTGCTTTTGCTATATTCTGATTTATACAAGTTCATCACAAACTCATACTTCTTCAGAAGGGTGAAATATTGAATACCAAGCCTGATATTTATACCAGATTTTTCAACTTGTTACTATGGAAGGAGGCAGAAAGATCTCCATAAATTGTCTTCTGCCACAAAGGTTTTACAGGCTTCCTCAGCTGGAAACTGGGAGAATGTTTTCTTTGGTAGCAGTTATTTACTGGGAGAAGAGAGCCATATTTTCCTCCTTCCCTGGAGAGGAAGATTTGCTTAAGTGAGTGAGTTTCCTAAGAAATCCTTCTTGTCTAGAAAATGGACTGATTTATTGGGAGGATAATCTTGATTTTCATGCACACCCTGACATCTGGAGAAGACAGTAAGGTTTGTGTTTGCTATGGTCTGGACCTGCCAGCTAAGCCCAATATTTCAAATAGTGATTCCACAAATAAGTCACAGTACACTGCTAAAGAAAGAGAATGGTGATGGGGATGAACAATTAATCAGGGATTTCCAAGGGCTGCATCATTGGGTGCCACCTGATTTTTCATTTTTAAATCCGGGAAAAACAAGCTATTGGGTTTCCCATTGATTAGAGGACAAATGTTGATTAGGCACAGTGGTACCTGGTAGGAGCAGCCTGAGAAGGCCCATGGGAAGGGACAGAAATGTGGACAACAAAAGAACTCCTCACTAATCAAAAAAGTTTCCTGCCATCCTCCTAGTTTGGGGGTGGTGGTGCTGGTGGTATTCTGCCAAGAAAAAGGGAAGAATTCTTAGCTAATGATTTTGTGTTCTTTTCCATCAGTACTGTTTAAGGGAGAGCTCAGGGCAATATTTGGAATAAATAAGCAATTTAGAGACCTTGGAGGCTATCTGAGCAAAACAAGGGAGATTAATGGGAATGAAAGGCTTAGGTTTAGATAGGTTTAGGTTCTACCTGAGGTCAGAGAGACCCACAGATTCAGCCTGGTTCACTTCAGTTCAGCAAACATTTATTAAGTTCCTGCTATGTGTTATACACTCAGCTGGGTGCTAGAGATATAAAGATAAAAACCAAAATAATCCTTACCTTCCAGAAGCTCACCTGCTAGAAGGAGTGGGCAGAAGAAGAAATATTGCAAATGTACAAATTACATACAAAAAAATTTCAAGAGGGAGAAAGTCAATAATTGGAGGAATCAGGAAATATCTCATGTAAACACCTGAGCTCTGCTTGGAAGAAAACTCAGGATTTTATGAGGGAGAGACAAAGAGGGAGCATATTCTAGAAAGGAGTGACCCCTGGAACAAAGACATGGAAGCTGGAGACAGGAATGTCATGTACATGAAAGCCTATAGACTTTTTATGAAGGGTAGCAATGTAAAATAATACTGGGAAAAGTGTGACTTAGGCTTATCAGTTTGGCAGTGTTATAGAGGAAGGATTGTGAAGAGAGGAAAGACAAAAACAGGAAGAGCTAATTAGGGGGCTGGTGCAGTCAAGACAAGAATCATAGAATCATGTTAATTCAGACCTTAACAGCCATTGAGTCTAACCCATATCTGGCAGCATATCCTGACTACAACATTCCTGGCAAATGCTCATCCAGCCTCCTGAAGTCCTGCAGGAATATTTATTGCGATAAATATTTTTGCACATATAGATCCTCTTCCCTTTTCCATGATCTCTTTGGGATATAGACCTACTAGTGGTATTGCTGGATCAAAGGATTTGCACAGTTTGGTTCCCCTTTGGACATGATTCCAAATTGCTCTCCAGAATGGTTGGATCAGTTCATACCTCCACCAGCAGTGCATTACTGTCCCAATTTTCCCACATCCTCTCCAACATTTAGTTTTCCTTTTTTGTCACATTAGCTAATCCAATTGATGTGAGGTGGTACCTCAGAGTTGTTTTAATTTTCATTTCTCTAGTCAAAAGTGATTTAGAGCACTTCTTCATGTGCCTAAGATAGCTTTGATTTCTTCATCTGAAAGCTGCCTGTTCATATCTTTTGACCATTCATCAATTGAGGAATGGTTTGTATTCTCATAAATTTGACTCATTCCTCTATATTTTTTCAGAAATGAGGCCTTTATCAGAGGCCTCATTTGGAAAATTGCTTAAAAAGGAGATGCAAAAATCCACTGAAGAAAACAACTCCTTAAGAGTACAACTGGCCAAATGGAAAAGAAAGTACAAAAGCTAATTGAGGGAAAACAACACCTTAAAAGTTAGAACTGGGCAAGTGGGAGCTGATGGCTCTATGAGACATCAAAAATCAAACAAATCCAAAGAATGAAAAAATGGAAGAAAATGTAAAATATCTCATGGGAAAAACAACTGACCTGGAAAACAGATCCAAGAGAGACAATATCAGAATCATTGGACTACCTGTAACTCATAATAAAAAAAAAAAAACCTTAAAAGCATCTTTCAAAAAATTATCAAGGAGGGGCAGCTAGGTGGTACAGTGAGTAAAGCGCTGGCCCTGGAGTCAGGAGGACCTGAGTTCGGTTCTGGCCTCAGACACTTAACACCCACACAAAAAAACTATCCGTGTAACCTTGGGCAAGTTACTTAACCCCAATTGCCCTCCAAAAGGCAAAAAAAAAAAATTATCAAGGAAAACTGCCCTGATGTTTCCAAGGTTTTTGCTTTCCTTCTAATCTTGGCTGCATTGGTTTTGTTTGTACATAAGCTTTCTAATTTAATATGATCAAAATTATTTATTCTACATTTTTGTAATGCATTACATTACATAATGTAATCTCTTGTTTGGTCATCAATTCTTCCCTTTTCCACAGATCTGACAGGAAGGCTATTCCTTGCTCTTCTAATCTGATTGCTTCATTCTCTATGGTACCTTTTAGCAAGATGTAGTTTCCTTCCTTATCTTTCAATTACATCTGTTTTTGCTTTTACTTTAAGATCAGGATTGCTACCCCTGCTTTTTTTTTTAACTTCAACTGAAGTGTAATAGATTCTGCTCCAGCCCCTTTCCTTTACTTTGTGTGTTTCTCTATTTCATGTATTTCTTGTAAACAACATATTGTAGGATTCTGGTTTTTGATCTACTCTGGTATCTGCTTCTGTTTTATGTAAGAGTTCATCGCCTTCACATTCTCAGTTCTGATTACTACCCATATATTCCCCTCTACCCTATTCTTCTTCCTGTTTATCCTCTCTCTCCTTTCACCTTTTCCCATCTCACCAGTGTTTTGCTTCTGTCTACCACTTCCGCCAATCTGTCCTCTCTTATGTCAGTTCCACCCCCTGCCCCACTCTTTACTTACTCCTCTTCTATTTTCCTGTGGTGTACAATAGTTTTCTATATTCAACTGATTGTGTATGTGATTCCCTCTTTGAGCCAATACCGATGAGAGTAAGGTTCAAGCAGTGCCCATCATCTACCCTCTAGTGTTCCTCTCCACCGTAAAGTCTTTCTTGTCTCTTCATGTGAGATAATTTGCCCCATTCTACCTCTCCCTTCCTTCTGTACCCTTTGAACTCTTTTTCATCCCTTAATTTTTTTTCTCATTGCCTCAAATTCACCTTATACCTGTATCATCTGTCTAGGTATGTTAGTTGTAGTTGTACTCTTAGTTATACAATTTTTGAGAGTTACAAGTATCATCTTCCTGTGTAGGCAAGTAAACAGTTAACTTCCCAGTGGGGGCAGGTGAGAAGGGAAGAAGGAAAAAAAATCTGGAATTCAAAGTTTTAAAAACAAATGTTTTAAAAAATTGTTTTTTACATGCAACTGGGAAATAAGATGTATAGGCACTGGGGTATAGAAATCCATCTTATCCTACTAGAAAGTTAGGGGCGGGGTGATGTGGGAGGATATAAGAGAGAACAGATTGGGGGGAGGGGTATTCAGTAGGCTTGCTATTTTGGGGTGGGGGTAGGGGAAAGACAGGGAGAAAAAACTGTAACTTAAAATTTTGTGGAAATGAATGTTGAAAACTAAAAATAAATATTTTAAAAAGAAAGTAAATAGTTTAGCTCTGTTGAATCCTTTATGTTTTCTTTTACCTTTTTACCTGTTTATGCTTCTCTTTGGTCTTGATATTGGGAGATCAAATTTTTGGTTTAGTTCTGGTCTTCTCCTTATGAAGGCTTGAAATCCTTCTATATCTTTGAATGATAATTTTTTTCCCTTAATGTATTATGCTTAATTTTGCTGGGTAAGTGATTCTTGGTTGTAGTTCTAGCTGCTTTGCCTTCTGGAATATCATGTTCCATGACCTCAGATCCTTTAACGCTCTAGCTGCCAGGTCTTGTGTGATCCTGATTGTGACTCCCCGATATTTTGAGTTTTTTCTTTCTGGCCACTTGTAGTATTTTTTTCCTTGTCCTGACAGTTCTCAAATTTGGCTATCATGTTCATTGGAGGTCTTATTTGGGGCTCTCTTTCCTGAAGTGACCTGTGGATTTGCAAGTTCTGTTTTTTAACAATGGCTTGATATAATCAAGCAAAAAGCTCAACTTGAAACAAGGTGCTAAGTACTTGTTTGCTTGCCATTACAAGGGGCAGGGTAGATTTTCAAATCCCTATTACATTATACCCCTATAAAACAGGTGATTAGTGAATGGGGAACCTTAGGGTTGAATGTACAAATGCTGTGTGTGCCTCAACTGGCCCCCATTGAGACTTAGGGGGAACCTTAGGGCTGAGTGCACAGAAGCAGTCGGTGCCCTAATTGACCCCCATAAAGGCTTGGGGGGAATCTGTATGTGCCTCAGCTGGCCCCCATTGAGTCTTGAGGGGAATCTGTGTGTGCCTCAAATGGCCCCCATTGAGTCTTGAGGGGATTTAGGGGATGCACTAGTTGTGCATGTCTTGACTGACCCCATTGAGATGTAGGGGTAGTTGCCCCCCCCTTCTCACTGACCCCTGCAAGAAGGGTGATTAGGGAATGCTATAGGAGTTTGCCCTCTCATTATCAGTAGTCCCCTTCTGAGAAAACTAGACTAGAATAAAGTAAGATTATTAACCCCTTTTTAGTGTCTTTCCTGTCTGACCAGATCAAGAGTGGACCTATGCTAGCAGCCCTCCTGTGTGCAGTGTTTATTTGTCTTACAAGGAGCTACCCAGAACTTAGACTTTAAAAATAAATATTCTGAAGATAAAAGCAAATTCAGGTTAAATTGAAAGATTGGCAAGGACCATATCTCTTTTCCTTCACCCTTGTTTCAGAGGAAGAAGTGTCCCTTCTCCTTGCCAAGGCAAAGTGTTCTACATGCACAAGTGATTCCATTTCATGCCATCTTCTCTGGCAGATTGCCTCTTCTATCATCCCTGCTCTCACTAATTATCAGTCTCTGCCTGCTGGTGACTTCCCTGCTACCTACAAATACTCCCTTGTCATCTCTATCCTTAAAAAACATCACATGATCTGTTCGTCTCATCTAGCCATTGTCTTATATCTCTACTCTCATGACTAAACTCCTTGACATGCCATCTACAATCCATGACTTCGTTTCCTTTCCTCTCATTCTCATTTTAACTCTCTGCTGTCTGGCTTCTTACCTCATCAGAGGTAGTTACATGATGCAATGGATAGAATTCTGGGTCTATAGTCAAGAAGACCCGAGTTCAAATGTGGATCCAGACACTTATCGGCTGTATGACCTTTGGTGAATTACTTAGAAACTAAGTCTTTCAGCCTCAGTCTCCTCAGCTGTGAAGTAGAGATATAATAGCACTTATCTTTCAGGGTTGCTATGAGGATGAAATGAAATAATATTGTTAAAGCACTTAGGACAGTAGGCCTTTAATAAATGCTCATTCCCTTCCCCTTTCCTATCATCATTTAACTGAAACTGCTTGCCCAAAAATTACCAGTGATTTAATTCCAAATCTAATGGTCTTTTCTCAGTTCGCACCCTTCCTGTTCCTCTGTGTAGCATTTGATACAGTTGATCACCCTCTTCTCATTGATACTCTCTTCTCAGATTTTCAAAACACTCCTTTCTCCTGGTTCTCCCCCTAACTAGCAGCTCTTTCTCAGTCTCCTGCACTCCAGATTCCTCTAGGTACTACCTAACATACTATGGGTATCCCCTAAGCCTCTGTCCTGAGCCCTCTTCTCATTTCCCTTTATCTTTTTTTCACTTCATGATCATGGGAGCTCTCAGAAAGGATATGCCTCATACTATGGATGAAATGGTGACATCTGATAGCAAAAAGAAGCCAGAGCTAATCAATTCTTGCTCTTCTTCTGTCTTCTCTGCCAAGGAGAATAAAATTTTGCCCTGGAAACAGCAATTACCAAAGATTATTAAGGAGATGGTAAGAAAGATCTGATTGTCCTTGAATTTGGGTCACCTGGTTGAGATCAACGACAACAGTTTTGACAGTCTCGAAAGTATTGGCAGGTGTGATTGTTGAGCCACTATGAGTTTATATGTGAATTGTCATGGAAAATGAGATGGATACTACAAGATTGGAGAAGAGCAACACAGAGGAGAAGGGAGTCTGTAAACTGTAGGCTAGTGAACTCGACTTCAATTCCTGGCAAAATTCTGGAATAATTCATTAAAGAGTTGCCTGGCAAACACACAGAAAGAGAAGTGATTATTGAGAACTAATTTGGCTTCATTATACTAAACTAACCTCATTTCCTTTTTGGACAGAATTCAGGGGAATGCAGTGAATCTAATTTTCCTAGATTTTAGCAAAGCTTTGACATATGGTTCTTCTTGAAAAGATAGAGAGATGTGGACTGGAAGACAATACAGTTTGATGGATTAAAAGTCATTTGGATAGCTGAGCTCCAAGAGTAGCAGTGATCATTGTGGCAGGTCTCTAGTGGAGGACACTAGGGATCTGTGTTAGGCCTTGTGCTGGTGAACATTTCTATTGAAGGCGAGTCAGTGGGAAGGAAGAATAATTATTTACATTATTTAAAATAATGATATCTCCCCCCAGTTCCATGGGAAACAATTTTTAACATTTGTTGCTTTTTCTTGTTTTGAGTTACCAATTCTATCCCTCATTTCCCTTTCTCCTCACTGAGATGGTAAGCAATCTCATAGAGGTTCATACGTTAGCAATCATATTTCCATATTAGTAATTTTGTGGAAGAAAATTAGGAGGAAGGAAGGAAGGAAGGAAGGAAGGAAGGAAGGAAGGAAGGAAGGAAGGAAGGAAGGAAGGAAGGAAGGAAGGAAAGAGAAAATGGTATGCTTTGGTTGGAATTCAGACTCTATCAGTCCTTTGGAGGATGATAGCATTTTTCATCATGTGTTCTTTGGGACTGTCTTGGATCATTGTATTGCTGAGAAGAGCTAAGTCATTCACAGTTGTTCATTGTATAATATTGCTATCACTATGTGCAATGTGCTCTTGCTTTTGCTCGCTTCACTTTGTATCAGTTCATGTAAGTCTTTCCAGATTTTTGTGAAATAGTTCTACTTATGATTTCTTATAGCACAGAAATATACCATTATAATCATATATCACAACTTGTTCATCCATTCCCCAATTAATGGGCTTCCTCTCAATTTCTTAGCCACCACAAAAATAAAATCAATATTTTTTGTACAAATAGTTTCTTCCCCCCCCCCCTTTTTTAATCTCTTTCAGATATAGACCTACTTGTGGTATTGATGGGTATTTACAGTTTTATAGCCCTTTGACCATAGTTCCAAATTGTTCTACAGAATGGTTGGATAAGTTCACAGCTCCTCTAACACTGCATTAATGTCCCTGTTTTCCATATTGCCCCAAATGACAGGGTTCAGGGAGTCCAGGAACTCCAATAACCAGAGTCCCTGGAAAGCAATCTGTAATCAATTTATGGACTCAAGCATTCTTTAAGTCAAGGTGGCAAAGATTTTTTGTTGTGCTATATAGCAAGCAAGAGTTCTTAGGGAACCTGCAGCCTTAGAGGGGTACAGTTAAAGTTTATATGGGATAAACTATAGTAAAACCTGTGCCAAATATGCTAACTAGGTAAGTCAGGGTGGGATTAGGGAGTGGTCAGTTCTTAAAGGAACATGCACTTTTAATATCTACTTCATAGGTATTTTACTCAGAGTTCACTGGGAAATAGCACAAGGCAGGGCTACATGAAGGTGTGGTTTTAGGCCTGAAGCATCACTAAGTCAACTAGCTGTCAGGGCTGACTGAGATATGCCCAGTCTGCTGTCCATCAGGGTCCTGTTTGACAAGATGGATGTTGAGAGTTTATGTAAATCCAAGCCTAAGGCATACATAACAAGGGATTTAGAATGTATATAATGAGCTAGGGAGTTACTTCCAGATAATCTAGAGAGGTTCTCACTTGTTCCTGTAGCAGGGGAAGTAAACATTTGTCTGGGGCCTAGTCCTAAATGATTGCTAGACATAGTGCAGGGCTGGGGAGAAACTGGCAGAGACTTTGCTCTGAGGCTAGGGAGAAAGGCGATTTTGGAACTGGGCTTCAAGCACAGGCACCCAAGCACCCCATCACCAACATTTATCATTTTCTTTTTCTGTTGTAGTAGCCAATCTGATAGGTGTGAGGTGGTTTTAATTTGCATTTCTCTAATCAGTAGTGATTTTGAACATTTTTTTTATATGATGACAGATAGCTTTGATTTCTTCTTCGAAAAATGACCTATTCATATCCTTTGACCATTTATCATTTGGGGAATGGCTTGTATTTGTATAAATTTGACTCAGTTCTTTATATATTTGAGAGATGAGGGTTTTATCTGGGATACTTACTGCAAATTCCCCCCCCCATCCCCATTTTCTGCTTTCCTTCTAATTTTTTATTGTATTGGTTTTGTTTGTGCAAAACCCTTTAAATTTAATATAAACAAAATGATCTATTTTACATTTTGTAATACCCTCTATTTCTTGTTTGGTCAAAAATTCTTGCCTGATCCATAGATCTGACAGGTAAACTATTCCATGCTCTCCTAATTTATTTATGGTATCACCCTTTTATGGCTAAATCATGTACCCATTTTTGACCTTATCTTGTGTGTGTGTGTGTCTGTGTATACAGTTTTCCCAGCAGTTTTTGTCAAATAATGAGTTTTTATCTCAAAAGCTTGGATCTTTGGGTTTATCAAACACTAAATTACTAGGTCCCTGCCCAAGAACCACTTGATGGTTACTTTTTGGACCCTCCTGGCTCAGCCTGAATGTAAATAGTAATTGTTTCTCTTTTGACCAGCAACCCTGAGTTTGATTTTTTTTTTTTTATTGAAAGGATCATTCCTTTGGCTCACTTCTTAAACAGGCCTATTCACCAAATGGGTGTTGCCTCACTCAGAGTGAGCCCTTAGAAAGACCTTATCTTAAAAAGGCCAAGGTCTCCCCTGCATCTTGGGCCATCTCTCGTCATCCTGATTTATATCTGGCCACTGGACCCAGATGGCTCTGAAGGAGAACGTGAAGCTGGTGTCTTTGCACAGCCCTCTGTAATCCACTTCACTTGCAAGGCATGGCTTCATCTTCTTGGTGTCATGGCCCCCTTGGAAAACAAAGGACAAACCACACACGCAACCACACAATTACCCAGAAATTATGTCCCTTGAACCTTTTTAATCGTCTCTGTGCCTGGCATATAATAGAATAAGCACCTGTTTGTGATGAAAAAACCTCATCCAAAATTTAATCAAAAACATGGAGATCTCTTAGGATAAGAACAGGAATTTATTCTCTTCCCCAGGTGAAGTGGGCGATTGTCCCCATGACTTATCATGAGGAAGAGGCGAGTTACCAAAGGCAGAACAAGAATTAATACTCTAATGTAATCGAACCCCTCCCCCATCTATCCCTTCTCCCATTGTCTGAGAGGTGGGCTCAAGTCTCAGCTTGAAAATCTTCCCCAATGGTAAACAACAGAGGAGCCAGCCACTATGGCTTAGAAAGAACAAGGATGCTGATTGACAGCCAGGGAAAGGGAGGGAAGGGTCCTGAAGCAATGGGGAGGAGTGAGCTCGGGCTGTCCCTGACCCCCACTGGCTGGGAGGAGGGGCTTGCAGGGGCAGGAAATCTGAAAACCTCCTGAGAGGGCTTTCTGCTGATTGAAAGGAGAAGTGAAGGGGTGGGGGAGGGGAGGGAGAAGTTCTTCCGAAGTTTGCACTTCTCCCAGACACGCCTAATAAATATTTATTGAGTGACTAAAAATCTTTGGATCAAAGAATATAGATATTCGAGTTAAGTAATATAGTTCCTGATTGTTTTCATCATAATTAGGTCAATCCACAGCTCTACCAAAAGTGTATTTAGGTACCTGTCTTTCCACAACCACTCAAATACTATTGCCATCTTCTGTTATTCTTTCCCATTTGCTGGTTGTGATGTGATGCATCAAAGTTGTTTTGATTTGCATTTCCCTTATTATTAGTGATATGAAACAGTCTTTCATATGGTAATTAATAGTTTACAATTCTTCTTTGGGAACTGTTCTCCTTTGACTACTTAATCCATTGGGAAATGACTTTTAGATTTCTTTTAGCTACCTATGTTTCTTGGATATCTGACAAAAGCCACATTTTAACAATCAATGAGAAAGTGATTTTTGAGTAAATGCATGGATTTTTTAAATGCTTTTTTATTTTTCTGGATATTTTATTTTTTTCCCAATTGCTTGTAAAAACAATTTTTAACATTTTTTTTAAAATTTTGAGTTCCAAATTCTCTTCCTCCCCCTCTCCCCTTCCCCATCTTTGAGACAGTAAGCAATTTGATATAGGTTATACATGTGTAATCATGTAAAACATTTCTATAAGAACATTATTATTTGGAAATAGTTTATCATTGTATGATTTCTTTACTGAAAATTATGTCACTTATTAAAAATGTGCACAATTTTAAAAGTTAGGGGTGCAAATGACCCCAAAATACCATCACGCTGGGTCCTGCCAAATGAATACTCAAGCCTTCTCTCAGACAAAGTAAAACAAAGTTTATTAAAGATTCACCATAATGGGTAGACTCTTAAGACATCTAAGTATTTGTGAGCTTGTTGACAAGCACACCAGAACAATATGATATGTAATTAGTCTGCACTAGATTGGATCTTCACACCTTCATAGTGGCAAGATGGGTCTTATATACAGAAAGACTATGGGAGGGATCTAGGGATGGTCTAGAGGAGGGGTTTGGAGAGGGTCTTGAGGAGGAGTCTAAGGACTGAGGTCAGACTCCAGGAATGGGATTAAGGGTGGGAAATAGCTGAAGGCTACCTGGAGATGACAGACAATGGAAGGCTAGGCTAGTTTAAGAGTAATAGATTTGGGTATAGATATTTGAATAGGATCAAGGGTGGGAAGTAGCTGGAGAATGGAGGGCTAGGCTAGGTTAAGAGTAATAGAGATTTGGGCCTGGCAATAATGAAAGCCTTATGGCCTCAGGCAAATTCCTTATCAAGTGGGATCAGAACCATGAACTTGTGTATATCTATCTATCTGTATATATGTTTATGCTCATGTGTGTATGTATACATGTATACATATATGTGTGTGTACACATGTTGTAGCGGCAAGCACCCAAAGCGTCCTAAGGGTTTGCCGCCACCACAGGTTCTTGGATCTGCTTTGTTAAAGAAAAGCAACTCAAAATGGGTTAACAAGCTTACTTTAATCAGTCAGACATATATCGTTTACCTTGTTCAGGAGAAAAGGTCAGCACCCTGAACCTCAAAGTATGCAGGCATAATTATCAAGACAGAAACATCAAGGAGACAGATTTCCAAACTGTCCAACCATTACATCCATACCCAGTCAACATCTGGGTTTCCACATTCTGGGTTTTTCAAAGCCGGGGGACTCTCAACAACGGCTTCCCAGAATTCAGATCAAATCACAAAACACTTCTCAAAGTGAGTCCCAAAACAAAGCTACACATCAGGGCTTATATAGCCTTCTCCTGGCTCAGAGAATGTAACAACCTTATTGACCCACTGGCCAATCAAAAAGTATCTACTGAAAAACAAGCCTCCCACCCCAGGCTCCAGGTGCATGTTAGCCTAGGGGCAGGGAAGATCTTTAAATCTGCATTTCCATTACACATGTATACATATATGTGTATTATAGTGTCAAGATCTACCTGTGAGTACTTTCCCTACCAATCTAAGTCCTAACCTTTTCTACAACTTATAAACTTAGAAAATTGCCTAGAGTAGGGTGGCTAGGTGGTACAATGGATAGAGCACTGGCCCTGGAGTCAGGAGAATCTGAGTTCAAATTTGGCCTCAGACACTTACTAGCTGTGTGATCCGGGGCAATTCACTTAACCATAACTGCCTCCAAAAAGATAAGAAAAGAAAAGAAAATTGTCAAGGGCACTGAGAAGTTCAATGATTTGCCCAGGGCTATTGTAGTCTAGGGAACAACCAAAACTTTGTACTCAGGTCCTCCAAACTCCAGGGCCGGTGCTCTATTCACTGTACTACCTAGCCTCCCCAGTACTAAAACTTTGTAATCTCTGGGAACCCCAAAACTCAAAAGGCAAATGATGCAGCTCTGCCTTGAAAGAATTTGTCCACTCAAACTATCTTTCATTCAAAGTAGTGCATTGAAACATTACCTGAGGTGTACGAGATTCCTAATGAGTCTACATTTTATAGGGACAAAACTGACTCTTTTTATAGGGAAAAAGATCTTGGGAAGATTTGGATGGGATCAAGGAGTAGCAAATAGCCTGGAGCGATCTGGAGGTAGCAGAGAAGGTGTCTAGATGGGATTAAGGGGTGAGAAGTATCCTGGGGTAGTCCAGAGGTAACAGACAATGAAGGGCTGGACTGGGACAAAAGTAACAGAGAATGGAGAGTTGGGCTGGGTAGGGGCCACAATGAAAGGATAGTTGAAAGGATTATTGAGTATCTAGGTGGGGATGTGTGGGAAGGTTCAGGAGCTGGGTTTCATTTTGTGGTCCAGATCCCATACCCCCTCAGGGTCATTTAGGGAATGTGTATCAGAGGTAGGACTTGAATCCAGGCCTCTCTGGCATGTGGACCAGTTCTCTATCCACTGCACTATACAAGTTCTCTAAGTCCTGGGGATTGTAGTGGCAACCACACTGGCATACCCAGGATGACTGTTAGCACTGGTTACTAGATCTACTTCACTACTTCACTAGGAAAGATAGCTGCTTAAGGGGTCAACAATCTTTTAAAATTATATTCACTAGTTGTGGAGAAAAGTCAGCACCCTGAATTTCAGAGAAAATATAAACAGCAAAAATGCGGAGAAAACAAAAGTAGAGAAATAAAGACCAACAGATAGGACTCTGCCTGAATCAACTATACACTTTACATACATCCCTGGATGGAGAGAGCCTTCACATCTGAGGGAGTGGGGGGACTCTGAACATAGAGCAACTCAGAATCTCAACCAGGGAATTACAAGCTTCTTCTCATAATCGAGCCCCCAAAACAAAATACCAACTCAGAGTATATATACCCTTCTCAGAGCCAGAAGGCATCACAATCCTCAGGACTCGGTGCCTAATTAGAAATTAGCAAAAGGTGTGAAAGCCTCCCTACAAGCCAGCCTCCCCACAAGCCAGCCTCCCCACAAGCCAGCCTCCCTACAAGCCAGCCTCCCCACAAGCCAGCCTCCCCACAAGTCAGCCTCCCCTAAGCAAGCTTCCCTTAATAGACTCCAGGTGTGGCCTATTAATGGGCCAGGAAGATCTTAAATCCCACTAACATTCCAGGGATTCAGATACTGTTGTAACAGAATGACAGCTAGGGAGACCATTAATCAATTTAAATGGAGTTTTTATTGTGGAGTATAATTAACCCTGGGACTGCCAGGGGTCATGTACCCAAATTAGGCCCCCCTGAACATACACATCTCAGGGTTTATATAGACAAAAATCACAACATAGTTGTTACCAGGGGGAAACCACAACTTAGATCAATCAGTTCATTGCCTAACAATTGTTACCCAACGGTTAGTTTGTTGCCCCAACTGGAAAGTTCCCAAATCTATTTGGAGAACTGAACAGAAGGGGGGGGGTGGAGCTAAGGGCTTCAGGTAACAGGTTTGGGCAGGTTTACTTGACAGGTTTGCTACCTACTGGGGTTTTGTTGGGTTTGGGGTAGGTTACCTAGGCAGCTCCCCTATGATGGGGTCAGATGGGGCATGTTCACAAAATAGAGGGTTACTACAATACTACAATAACACCAGGACGGACTTACTGACAAGGAGCTTCATCTTTCCAATTCCCAATGTGAGCACCAAGAACCCATTAAAGTCACGCACTATATCCTATAGAACGTTCCTAGGCCTAGCCACCAGAGCTATACAGAGGCTCATGTCTAGTCAGAGTGGGGCTTTATCATGCTGGGACCATGCGTGTCTTTATCTGGGCACTTATGTTTTCTCTTAGGACGAATGCCAGTGCAAACTTAGAAAAGATGACTTGAGTATGAGGATAGTTGAAGGGAATATATGTGTGTGTATACATACATATATATGTATGTATGTATAGGAGGGTGTGTGTGTATAAATACATATTGAGTGTGTGTATATGTGTGTACATGTATACATAGACATAGGGCACAGGATCAGTTGAATAGGAAGGGGTGATATCTAAAAATAATTAAAATTAAGAAGTGAGAGAGGAATATAATGGGAGAGATAGAATAGGGTAAATTATCTCATATAAAAGAGGCAAGAGAAAACTTAAAATGGAAGGGGAGAGCAGGAAGGTGAAAGGTAATGGGTCAACCTTACTCTCACTGAATTTGGCTTAAGGAGGGAATAACACACATTCAATTGGGTATCTTACCCTACAGGAAAGTAGGGAGGAAGGGGATAAGAGGGGGGATGATAGAAGGGAGGGCAGATTAGGGGAGAGAGTAGGTAGAAGCAACCACTTTTGAAAAGGGACAGGGTCAGAGTAGAAAATAAAATAAGTGGGGGGCGGGATAGGATGGAGGGAAATATAGTCAGTCTTTCACAATATAACTATTATGGAAACGTTTTGTGTAACTACACATGTACAACCTATTTTGAATTGATTATCTTCCCAGTGGGGGTGGTTGAGGAGGGAAGAAGGGAAAGAATCTGGAAATCAAAGTTTTAAAAACAAATGTTAAAAAAAATTTTTTTACATGCATCTGGGAAATAAGATATACAGACACTGGGGTATAGAAATCCATCTTGCCCTACTAGAAAGTTAGGAGGGAATGGGGGAGGATATAAGAGAGAGCAGATTGGGGGAAAGGGTATTCAGTAGGCTTGATATTTTGGGGTGGGTGGTAGGGGAAAGACAAGGAGAAAATGTGTAACTCATAATCTTGTGGAAATGAATGTTGAAAACTAAAAAAATAAGAGATTATTTAAAAGAAAAAAGAAAAGATGACTTGAGGATTACCAGCCTAACCTTCCTACCACTGTGTCTGTGAACAAACCTACTTCAAACAATCTTTCCTCACTATCCATAAGAACTTACTTTGGTACTCTTGAATCTAAGGCAGGACTATACTCCCAACCTTTTCCCCTCGGCCCCAGAACTCACCCTATCCCCTAACCTGGCAAATTGAAACTCAACAGGGAACTTAATTTTGGATAGAGTCCATCCGTGCCATTCTTTCCTGAAAGTTCTGGGAGTGAGGTTTACAGGTTCTTTATAAAATGGACAATAATATCCAGAATTTTTAAGGAGCAGGGGAAACAAAAGTATTTTTTGTCAAAGGTGAGGAGCACTCCATGAAAACCATCTTCAATGTGGTGCCAGCTCACTGGCACCCCCTGGTCCTCCAGCCTCTTCTTGTACAACAGTGCATCATCCCGTAGGATATCAAACTCACAGCTCACAATCAGGGTCTCTGGGAGCTGGGCAATGATATTGTCGTCAGCAATTAGGGGTGAATTTACTGTCCATAAGATTTGTTTATTTTCGTGGTAGGCAAGCTCATTAAAAGGGCCAGGAGACATGTGTTGGTAGCCTTTCTCTTTGAACCTCTTTGGTATGTTGTGGACATTGAGCCTTTCCTCAGACTTCTTCCTCATCTCAGGGGGCAGATGGGCACCATTGAGGAGAGCGGTTTTCCAAGAGGGGTTGACATCAAGGTATCGAAATATACAGTTCATGGCAAAACTCCGGGTGAGGAAGAGAACATTTTTGTTCTGTTGATAGGAAGGCAGCTGGAAATTAAATGCCTGGAGATAGGGATAGATCAGAACTTGAGCTCGTATCTTAGGGAGATCTGGTTGGGTGATGAGGTTTTGGCAAACACCTGCCACAAGTGTCCCTCCACAACTGTCTCCACAGAGGATGACATGAAAAGGATCTACACCATAGGTTTCCAGCGTTCTCAGAAAGTGGATGGAAGCAGCCATGCAGTCATTAGTCCCAGAGGTGACCTTGTGCTCAGGAGCCAAGCGGTAACTAAAGAAGAAAGAAAGAACATGCCTTATGATTGGTACAAAGGATTGCAGAGGTGAGGAACCTGCAGCCTTACGGTCACATGTGGTCCTCTAGGTCCTCAAGTGCAGCACTTTGACTGAATCCAAACGTCACAGAAAAAAATCCCCTAACCGGACCTAGAGGGCCACATGTGACCAGGAGGTCACAGGTTCCTACCTCTGGATTAGGGGGTCAAGAAATCAGTTCAATTGATGTTCTGATACCACCTTTAAATGTTCTTGCCTGCATTAGAATTATAGGATGTGAGAGCTGAATGTAACTCATTCTTAACTTTGGTTCCACAGAGAAACATGGATTGATTTCAGGAGGTTTCTGAACTCGAATGGGGAATATTACATCTTTATTTTTACTAACCTTTAATTGAAATTTGGCCTTTCCTTGAATTATTTAAAAAACATTAGAGAAAGGAACCATAGACTTCAACAGGTTGCCAAAGGGGTTCATGATGCAAAAAAGGATAGGCATTCCTGATCTAGTCCAACCACCTCATTTTACCGAATGCAGTAGAGTTGCTGTTAGGGTTTGTGTTTGAATCTTGTCTTTGCCACTTGCTACCTTATGGGACCTTGGGCAAGTCACTGAATTTCCACATCTATAAAATGCAGGGGATTGGATTGGATGACTCTAAGGTTCCTCCCAGTTTGAAAATCTATGATATTTTTATTAAATATCTATTATATTCTAGGCACTGTGGTCTTTGCTAGCAATAGAAAGATGAAAATCAAGCAGTTCTTGAGCTTGAGAACCTCATGGTCATGGGGGTGGAGCAGGAGATGTTTTCGTGTGTAAGAGAAAGCAGAGGGCCCAGAAAGGGAGGCCCAAGAGCCAGGAGAGAGAAGAGCTTGGATTGAGCCTGATTCACTTCTTTGGAGTCCAGTGCTCCTGCCACTATCCCCCACACTGCCCAGTCTCTGACTAGAACCATGAAGCAAGACGACAGCTGATGAAGGAAGAGGTATACAAAGGACTCCCTGGCCTTTAGTAAGAAATTCACTAGCTGATAATGAAAATAAGAACAAAATGAAAAATAAACTCTTTCTGCCTAGAAAGTATCTTCTCATGAGTAGGGAGGATTTTATTATCATAGGAGTCACCATGCAGCTGTTTTCCTTTTTTTTTTCTTCTGAGAGAGGAGGAGAAATTACGAGGGCAAGGATGATGGGTAAAGGGCAGACTTCATCTGGCACATAGTAGGCACATAATGCTTATTGACTGAATTCAACTGTTTTGACCAAGGGCACATTCACATATGTTGTCACCATGCCTGGTAACAACGTAACCAAGCTGCAGATTCAATTTGAGGAGGGTGAATGAACTCTGAATTTCCAAACCTAAAGTTAAGGATGTTCGGTACCTATCAGGCCTCTCCTTTCAGTGAGAGTCTCCTGTTCACCCCAAACTACCAACAGCTATTTTGACCCTGGAGAAAGGAGGCTAACTATGACCTTCTCCACTCAAAAATATGTTGGTGTCTTGCCTTCTCATAGCTAATTGAATGCAGAGAACTCAAAGCTTATTCCTCTGTGTGATTGCGTTTGTCATTAAACCAAGAGCAGAGTGAACAGGCTTCTGG
Source organism: Petaurus breviceps papuanus (assembly GCF_028583685.1). Lineage (NCBI taxonomy): Eukaryota > Metazoa > Chordata > Mammalia > Diprotodontia > Petauridae > Petaurus > Petaurus breviceps. The sequence goes on from NW_027187400.1 coordinate 21,263,975, forward strand.
CTCCAACCTCCTCCAACCTCAAAGTCTCTCTTGGAGAAGGGTGGAGGAAGAAGATGCTAGAAACATCTCCTCTGCCTCCCTTTCAGCCATACAGAAGCTCCCCCATCCCGCCTGTCAGTGATAGTCCTCTCATACACCAGTTCTTTGAGGAAGATTGAGCAGTAGCAGTCCAGTAGGGAGCAGGTATAGCAGTAGGCCAAATTGTTAGGGAAGCAGGCTGAGCTTGTCTTTGAGCTCAAGGTTGTTTGTGAGCATCAGGTGAGATTTAGATCAATGAGCTTAGATTACTTTGTGCTAAATACATGTCATTATTATTCCCTTTAGAGGATCTTTCTCAGTCCCTCCCTCTGGCAGCAAAATTGAATAATAAATGAATATGAAGCAGTTAATGAGAGTTTAAGTTAAAATAGCATAGCTAAATTTTGGTCTTCTGTCTGCCTAGAGGTGTTTGCTCATGATAACAATAGCTATCATTTAGATACCACTTTAAGGTTCACAAAGTGCTTTACCAGTGTTGTCTCCTTTGATTCTTACTACGACTTTGTAAGACAGGTGCTACTAGAGCCCCATTTTGTATCTGAGGAAACTGAGGCTGGGAATCTGGGGGAGTGGAAGGAGTTCATCAGGCAGACCGTCTCTTCCCACTGTTCTGTTATTTTGGTGGGTGGGAATGTTGACAGATATCTGTGGGACCAAGGCTGTGACTTGTGCTCCAGAGCCCACACATGGCATGCACAAGAATTGGAGACACACGTGTGGAGCAGCTGTGCTCTAGGTGTAGCCCAGTGGTATCAATCTGAATAGGACTGCAGAGAACAAAATGTGGATCTGATAATGCAGTGTTATCAGAATGATGACTATGAGGTTAAAGAAGCACGTTGAAGATTTCTGTGAACTGATGTAGAGCCAAGAAAGCAGGACCAAAAGGATACTGAGTGAAAAGTAACATGTATACACAATTGCTATTGCTGTATTAGAGCATTTTGCTTAATTTATTTTTTTAAGTGTGTAGTCAATATGAGGGGGAGTGTTTCTTAGGAAGTAACTGATATGTCAAAATGAAATGTATCAAATAAATAAAGTGCCAGGCCTCAAAAATATAATAGATTAAAGGAGCTAAAAATATTCCCAGTTTTCCAATTGTAGAGAAGGTTGCCCTTTAGGTATTATATTTGGCTGCTATAATGTATCTCTCCATTTTCTTAGGTTTCCCCTTATTAAGTTTATTTACTCGTTATGAGGTGTTCTTAACCATTTTTACATCACAGATTCCTTTAACAGTCTGATGAAACCTATGGTGCTCATCTTAGAATATTTTTAATAGTATTTTATTTTTCCTCCAGTTGTATGTCAAGAAAAATTTTTAGCATTCATTTTTGCAAGATTTTGAGGTCTGAATTTTTCTCCCTATCTTCCTCCTCTCTTCTTAAAACGGTAGGCAGTTTGATATAATTTATACATCTGCTATCCTGTAAAACATTTCCATATTAGTCACAGCTGTGAAGGAAAATACAGATTAAACGGGAAAAAAACACAAGAAAGAATAAAGTTAGTGAAAAAAATTTTCTTGGATCTGTATTCAGAGTTTTTCAGTTCTTTATCTGGATGTGGATAGCATTTTCCTTTTTGAGTCCTTTATATTTTATCTTGAATCACTGCGTTGCTGAGAAGAGTTGAGTCATTTGTAGTTGATTATTACACAATGTTGTTGATACTGTGTACAGTTTTCCTTATTCTGCTCATTTCACTTTGCATCAGTTTGTACAAGTCTTTCCAGGATTTTCTGAAATCTGCCTATTCCTCATTTCTTATTGCACCATCAAGTATTCCATTACATTCATAAACCACAGGTTATTGAGCCATTCCCCAATTGATGAGAAACCCCCAATTTCCAGTATTTTGCTACCACAAAAAGGACTGCTATAAATATTTTTGCACAGATAGGTTCTTTTCCCTTTTTTATGCTCTCTTTGGGATACAGACCTAGTAGCAGTATCGCTGGATCAAAAGGTATGCCCAGTTCAATTGTCCTTTGGGCATAGTTCCAAATTGCTCTCCAGAATGGTTGGATTACTTCACAACTCCACCAATAGTGTGTTGGTGTTCCAATTTTCCCATATCTTCTCCAACATTTATCATTTTCCCTTTTTGTCATTTCGCCAGTCTGGTAGGTGTGAGATGGTATCTCAGTTTTAATTTGCATTTCTCTCATCAAAAGTGATTTAGAGCAGTTCTTCATATGACTATAAATAGTTTGATGTCTTCATCTGAAAATTGCCTTTTCATATCATTTGACCATTTATCAATTGGGAAATGGCTTGTCTTCTTATATATTTGATTCTGTTCTCTCTGTATTTGAGAAATGAGGCCTTTATCAGAGACTTGTTGTAAAGATTATTTCTCATCTTTTTGCTTTCTTTCTAATCTTGGTAGCATTGGTTTTGTTTGTATAAAAACTTTTTTAATTTAATATAATCAAAATTATTTACTTTACATTTTGTAATGTTCTCTATCTCTTCTTTGGTCATGAATTCTTCCTCTCCTCATAGATCTGATAAGTAGACTGTTCTTTGTTCTTCTTCTCTGCTTATAGATCACCTTTTATGTCTAAATCAGGCCAAAGGTCTGTCATATCTAACTTTTCTAATATTCTATTTACCTCCTCAGTTTCTTTCTTGTTTATTTTTTGGTTGGATTTTTCAGCTTCTGAGAAGGGACAGTTGTGGTCCCCCACTAGTATAGTTTTGCTATCTATTTCTTCTTCTACCTCAATTAACTTCTCCTTTAAGAATTTGGATGCTATACCACTAGGTGCATATAGGTTTAGTATTGATATTGCTTCATTGTCTATGGTGCCTTTTAGCATGATGTAGTTTCCTTCCTCATTTCTTTTAATTAGGTCTGTTTTTGTTTTTGCTTTGTCTGAGATCAGGATTGCTACCCCTGCTTTCTTTTTTTTGCTTCAGCTGAAGCATAATGGATTCTGCTCTAGCCCCTTACCTTTACTCTGTGTATGTCCCTCTCCTTCAAGTGTGTTTCTTGTAAAGAACATATTGTAGGATTCTGATCTTTGATCCCTGTGCTATCTGCAGAGTTCATTCCATTTACATTCACAGTTCTGATTACTACCTCTGTATTTTCCTGCATCCTATTCTTACTCTTGTTTGTCCTTTATCTCCTTTCACCCTTTCCCATCTCACCAGGGCTTTGCTTCTGTCTACCATCTCCCCTGATTTGCCCTCCCCTATGTCAGTCATCCCCCTCCCAACCTCTTTACTTAATTTCCTCCCCTCCTACTATCCTGTGGTGTAAGATAGTTTTCTATATACAACTGATTGTATATGTGATTCCCTCTTTGAGCCAATACTGATGAAAGTAAAGTTCAAGCAATGCCTATCATCCACTCTCTAATCTTCCCCTCCACTGTAAATTCTTTCTTGTCTCTTCATGTGAGATAATTTGCCCCATTCTGCCTCTCCCTTCCTTTTGTACCCTTTGAACTCCTCTTTTTCATCCTTTAATTTTTTTTCTCATTTCCTCAAATTCGCCTTATACCTTTATCATCTGTCTAAGTATATTTGTTGTAGTTATACTGTTAGGCAATTTTTAAGAGTTACACATATCATCTTCCTGTGTAGGAATGTAAACAGTTTAGTTCTATTGATTCCCTTATGTTCTCTTTTCCCTTTTTACCTGTTTATGCTTCTCTTGGGTCTTGATATCAGGAGGTCAAATTTTGGTTTAGTTTTGGTCTTCTTATGAAAACTTGAAATCCTTCTATTTCATTGAATGACCATTTCCCCCCTTGTATTATGCTTAATTTTGCTGGGTAAGTAATTCTTGGTTGTAGTCCTAGCTCCTCTGCCTGCTAGAATGTCACTTTCTGTGATCTCAGATCCTTTAATGTTGCAGCTGCCTGGTCCTTGTGATCCTGATTGGACTTGCCTATATTTGAATTGTTTCTTTCTGGCTACTTGTAGTATATTTTTCCTTGCCCTGATAGTTCTGAAATTTGGCTATAATGTTTCTTGGAGTTTCTATTTGGGGTTCTCTTTCCTGAGGTGACCTATGGATTCTTTTGGTGTCTATTTTGCTCTGTGGTTCCAGGACATCAGGGCAGTTTTCCTTGATTTCTTGAAAGATGTTATCTAGGTCTTTTTTTTTAAATGATGACTTTCACATAGTTCACTGATTCTGATATTGTCTCTCCTGGATCCATTTTCCAGGTTAGTTGTTTTTCCCATGAGGTATTTTACATTTTCTTCCATTTTTTTCATTCTTTTGAATTTGTTTGATTGATTCTTGATGTTTCATGGAGTCATTAGCTTCCACTTACCCAATTTTAACTTTTAAGGTGTTGTTTTCCTTAATTAGCTTTTGTATTTTCTTTTCCATTTGGCCAATTGTACTCTTTAAGGAATTGTTTTCTTCAATGGATTTTTGTATCTCTTTTTCTATTTGGTCATTTCTACTTTTTTTTTTTAGCAGTTTTCCAAACTGTTGACTCTTTTTTTCATAATTCTCTTGCATTACTCCCATTTCTTTTCCCACTTTTTCTTCTACTTATCTCATATAATTTTTAAGCTGCTTTTTGAGCTCTTCCATGGGTTCTTTCTGGGCTTGAGACCACTTCTCATTTTTCTTTGGGGTTTTGTCCATAGGTATTTTGACATGTTGTCCTCATCTGAGTTTGTGTCTTGATCTTCCCTGTCACCATAATAACTTTGTATGGTCATATTTTTTGTTGTTGTTGTTTTCTGCTCATTTGGGGGGTTCTTTTTTCCTTTCTTTTACATTTGAGCTCTGCATCTGAGAAGACTTTTTCTGCCAGTGGCTGCAGCCCTGTCTGTTTCCCTGGTGCTGTGTTGATGTTGTCCTGAGGCTCCCAGGGGACCCTCATATCTGGTGCCCTGATGAGGGAGTGGGCTAGTGCTACTGGAGGCAGTAGGGGTCTGGCAGCTTACCTAGTGCTGATCTAGGGTCCTAGTGGTGGTGTCTGGCATGTTCTGAGGCCTGGTGGTGTATTTCTTTGTTTCCCTGGGGCTACCTTGAAGCTTGTGTAGGTATGGCCCCTGGAAGATGCCTATTTGCCCAGAGCTTTGCTGAACTACATGGAGATCTAGCCACTGGAGGATGCCTTTTTGTGTGGCTATTCTGGCAAAGCAGGTAGTGAATCTCAGAGCTGGAGTCTGTCAGTTCCCCAGCTATACTAAGGTACCTTCTTAGCATATTTTTAAATTCATAAAGTAAAATACACTGAATTACAAAGGAAACTAATTATTTTGAAATATAGTTATAAAAAAAAGTTTCATGGACCCTAGGTTAAGAATACTTAATGTAGAAAAAGGATCTCTCCCTCTTTTATTACTTTCAGGCCCTCCTCTCTTCTCCCTCCATTTCCCAAACAACCTACCTACCTGAACACTTCTTCCCTTCTTATTCACTTTTTCCCTTACTCACCTAACTGACAGAACCACTGCATCAGTGTCCCTGGACAAGTAGCAGCACAAGCTATTGTAGTCATCTGGAAGATAAAGAGTTTTCATTATAGTCTAAAGCTAGTTTATCTGTCCTACCCATTGCCATTTCTCCAACATTTCTCATCCTGCAGCCCCAGGTATAGAATGGGTACTAAGTGATATATAGAACATTGGTAATATACATATTTAACTCAACCTTATGATTTTGTTTCATCTTGTTGTGTGGCCTCTCTGTTGATAGTTCTGTCCTTTTATCTAACTCACTTCATCTTTCATGTTTCTTAAAAATGGAATATTACCTGGCTGGCTCTGCCTACATGATACCAGAAAATCCAGATAAAACATAGTCAGTTTTAAGCAACTAATTGTTTTTAAGTTTAACTGGTTGTGTGGCCTTTGTGGAAAAAAGAAAATCCATTCATTGATTTAACTAAATTTTTTTTTACTAGTAGATGTAGAGACTTTAAGTTGAAAGGATGTAAAGGGAAGATTATGGTTTCTTCATCATACTCAGAAGATTGCCCACCCCAACACATGACTAAGGTGGCTGTCTAATTGGCTCTACATAACAATAAAAGATAAGAGAAACATGAAAGAACTTACTTGTAATTGCTATTAGATTTTTTTCTCTCAGATCTCAAAGCTAGGATATTTTTGTCCTTTTGGAAATCCTAGCCTCTCAGCTATGCACCTAAGGCAAATAATAATTTCAGACTGCTAATACTGTCTAATTAATCTCCCTATGGCTTCCATGGAGGAAGATGGGCTTAGGGAAATGTAGAGGGCATAAATGGGAGAAATTCAAGGTTAAAATTTATATGAAGGGGTTTACACAAGCCCCCTTCTATAAAATGTGGAAATAAATTAGATTATCTCCAAGGTCCTTTTAGCTCTAAATCTTATTAGAATGCTGTAATTTTTAAAATGAGAAGAATAGTATAGGTGATTCTTAAGGTCTTTTCTGACCCTGTGAGTCTCAGGCAGGGGAAAAATAGATGAATAGATGGATAGATAGATAGATAGATAGATATTAAGTAGGATAGTGACATGACCAGAACTGTATTTTATTCATGTCACTTTGACAGCTATATGGAGGGTGGAAGGATAAAGATATATGGAGAGGGGAGAAGCTTGAGGCAGGGAAACCAACTAGAATGCAATAGTTCAAGCAAGACATGTTGAGAGCCTAAAGTAGAGAAGTGGCAGTATGAACAAAGAGAAGGTCTAAGAGATGGGAAGGTAGAATCCAAGATTTGGTCACTGATTAGAGTGAAATGGGGAGGGAGTAGGTTGAAGGAAAATGAGAAGTCAGAGATGAAGTTGTGAAAACCTGGGTGAATGGAAAGATGGTGGTGCCCTCCACAGTAAAAGAGAAAGTTTGAAAGAAGGGTGAGTTTGTGGGGGGAAATAATGTAATATCTATCAACAAGATCACAGACCATTCTGCTCATCTTGTGTGTGGGGGACGGGGGACCAGCAAGGGGGAAGACCTCTTACTCACTAGTCACTGCTCCCAAGTGCAGAACCTGCCCTATGATGGGGCCGACAGAAACCTTGAAGTGATCTTGGGATAAGGAGGAGAAGGCAGAATTTTTCCCTATGGCATGTGCACAAATTCTGTGGGTAGTTGTTAGTTTAGATATTTATCGCCCTGAAGGATCAATGACAGTCTGAGAAGATTAGTTTTGGAACTTTAGAAACAATGGGAAAAGTAATACTACTACTAGGTCTGTGCCCTACAGAGATCAAAGAAAAAGGAAAAGGACCTATATGTACAAATATATAGAGAGCAGCTCTTTTTTTGTAGTGGCAAAGAATTAGTAAGTGAAGAGAGGCCATCAATTGTGGAATGACTGAACAAGTTGTGGTGTATGGTTGTGATAGAATACTATGATGCTATAAGAAATGATGAGTAGATGGATTTCAGAAAAACCTAAAAAGATTTACATGAACTGATGCAAAGTGAAATGAACATAACCAGGAGAACATTATACACAGAAACAGCAATGTTGAACAATGATCAGCTGTGAATGACTTAGCTAGTCTAAGCAATACAGTGACCCAAGACAGTTCCAAAGGACTTAAGATGAAGAATGCTGTCCACATCCAGAGAAAGAACTGTTAGGGTCTGAATGCAGATTGAAGGATACTTTTTCAAACTTTATTATTCTTAAGGTTGGGTTTTTTTGTCTGTTTTCTTTTGCATCATGGCTAAGGTGGAAATGTTTTGCATGTATACTTAGGTATTTTGTTTGTTGTTGAGTCGTGACCAACTCTTTGTGACTCCATGGACCATAGCACACCAGGCCTTTCTATCCTCTCAGAGTTTGTTCAAGCTCATGTTCATTGTTTCCATGATCCATATTATCATCTGCTATCCCCTTTTCCTTTTGCCTTCAATCTTTCCCAACCATGGGGTCTTTCCTAGTGAATCCTGTCTTCTTATTTTGTGGCATAGTATTTAAGCTTCAATTTCAGTATTCAGTCTTCCAGTGACTGATTTGAATTAATTTCTTTAAGTATTGATTGATTTGATCTTATGGTTGTCCAGGGTACTCTCGAAAGTTTTCTTTAACACCATGATTCTAAAGTGTTGATTCTGAGTGCTCCAGTTCTCACAGCCATTCATTGATACGAAAAAACCATAGCTTTGACCGTATGGGCCTTTTTTGGCAAACTATGTAGATCTTTGTCAGTACCTATGTAATCTATATTAAATTGCTTGCCTTCTAAAGGAAGGGCCACGGGAGGGAGGAATGGAAAGTATTTCGAACTCAAAATTTAAAAAAAAAACAAACATTTAAAATGTTTTGTTTACATGTTATTTTAATAAAACAACTTTAAAAATCAAAGGGAGAAGACAGAGGACCGGGGTATAAAGATATGTTTTCATGTTTTGGAGCCAAGCACATTTGCCTAACAAAGCTGTTGAAGACGGATGAGATGCCACTTGTCTTCCAATCCTACCATGTTTCCCCGATAATAAGACCTATCCCGAAAATAAGCCCTCCCCTTACTGTGTAAGATTCCTCTAAAATAAGCCCTCCCCGAAAATAAGCCCTATTGAAATTGCTACTGTAGTGAAGGTGATCCCCTGCGCTACACGCTACATTACAGTACCCTCTGTATGCACCGTCCCCCCCCCGTGAAACGCACGCCGCGCTCCGAGCTGCATCCAATCAGAGCTGCAGCAGTGAGCGCGTCATCCTGTTCTTTATTGAATTCATTATTGAATAAAGGTACATTTTTTGGTTCACATTTACCTGTTTATTAAAATTGCTGTCAATGTTCATTAAAATAAGCCCTCCCCTGAAAATAAGCCCTCTGGTGTTTTTCTGTCCAAAAAAATTAATAAGACAGTGTCTTATTATTGGGGAAACATGGTATGTCTGATGGACCACACATTTCTTGGGGTCAGGCCACAGAACATTAGGATACAGGGAATGTAACCTGCCTCCCTCTTTGAAAACCTTGCTGTATAAACTATTTCAGACCTTGGGACTAAATCAGCTTCTGCTGCCATGTAGGAGTGGGAAGTGGTGTCTTATGAATGACCCTAAGCTGTGAAAGTTCCCTCCTGGATCACTGTTTTGTCATATCAGAAGGGCTTCCATAGCTCAATGAAATTATGAGCTATGCCATGCAGGGTTACCCAAGATGGATAGGTCATAGTGGAGCGTTCTGATAAAAGGTGATCTGCTGGAGAAGGAAATGGCAAACCCCTCCAATATCTTTGCCAGGAAAACCCAGTGGAGAGTATTAAAATGATGAAAGATATGACAATGGAGGTGAGTCCCTCAGGTCGGAAAATGTCCAATAAAGTACTGGGGAAGGTGGAGGACAACCACAAGTCTCCAGTACTGATAAAGCAGGTGGACCAAAGCCAAAAGGAAGCTTGGCTGTAAATGTGTCTAGTGATGAAAGGAAAGTCCAATGATGTAAAGATCCATATTGCGTAGGAATCTGGATTGTAAGATCTGTGAACCAAGGTAAGCTGGTATGGTCAAGCAGAAGATGGAAATATTGAACATTGACATCTTAGGTGTAAGTAAACTTCAGTGGATGGGAGTGGGTGAATTTAATTCAGGTGATTGTTACATAAAGAATCTCTTAGAAGAAATGGAGTAGCCCTCATAGTCAGTAAAAAGATGAGAAAAGCAGTATTGGGCTATAATCTCCAAAATGACAGAATGATATCTGTTCATATCCAAGGCAAACCATTTTGAACATCATAATAATACAATTCTATAATCCAACCACAGATGCTGAGGCCAAAGCGAATCATTCTACGAAGACTTAGAACATCTAGACATAATAGCAAAAAAGATGTCACATTCATCAGAGTGGATTGGAGGGCTAAAGTAAGAAATCAAAAGATGATCAGAATAATAGGCAAGTTTGGCCTTGGTACACAAAATGAAGCAGGACAGAGACTAATACAGTTTAATCACAATAACTCACTGGTCATAGCAAGCTCTCTTCTTCAGCAGCCAAAAAGGCAACTCTATGCATGGTGTCAACCTGAAAGTTTGGTTAAAGGAGGCAAACAGGCTAGGTGATAGATATTTTTATCATTTATTCCCTTTAAGCTAGCCAAATATATACATGTATGGAGCCAGATAAAATCTGACTGCTTGAACAAAAGAATGAGAAGCATTAAATACATTTTAGAACCATCCCAATCCAGGTTGACTGTGTCACTCAAGTTTATGATTTCCATTTATGTTTAATCATAGTATGAGAAAGAAATTTTCTTAATTGAATAGGTGGTAAATACAATAAAATAAAAGAGTTGACAAAGTATCGATTGAAATTATGATCCAGGATATCTGTGTTTTCTTTACCATTAACATGCCATAACATAGTATATGTCCTAAAAATATTAAGATAAGAAAAAGTCCCATTACTCAAGGTAGTGCCTCAGATTAAGGGTCTCATCCTTAATGGCCATAAAGTCAGCCCTATCTGACCTTTTTTGACATAGGAAGAGGTATTCTCTGAGTTTACTCAGAGAACAAAGAAGCTGTTAGGTCCAGGCTCTTCTTCTGGGTGATTAGTTCAGACTCTGGCCCTTACTGAGGTTATGAAATTGATATTAAATTATTATCAACGGACATCACCAAATGATCAATATCAAAATCAGATTCATCATATACATTGCAGTCAAAGGTGAAGAAATTCTATACAGTTAGTTATGGTTTCTTCATCATATTTGGAAGATTGCCCATCCCAACGCATGACTAAGGTGGCTGTCTAATTGACTCTACATAACAATAAGGTGAAGATAAGAGGAATATGAAAGAACTTACTTGTAATTATTATTAGATTTTTTTCTCTCAGATCTCAAAGCTAGAATATTTTTGCCCTTTTGGAAATCCTAGCCTCTCAGCCATTCACCTAAGATAAATAATAACTTCAGACTGCTAATACTGTCTAGTTAATCTCTCTATGGCTTCCATGAAGGAAGATGGGCTTAGGGAAATGTAGAGGGCATAAATGGGAGAAATTCAAGGTTAAAATTTATGTGAAGGGACTTACACAAGCCCCCTTCTATAAAATGTGGAAATAAATTAGATTATCTCCAAGGTCCTTTTAGCTCTAAATCTTATTAGAATGCTGTAATTTTTAAAATGAGACTTGGAGTTGTCTCAGATCACGAGCTTTTCATTGCAAAATTCAGACTTCAATTGAAGAAGGTAGGGAAAACCATCAGACCATATAAGTATAACCTAAATTCCTTATGAATATGAAATGGAAATAAGGAATAGATTTAAGGGATTCGATCTGGTAGATAGAGTACCTGAAGAACTATGGACAGAGGTTCACAATATTGTACAGCAGGCAGCAGCAAAAAAAGAACAAGAAAGAAAGAAAGAATATCCCAAATTAAAAAGAACAAGAAAGCAAAATGGCTATCTGATGAAACTTTACAAATAGCCAAGGAAAGAAAGAATGCAAAAGATAAGGGAGAAAGGGAAAAGATATACTTAGCAGAATACAGAATTCCATAGAATAGCAAGGAGAGATAAGAAGATTGTCTTAAATGAGCAATGAAAAGAAATAGAAGAAAACAATAGAATGGGAAAGTTAAGAGATCTCTTCAAGAAAATCAAGAGATATCAAGGAACTTTTCATGAAGAAATGGGCATGATAAAAGACAAAAAATGGTGGGGACTGAAGAGAGTAAGAAAATGTAGCCAGAATATACAGAAAGGCTATAGAAAAAAAGATCTTAACATCAGAGATAACCACGAAGGTGTGGTTATTGAACTAGAGCCTGACATACTAGAGAATGAAGTCAAGTGGACCTTAAGAAGCGATGCTAAAAATAAGGCCAGTGAAGGTGATGACAATTCCAGATAAGCTATTTAAAATCCTTAAAATTGATGCTGTTAAAGTGCTGTGCTCAGTATGCCAGCAAATTTGGAAAATGCATCTGTGGTCAGTGGATTGGAAAAGATCAGTTTATGTCTTACTCCTAAAGAAGGGTGATGCCAAAGAATGTTCAGATTGCCAGACAATTGCACTCATTTCACATGCTAGCATGGCTATGCTTAAGATTCTCTGAGTGAGGCTTTAGCAATATATGAACCCAGAATGACCAGAAGAACAGGCTAGTTTTCAAAGAGGCAGAGGAACTAGACACCAAATTTCCAACATTCACTGGATTCTGGAAAATTCAAGGGAATTCCAGAAAACCATCTACTTCTGCTTCATTGACTATATTAAAGCCTTTGTGTTGGTCACAACAAAATGTGGCAAGTCCTCAAAGAGATGGGAGTATCAGATCATTTTACTTGTCTCCTGAGGAGCTTGTATGTGGGCCAGTAACCAAGCATGGAACAACTGCTCGGTTTAAGATTTGAAAAGGAGTATGATGAGACTGTATATTGTGACCTTATTTATTTAGCCTATATGCAGGGGACTTCCTTTGAAAAGCCAGGTTGGATGAATAAAAAAACCAGAATTAAGGTTGTCAGGAGAAAGATCAACAATGTCAAATATGCAGAGGACACCACTCTGATGGAAGAAAATGAAGAATTCAGAAGCCTATTGATGAAAGTGAAAAGCAAGAGCTTCAAAGGGCTGCACTTGAGGATCTAGAAGGCCGCATGTTCCCAAGCCCTGGAGATCAATCAGCATTTCAAGTGTAGTGTTTTAGGGGTTCTTTTTGGTACTAAATAGCATTAGTCTTTTTAAGCCACCCTTGATACGACCACCTAAAGAAAATTCCAATTTAACACTTACATCAGGGTACTCCCAGTGTGACCAGGATAAAGGAGGACAGGTGGTTCTGATCTTTAAATAGGTCAAGGGAAATTTGATCTTACCCAGGCTCCCGATTATCATGCCACCTCCATGGAAGAAGATAATTCCTTTCCGGAGACTTGCGGATGTTGCCTTTGGCTGATACAACCTCACAGGCACTGTGCCAAAGCATAGGTTCTTTACCATGACTTTTGGGTCCTTCTTGATTGGAATTCTTTGCAGGAAAAGGCGAATGAATTTTGGCATCGAACAGATTCCCAATTTCTCACAAATCTTCCCCTGTAAGAAGAAAGAGGAAATCAGTTACAAGAGTCTGGTTTCAGGCACTGCTGGATCATTCTGGGCAGTTGTAATCACAGTCAGTCCTACTGGTTCTGATTTTGTGATGTCATCTTTGTACATGTTTTAAGCTGTTTTTCTAGTATTAGTGACTGCTTTTTCACAGATCCATCCACATTCCCTCACTCTATTCCATACTTAACAAACATCACATATTTGTCCAATGGTTAGCCACAATGTAGTTGGGAGAAAAAAGGAATGTTTGTATTTCTCTTCTTGCTATATATATTTTCATTGAAATTCCATTATAAAAACTAATTATTTTAATTGTTCAAATTAAACCTACAGTGTTAAGTACTTGAAGTTATCACTGATGAAAATATACTGGATTAGGGCTTTAGCTGAAAGAATTAGAATCACCCCTGACCTCTTAGGAGTACCCCTAGAATCCTTATGGGCAGATATAGTCTTGCCCTGGAGGACCTGACTCATTCATATGAGCTAGGGTTGGGATAAGAATACCTAGGGTTAATACAGGCCATATGTGGGGTCTCATTTATGATAAAACTCTTCCCTTCAAATTTGTGGGAATCCTCTGGAGAAATTCTTCATCTTAGACTTTCATTATCAAATAACTTAGCTTTGGAGATCTGCTAAGGAAAACTTGGCAAATTGGGTTTTTCCCCCCACTCTATCTTTATTCTATTATTGTATCATATCTCTCTCCCTCTCTCTCTCTCTGTCTGTCTCTCTCTCTCTCTCTCTCTCTCTCTCTCTCTCTGTCTCTCTCTCTCTGTCTCTCTCTGTCTCTGTCTCTCTCTCTCTCTCTGTCTCTCTGTCTGTCTCTGTCTCTCTCTCTCTCTCTCTCTCTCT
>NW_027187400.1:21282875-21287277 GCF_028583685.1 Petaurus breviceps papuanus
TCTCTCTCTCTCTCTCTCGCTCTCTCTCTCTCTCTCTCTCTCTCTCTGTCTCTCTCTCTCTCTGTCTCTCTCTCCCTCTCCCTCCCTCTTTCCCTCATTTAGATATGTGTATCATTTGCACACCAGAACAATTTCTTTTGAGGTAACTTTTGAATTTTTTAAACTTAAATACAAAGTTAGAAAGAAAAAAAAAAGCATGTCGTGTGCATTGCAGAACATAAGAGAGGATTCAAAATATGTAACAATAGATTTTCATTTCAAGAAAACCTATACAACAAATAATGCTCATGTTGAGAATTGTCCATCTTTGCTTCCTTGTGAGTTTTCTTTTGTTCTCTGCTGTGCACTTTTTTACTTTGTTCTTTTTTTTACCTCCCCCCCAACCTCCTTTCAGAAGGCTACAATAAAGTTTAAATGTTTTTCTATAGTTATAGATATATATATACACATATAACTATATATAGACATTACTTTCCCAAACCTATTCTACTCCTAATCTTTGTTTTTTATGTATGATTATATCTCTTGTTTCCTATCCCTCCTGCCTCCTCTATTTTACTTCTACCCACTACCTTGCCCTGCTATTACTTGCCTACGCACCTCCAAGGATTCCTCCTCTATCCTCCCATTCCCATAAACCTAAACACCCTTCTATACTCCTGTTTTACCTATTCCCTCACCCTCCCCTCTAAATATCCCTCCCTTGTCCTCTCCCCTCTCCCTATGTCCCTAACATTTTACTTCTTCTGAATTTAGAAGGCTTTTATATTCTTCTAGATATATATGTATTGTTCCCTCTTAAATTCATTCCCAATGAAAGTAGGTTACCAGAACTACCAGCCCTCCTCCCTCATCTAATTCCTCTGTATCACTTCTTCCTTTTGCACCTCAAGTAATTACTCTTTTAAGCTGTTCCTAAATGAATTTACTTTCAAAATTCATATCATTCTCAGGTTTACCCCAGTCTTTCTTATAAACTACCCAATTATTGGTAAGAATCTTAGACATCCATTTTACATATATAAAAAGTAAACACTGTCCTTATGGATCCCTTATAATCAGTCTTTGTTATTTCCCTTTGTTATGTGCCTTATGAATCAAGAACCTCTTGGTTCTTATATGTTGAATCTTCTATTAAGTTCAGGATTTTTTTTTAACAAAGTCATGAAAGTATGAGAGTTCATCAAATGTTCATTCAGGAAAATATTTAACTTTTCAGGGTATGATATTTTTGACTGGAGCCCCAGTTCTTTTGCTCTTCAATATGTTGTGTTCTAAGACCTGTGGTCCTTTAATGTCTCTGCTGCTAGGTCTTATGTAGTTCTAATTGTGGTACCATTATATTTAAATTATTTTAATCTTGATGCTTTTAATATTTTTTCCTTGAACTGGGGGTTTTGGAATTTGATTACAATATTCCTATGAATTTTCCTCATAGTATCTCTTTTAAGTGATGATTGATGGATTTTTTCTATTTCTACTTTCCCCCCTTGTTCTAGAGCTTCAGGACAATTTTCTTTGATTATTTCTTGTATTATCGTATCAAGATTCGTTTTTTATCATAACTTTTAGTTAGTCCAGTTATTTTTATATTTTCTTAATCTATTCTCCAAATCTGTTGTTTTTCTTATGAGATGTTTCACTTTCTCTTGTATTTTTTCATTATTCTTATTTTGTTTAATGATTTCTTGATCTCATAATTACACTGGCTTCACTTTGCCCAATATTAATTTTCAAGGTGTCATTTTCTTCCTTGAGATTCTGGATCTCCTTTTCTAACTGGTTGACTTTCCTTTGATACCCTTCTTCTTTTCCTTGGATTATTCTTATTTTCTTTTTAGTTTTTCCTCCATCTCTGTCATTTGATTTTTGAAGTCTTTTTTTAAGATCTAGAAATTCTTTTTGGGCAGGTGTTTATTTGACATTACTCTTTGGGGGTTTCTTTACCTCGATATCTTCCCCTGAAGATGAACCTTGGTCATCTCTATTCCCATGAATGGTTGGATTCTTTTTCCTTTAACTGCATTTTTTGCTTATTTATTTGTAATCACCTCTAGCCCTGGGATGTGGGAAATGGTGCCTCTTACCCCAGATCTTCAGTTCTCTCCTCTAGCCTGAAATGAAAGGCAAACCTCTAACCTCTTTGTGAGTATGTAAGTGCTCAAAGCCAGGGCTTTCTGCCCCACTGCTTCGGCACTCACAGGATGTGTACTGGTTCCTTCTGCCTCCTTTCCCACCCCCCCACTTCACAGTACAACATAGGTCTGACTTTCCTTGTCAGTATAGGCTCCTTTGATCTTCCCAGGCTCAGACAGCCAACTCCCCTCACTATTCCAGGGGTAGCCTCTCGAACCAACTAACCCCAGGGCTTGCCGCTTGTTCTTTAAGAGGCTAGCAGCTGGCTGTTAAAATAGAACCTAGCCTGGAGTTGTTTATTCTTCACAGCGACCAAGGCTAGTCCTGGGATTTTTCTTCCTATCTTCTCAAATTGTCCCAAGAAAACCCTGTTATGCCCCTGTTCTTATTTATCTCAACCCATATTTTGTTCATGCTAAGGTGCTATTTTAAGTCTTTTCCAGGGGGAAATCTGGAGAACTTGGACTTTTCTGACCTACTCCGCCATCTTCCCAGAATTCTCTCCAACTTTTGCATTTTTTGAATGTTTAAATATTGATAGCTGCTATGTTACAGAATCTTTGAAAAGTTGGGATTCATGGCCTTAGAATGCTAATTTCCAGCTGAATGTTTCTTTTAAATAGACCTTCTGCTTTTAAATAGATGTAGAATGTTTGCTGTGCTGTAAGATCCTAAAGGATTGCCAGTCTATGAGGTATAGTTGGACTGTTGGCCTAGAAATCCTGAATAATCAGACCTAAATGCTTAATCCCTTTTCCAGGGCTAGGTGACAGCTCGGTGGTTATGGATAGTGCTGGGCCTGGAGGCAGGAGGTCCTGAGGTCTAATCTGAGGATTTAGCATGATGCCTGGCATATTGGTAGGTGGTTCTTAAATTCTCATTTCTTTCATTTTCTTGACAGTCTCTCTCTTTGGGGGGATTATGTTATATTGCTCTCTTTGCATACTAACTGGGACAACTTGTGCTATTATTGAGTTTAGAATTCCAATAGAATTGGACTGTCAGGAATCACTTGGGGAAAATTTCTGGTGTCCTTTGGTATAGGAACCCAGAGGAAATTGATCTGGATTTCAGATCATCTATGTCAGAAACTCCTGGGGACATTTTGGTGTGCACTGTGGAAAAAAGGATGTCTAGAAATTTTGTCCAGATTCCATTTAGAATGACTTATTCATTAAAGGAATCATGGAAGAGTTTTCACCCAGGATAGTTTAGTTTCTCACCTGAGGGTGAAGGGGTAACTTCTAGGCAATCCTAGGTGAGTAAAGTTGTTCTAGGATTACTGTAGGAACTAAAACCTTTCCTTTTGAGATGGAATGCTTGAGTTTATTTTCTTCAAGTTAATCAGTGATCAAACATACTCTGTGAGTATGGGTCCAGAAGGGAAGGGATGTGGGGGAGCTTTAGAAAAAGAGGGAGAGGGGAGGCTTGATGGTGTAATGAATAGAGCACCAGCCCTGGAGTCAGGAGGACCTCAGTTCAAAGCTGGCCTCAGACATATAACACTTACTAGCCATGTGATCTTGGGCAAGTCACTTAACCCCAATGACCCTGTCCTCCCCCTTCAAAGAGCAAAAAAAAAAAAAGAAAAAGGAGAGGTTGAAGTGCTCCAGCGACTGGGGACCCAGGGCCTGATTATAAGCATAACAGATTGCAGTCTGTTTGACTTCTTTCCTAAGGGAGAGAGGGTGACTTCCAGTGGACCCTAGGTCTTAAATACTAGCAGGGAGCTCCATGGGGGTGGGGGGGGGAGTTATGGACCAGATTTACTTTTGAGGTAGGAAGCTGATTTCTTCTTTTTATTTTTATTTATTGTTTGGGTTGGGGAAGGCCATTTTGTTCGTCAAGACAGGTACTTGTTAAATGATAAGCACCAAGTAATCTTTGATTAACTTTGTAAAATATTGTTTGTTGAATCTGCACAACTCTATGGGTAGTGCTAGGCCTGGACTCAGGAAGTCCTGAGGTCTAACTTGAATGTTCAGCGCGGTGCTCCCCACGATGGCGGGTTCTCTGTGTTTATCTTCAATTTTTGTTCCCTGGGGCAGACATAGACCTAAATGACCAGGGAGGAGAGAATGAAGCTGGCCACTGCACAGCCCTCCCTCACCTAAAACCCATTTCACTCACAAGTCATGACACCCCTTCCTGGTGTCATAATCCTCTTTGAAAACAGAAGACAAAAAGCAGAATAGTAGTAGCTGGGACCCAGTTGGCCAACACATCCTTCCTTCCTTCCTTCCTTCCTTCCTTCCTTCCTTCCTTC
>NW_027187400.1:21287377-21295434 GCF_028583685.1 Petaurus breviceps papuanus
CTTCCTTCCTTCCTTCCTTCCTTCCTTCCTTCCTTCCTTCCTTCTTCTCCCTCCCTCCTTTCCATCTGTATGTGTATATATATATATATACATATACATATACATATAAAATCATATATACCCTTACCTGTGGGTGCTCTGCCCAAAGGAATATAAATTTTGATCACTGAAACCTAGCAAGATATCTTGGAGTTAATGGGCTAGATTTCTTTTTTAAGGACCATGACTTAAACCTAAATAACTGTGGCTTTCATTGATTGGCCAAAAATAGGTCTGAGCCCAAGCTTCACTTGGTCATTATTTGGATTCCGATGTCTCACAGTGAGTGTAAATAGCAATTGTTTCTGTTTTGGCCAGAAATTCTGAGGGTCTTCCCCTCCTATATTGATTTTATTTTTTTGCCTTGGTAAAAGAGGCCATTCTTTGCCTCATTTTTACCTAGCCCTAATCACTGAATGGGCATTACCTTAGACAAACAGATCTGGCAAAGATCTTAGCTTAAAAAGGCCCAAGTCTCCAACTGAGTCTGAGGCTATTTCTAGGGGTCCTGATCTGTATCTGGCCACTGGACCCAGATGACTCCAGAAGACAGCATGAGGCTGGTGACTTTGCACAGCCCTTCCTCACTAAATCCCTGTTCACTTGGAAGTCATGACATCATCCTGATACATTAATACGTTAATATATTTATAGACTAAAACCATTTTAAACACTTATTAGGGGATTAGCATTGTTCTAGGCACATTGGAATTATGACTTTAATCTGAAAAATCAATAAGAAGTATCATTCCTTTCTCTTATTTCCACCCATTTTGTTTCACTCTCTCCAGAGTAAATTGGACTTCATGATCATGTTTGCTATGGCCTTTCAAGGGGCATTTGGAAATAATGTTGATTTCACTATGGTTGAAGCTGCAGAGAGGCTTTTCCTTGGGTGTGAGGAGGGCAGCTCAAAAAGCTGATTTTCAAAGTGAGGGTAACATTCTTTTCCTAGAAATAATCAACTGGCCCACATTAGAAAAGGATGTAGACCTTTAGCCAGAGTCGAAATGGACTTCAGACATCCCATCTGTGATACTGAGGTTAATACTTAGGAATCAACATGATGAAAAATACAAATTATTCTACTATAAGCTGCATATAAATGCATGGGGAAAGAAACTGGGGGCAGAAACAGGAAGAAATGATCAAATGAGACTCTAGACCTTTACCCACTAGCTGTAGACTTTATAACAAGGGAGAAAAAGGAGGCAGTATGTGCTGGGCAAGGCAAACTACCACCTCCCTTTATAACTCTGTAGAAAATAGCCCACAACCCCAAAGAGAACTGAGAATAGCAGTGCCCCAGACCACCAGGCCAGCTTCTAAGCCATTCCAACAGCCATTACTTGGGGAGAAAACTCCTGTGTAGGGGGGCCAGCTGTCCCCACCATCTGCCAGCTATGTGGCAGAAAGGTATCCTAAGAGAGTGACAACAGGTAGCATTATCAGGTAAGTCACTCCCCTCAGACTCTGAAGGAGATAGTCTAGGATCCTGAATCCAGGAGTCTTAGAAGTAGCAGTGCTTCCCAGACTCCTGCTCCTGTTTCCAGCCTGGGCCCTTGCAACCAGCATTGGGGTGAGAAATCACTGAAGAAAGGGCCTCCCTTCCTCACAGCTACCAGTGCCATCTGCCAAGCAACTGCCAAGTTGCCCTGGGGATGGCAGTACCTCCAGAGAGTGGCTCTCTGCCTAAGACCTCTGGAAGTGGCAATACCTCCTAGACCACAGGTCCTGCTTTCACCCCATTCCTCAAAGCCATCATCCTGGGAAGAAGCACCTAAGGAGACACAGCTTGGTAACTCCTACAGGTGCTACAGCTACAGCTATTGAACACTCAGAAAAGAAAATTCTTCTACCAAAGCCCTTGATCTTGTCAGGTGGTTTAACATCAGAAGCTGATATGATAAACAGGAAATGACACATTACTATATGCTTGGTCACTCTACCCCAAGGGGTTCATGGGACCTTTCCATTTGACCTGCAGCGCAACCTTCCATATGTGATGTCCTCTTGATTAGAACGTGAGCTCCTTGAGAATCAAGGCTGTCTTTTCTGCTTGTGCCCTGAGTGTTTAGCACTGTGCTATGTACATAGTAATTGTTTAATAAATGCTTTTTCAATCTTTCATTCACCATTGGACCCTGCCTTACCCTTATTTATTAATAAAGGTCAAATGCAACTCTTAATCTCCCTTTCAACCCCAGTGGTTCTGCATTCTACCCAACATGAGGGGACATTCTGAGGTAACTCCAAACCTCTCCCCTAGCTCTGCCCCTTTTGTTTATGATTAAGAGTGTATATGGATTTACCTTCTCAATTTCTTGACTCTTGATGCCCTCACCCACTTGAAAAGCAACCTCAGTTTCCATATCTATCACATTTTGAACCAGCTTACTCATAAAAACATGGTATAATTGTATACAATTCTTTAATATAATAATAGAAGAAAATAGAATGAAACCAAATATGTTAAATTCTCATAAAAGACTGAATGTCTGCAAGACCAAGCAGCCAAAAACAAAACAAAACAAAAAACCTCCTTTGTTTTGCAGGCAAACCCAACACCCAAGGGTTAAAACAGTTCAGGTGCTTAAATGTGAACCTCATCATTGGCCATAGGAGAGCAAGAACCACAACTTATTCCTTCCCCTGGTCACTCTTTTTTTTTTTAAGGAATTGGGGTTAAGTAACTTGCTCAAGGTTACATGGCCAGGTGTTTCTGGGTGGGTGCTAAGTGTCTGAGCCCGGATTTGATCCCAGGTCATCCCAACTCTGGGGCCAGTGCTATTACTTGCTGTGCTACCTGGCCGCCCTCCCTGGTCACTCTTACAATTCATGTGAGTGGGATCACAGAACTATTTGAATGGCAAATATTATCTCATCTTATCCTCACAACAATTGTCTAAGATTGCGGCTATGATTATTCCCATTTTAAAGATGCTGAGGTTCAGAGAGGTTAAGGAACTTGTCCAGGGACATAGCTAGAAAGGATCTGAGATAAGATTTGAACCCTTTCTCTCTGATTCCAAGTCCAGTGCTCTATATACTGTGTAATGCTACTTCTCCAGAAGGGAAGGTTATGGACAGGTTATTCATGGCAATACCATAGCCATTGATTGAGCACTTACTTTATTCAAAAAATTGGACCCCCAAATCCTATTATTAGGCATATAACCCAAGGAGGTCATTGATAAGAAGAGTCCCCCTATACACAAAAATAAACAATATAACCAACCTCCTGAAACCCCTCTTCATCAGAGAATGCAAAGCATTTCAAACACAGAAACTTGAAGACTGTGTGTTACCCAAGGCCCCAGTCTCCTCCCAGCTAGCCCTTTGCTAGCTTGGGGTCTGCTATTATCACTTAACTTCTGCTTTCTCTACCCCTCTCCCATTCAACCCATATTCACCCATCCCTTATCAGGGCCTGAGACACAAAGGGGGTAACACTCACGCAATTTATCCCCAGTAGAAAGATACAGTGAAGGATGCGGAGCTTCATTGTGTGGCCAATGGCAGCAGGGACATCTGTGGTAAAGAAATGTTCATAGATCACCCATAGTCCAATTCCCAGGCTAAAGATGCACCCTGCCAAGAGGGGAAAGAAGAGCAAGATCAGCATGCCTGAGAGTGAGCTTCTCTTTGGAACTTCGTTGACAGATGTCCTGGTGCATTTATAAATCCCTCCCCCTTCCTTCTCTGCCCTGGTCCAGTTTCCCTGTAGGCAATAACTTGGCCAAGTTCTTAAGATTTGTATCCTTGAATAAATTAGACCAGAATAACCTGATTGAACAGATAAATCAATAAACATTTATGAAGAATGAATTACTCACTGAATGTGAGGCTCTGTGCTAAGCCCTGGGGATAGAAGGAAAGGCAAAGGATAGCCCCTGCACTCAGAGAGCTCCCCATCTAATGGGGGGACGACAAGTAAACAACTAAGTCCAAGCATGATGGGGACCGGGTGAACTGGAGATGAGAGAGGGAAGAAGATAACCAACAGAAAGGAGGCATGAGAATTAAGGGAGATTAGGAAGGACTTCTTACAGAAGTTGAGATTTTATCTGGGAGCAGAAGGCAGAGATAAGGAAGGAGGGAATTCCAAAAATGAAGGCCAGCCTCTCCTGGATTGTCAGGGAACTTTGACCCCAAAGGGAAGGATCCATCAGGTCACCCTTTGCACCATGAAAGGAAGGCTATAAAGTCTGCTCTTCCTCTAGATTTTGGGCCAGTCATGAGATCTAGAATGACAGACCTAGAACCCACAGAAAGTATGAAGTACAACCTCTTACTGTATGTAGTCTCTGTTTTTAAAAAATACATTTTTATTGATGTTTTCTGTTTTCTATATCACCACAATATCCCATTGTATTCTTCCCTCTCCCCCTCCGGAGAGTCATTCCATGTGATAAATAGGTGTTGTTTTTTTTTTCTTTTTGGAAAGGAAAAATCAAGTTAGCACAACAAATCAATATATTGAGAAAGTCTGAAAACATGTGCAATGTGAAACACCTAGGGACCTCCTGACTCCATGAAGGGGTAGGTTGGGCTGTCTTTTCATATCTCTTTGAGTCCTGCTTGATCTCTATAGTTTTGTTTTATTTGCTTTTACCTTTTAGTGTGTCATTATTCTTTGCTTTTACATTGTTTTAGTTGCTATCTATGTTTTTTTCTTTCCTCTACTTCATTCTGCACCACTTTATATATAGCTTTCCATGCTTCTCTACATTCACATGCATCATTTCTTACAGCACAGTAATATTCCATTATATTCATATACCACGATTTGTTAAACATTTCCCAATTGATGGGCATCTACCTTATTTTTAATTTTTAGTATCACAAAAATATTGTCATAAATATTTTGGAATATATGAGGACTTTGTTCTTATCAATGACTTCCTTGAGGTGTGAACCCAACAATGGAGTCTCTGTTTCAAACGGCATTTTAGACATTCTATTTTTGTAATTTCAAATTGCTTTCCAAAATATTTGTACCATGTCACAGTTCTATCAACAACGTGTTTAAGAACTTGTCTTCCCACAACTTCTCCAAAATTGACTGTTGCCATTTTTGCTGATTTGGAAGTTGTGAGGTAAAACATTGGAGCTGTTTTACATTTCTCTACTTTTGTTGATTTGGAGCATTTTTTCCTGTGCTTGTGAATAGTTTTGTAGTTCTTCTTTTGACATTTGTTTATTCATATCCTTTGATCATTTATCTATTGGGAAATAACTGTTAGTGACATATATACACACATATATGTGTTTACATGTTCCAAGTGACCAAAGTTATCTATTTTTGTGTGTTTTTGATCTACGTCTTTTTTGATTAAGAATATATATTTTACCCATACCTGTTAGAGGTACACAATCTGTTTCTCATCTACTTTTTTATAGTTTGATCTCTAATATTTAGGCAGTGTATCCCTTTAGAATGTTTTGTGGAATGTGGCATAAGGTGTTGGTCTAGCATAATTTCTGCTAGACTGCTGTCCAGTATTCCCAGAAATTTTTATCAAACTGGAAGTTTTTCCCAAAGTAACTTATGTTTTCTACTTCATCAAACACTGATTATTGAGTTATATTTTTTTAGAATCACTCTTTAATCTATTCCATTGATCTCTATTTTTTTAAACCAATATCAGATGATTTTGAGGACTACTGCTTCATAACACAGTTGGAGATCTGGAAGTATTATTTTGCCTTTGTCCTTACTTCTTTTCATCATTTCCCTCAATATTCTTTATCTTTGGTTTTTCCAAATGAACTTTGTTATTATTATATCAAGTTGTATAATCTTGTCTTGATTGTGGTTTGTCCTTCATTTTTGAAGAATATTATCACATCAGGAAGATAATGCCATGAATTCCAAGTGAATTGGATTACAGTGAGGGAGGGCTGTGCAGAGTCACTAGCCTCACTTTCTCCTCCAGAACCATCTGGGTCCAGTCAGCAGATATAGATCAGGGTGTTGGGCAAGAATGCAGTAGAAGACTTTTGCCTTTTAAAGCTAAGGTCTTTCTAAGTTCTCACTTTGACTGAGGCAGTGCCCATTCAGTGATCTTCTTGGTATTTTCATTGGTATAGTACTAAAAATGTCAATTAATTTTGGTAATATTTTCGTTTTTCTTCTATGGGCACAGCCTTGACATCAGCACTGAATATCCCTCCAGCTATTCAGATTGTTTTATATTTATTTAAGGAATGCTTTGTAATTGAATTGATCCAAGTCTTTTGTGTGCTTTTAGAGGTTGATCCCCAGATATTTTATGCATTTTGTAGTTATGGGGTTTTCCTTTCTATTACTGCTTTTTATATTTTGTTATTATTATGTAGAAATGCTATTGATTTTTGAGAGTTTATTTTGTAGCCTGCAACTTTGCTGAAGCTATTGTATAGATTAGTATCTTTGAGGATTTTTTTTATGGGTTTTCCAATTGTACCATCACATCATCAACAAGCAGGGATAGTTTTATCTTCTCTCTATAGATGAATAACTGAGATCTAAAGAAGGAAAATGTTTTGCCAAAGACCAAAGAGATAATTATTTACAGATCCTAACCTAAATCCCGGTTGACTGACTTTTTGTTCAGGGCTCTTTGCTGTGTAACACTCTCTAGTTGATACCTTGAAAGGGCAAAGGTTACACTATTTTTGTCGGAAGTGTAAGGTTTTGCAATGTTTTCCTGATACATCCTGGCTCTATTTTTTGGATTAAAGATTCCTTGATTACAGTGAGTATTTCTTCTGGAGATTTTTTTTTTTGGTCTTTATTAATTTGTTTACTTTTAGTTTACAAGATTCCATTCCACAATTCCTTGAGTTTCAAATTTTCTCTCCCTCCTCCCTTCCTTTCCCCCCATGGCAGCATACACTCAAGTATAGTATCTGCAAATACTTTCATATTGGACATTAGTCAGGTTATAAAGAGGGATTGTATCAGATGGAATGAACAATGGGAAAGGGGAAATAAAACCAAACAGGAAAAAGAAAAAGAACAGGTGTTTTGCTTTAATCTGAATTCAAACTCAGTTCTTTCTCTGGATGTAGACATCTCTTTCCATCGTGAGACTTTTGGGGTTGACTTATAACCCTGAATTGCTGAGAAGAGTTCAGTCTATCAAAGTTGGTTGTCACACATACATTGTGTCTGTAATTGTGTACAAATTTCTCCTGGCTCTACTCTTCTCAGCATCAGTTCATATAAGCCTCTCCAGGTAGATATGAAGTCCAGCTGCTCCTCGTTTCTTATAGCACAATAGTATTCCATTACATGCATATACCACAACTTGTTCAGCCATTCCCCAATTGATGGGCACCCCCTTAATTTCCAATTCTTTGCCACCACAAAAAGAGCTGCTATAAATATTTTTGTACACATGGGTCTTCCTCCCACTTCTATGATCTCTTTGGGATACAACCCTAGAAGTGGCATTGCTGGGTCAAAGGGTATGAAATTATTTATAGCCCTTTGGGCATAATTCCAGATTGCTCGCCAGAATGGTTGGATTAGTTCACAACTCCACCAGCAATGCATTAGTGTTCCAATTTGTCCACATTCTCTCCAGCATTTTTCATTTTACTGTTTTGTCATCTTAGTCAATCTGACTGGTGAGATGTGGTACCTCAGAGTTGTTTTGATTTGCATTTCTCTAATAAATAGTGATTTAGAGCATTTTTTCATATGCTTATAGATATCTTTAATTTCTTCCTCTGAGAACTGCCTGTTCATATCCTTTGTCCATTTATCAATTGGGGAATGACTTGTATTCTTATAGATTTGACTCAATTCTCTGTATATTTTAGAAATGTCCTTTATCAGAGACATAGGTTTTGAAAATTCTTTCTCAATTTTCTAATTCCCTCCTAATCCTGGTTACATAGGCTTTATTTGTACAGAAGCCTTTCAATTGAATGTAATCAGAATTATCCATTTTGCATTTTATAATGCTCTCTAATTCTTGTTTGGTCATAAAGTCTTCCCCTCTCCACAAAACTTACAGGTAAACTAT
>NW_027187400.1:21295444-21356060 GCF_028583685.1 Petaurus breviceps papuanus
TTGGTCATAAAGTCTTCCCCTCTCCACAAAACTTACAGGTAAACTATTCCTTGCTTTCCTTCTGGAGATTTTCTAAAGCTGAGCTTAAGAAAGTTCAGATTCATCTTTTGTGACTCTCCCTTCTTTCCACCTTTGAATGCTTGGTTCTAATGCTTTTTTCCCTAATTGTAACACAACTTTTCTGTCTTCTGAGTTTTCTGTTTTCCAATGCCAATCCAGGATAGCTTGTATAGATAGATACCCAAGACACTTTGACTTAGTATATTTTGAGAAACTACAACTATGAATATAAAGAAACATAGAAAAACTTACTTGAAGTACTGCAAAGCCAAGGAGAAAATACGAACAGTGACAACAGCATAAATGTAAAGAATATTAACCACAAAAAAGTGAAAGTAAATGTTGCAGAATTTCATAGAGTAAGCATGACACCAAGTAAGAGATGGGAGATTATTATGGGAATGGGAACTTAAGATCTTCCCTGTCTCTCGGCCCTTTGATAGGCTTAAGTGACTTAAACCTTCCTTGATTTCAAAATATACTCTGGCCCCTAATACGCTGAATGTGGTCACATGGAGCCTGTGGAGGGAGGCTTGTTTTTCTGGAACACCCACATCTTGTTACTTTGTGATTGTGCAGTGGGTCAAGAGGGTTGTGACATTCTCTGACCCAGGAGAAGGCTATATATACCCTGATGTGAGGTTTTGTTTTGGGGCTCATTTTGAGAAGGGTTGTGTGATTTGACCAGATGAGACTCTGGGCAGCTGTTGAGCCCCCTGGCTTTGAAAACCCAAATGTTAGTGCTTCCCTCTCAGGTAACTGACTATTTATGGATGTAATGGTCAGACAGCTGGAAGCCTGTCTGCTGATCTGTTTCTCTGTCTGCTTGTAATTTCTGCTTGTAACTTGTTTGTATTCTCTGAAGTTCAGGGTGCTAACCTTTTCCCCACCTAAACTAGGTAAATGACATGTGTTTGATTAAAGCAAGATGGTTAACCCATTTTTAGTTGCTTTCCTTTAGAAAAGCAGATCTAAGAACCTGTGTTGGCAGCCATGTTGAACATGCTAGGGTACTTGCTGCTACAGAGACATATGGGTTTAAAACATTACATAGTACTCTCAGTTACTATCCTTAAGATTTCTGATTTCATGAGAGAAACTGTGCATTGAAAGATGTATATAATTATCTGACTTCACAAAAATTATTGAAAGCAAAGAAACTCAGTGTTGGCAAGACTGAGAAATGCTGGCAGGTGAAGAAACAGATAAGTCATTTGATTTTTTGAGCCTAAGTAAAAGACTTTACATTTGTCTCTGTTAAATTCCATCTTATTATATTATATTTCATTCCAATGTCCTAGCCTGTCAAGTTCTTTTTGGATCTCAACTCTCTCATGCTGTGTTAACTATATTTTCCAGCTCTGTGGAATCAATCAATAAATCAATTATTAGATTGTTTTATTGTAAACTATTTTAAAAAGTTTTATTGTTGTGTTTTGTTTTTATATTACAAACATTTGCAGATTAATTTCACTTCATGAAAGGGCTCGTATAATGACAAAAAATGTTAAGGAAAATTAAATAAAAATACAGTGACCTCATTTGAAAGTACATGCAACATACCACATATAGCACCACCTTCCTACCTCTCCATTTTTTCTTTTCTTTTTTCAATAGTAATTTATTTTTCCTAATTATATGTAAAGAAAATTTTTAGCATTCACTTTATACAAGATTTTGTGTTCCAAAATTTTTTCTCTCCCTCCCCTCCCCTCTTCCTAAAATGACAAGCAATTTAATATAGGTTACGTAGGGGCAATTACATAAAACATATTTCAATATTAGTCACAGTTGTCAAAGAAGAAATAGACCAAAAAGAAAAAAAAACATGAAAAAAAATAAGGTAAATGAAAAAAGTATGCTTCAGCCTGCATTCAGAGTCCATCAGTTCTTTATCTGGATGTGGAGAACCTTTTCCACCATGAATCCTTTATAATTGTCTTGGTTCATTCTGTTGATGAGAAGAGCTAAGTCTTTCATAGTTGATCATTACACAATGTTGCTGTTACTGTGTACACTGTTTTCCTAGTTTTGCTCATTTCACTTTGCATTGATTCATAAAAGTCATTCAAGGTTTTTCTGAAATCTGCTTGCTCATTATTTCTTATTACACAATAGTATTTCATAAATACTTTCATAAACTACAACTTGTCTAGGCATTCCCCAACTGATAAGAACATTTCAATTTCTAATATTTTGCTGTCACAAAAAGGGCTGCTCTAAATATTTTTGCACATGTAAGTCCTTTTCCTCTTTTTATGGTCTCTGTGTGATATAGACCTGGTAGTGATATTGTTGATCAAAGAGCATTCACAGCTTGGTTGCCCTTTGGGCATAGTTCCATATTGTTCTCCAGAATGTTTGGATCAGTTCATGATTCTACCTACAGTGAATTAGGGTCCCATTTTTCTGACATCCTTTCCAAAATTTTTCCTTTTTTAATCATGTTAGCAAATCTGTTAGATATAAAGTGGTACCTTAAAGTTGTTTTAATGTGCATTTCTCTAATCAAAAGTGATTTAGAGCAATTATTTTTTTGTAGCTTTTTAAAATTATTTTTATACACTTTGGGCTTTTTAATATTTATTATGTATTTTTAGTTTACAGCACTCAATTCCACAAGTTTTTGAGTTTTTATTTTTCTCTCCTTTCCTTCCTCCCTCCCTCCCCAAAACAGTGTGCAATCTAATATAGGCTCTACATATACATTCATATTCAATGTATTTTTGTATTAGTCATGTTGTAAAGAAGAATTATAACCAATGGAAACATAAGAAAGAAAAAACAATAGAGAGCAAATAGTATGCTTTGATCTGCATTCAGACCCTGTAATTCTTTCTCTGGATGTGAAGAGCATTTTTTATCATGAGCCTTTTGGATTTTCCATCATGAGCCTTTTAGATAGAGCAATTCTTCATGTGACTATAGATAGCTTTTGATTTTTTCATTTGAAAACTGCATGTTCATGTCCTTTGACCATTTATCAATTGGAGAATGGCTTGTATTCTTGTAAGTTTGACTTATTTCTCTCTATATTTGAGAAATGAGGCCTTTATCAGAGACACTTGCTGTAAAGATTGTTTCCCAGGTTTCTGCTTTCCTTCTAATCTTGGTTGCATTTATTTTGTTTGTGCAAAAGTTTTTAAATTCAATATAGCCAAATTATCTATTTTATATTTGCAATACTCTTTTTCTTTTGCTTGGTCCTGAATTCTTTCCTTCTCCATAGATCTGACAGATTCCTTGCTTTTCTGGTTTGTTTATGGTATAACCCTTTATGTTTAAATGATGTACCTATTTGACTTTTTCTTGTTATACAGTGCAAGATGTTGATCTATACATAGTTTTTGCCCTATTGTTTTCCAGTTTTCCCAGAAGTTTTCAAATAGTGAGTTCTACAAGAAACTGGACTCTTTTAGTTTAGCAAACATTAGGTTACTATGGTCACTTACCACTGTGTCATGTGTATCTAATGTATTCCACTGATTCACCACTCTACTTCTTGGTCAATACCAGATTGTTTTGATGATTATTGCTTTATAATATAGTTTGAGATCTAGTATTGCTAGGCCACCCATCTATATAATTTTTTATTAGTTCTTTTGATATTTTTGACATTTTGTTCTTTCAGATGAATTTTATTGTTATTTTTTTCAGGCTCTATCAAATAACTTTTTGGTAGTTTCATTGGTATGACACTGAATAAGAATTAGTGATAATTGTCATTTTTATTATATTGGCTCAGCCTATCAATGAACAATTGATATTTTCCCAATTGTTTAGATCTAACTTTATTTGTGTGTAAAGTGCTTTGTAATTGTGTTCATATAATTCCTAGGTTTGTCTTAGTAGGTAGATTCTCAAGTATTTTATGTTATTTATAGTTATTTTAAGTGGAATTGCTCTATCTCTTGCTGCTGGGAATTTTTGCTCATATAAAATAGTGCTAACTATTTATGTGGGTTTATCTTATATATCCCATAGTTTTGCTAAAGTTATTAATTATGTCAAGTAGTTTTGAAGTTGATTCTCTAAGATTTTCTTTTTTTTTTAAAGCAATTGGGGTTAAGTAACTTGCTCAAGGTTATACAGCCAGTTATTTCTGGGTGTGGTGCTGAGTATCTGAGCCCGGATTTGATCCAGGTCATCCCGACACTGGAGCCAGTGCTCTTACTTGCTGAACCACCTGGCCACCCCAGATTCTCTAAGATTTTCAAAGTATACCATCATATTATCTGCAGAGTGATAGTTTTGTTTCCTCATTGCCTATTCTAATTCTTTTGATTCCTTTTTCTTCTCTTATTGCTATAGCTAATATTTCTATTTCTATATTGAATAATAGTAGTGATAAAGGAACTCATTGCTTCACCCCTGATCTTATTGGGAAGGCTTCTAGCTTATTCCCATTATAGATAATGCTTCCTGATGGTTTTATAGATACTTATCATTTTAAGGAATGCTCCTTTTATTCCTATGCTCTTTAGTGTTTTTAATAGAAATGGGTGTTGCATTTTGTCAAAAGCTTTTACAGCATCTATTGAAATAGTCATATGATTTATCTTGGTTTTGTTATTGGTACAGTCAGTTATGTTGACGGTTTTCTTAATATTGAACCAACCCTGAATTCCTGTTATAAATCCTACTTGTTCATATTATATGACCCTTGTGATATATTGCTGTCATCTCCTTGCTAGTATTTTATTCAAAATTTGTACATTGATATTCATTAGGGAAATTGGTCTATAATTTTCTTTTATTTGTTTTAGCTTTTAATGGTTTATATATCAGTACCATATATGATATATGTCATAAAAAGAATTTGGTAGGACTCCTTTCCCTATTTTGCCAGATAGTTAGTATAGTATTGGAATTAATTATTCTATACATGTTTGGTAGAATTCACTTGTGAATCCATCTAACCCTGAGGATTTTTTTCTTAGGAGGTTCATTATTAACTTGTTCAGTTTTTTTTCTAAGATGGGGTAGTTTTTGGTATTCTATTTCCTAATCTTGTTAATTTTTGGTTTTGTAAATACTCATCAATTTCACTCAGATTATCAGATTTATTTGCATATAATTGGGCAGAATGTTTTATAATGATTGCTTTAATTTCCTCTCATTGGTGATTAAGTTCACCTTTTTCATATTGGCACTGGATATTTAGTTTTCTTCCTTCTTTTTTTTTTAAATCAAATTAACCAGTGACTTGTTTATCTTACTGGGGTTTTTTTCTTGAAACCAGTTCCTAGTTTTATTTATTTGCTTAATAGTTTTCAGTTTTATTAATCTCACTTTTGGTTTTCTTTTTTAGTTGTTTTAGTTGCATGTCTAATTCATTGATGTGTTCTTTCTCTATTTTGTTGACAGAATTTAGGAAAATAAAATTTCCCTTAAAGATTCCTTTGAGTGTATCCCATAAATTTTGGTATGTTGTCTCATTGTTGTCATTATTTTTAATGAAATTGATTGTTTCTATGATTTGTACTTTGTTCCACTTATTATTTAGAATTAGATTATTTAATTTATTCTTTTCTGTCCCATAAAATATTCTCCAAAATTCTGTCATATCTAACTTTTCTAAGATTCTATTCACCTCCTTAGTTTCTTATTTATTTTTTGGTTGGGTTTATCAATTTCTGAGAGGCTACAGTTGAGATTCCTTCACTGGTATCATTTTGCTGTCTGTTTTTTTTTTTTTTTCTATAACTCATCTAACTTCTTTAAGAATTTGGATGCTATACCATTTGGTGCATATATGTTTAGTATTGATATTACTTCATTGTCTATGATACTTGTTAGCAAGATGTAGTTTCCTTCCTTATCTCTTTTAATTAGGTCTATTTTTGCTTTTGCTTTGTCTGAGATCTGGATTGCTACCCCTGCTTTTTTGTTTTTACTTTAACTGTAGCATAATAGATTCTGCTCCAACTCACTATCTTTATTCTGTGTGTGTGTCTTTTCTCCAAGTGTCTTTCTTGTAACTAGCACATTATAGGATTCTGGTTTCTGATCCACTGTGCTATCCACTTCCATTTTATGAAAGAGTTCATCACACTGACATTCATAGTTGTGGTTACTAATGTGTATTTCCC
Organism: Petaurus breviceps papuanus; assembly: GCF_028583685.1. NCBI lineage: Eukaryota > Metazoa > Chordata > Mammalia > Diprotodontia > Petauridae > Petaurus > Petaurus breviceps. Next base: position 21,301,597 of record NW_027187400.1, read on the forward strand.
TACTTTCTATATTTCCTCCTGTTTGTCCTCTCTCTCCTTTCATCCTTTCCCTCCTCACTAGTGTTTTGCTTCTACCTATAGCCTCCCCCATTGTGTGCTTCCCTCCTCCCCCTTACCTAATCTCTTCCCCTCCTACTTCTCTGTTGTGTAAGACATATTTTTATACCCAACTGGGTGTGTATGTTATTCCCTCTGAGCCAATTCTGATAAGAGTAAGGTTCAAGAGATATCTGCCTACCACCTACCCTCCCATCTTCCCCTCCACTGTAATAGGTCTTTTGCAACTCTCTATGTAAAATAATTTACCCCATTCTTCCTCTCTCTTCCTTCTGCACCCAATCTATTTCTCTTCCTTATCTCTTAATTTTTTTATGTCATTCCCTCAAATTCACATTATACCCATATCATCTGTCTATGTATATTCCTTCTAGCTGCAGTGTTTGTGGTACAATTCTTTTTTTTTTTTAAGCAATCAGGGTTAAGTAACTTGCTCAAGGTTACACAGCAGTGGTACAATTCTTAAGAATTTCAAGTGTCATCTTGCCATGTAAGGATATAAACAGTTTAGCTCTCTTAAATCCCTTCTTTTATTTTTTCCTTTTTTTCTTTTTATTCTTCTCTTATGTTTTATATTAGAGATCAAATTTTTTGTTTAATTCTGGTCTTCTCTTTATGAAAGCTTTAAATCCTTCTATTTCGTTGAACCATTTTTCCCCCTTGAGGTATTATGTTCAATTTCAACAGGTAGGTGATTCTTGGTTGTAGTCCCAGTTCCTTTGCCTTCTGGCACATCTTGTTCCATGACATTTTTATCCTTTAATGTTGCAACTGCTAAATCCACTGCAATCTTCATTGTGACTCCCCAGTATTTGAATTGTTTCTTTCTGGCCATTTGCAATATTTTTTCCTTGACCTGATAGTTCTGAAATTTGGCTATAATGTTCCTTGGAGTTTTTATTTTGGGCTCTCTTTCCTGAGGTTATCAGTGAATTCTTTCTAGATCTATTTTTCTCTCTAGTTTCAGGATATCAGGGCAGTTTTTCTAATAATTTCTTGAAAGGTGCTGTCCAGGTCATCCTTTTGATTATGGGTTTCAGGTACTCCAGTGATTCTGACATTATCTCTCTTGGATCTATTTTCTAGGTCAGTTGTTTTTCCAATGAGGTATTTTACATTTTCTTCTATTTTTTCATTCTTTTGTGTTTGTTTGATTGATTCTTGATGTCTCATCAAGTAATTTTCTTCCACTTGCCAAATTCTAATTTTTAAAGAATGTTTTTGTACCTCCTTTTCTATTTGGCCAGTTATACTTTTTAAGGAGTTGTCTTATTCAGTGAATTTTTGCATGTCCTTTTCCATTTGACCAATTCTACTTTTTAAGGAATTGTTTTCTTTTCCAAACTGTTGAAATTTTTTCATGATTCTCTTCTATCACTCTCATTTCTTTTCCCATTTTTCTTTTATCTCTTTTATTTGATTTTAAGCTCCTTTTGAGTCTTCTATGAGTTCTTTCTGGTCTTGAGACCAATTCCTAGCTTTCCTTGGGGTTTTGCCCCATTGTTGTCTTCTTCTGAATTTGTGTCTTGATCTTCCTTGTCACATAATAACTTTCTATGGTCAGATTCTCCTTTTTTGTTTTCTTATCTTTTCTGTCCTTTTTTCCTTACTTGAAAATTTTTGGTCTGCTCATGGGGTGGAAGGGGTACTGTCCTAAGCTTCTTATGCCAGAGGCTATGGGCCCTGGCTGTTTACCTGATGGTCTACTGATATTGCCCTGAGGTCCATGGGGGACCCTCCTGTCCAGGGCTGCTCTGAGGGGGTGGGATAGCTTGTATTACTAGAGACTGTAGGGATCTGGCACCTTACCAGGTGCTGAGTTGGTGTCCCAGTGCTACTGACTGGTGTGTGCTGAGATCTGTGGGAGGCCTCTGAATTGGCATCTACCTTTTTGTCCATGGCTACACTGAAGCACCTGGTAGTCCTGGTTCTGGTGGCTTCCTGTTTGCCTGGTTATGCTGGATTATGGGGGTATACTGGCACTGTTTTCTTCCCATTTTCTTAGGCATTTGTGGGGACCCTCATTGGTGGCTGTCTATCTGCCCAGATCTACGTTGAATCACGTGGCTGTTCTAGGAGCTGGCATCTGCTTGTTCCCCTGGCTATTCTGAGGCACATGGTGGTGGTGGTGGGGTGTCCTGGTGTTGACTTTTGCCTGCTCCACCATACTGTGGGTCAGGACCTCCCACTAGTTAAAATGACCTTGAGGTATCATTTTGCACCTATCAGATTGGCTAAAATAACAGAAGGGAAACACAGCAGACATTGGAAGGGATGTAGAATTGTTAACTAACCCAACCATTTTGGAGAGCAAGCTGGAATTATACCCAAAGAGTTATATCCTTTGATCCAATAATACCACTATTCGTTCTGTTTCTCAAGATAATTAAGTAAAAAGGAAAAGAACCTATATGTTCAAAATATTTATAGCAGATCTCCTTGTAGTGGCAGAACCAGAAGTTGCAGGGATGCCCATCACTGGGAGAATGGCTAAGCAAGTTGGGAAATATGATCATGATGAAATACTACTGTGCTAGAACAAATGATGGGCTGGTTGATTTTAGAAAAACATGAAAAGACTTCATGAAATAATAAAGAGCAAAATGAGTAGAACCAAGAGAATGTTGTATACAGTAACAGCAGTATTGTTTTGGTAACAACCTTGAGCAACACACACACATACATACATGCATATTTGTGTCTAATAATATTAGCCATCTCTAGGATTGGTTAGGGAGGGGAAAAATAGCAGAGAATAGAAGAAAATTTAGAAGGAAGCAATAGGAAGCAGAGTAACTTTGAAAACAGTACTTATCATACAGGTTTTTTTCTTTAAACTGTGAAATGAGCAAAGCAGAATTGCAACCATTCAAAAGAAACAGGAGATGTTCAAGTTTAGAGATATCTCCACTCTAAATATTCATATGCATTTGGGTCCAACTTGTGCTAGAGCCTTCTGAGTTTGTATCGGTCTGTTCAGCCACCGTCAGACACACCGTTTCTTGGCCCCAACATAGTGATGTCGTTTTGGTCCTCTAAGAGCACAAAGGACAACAACCAACTGGATGCTTACCTACTACCTACAAACATGCCTACAATGTCCTCCATTCTCCAAAAGACCTTTACTTGTTGTATCAGGCCCCACAAGCTATTATCCCATATATCTTCCCTTTTCTGGTTAAAAACTTCTTAAGAAGGCCAATTGTAGTCAATGCGTTCACTTCCTATCCTCTCTTTTAACTCTCTGTAGTCTGACTTCTGACTTCATCCTTCATCTAAAATATCTCTCCAAAATTAACAAAGATCTCTTAATTGCTAAATCGAATGGCTTTTTAAAAAATCCTTATCATTTTTGACCTCTCTACAGACTTTGATATAGATCACTCTCTTCTTAATATATGAAACTTCTTTTTCCTGGTTTTCCATGTGTTACTTGTCTCTTCTTTGCTGGATTTTCATGTAAGTCCTGGTTCCTAATCATGGAGGTTCCATCTCAGACCCTCTTTTCTTCTCCCTCTATACTATTTCACTTGGTGGTCTCAGAAGCTTCCTTGGTTTCAGTTATCATTTCAAATACAGATGACTCCCAGATCTATTTATCCAGCCCTAACCTCTGTCCTGACCTTTAGTCTTGCATCTCCAACTGTTTATTTTTTGCTTTTTGGAGGGGACTAGTGGTTAAGTGACTTGCCCAAGGTCACATGGCTAGTTAAGTGTTAAGTGTCTGAGGCTGGATTTGAACTCAGGTCCTCCTGACTTTCACTGTCAAAGCTCTGACAGTCAGTTAAAACAAGACCTGGAGCTGCCTGTGTCTTAGATTTGCACTGAAAAATTTGGACTTAAATTGAAGAAAGTAAGGAAAACCATGAAACCATAGAGGTTTAACCTAAATAACATCCCTTATGAATATGAAATGGAAATGAGGAATAGATTTAAGGGATTAGATCTTGTAGATTGAATGCCTGAAGAACTATGGACAAGCAGCACCAAAAAACATCCCAAAGAAAAAGAAGAACAAGAAAGCAAAATGGTTCTCTGATGAAGCTTTACAAATAGCCAAGGAAAGAAAGAAAGCAAAAGGTAAAGGAGAAAGGGAAAGATATACCCAGCTGAATGTAGAATTCCAGAAAATAGCAAGGAGAGAGAAGAAGGTTATCTTAAAGGAACAATGGAAAGGAATAGAAGAAACCATTAGAATTGGAAAGACAAGAGATCTCTTCAAGAAAATTAGACATCAAGGGAACATTTCATACAGAAATGGGCATGATGAAAGACAAAAATGATAGGGACTTAACAGAAGCAAAAGAGAATAAGAAGAGGTGCCAAGAATATACAGAAAGACTATAACATCTCTGATAACCACAAAGGTGTGGTTAGTGCGCTAGAGCCAGACATCCTAGAGAATGAACTCAAGTGTGCCTTAGGAAGCAATGTTAAAAATAAGGCCAGTGGAGGTGATGACTGGCAATTACAGCCAAGCTTTTTAAAATCTTAAAAGACGATGCTGTTAAAGTTCTGTACTCAATATGCCAACAAATTTGGAAAATGCATCTGTGGCCACTAGATTGGAAAATATCAGTTTATTTCTTAATCCTAAAGAAGGATGATGCCAAAAAATGTTCAAATTGCCAGACAATTGCACTCATTTAACATGCCAGCAAGGTTATGCTTAAGATTCTCCAAGTGAGGGGCAGCCAGGTAGCACAGCGAGTAAGAGCACCAGCCCCAGTGTCGGGATAACCTGGGGATCAAATCCGGGCTCAGATACTTAGCACCATACCCAGAAATAACTGGCCGTGTAACCTTGAGCAAGTTACTTAACCCCAATTGCTTTAAAAAAAAGATTCTCTAAGTGAGGCTTCAGAAATATGGGGACCCAGAATTACCAGAACAGGTTAGTTTTCTTTTTTTTTTTTTTTTTTACAAAAGCAATCGGGGTTAAGTAACTTGCTCAAGGTTACACGGCCAGTTATTTCTGGGTGTGGTGCTGAGTATCTGAGCCCAGATTTGATCCAGGTCATCCCGACACTGGAGCCGGCGCTCTTACTCGCTGAGCCACCTGGCTGCCCCTAAGCAATTGGGGTTAAGTAACTTGCTCAAGGTTACACGGCCAGGTGTTTCTGGGTGGGTGCTAAGTGTCTGAGCCCGGGATTCGATCTCCAGGTCTTCTCAACACTGGAGCCGGTGCTCTTACTCTCTGTGCTACCTGGCCTCCCCGAACAGGTTAGTTTTCAAAGAAGCAGAAGAACTAGAAACCAAATTATCCACATTTGCTGGATTAAAGAGAAAGTAAGGGCATTCCAGAAAAAAAAAAATCTACTTCTGATTCATTGATTACACTAAAGCTTTTGACTGTGTGGATCACAGCAAAATGTTGCAAGTCCTCAAAGAGATGGGTGTACCAGATTATCTTGTCTCCTGATGAGCCTGTATGTGGGCCAATAACCAAACACAGAACAGCCGATTGGTTTAGGATTGGAAAAGGATTACAACAATATTGTGTATTGTCACCTTATTTATTTAACTTATATGCAGAGTATATCATGTGAAGTACCAGGCTGGGCAAATAAAAGGCCAGAATTAAGGTTGCTGGGAGAAATCCAATCTCAAAAATGTGTATTATACCACTCTGATGTCAAAAGTGAAAAAGAATTAAGAACCTTAATGATCAAAGTCAAAGAAGAGATTATAAAAACTGGCCTGAAGCTTAACATTAAATAAAACTAAGATCTTATAAAGTCAATCCTGAGTTACTCTACTGAGGACTGCTGCTGTGAATAACTTTAAGGATCTAATCGCATAGTATAGTAAACTCTCTATTCAGTAATAAACTAAAGCAAAACATTCAAGAAACTAAAGCACCACATTCACAACAATATAATATAACTTATTACTAAGGTGACCACATACTCTTAAAACAAATCATTCAGTAAGTCACAATCTCCTCAATCAATACAGAGCATTCAAATAAAGTCCTCTTTCATCTTGACTTGAGGCTGGCTTCCAGTCATCTTTAAGTCAGTTATCCTTAAGGGGTAGCAGAAAGTACAAACACCATCCACCCCTAGATCACAGTAAGTCACAACCTCATCAGTCAATACAGAGTACCCAAGTTAAGTCTTCTTTCATCCTGACTTGAGGCTGGCTTCCAAACCCCTTGGCTCTTCTTCCACAGGCTGACTGCTCCCAGCTCTTGCCTAGATTCACATATAGGTAGCTATCCACTCCTGTTCTATATCTCTTCTCATAGGGACTGCTCCACTGCAAGCCCTTTGAAGTTTCTGTTTCTAGGAAGACAAAGCTTGACAGAGTTACACCAGTATTTATACACATCACCAGCACTTTCAGTCTGACAAAGTAACATAAATCAACAGACAAGGCTTCTGTCTGAGAAATGAAACACAAATCAACAGTAAAGTCCTTTTTCAGGACTTCTGTAACAACAGTAAAGTCCTCTTTCAACAGACAGAATGCTTCTGTCTGACAAAGTAACATCAGCACAGAAAGACAGAAAAACAGACAGTGCTGACATCACAAACATTCTCTCTCTTATCTCTGCTCATTCACAGCTCTGCTCAAACTTCTCTGCTCTGCTCTTTCTTGTTCCACCCTTCCTGTTCTGCTCTTTCAGCAATCTCCTCCTACCATGGGCTCCATGTGATTATGTTAGGCCTATTAGGGGCAGGGAATCCGGTCTTCAAACTCCCTTAGACCTATTAAGGGCAACACAATGTATACTGTTTCCAACAGAGACTCTGAATACAAAAGTGAGGCTCAAAGGCACTTGAATAGCTAAAAACAAGCAGCAAAGTACTACTTTGCTTCCCATTACAGATCCTGGCAACTGGTCCAATCACTTTCTGGCAACTATAGGAAGAAGAAATGGAAACAGATTTTATATTCTTTGGCTCAAAGATCACTGCAGGTGGCAACTGTAGGCATGAAATTAAAAGCTCCTTCGAAGGAAAGCTATGGCAAATCTGGACAACATGCTAAAAAAGTAGAAATATCACCTTGCTGACAAAGGTCCATATAGTCAAAACTATGTTTTTTTCCAGTAGCTATGCATGGCTATGAGAGTTGGACTATAAGGAAAGCTAAGCATCACAGAATTAATGCTTTTGGACTGTGGAAAAGACTTTTGAGAGTCCCTTGGACAGAAGGGAAAGCAAATCAAATTCAGACTACTCACTGAAAGGAAAAATACTGAAGCTGAAACTTAAATACTTTGGCCACATAATGAGAAGACAGGAATCATTGGAAAAGATCTTGATGAGAAAGATTGAAGGCAAAAGGAAAATAGGACAACAAAGGATGAGATAGGTAGTGTCATGGAAACAATGAACATGAGATTGGACAGACTTCAGAAAATAGTGGAGGATAGAAGGGCCTGGAGTGTTATGGTCCATGGAGTCACAAAGAATTGGACGTGACTGAACAACTAAATAATAGTACTTTTACCACTTAAGCCAAGTAGGCTTTTGTGGGATGTCCAAGGCTGAACTGCAAAACCTTTGGCTTTCATAGATAAACTCTTGATTATAATATTGTTTAGCATTGAGCTGGAATGTCCAAGAGTCATAATTTCCTAGGTTTTCCCTGTTGGGCAGTATTTTATTATGTCCTATTCCTATTCCAAAACTCCTTTGGTTTCATAGAATCACTGCATTTTTTTAGTTGGAAGGGATTTCAGTAGCCATCTAGTCCATCACATACTTGAAAAGGAATCCCATTACAATATACCCCCAAAAGCCTCTAGCCTCTTCTTGAAGACTTCCAGAGAAGACAATGTATTAAATCCTGGAACAGATTATTCCACATATAAACAGCTCTAGTCATTAGCAAGTTTTCCTAACATCAAGTCTAAATTGCTAAGTGGTAGAGTCTAAGTAGATAGAGTCAGGAAGAGTCAGCCGACCTAAACTCAGGAAGACCTGAATTCGAATGTGACTTCAGACACTAACTGTGATCTTGGGAAAGTCACTTAACTTCTCTTTGCCTCAGTTGCCTAATCTGTAAAATAGTAATAATTATAACATTTACCACCTAGAGTTATTGTGAATATCCAAAGAGAGAGCAATTGTAAAGGACTTGGCACAGTACCTGGCACATAGCAAACACTATATAAATAATAGCTATTATTAGTAAATTGGACTGTTCCACCCACTGTTCCTGCTTCTTAGCTCTGGGACCAAATGAAACAAGTATAATCTGTGTTTTCCTTGATAGTCCTTCAAATTCTTGAAGATAGTTACCATGACAGATATGTGTGTATCTATATATCTGAATATAGAGATATATATTGAGAGATCCTATATATGTATTTCCACATTATCATATATATTGTATCTGTATCTACATATTCATCTCTACATACATATACACATGTATTTCCAGATATATAGACATATACAGTTATATATGTTCCTCTTCTTTTCCCCTTTGGAATATAGGTTTCTTGAGATTAGGAGGTATTTGACTTTTGTCTTTGTATCTCTAGTATCTGGCACAAGGTAAGTGCTCAATAAAAGTGTTGGCTGAAAAATAACATCTAGTTGCACAGGGCCAAGGGCAGATCCTTAGTGTTTCCTACTGAATCCCTTCTTCCAAGGTGACATTGAACTTTTAATTTCCTTTCCTTCTTCCCACTGTCAGTCAGAAACTTATCTTTAAGATTCATTCCATCTAAGTCTATGTCCCTATTCAGATCCTGGTGATGGCTGTATTCTACCAGTCCAAAGGTCATTCTCTCTCCATTTTCAATTTAAGCACCTGGCTCACATTCTTCCTCTTCACCCCAACCTCTATCTTTACACTTGTACACTTTAGTTTACATATTGATGTTCCTTCAGATATCCTTGCTCTTCAATCCATAAGCCTCGTAGGCTCGCATAATCTGCACCTTCACTCCGGAAACTGCACTGATGGTAAATTCTTCAACTTGAAAAGGCTACAAGCCAAGACAAAAGTGAAGGGAGTGTTGGTGCATGATTTTTTGTTTGCAGATGATTGTGCACTCAATAAAGCCTCTGAAGCTGAGATGCAACACAGTATGGATTAAGTCTCTGCTGCTTGTGCTAATTTTGGCCTAACAGCTAATGTCAGGAAAGCACAGGTGTTCCATCAGCCAGCACTACACCATCCATATGTTGAACGGCAAATGGAGAAGTTTTGAATACTGTGGATAAATTCACTTACCTTGGCAGTTTATTTTCCAGGGATGTATGCATTGGTGACAAGGTTGACACACACATTACCAGAGCTAGGTCTGTGTTTGGGAGGCTCTGAATGAAAGTGTGGGAGAGAAGAATGACTCAACTACCAAACTGAAAGTCTACAGAGCCACTGTGCTGACCTCATTGTTGTATGCCTGTGAAACCTGGACAGTATAACAGCACCATGCCAGGAAACTGAATTCCCACCATTTTAATTGTCTTAGGAAGATTCAGAAGATCTTCTGGCAGGATAAGGTACCAGACATTGAGGTTCTTTCTCCAGCTGAACTGCCAACCATTTAAACTCTGCTTCAGGGACTGCAACTCCAATAGGCTGGCCATGTTGTTGAATGCCAAATGTATGCTCGCCAAAATGGCTACTTTATGGAGAATTCATACAGGGCAAATATTCATATAGTGACCAGAAAAAGCTCCTGCATTCATCACTGAGAGGAGACATTATGGAGAAGAGACCACAAGACTATATTCCTCACCCACTAGAAAAAATAGGAGGAAATGGAATAACGTTTTCTGAGCAGTAATGGAGCTCAGTGTCTATCCTGCAAATCTGATCTTAATCAGACAGGATAAAAGATGGATATTCATAATAATAAAGAGCATGAAACATTCTTAAAAGAAAAATGCAATTAAAGATTGTTGTTGACCAATGTCATCAGGAGGGTGATGTCTTACCTTATAAGTGAATTGGATTTAAGTGAGGCAGAGTCAAGCAAGTCATTAGCCTCAATCTCTCCTCCAGAATCAATGAAGTCCAGTGGCAAGACATAAGTCAAGAAGGCTGGTGATGGCCCAGGATGCAGTGGGAGACCTTGGCCTTTCTAAAGTAAGGTCTTTGTCTGAGGCAACACCCATTCAGTAGTTAAAGGATAGGTAAGAATTGAGGTAAGAGATGGCCTAGTTTGCCTTCCCAAAACAATCAGTCTGAGAGAAGGAAGACCCTTATGTTTCTGGTCAGAACAGAAACAATGGCTATTGACATTCATTTTGAACCAGGAGATTAAAATAATGAACAAGTGAGGATTGGGCTAAGACTTAATGTTGGCCAATAAGTGAAAGCTGGAGTGATTTGGGTTTAAAGGTATAGTCAAGTAGCTCCATTTGAATTTGAAGAGTATAAAAGTCTTCTAAATTCAGAAGAAATAAAACAGTAGGGTCATAGGGAGGGGGGAAAGGACAAGGGAGGGATCTTTAGAGGGGAGGGTGAGAGAATAGGTAAATAGGGGTATAGAAGGGTGTTTAGATTTATGGGAATGGGAGGATAGGGGAGGGATCCTTGGAGGGGGGTAGGCAAGTCATAGGAGAGCAAGGTAGTGGGTAGAAGTAAAGGGAGTAGAATATATTTGCAAAAGTATATGTATATATGTATGTATATATTTACATATGTATGTATGTATGTATATATATATAGCTATAGAGAAACATATTTTAACCTTATTGTAGTCTTCGCGGAGGTGAGGGGGGGGAAAGAACAAAGTAAAAAAGTGCACAACAGAGAACAAAAGAAAACTCACAAGGAAGCAAAGACAGTCAATTTTCAACACAAGGTGTATTATTTATCATACCGGCTGTCTTGAAAATTTTTTATATTTTGAATCCTCTCTTATGTTCTGTTATGCACATGACATGCTTTTCCTGTCTTTCCAACTTTGTATTTAAGTTCCAACATTTAAATTTATTATATCTGTTTGTTTCTTTTCTTTATTCTCTATTTGTGTTCTGGCACTTGAGCCTAAAATAAAATTTAAAAAAATTTATGAGGGTCCAACCGTAAAATGAGCTCTTCTGACTTTTAAAGTTATGAGACAGATACTTTAATAATGGGAAGAGAATTTCACTTTCTTTACCATTATCCATACAATTTATGTGTAAAATCATAATCCAATTTTGAAAACTTATTGTTAAAACATATTCAAAGCCTGAATTTCCATGATAGATAAATTTGGAAGTAAATTACATAACCCTTTTGCTTTCTCAAAATTTTACTATTCCATTTATTTAGAACACTTTTACATTATATCTTTGTCTTTTCATTCCCCCTTTAGGAGGATATCATCCCTCTAGTGTAATTAAATAGGTTAAAATTATAAGATGTTCATACTTGCAACCATTATAGTAGCTCAGAGGCGTTCCAGTATCAATCTATTATTTAATAGATTTAGTATTGTCCTTACAAAACTTCTTGATTATAGAAATTTTGTATGAAAGGAAAAAGAGAGACATAGCTGTAACAATATAATAGGGAGCAGGGGAGAACAGCTCCCTTAGCTCTGTTTGATTCCAGGTATGAGTCATATCTGACAGCCAATCATATAGTCAGCGTATCAGAAGCAAGGCTCAGGATTAGCTAGGTGGAGAAATTTCTTTTTTAGAAAGGAAATAGCACAAATAGGAAGATAAAGTCAGGAGGAAGCTACTTAGTCCATGCCAAGATCATCCCCAAACTTTTCCCAGGCACAGACATCCACCTTTAGCAAATCCCAGAATGCAGCACATGCCATTTTCTACTATTGGCTTCATGACAATTCAGACAACTATTCCTGTAATCAAAATTTAAAACAATAATAAATTACAATCCCAGATTCTTACAATGGTAAATTTATAATAGTAATTTACAGTAGTAAATTACAGTCCCAGATTGTTATAAAGTTGACTCGGTTCTCTATTTTAGAAATGAGGTCTTCATCAGAAACTTTGGCTATAAAAAGATGGTTTCCTAGCTTTCTGCTTTCTTTCTAATCTTGGTTGAATTGGCTTTTTTTTTGTGCAAAACCTGTTTAATTTAATGTAATCAAAATTATCCATTTTGCATTTCATAATATTCTCTATTTTTTGTTTGGTCATAAATTCTTCTCTTTGCCATAGATCTCACCCGTAAACTCTTCCTTGCTCCCTTAATTTGTTTATGCTGTCACCCTTTAGGTCTAAATGATCTTATCTTGATATAGGGTATGAGATGTTGGTCTATGCCTATTTTCTGCCATACTATTTTCCAGTTTTCCCAGCAGTTTTTGCCAGATAGTGAGTTCTTATCCCAGAAGCTAGAGTCTTTGGGTTTATCAAACAGTAGATCAGTATAGTCATTGACTACTGTGTCTTGTGTACCTAACCTATTCCACCGATCACCACTAATCACAGCTAATATCAAATAGTTTTAATGACTGCTGCTTTATAAAACAGTTTTAGGTCTTGTATGACTAGGCCACCTTCCTTTGCATTTTTCATTAATTCCTTTGGTATTATTGACCTTTTGCTTTTCCAGATGAATTTTGTTATTATTTTTTTCTAGTTCTATAAAATAATTTTGATAGTTTGATTGGCATGGAGCTCATTAAGTAAATTAGTCAGAATTGTCATTTTCTTTACATTGGCTCAACCTACCAATGAGCAATTGTTTTTCTAATTGTTTCAATCTAAATTTATTTGTCTGAAAAGTGGTTTATAATTGTGTTCATATAGTTGCTAAGTTTGTCTGCACAGTTAGACTCCCAAATATTTTATATTGTTTTCAGTTACTTTAAATGGAATTTCTCTTTCATGGGTTTGAGATCCTATAAATTTGCTAAAGTTGTTAATTATTTCAAATAGTTTTTTACTTAATTCTCTAGGTTTCCTTAAGTATACCATCATATCATCTGCAAAGAGAGATAGTTTTATTCCCTCGTTGCCTATTCCAATTCCTTCAATTTCTTTTTCTTCTCTTATTGCTATAGCTAACATTTCTAGTTTGGGGGTGTTTGTTTTGTTTTGTTTTGCATTTTGGAGGGGGGAGGGCAGGGCAATTGGGGTTAAGTGACTTGCCCAAGATCACATGGCTTGTAAGTGTTAAGTGTCTGAGGCTGGATTTGAACTCAGGTCCTCCTGACTCTGGGGCTGGTGCTCTATTCACTGAGCCACCTAGCCACCCCTAACATTTCTAGTATTGAATAGTAGCAGTAATAATGGGATACTTTGTTTCACCCCTTATCTTATTAATAAAGGTTCTAGCTTATCTCCATTACAGATTATGCTTGCTGAGGGTTTTAGATAGATGCTACTTATCATTTTAAGAAAAACTCCATTTGTTCCCAATGCTCTCTAGTGTATTTAATAGGAACAGGTGCTATATTTTGTCAAAAGTTTTTTCTACATGTATTGAGATAATTATATTGTTTCTGTTAGTTTTGTTATTGATAATGATCAATTATGCTGATAGTTTTACTAATATTGAACCAGACCTTCATTCCTGGTATAAATCCTACCTGGTCATAGTGTATTGTCCTGGTACAAAATTGCTATAATCCCTTTGCCAATATTTTATTTAAAATATTTGCATTGATATTCATTAGGGAAATTGGTCTATAATTTTCTTTCTCTATTTTGGCTCTTCCTGGTTTAAGTAACAGCACCATATTTATGTCATAAAAAGAATTTGGTAGGACTCTTTCTTTGCTTATTTTTTCCAAATATTTATGGACTCTTTCTTTGCTTATTTTTTCCAAATATTTTATATAGTTTTGGAGTTAATTATTCTTTAAATATTTGCTAGGATTCACTTGTAAATCCATCTGGCCCTGGAGATTTTTTCTTACAGAGTTCATTGATGGCTTGTTCAATTTCTTTTTCTGACATTAAATTAAGCATTTTATTTCCTCTTATGTTAATCTAAGCCATTTATGTGTTTGTAAACATTCATTAATTTCACTTAGATTGTCAGATTTATTGGCATACAGTTGGACAAAATAGCTCCTAATTATTGTTTTAATTTCCTCTTCATTGATGGTGAATTCACCCTTTTGATTTTTGATAATGGTAATTTGGTTTTCTTCTTCCTTTTTTAAAATCAAATTAACCAAAGGTTATTTATTTTATTGTTTTTTTCCCGTAAAACCAGCTTTTTGCTCAATAATTTTATTAATTTCAATTTTACTAATCTCTCCTTTGATTTTCAGGATTTCTAATTTGGTATTTAATTAAGGAGTTTAAATTTGTTTTTGTTTTATTAGCTTTTTTAAATTTGCATGCCCAATTCATTGATATTCTCTTTCTCTATTTTATTCATGTAAGCCCTTAGAGATATAAAATTTCCCCTGAGAACTGCTTTGGCTGCATCCCATAAGTTTTGGTATGTTGTCTCATTATTGTCATTCTCTGGGGTGAAGTTATTGATTGTTTCTATGATTTGTTCTTTGACACACTCATTCTTTAGAATTAAATTATTTTGTTTCCAATTAATTTTTGATCTCTCTTTCTATGACCTTTTATTACACATAATTTTATTGCATCATGATCTGAAAAGGATGAATTTAATATTTCTGCCTTTCTGCACTGGATTGTGAGGTCTTATGCCCTAATATATGGTCAATTTTTATGTAGATTCCATGTGGTGCAGAGAAAAGGGTATTTTTTTCTATTCTCATTCAGTTTACTCCAAAGTTCTGTCATATCTAACTTTTCTACAATTCTATCCACCTCCTTAATTTCTTTCTTGTCTATTTTTTTGGTTGGAGTTACGAAGTTCTGAGAGGGGGCTATTGAAATCCCCCACTAGTATAGTTTTACTATCCATTTCTTCTTATAACTCATATAACTTTTCTGTTAAGAATTTGGATACTAAACTATTTGGTACATATATGTTTAGTATTGATATTATTTCGTTGTCTCTGGTACTTCTCAGCAAGATGTAGTTTCCAGGGGCAGCTAGGTGGTGCAGTGAATAGAACACTGGAACTGGAGTCAGGAGGACCTGAGTTCAAATCCGGCCTCAAACACTTAACAATTACTAGCCATGTGACCTTGGGCAAGTCCCTTAACCCCAATTGCCCTTCCTTACCCCCATCCAAACAGCAAAAAAAAAAAAATGGCATTCCCTTATCTTTTTAAATTAGATCTGGTTTTGCTTTTGATTTGTCAGAGATCAGGATTGCTACCTCTGGATTTTGGGGTGGATTTTTTTGTCTTTTCTTCAACTGAAGCATAATAGATTCTGATCCGCCCCCCTTACCTTCACTCTCTGTGTGTATGTCTTTCTGGTTCTAGTGTGTTTTTTATAAACAACATATTGTAGGATTCTGATTTTTTGATATACTCAAACAATCCATATCCATTTTATGGAAGAGTTTATCCTATTCACATTCACAGTTTTGATTATTAACTTTATCTCCCTGCATCCTATTTCTTCCTCCTGTTTGTCCTTTCCTTTCACCCTTTTCCTTCTCACCAGTGTTTTGCTTCTGTCTATAGCCTTCCCCATTCTGCCCTCCCTTCTGACAGTTCTCTTCCCACCTTATCTAATTTTCTCCCCTCCTACTTCCCTGTCAGGTAAGACAGATGTCCAAATTCAATTGATTGTATATATTATTCCCTCTTTGAGCCAATTCTGATGAGAGAAATTTTCAAGTGATGCGCATCACCCACTCTCCCAAATTCCCCTCCACTGTAACAGGTTTTTTGTACTTCTTCATGTGAAATAATTTACCTCATTCTCCCTCTCCCTTCCTTCTGCTTCCAATGTACTTCTCTTTCTCATCCATTAATTTATTATTTTTATGTCATTTCCTCAAATTCACCTTATACCTGTACTCTCTGTCTATGTGTATTTCTTTTATCAGCACTATTAGTGGTACAATTCTTAAGAATTACAAATATCATCTTCCCATGTAGGGATATAGACAGAGTAGCCCTATCAAATCCCTTATGTTTTCTTTTTCCTTTTTACCTTTATATGCTTTTCTTAAATACTGATATTGAAGATCAATTTTTTCAGCTCTGGTCTTCTCCTTGAAATCATTCTTTTTCATTGAATGACCATTGTTTTCCCTTGAAGTGTTATGATCAGTTTTACCAGATAGGTGATTCTTGGTTGTAGTCCCAGTTATTTTGCCTTCCAGAATATCATGGTCAGTGACCTTCAGTCTTCAATGTTGCAGCTGCTAACTCCTCTGTAATCTTGATTGTGGCCCCTTGATACTTGAATATTTCTTTCTGGGTGCTTGCAAAATTTTTTTCCTGAAATTTGTTCCAAAAATTTGGCTATAATGTCCCTTGGAGTTTTCTTTTGGGGATCTCTTTCCAGAGGTTATTGGTAGATTCTTTCAATGTCTATCTTGCCCTCTGGTTCCAGGATATAAGGTCAGTTTTCCTTGATAATTCATTGGAAGATACTCTTCTGGTCTTCATTTTGATTGTGGCTTTTGGGTAATCCAATGATTCTCATATTATCTCACCTGGATCTGTTTTACAGGTCAGTAGTTTTTCCAGTGAGATATTTTAAATTTTCTTCTATTTTTTCATTCCTTTGAGTTTGTTTGAATGATTCTTTTTTTTTTTTTTTTTTTTTTTGCCTTTTGGAGGGCAATTGGGGTTAAGTAACTTGCCCAAGGTTACATGGCTAGGTTTTTTGTGTGGGTGTTAAGTGTCTGAGGCTGGAACCAAACTTGGGTCCTTCTGACTCTGGGGCAGGCACTTTACTCACTGTGCCACCTAGCCGCCCCCTGTTTAAATGATTCTTAATGTCTCATACAAGTCATTATCTTCTACTTGCCTGACTCTAATTTTTAAGGAGTTATTTTCCTCATTTAGTGTTTGTACCTCTTTTTCCATTTGACCAATTCTACTTTTTAAGGAGTTGCTTTCTTCTTCTAAGCTGTTGACTTTTTTCATGATTTTCTTGCACCACCCTCATTTCTTTTTCCAATTTTTCTTCTAACTTTCTTATTTGATTATTAAGCTCCTTTTTGAACTCTTCCATGTTTTCTTTCTTAAGTTAAGACCAATTCCCATTTTTGGGGGGGGACTTTTTCCATAGATGTTTTGACATTGTTGTCCTCTGAATCTGTGTCTTGATCTTCCTTTTCACCATAATAACTTTCTGTGGTTAGCATCTTTTTTGTTGTTGTTTCTTGGTTATCTTTTCCAGCCTTTTTCCTTACTTTTAAATTTGAGCTCTGCTTCTTGGGTGGAAGGGGCATTGTCCCATCCTTCTCTTGCCAGTGACTGCAGGCCTTAGCTATTTACTTGGTTCTGTACTGATGTTGCCCTGAGATCCATGGGGGACCCTCATGTCTGGTGCTATGTGGTGGGTGGTGGCTGATGTTATTGGAGACCATAGGGTCTGGCAGCTTGTATGGTGGTGAGGTAGGATCCCAGAGCTGGTACCTGGTGTGTGCTAAGACCCATGGGAGGTTCCTGCATTGATGTCTGCCTGCTTGCCTGGGGCTACAGTGAAGCATATGGTGGGTCCAGGCACTGGAATCTGCCCGTTCACCTAGCTATCCTTCATTATATCCTGGTGCTAGTGTCTGCCTATTCCTATAGCTATGCTAAGGCATGTGAAGGGGTCCTGGTGTTGACAAATGTCTGTTCTAGCACACTTGGCTTCAGGACCTCCCACTGGTCTCCATTGAGAAAGAGAGAGAGAGAAGTGAAATTCATGAGATCCTAACTCCTTCCCACCTCCATGTTCATATAATATTTCTGACCATTTCCATATTATGCCTTAGAAAAGAAATTAAGCCATAAGCTCTATCTCCTTCTCACCAAAATCCTAGATTCGGTCTATGGAATGACTCTGTGCCATAATTGGCAAGATTTTCACCTTAGCTTGCCTTATCTAGCCTGAACCCAAACCTCCCCTTCACTTGCCAACTATCTCTCAGGTAGGAATGGAGCAGTGCTAGTAGCCTCACAGTTCTCTCAGTCTTCATCCTGGGGGTGCGCAACAAGCAAGTCCAATTATCAGTAGCTTCCATGCCCTTTCCTCTTTGCATTGGCTTGACAAACTAAGTCATAGCAGCCCTTTCCTTTGGTCAGAGTCTAACTGAAACAACAATAGCTTTGTTTTTCCCCTCGGCCTGTATTTTGAGTAGACACCAAGCAGGGCAATAGTGGTCTCAAAGACTTTCTTCCTTCAATATGGTTCCAAATGGTATGAATGTAGCTAGGTGGATTTGGACTTGGAGTCAGGAAGTCCAAAATTCAAATCTTGCCTCAGATACTTACTAGCTGTGTGGCCCTGGGCAAGTCACTGGATCTCTCAGCCTCAGTTTTCTTATCTGTAAACTGAGCATAATAATACAACATCTCTCCCAGGATTATTTTGAAAACCAAATGAGATAATGTATGTAAAGTGCTTCAGAATCCTTAAAGTACTGTTAAAAATGTGAGTTTTCATTATTTACTTATGCCAAACTAGGCAATAGTAGCTTCCAGGCCCTTTCGCTGGTACCAATCCAGAGTAGGTCCCAGATGTGGGATTAATGGCATGACCTTCTGTGGTTTTTTTATCCCTCCTTGTCCCCACCCCACCACTCCTGAGGATTATCTCACAGGAGTTTCTTTAGTTTCTTCTATTTTATTTGTTGATCTTTTGCATAATTTGGTATAATTTCTTACTATTCTTCCGATAATTTTAGAGGAAGCTAGATTTGACCAGAAATTTTGATTTGCCATATTTGTTTATTTATTTTTATGTTTTTTTTTTGCTTTTTGGAGGGAGGTCAGGGCAATTGGGAGTAAATGACTTGCACAAGGTCACACAGCTAGTAAGTGTTAAGTGCCTGAGACCAAATTTGAACTCAGTTCCTCCTGACTCCAGGGCTGGGGCTCTA
This sequence comes from Petaurus breviceps papuanus, assembly GCF_028583685.1. NCBI lineage: Eukaryota > Metazoa > Chordata > Mammalia > Diprotodontia > Petauridae > Petaurus > Petaurus breviceps. The sequence goes on from NW_027187400.1 coordinate 21,320,474, forward strand.
TTCACTGTACCTCCTAGGCCCCCCAGATTTGCCATATTTACTGGAAGTACAATCTAAATTTTAAAATAAAAGTTTAGTAATTGCCAATGGGACAATATCCAGATTTACCTGCTTTCTTCCTGCAAGAGAGTTTGCTCCCCATCCCCACCCCCACCCCCCAGTTTTGTACATTCATTTCTTACTACAGCCACCAGAGGGTAATCATATGAGGTTTTGGGAGACTTGGAAGCATCCTACATATTTTTAATTTCTCTAGAAATGGAAGAGTAGGGAGTAGCAGTGCCCTGAGTGTCTTGAAATCTACCTAGCACCCTGAGAATATAGCATGGAATAGTGATCAAACTCTATGGGTGGAAAGTTAACCCAAAACTGAATAGGAAGATGCATTAGATTTAAAAGATGGCAAAATATTTTCAGTAATCCCAAACTATCCTCTTGTTACCAAAGGCTGCCTTTTTAACACTGCATGGCAATGAATCATAAACACCACAATCTCAAAAGATTCAACATTGTACATAACCCATAGGAAAAAGAATATAATACCTACCATATGCCAGGCATTATACTGAGTGCTTTTTACTTTTTTAGCCTTTTTACCATAGGCAGCAACATATTACTACTGGTATAAAAAAACATGAAGTGGAATAAAAAACTATCAGAAACATGGATAACTCTATAACTGGGCTTTTAAGCCAGACCTGTGTTATCTTGCATGCTGCTGCTTAAATACCATCCCAAATTGGTTAAAAGAATGCTGACACAAGGTTGCAGTCCTATCTGAGAAGCAGAGTTGGAGCTTTGGAGGTAAAGAGGTTTTTTTTCAAGGAGTCTTGCATGGTTCCATATTCTTTAGCTTGCATTTCATTGATTGACTTTGGGGTCCCTTCCTTGGTTGAGCTGGTCTCATTTTACTCCCATCTAAAGAGCTCATTCAGTCTTGTATTTTTTTTTAGTATATGCTAATGTGTGTAACTTTTCTGATTTCTGTATACTATTTGTTTGGATGAATGGGTTTACTTTCTGTTCACTCTCTGTGATGTTTTGGTGTAAACAGGTTAGTTATATATGAACTATTTATGGAAATATAGACAAGAAACATACAGGAGGGTGTAATAGTAATGGAATATAAAGATCCCCTGTATTGGCTTGGTTTTCAAATTGATTGTGTTAAAACCCAGAGCTTGTGAATCCCCCTTATGGGATGGACTTGTTGACGTGAAAAGAGAGGGCTAAACTGGGAGGAGCTGGTGACGTAAATTTAGAGAGACACAAGAAAAGAGAGAGGCAGAAGAACTTTTTGGAAGCAGCACCTTTGGAGGCAGAGAAAGACTGAGAGGATTGCTGAGGGCCAGTTTGAATTGCCCAGGACTTTTGAGAGCTGCCACCCAGAGCTGCCAAGGACTGAGGAGACATGGCTGTTATGCTGGTACTTTGTCTGTCTGTTTTGATGTTGTTTTGCCAGATTTGTCCACTGGTGAAAGACAGTCCTGTTGTTGCAGAGGTTTGGGAACCTTGCTATTGGTTCAGAGCTACTGAGACTGTTCTGCAGACAGTGAATTCTGTCCACTGGTGAAGGACAGTGCTGTTGTTGCAGGGGTCTTGGAACCTTGCTGTTGGTTAGAGCTCCAGAGACTGTTCTGCAGACAGAGAGTGAATACTGTCCACTGGTGAAGGACAGTGCTGTTGTTGCAGAAGTTTTGGAACCTTGCTGTTGGTTCCAAAGCCCTGAAGAAGGATTTTCTTGTTGTATGTTTACAGAAATCCTGGAAGGGGGTTTTGCTAATGTTTTCAGGGGTCATAGGACTGTTCTACAGACAGAGAATGAATTAATGAAGAGACTGGCAATGTATCTTGTGACCTTGCTAAGCTTTGTCTCCCCAGGAACAAAGATTGCTGAGAACTTGCCTGTGTCAAGATGAAGAAAAGACCTCCATTTGGGTATTAAATGCTGTGCTTAAGCTTGTTGTAACTCTGGGGTAGATTCAATTGTGATCCAAGGGTGGAGAACTTTTGACCTTTTTGTGCTCTGTGATTGAACAAATGAATGTACTTTACTTATGATTGGAAACTAATCTCCATTTGAGAAGAGGGGCTTTGTGATGGACTAAATGAATGTACAGCCTAGGGGTGGAGTAGTATTTAGAAGAGGGACTTTGTGATTGATTAAATGAATGTAATGTCCAGGGGTGGAGTAGTACTTGATTAAATCACACTTGGGGGTAGTACTTGGAGATTATTGAATCACACTTAGTAAATGCTGTATTTTGAATGATGTTAAATTTTGATTCTATCTGTTCTTAATTTGTCACTGAATAAAATGGAGAGCACCTATGCTGGTATTTTGAACCTTGAGAAGTTGCCTTTGCTTGGCATTACAGAGGGCACAACATGTGTGTCTTATAATTTGTACCATTGGAGAGAGTGCACACATTGATACATTTACAAATGCACCAAAGTACTGGAATGTTAATAATAATAATAAAAGTAACATTTATATAACACCTATTTTGTGCTAGGCACTGTTTTAAGTGCTTTATAATTATCACTTCATTTGATGCTCACATCAACCCTAGAAGGTAGGTGCTATTATTATCATCTCCATTCTACAGGTTAGTAAATTAAAGCAGACAGAGGTGAAGTGACCTGCCCAGGATCACACAGTCAGCATCTAAGGTAAAATTTGAACTCGTGTCTCCCTGACTCCAGGCCCAGAGCTCTGTGCAATATGATAGCACCTGGGGGCCTAGTTAGTGGGAAAAACAATGGATTTGTCATAGTAAGACCTAGTTAAGACATCAGTTCTGCCACTCTGCCACCTACCTAGGGACAGAGCCTTTTTGCGGAGATCCTCCATGGGATAATATGGACAAAAATCACCCAGGACAAAATTGTATGAAAGCACATAAGGAATGCCATTTGTAGTGATGGAAAGACTACCTGCATCTATAAGATTGCAGTTGTGCTAAAATATTTGTAGAAACAAGACTCACTCCATATTGAAAATAACTCCTACAATAAACTCCCCACCCACAGGACTTCATAATGCCTTTTCCCCTTCAGTTTCCTTAAGTGCCTACCTGGGATCATAAAGTTGTTCCTGTTCAATGACCCTCACCATACCCTCAAAAGGAGAACAACAAGTAGCCACATTGGAATCGGTAAAACTCAAAGGAAGGATAGTTCATAGTCTTCCTTATTGTAGATTAGGGGATAAGGTTTGAAGATAATGAAAATCTTAGGTTCAGAAAGGTATCCAAGATGAGACATGGTTTAGAAGTACCACTTAGAGAAAACCTAGGTCTGTTGACTGGCAATGAAACTACTCTGTGTAATAATAATTATCCAAAGGTTACCAAGTTGTTATACCTGATTTTGTTTTTTTCTGGTCTGGGCCTTTGTGAAAGATTTGTGCCCATATTAGAAAAGTCTTGATTGAGAGCCAAACTTTGAACCATTGATGTAGAGTGATCTTACCAACAAGATAGAATGTATGCAATTTAATCTAGAAGATATTGAACCAATCACCTCACTAACTATTTCCTCTTATCCTTGATAACTTCAAATGTCATCTTTCTTTAATTTGGGGGGATTTAAAAAAAAATTCCAAGCTTAACAAACACCAAATAAAGTGAACATTTCCACATACATAGTAGAACAGAAGAAGAGAATTATGTATGAAACTGTAAGTCTATATTCATTTTATGGAAATAACATATTGAACATGTAACCTGCAAAACTAACGTCCTTATCTGCGACTCATTCTGGTCTTCGTTCTTTTCCTCCCTATGTATTTTTTTAAAATGCTTCAGTGATTCTTTTTTCTTTTTTTTGTTTTTTATTTTTTGAGGCAACATTAACCCAGCCCTCCATTCTTAACCATACCCCTAGTTGAAACAAAAACTCTGTAGCAAATATGCATAGTTAAGCAAAACAAATTCCTCCATCGGCCATATCCAGTTGTGTATGTCTACGTTCTAACCTCTCTATCAAGCTAGCAGGTGGTAGGCTTCATAACTGCCTTTGAAATTATGGATGGTCATTGGAATAATCAGGGTTCTCAAGTCTTTTGAAGTTTTTTTTTTTCCTTTACAATGTTATCGTACATTACAGTGTTGTTATAGTAGGAATTGTTCTCTGATTCTGCTCGCTTCACTCTGCATTGATTCATAGAAATCTTCCATGATTTCTCTGAAACTCTCCCTTTTCTCATTTTTTACATCACAATAGTAACCCATTACATTTATATACCATAATTGATTCAGCCATCCTCTAATTGCTATGAACTCCCATTCCTTCCAGTTCTTTGCGTTAAAAAAAAAAATAGAGTTGCTATGGATATTTTTGTGCCTGTGGCTCCTTTTCCTCTTTCTTTGATCTCTTTGGGGTAAAAGCCTAACAGCATAACCTATATCTGGGTTGAGGGGAAATACTATCTTTCTATCTTCCAAGTTGGTCACAGAAAGCCACATAAGACTGTTCAATCTCAAATATTATGATATATTGCTGTAGTCTCTTTGTGTTTTCTTTTAAAAATTTGCTTCATTATTCATTAGGGACTTTGGTCTATACTTTTGGTTCTCTATTTTTTTTTTTCTTTCTCGGGTTTAGGTATCAAGACTAAATTTGTATCGTATGAGAAATATGGTGAGAGTCCTTCTATTTTTAAAAAAGAATTTAAATGGTTTTAGAATTAATTATTCTTCTAGCATCTAATAGAATTCACTTGGAAATTGATTTGGCCTTCGATTTTTTCTTCTTTGGAAGTTCACTTATGGCTTATTCAGTTTCTTTTTTTCCCCATAAGAGAGAAATTACACCTTCTATTTCTTATTCTGTTCATCTTGGTATTTTATAGTTTTCAAAATATTCATTCATTTTATTAAGATTCAGTTTTATTGGCCCATAATTGTTTGTGAATTCACCTTTTTTTCATTTTTGGTACTAGTAATTTGACTTTCTCTAAATCAAGTTAGCCAATGTTGTATATATTTGATTGGTTTTTACAAAGACAGCTCCTAGCTTTATTAATTCAATGATTTTTTACTTTAAATTTCACCAGTCCCTTTGATTTTTAATATTTTATTTGTTTTACTTATTAAAATGTTTTGTTTCATTTATTTCCCATCACTTCATTAAGAGTTTGGTATTTAAAAATTGCAAATATTTAATTTGTTGTTTTTCTAGAATTTTTTAGTTGCTTGCCTGTTTCATTATTCTGTTCTTTCTCTCTTTTATTCATGAAAGTGTTTAAAGATATTAATTTCCCTCTATGTACTATTTTGGCTATATCCTGAAAATTTTGGTCCTTGCTCCAATCAATGTACTGAGAAAGGAGCAGGTTTAGAAGCATACAATAGCAAGACGACCCTGAAACCTGCAGAGGAAGAACCAGAGCAAGAATTTCAGACCAAGGGAAACCTACAGTTCTGTTACACTGAACTGACACTGTTTTCCAGCTGGCCATTTGTGACTGAGTCCAGCAATATTATGCTGTTGTTCAGATCGAAACCTAGATTAGGGAATTAAGAGTAAGGGAACAACAGTCACACTGTACCCTAAGTCAGACCATTTGGGGAGGGCTTGACGCTTGCAAGGCCCCAGCCTGAGCAGTCTGTGAGGTCTTGAAACAACACAATACTCAATACCTCCAAGAACACAGCATCAGGACTTGCCTAGACCTACAGAAGTGCTGAGCTCTGGAAAAAAGAGGTGCTATGGTATTTTTGGCTTTGATAAAGCTCGTTGGGATGCAAATAGAGCTACCTGACTATGCCTTTAAACCCGGATCACTCTGGCTCTCACTGGCTGGCCAATAATAGGCCCCAACCCAATCCTCATTTGCTCACCATTTGGGTTTTGATGGCTCAAAGTAAGTGTAAATAGCAAGTGTAAATAGTTTCTGTTTTGACCAAAAACTCTGGGGGTCTTTCCTTCTCTGATTGATTCTTTTGGGAAGGCAAACTATGCCATCTTTTACCTTAATTCTTACCTCCCCTTAACTATTGAATAGGTATTGCCTCAGACAAACTGAGACCTAGGAAAGACCTTAGAAAGACCAAGGTCCCCTACTGCATCCTGGACCATTGCCAGTCATCCTGACCTATATCTTGCCACTGGACTTCAGTGATGCTGGAGGAGAGAGGTGGGGCTGATGACTTTGTACAGTTCTGCCTCACTTAAATCCAATTCATTTGCAGGTCAAGACATCACCCTCCAGATGTTGCCAGTTCTCTTTGAGAACAAAGGATAGACAATAACAACAGCCCTAACATGAGTTCTTGAGTTCAGAAAGTGGACTGGAAGAATAGTAAGCAAAAAAAAAAATCCCACCAGAAAAATATGATTATGACAGGGACAGTGAAAACAAAAACCTGAAAGTAGAGAAAAACTCTAATACAGCTACAAGCAAACCCTCAAAGAAAAGGAATTTTAACACAGATTCAACTAGAATTCCTGGGGGAGGTGAATCAAGGGTTAAAAAGTGTTTTTGTCAGTGAAATGAGAGAGCTAGTGGTAAAACTAGAAAAAGAAATGAGAGTTCTGGAAGAAAGAATTTTTCTTTATTCATTTCCGTTGTGACCAACCCTTCATGACCTCATTTGAGATTTTTTTGGGAAAAGATACTGGAGTGGTTTGCCATTTCCTTCTCCAGTGAATCCATTTTGTCAGGCAATCAGAGGTTAAGTGACTTTCCCAGAGTCACATAGCTGGGAAGTGTCTGAGGCTAGATTTGCACTTAGGTCTTCCTGACTTCAGGCATAGTACTCTATCTACTGAGCCACTGGCTGCCTTTTATAGAAGAAAAAATAGGAAAGGGAATTAACAGCATGGCACCAAAAATCAAAAACCTTGCCCAAGCAACAAACCGTCTGAAAGTTGGAATTAACCAAATAGAAGCCAATGATACCATAAGACAACAAGAAATGTTTTTAAAAGTCAAAAGCTGGAAAAAAATGGAAGAAAATATAAAGTCTATCTTAAGCATAAGTAACTGGCCTGGAAATTAATTAGAATTAATTGAATACTACATAAATTGTTTGAAAATTAGATAGAGAACAGGCCTGATGAAGCTCATTCTATGACACAAATATGGTCACAATACCTAAACTACAACACCCCTTCCTGTTAAATATTAATGTTAGAAACATAAGAAAACATGAATAAATGGAGCTTTCCTTAAAACAATAAATAACATCTGTCTAAAAGTTGGGATGCAGAAGGGATAAGTATAATGCCTAACTATGAGTTCATGTTGTTACCCCCTGGGGAAAAAGTTTATTGTGTTAACTTGAACCCAGTGTGAGAAATGCTAGATAAAGCACTTCCGTGTAGTGAAAAGTCTTTTTGCCACTTTTGCCTGAGAATGCTTCTGTCTACAGAAGTGCGGGAAGCTTTCTATTGTTACAGCTAGCTTCAAGAAACACTCAGGTCCCAGAATGCACCATTCAGTGCACACATAGATAGGACCCTACTCTGTGGGAGGTTATTGTCCACCAAGTGGTGCTAGAGTCAAACACCAGTCTCAGGATCTCTTCAAACAGGCATACCTTTATAAGTTACTGTGCTTCCAACAGGCACGAAAGAAAAACTCACCAAATTTTGAATTCCAGCCTAGCAACAAAATTAAAAGGGATTTAGAAAGGCTTCTTGTAGAAGGCCTCTTGGATTTTAGCTGGGACTTGAAGAAAGCCAGGAAAGCCAAGAGATAGAGATGGAGAAAGAGAGCATTTCAGGTATGGGGGTGTAATGGGAATGCAAATTTGGAAGATCTTCCCTGCCCCTAGGCTAAAATGCACCTGAAGCCTGGGGAGGGAGGCTTGTTTTTCAGTAGATACTTCTTGATTGGCCAGTGAGTCAATAAGGTTGTTACATTCTCTGAGCCAGGAGAAGGCTATATAAGCCCTGATGTGTAGCTTTGTTTTGGGACTCACTTTGAGAAGTGTTCTGTGATTTGATCTGAATTCTGGGAAGCCGTTGTTGAGAGTCCCCCGGCTTTGAAAAACCCAGATGTGGAAACCCAGATGTTGACTGGGTATGGATGTAATGGTTGGACAGTTTGGAAAGCTGTCTACTTGATCTGTTAATGTCTTGATAATTCTGTCTGTATATTTTGAAGTTTGGGGTGCTGACCTTTTTCCCCTGAACGAGGTAAATGATATATGTCTGACTGATTAAAGTAAGCTTGTTAACCCGTTTTGAGTTGCTTTCCTTTAACAAAGCAGATCCAAGAACCTGTATGGCCAGCAAACCCTGAGGAGGTGCTTGGGGTGCTTGGTGCTACAGAATGGCGTCAGGAACAGGATTCGAACCTGTGCGGGGAAACCCCATTGGGTCAGACATATATTGTTTACCTTGTTCAGGGGAAAAAGGTCAGCACCCCGAACTTCAAAGCATACAGGCAGAATTATCAAGACAGAAACAGATCAAGTAGACAGATTTCCAAACTGTCCAACCATTACATCCATACCCAGTCAACATCTGGGTTTCCACATCTGGGTTTTTCAAAGCCGGGGGACTCTCAACAACGGCTTCCCAGAATTCAGATCAAATCACAGAACACTTCTCAAAGTGAGTCCCAAAACAAAGCTACACATCAGGGCTTATATAGCCTTCTCCTGGCTCAGAGAATGTAACAACCTTATTGACTCACTGGCCAATCAAGAAGTATCTACTGAAAAACAAGCCTCCCTCCCCAGGCTTCAGGTGCATTTTAGCCTAGGGGCAGAGAAGATCTTCCAAATTTGCATTCCCATTACAGGGGGACGACCAGAGAAAATGTTGGGAGCTGAGAGATGGGCTATGTTGTCACAGGAACAGCAAGGAGGCCAGTGTCACTGGATTGAAGAGTACATGCAAGGGAGCAAGATGTAAGAAGACTGAAAAAATAGAGGAGCTAGGTTATGAAGGACTTTGAATGCCAAGCTGAGAATTTTGTATTTGTTTCTGGAGGAGATCGAGTTTAAGGTTAAAGATGATGAGTTCAGTTTTGGGCATGTTAAGCCTAAGATATCTGTGGGATATCAAGTTCAAGATGTTCAGTAGACAGAGATACAAAACTGGAGGTCAACAGGCAGTTTAAGGCTGAACAAATAAATCTGGGAATCATGGAGATAATAGTTGAATCAATGGGAGGTACTGAGATCACCAAGTAAAAGAATAAAGAAGAGATAAGGACCCAGGCTGGAGCCTTGAGAGACAGATATGACCTGGATGAAGGTCCAAAAAAGGAGACTGAGAACAGAATAAGGCAGAAAAATAAGATGGAGTGTCAATAGAGAGCAGTGCAATGAAAACCTAGAGAGGAGAGAGTAATCAATGGTGTCAAAGGCAGCTAAGAGGTCAAGAAGGATGAGGATTGGTGCAGCTAGTTGGCGCAGTGAATAGAGCACCAGCCCTGGACTCAGGAGGACCTGAGTTCAAATCTAGCCTTAGACCCTTAACACAAAACTAGCTGTGTGACATTGGGCAAGCCATTTAACCCCAATTGCCCTACCTCCTCCCTCAAAAAAAAAGAAGAAAGATGAGGATTGAGAAAAAGGCAATTAGATTTGGCAATTAAGGCAGGAGTCAAGATGGCAGAGTAGCAAGAAGGAGTTCAATGAGGAACTCCCCCGCAAAAGAAAAGTTCCTCTAAACAGATCTAGAAAATGCCACAGACTGAACCCTGATGAGGACATTCAGGAAAGTCACTCATTTTTCTAGCCTAAGTCAGCATAGGGAAGCACACAGATCAAGAGATGAAGGATGGGGACTAGTATGGAACATGTGGTGCATGCAGCATGCCAGTACCCAGAGAAAGGCTGTGAACTGAGGCAAGAAGGGGCCCCAGACCCATACTAGGCACCATGGTGGAGACATGTGTGAACTGACAGCTTTGTTGTCATCTACCTAGCTGAGGTCACAGATCCAGGATGCACTAAGGGACTTGCACCCACCACCACCACCTCCTGTGGTCTGAGGCTCTGGGCGGTATACTGAGAAAGGCAAGCTCAGAAGCAAGCAATAGCAGTGTGACTCAGACCCCAGAAGAAGAACTATCAGTTCCAGCCTCCAGCCCAGTCTGAAATCTGTAAAGGAAAAACAAAGGGCAGGAATCCCAGACCAAAGGGAAATCTGCAATTCTATACCTGAGCCAACAGAGCTTCCCAGCTGTCTGACAGTAATTGAGTCCAGCAGGAGTCAGCTGTTTCTCAGAAAAAAGCCCAGGTCAGAAACTTGCAGAACTCAGACAAGGAAGGCAGCAATCAGACCTGGATCAGATCACTGTGGGAGCACTGAAAGATTGTTCAGGCTGAGATGTCCCTGAGATTTTGGAATACCACAACACTCAGTACCAACAAGAAGAGAATGGCTAAAAAACATCTACAAACTAAACCTACAAGAAAAATACAACTTTGTATTTTTCTATTCAAATTCCTGAAGTCAAGATATGAAACAAGAGTTTGTTTTTGGGGCGGCCAGGTAGCACAGCAAGTAAGAGCACCGGCTCCAGTGTCGGGATGACCTGGATCAAATCCAGGCTCAGATACTCAGCACCACACCCAGAAATAACTGGCCGTGTAACCTTGAGCAAGTTACTTAACCCCGATTGCTTTAAAAAAAAAAAGTTTGTTTTTGTTTTTTGAGGTACAAAAATATATTTTAATATTTATCCTAATAACACCTACCACTCAAGGTTGTTCTGAGGATCAAATGAAATCAGTACTTAGCTCAGTGCCTAACATTTCAGGAGTGTTTTAACTTTTGCAAAGCACTTTATCATTTGAGCCTGACAGTAACCTCCTGGAATGTGTCACTGGAGGCATTATTGTCCCCATTTTATAGATGATAAAACAGGCTGGTAATGTAATACAAATTCAAAATCACATTAGATAAGTAAAGATAATCACCAACCTGCCACATTTCTTTTTTTTAAAGCAAGTATGAATACTTAATTTTTTAATTTAGTATTTTATTTTTCCAGTTACATGTAAAAATAATTTTTAACATTTGTTTTTAAAACTTTGAATTCTAAATTCTCTCCCTTCTTCCTTTCCCCTCAGTCATCTATTGAGAAGACAAGCAATTCAATACAGGTTATACATGTGTAGTCATGAAAACATTTCCATATTAATCCTGTTGTTAAAGAAAACAGACCCAAAAAAAGAATAAAAGAAAAATAAAGGAAAAAAGTATGCTTCCATCCATATTCAGACAGCATCAGTTCCGTCTCTGAGGAAGGGTAGCATTTTTCATCATCAGTCCTTCAGAGTTGTCTTAGATCATTGTATTGCTGAGAATAACTAAGTTATTCACAGCTGTCATCTTGCAATATTGCTATTACTTTGTACACAGTACATTTCACTTTGTATTAGCTCATGTAAGGCTTTCTGAGAACATCCCACTCATCATTTCTTATAGCACAATAGTATAAGATAATTTAGCCCATTCAACTTTTCCTTTTCCCTTTCTCCCAGTAAATTTCTCTCTTACCCCTTAATCCTATTTCTTTAGAGATTATCCCTTCCTATTCAACTCACACCTGTTCCTTCTGCCTATATATATGCTTTCTAAGTATTCTAATAATGAAAAAGTTCTTGTGAGTTACAAGTATCGTCTTCCCATGTAGGAATGTAAACAGTTTAATCGTATTAAGTCCTTCATGATTTCCCTTTCCTGTTTGCCTTTTTATGCTTCACTTGAGATATATTTGAAAGTCAAATTTTCTATTCAACTCTTGTGTTTTCATCAAGTACGCTTAAAAGTCTGTATTTCATTGAATTTCCATTTTTTAAAATTTTAATCAATTTATTTATTTTTAAAGCAATTGGCGTTAAGTGACTTGCTCAAGGTTACATGGGCAGTTATTTCTGGGTGTGGTGGGGCTAAGTATCTGAGCCCAGATTCCATCCCCAGGTTATCCTGACACTGGGCCAGTGCTCTTACTCACTGCCACCTGGCCGCCCCTAAGCAATTGGGGTTAAGTAACTTGCTCAAGGTTACACTGCCAGGTGTTTCTGGGTGGGTACTAAGTGTCTGAGCCCAGATTCGATCCCAGATCATCCCGACTCTGGGGCCTGTGCTCTTACTCACTGTGCTACCTGGCCACCCCTGAATTTCCATTTTTTCCTGAAGGATTATTCTCAGTTTTTCTGGGTAGGTGATTCTTGTTTGTAATCCTAGCTCCTTTGCCCTCCAGAATATCATATTCCAAGCCCTCTGATCCTTTAACATGGAAACTGCTCAATCTTGTGTTAAACTGATTGTGGCTCCATGATACTTGAATTGTTTCTTTCTGGTTGCTTGCAGTGTTTCTTCCTTGACCTTCAAGCTCTGGAATTTGGCTATAATATTCCTGGGAGTTTTCATTTTGGGATCTCTTTCAGGAGGTGATTAGTGTATTCTTTCATTTCTATTTTCCCCTTTGGTTCTAGAATATCAGGGCAGTTTTTTCTTGATAATTTCTTGAAAAATGATGTTGAGGCTCTTTTTTCTAATCAGGGCTTTCATGTAATCCAATAATTTTTCAATTATTTCTCCTGGAGTTATTTTCTAGGTCAGTTCTTCTTCCAATGAGATATTTCACATTGTCTTAATTTTTTTTCATTCTTTTCATTTTGTTTTATTGTTTTTATAATGTCATATAAAGTCATTAGCTTCAATTTGCTCAATTCTAATTTTTAAGGAATTGTTTTTTTTTTAGTGAGATTTTGTGCCTCCTCTTCCATTTGATCAATTCTACTTTTAAGGAGTTTTTTTCTTCACTGAATTTTTGTACCCCTTTTTCTGTTTTGCCAATTCTGCTTTTTAAGGAATTTTTCTCCTCATTGGCTTTTTGTAAAACCTCTTTTACCATTTGGCCTAGTCTGTTTTTTAAGGTGTCATTTTCTTCAGTACTTTTTGTGTCTCCTTGACCAAGCTATTGAGTTGTTTTTCATGATTTTCTTCATCACTCTCATTTCTTTTCCCAGTTTTACCTCTACCTCTCTTGATTTTCAAAATCCTTTTTGACCTTGTCCATGGCCTGATATCAATTCATATATTTTTCTAGGAGGCTTTGGATATAGGAGCTTTGACTGTTGTCTTCTTCTGATTGTGTGTTTTGATATTCTTTGTCGTATTAACTTTCTGTGGTCAGAGTTTTCTTCTATTGTTTCCTCATTTTCCAGCCTCTTTTTTGACTTTTAACTCTGTTAAAGTAGGGCTCTAGTTCCAGGGTGAAGGGCGCACCGTCCCAAGCTTCAGGGGTTTTGTGCAGCTGTTTTCAGAGCTAGCTCTGGGGGCATATAAGTTTTCATTTCTTTCAAGGTGGTATGATTTAAGGAGAGGTGTGTTTACTACTCTTCTGGCTTGTGCTTTATGAGCACTCTTTTCTGCCATTTGACTGTGATGAGGGTTCCTGTTCCACCAAGGCCGTAAATTCTGGTGGACTAGTGCTCCTCTTCACCCTGAAACTTCCACCCAGGACTGCAATCTGGATCCGAGTGTGGGAAAAGCAACAGAGTCCTGTCTCAGGGCTAGCAAAGAGACCCCCTCTAATCTTCTTCTGGCCAGTTGTTCAACCCCCTTACTCTCTGTGGGCTGAGAGCTCCAGAAGCAACCACTACCACTGTCACAGGTGATTCAATGACTCCCAAGTCCTACTCCTGGTTTGTTGGGACTGAGACTATGCTGGTGCTGCCTGCACTGGGCTGTGCTCTACTCTCACCCAGGTGCAACAGACCTTTCCTGCTGACCTTATAAATTGTCTTTAGCTGGAAAATTCTTTTAGCCCTTCCTTTTGTGGTTTCTGCTGCTGCAGGAATTATTTTATGACATTATTTAGAGGAATTCAGAGGGGTTTTAGTGAGAGCTCAGGTGAGTTGCTGCCTTTTCTGCACCATCTTGATGAAGCACTTTTTGCCAAACAGATCACCATCACCATTCCATAGATAGTAAAGTTGAGGGTCTGGAGTAGTCAATAGAGTGCTGAACTTGGAATCAGGAAGACCTGATTTCCAATAGCTGATTCTTACTGTGTGACCATGGGTGAGTCACTTCTCTGGCCTTAGCTTTCTCATCTGTAAGATGAGGATAATAGCTACAGTCAGCCTCAAATAAGATAATTTATGAATACTAGATGTCCCAAAAGTCTTCAGTTCCAGTTTAGTCTTTGTGGTTTTAAGTTTACAGAGGAGTTAACTTTTGGCACACCCAGATTATAAAAACTCTTTGCAAACCTCAAAATCTTATCAAAATAACACTCATTTAGTCATATCAGGGTGGTGATGGTTTGGCTATTCAGTCTGTCAATAAACATTTATTAAATGCCTACTCTGCGGTCAGCCACTGTGCTGGATACTAGGGATGTAAAGACAAAGGGGCCCTCAAGGAGTTTGCTCTCCAGTGAGGCGAGACAACATGATAACATGGTGTGTACAGAGAAGATGCAGAGCAGATACAAGGTGATCTTAGGGGAGGCTCCAACAGCCCTGGAGATTGGAAAAGACTTCACATAGAAGAGAGCACTTTAGCAAGTCTTGAAGGAAATTAGGGCTTCTAAAAGGTGGAATTCAGAAAGGAGGGATTTCTTTTACTTCCCCCCCTCCTCCCTTCCATCTCTACCCCCTCTAATACCAAACTTCCCTATTTGAGGCACTAGTAACTTTTGTCTGAGAGGAAAGAAACACCATTGAAAGTCTTATCTAGAGGCCATTTAATGTCCCTCCAAATGTGCTGCTGGAGCAGGTGACAGTGCTTTGATTTATCTCTTGCTGACATCCCTCCACATCACAAACAGTAATGTCATCTTAAATAGACCTGGAATGCATTTGGACAAGCCAACCTGAATGTATATTTGCTGACTGAACAGGAATAACCTCAAACTGTTCCTATTTAGGGAGCAAATTTACTTGCTATTGTTTGAGAAACTGAATGAATTGAATCAAATGTGATTCTTAACCAACTCTCTAAAATTAACCTATTTATCACACTGACCAAAACAACTTTCATGCTGGTGAGTCTAAGTGGCAACATTTTATGGTCACTGGACCTGGCCCCAGTCATTAGGACATCTCAGATTTATTCAGAGGAGCACAGAGCTAATGAGTGACAACAAAGTGGGGCTTGGTGGTGGTATAATGTTAATGGGATCATAAGATCTTCCCTGCCCATTAATAGGCCTCATGTGGAGCCCATTGTGGGAAGCTTGCTTAGGGGAAGCTGGCTTGTAGGAAGAATTTCATACCTTTTGCTAATTTCTAATTAGGCACGAGGATTGTGATGCTTTCTGGCTCTGAGAAGTGTATATATATTCTGAGTTGGTATTTTGTTTTGGGGGCTCGCTTATGAGAAGGATCTTGTAATTCCCTGGTCGAGATTCTAAGTTGCTCTATGTTCTGGGCTCCCAGACTGCTCAGACATAAAGGGTCTCTCCATCTAGGGATGTATGTAAAAGTATATAGTTGATTCAGGCAATCAGCGCCCTGTTAGTCTTTATTTCTCTGCTTGTATTTTCTCTTTTCTCTGAAGTTCAGGGTGCCAATTTTTCCCCTGAACTAGTGAATGTAATTAAAAAGGAATGTTGATGCCTTAAACAGATATCTTTCCTAGTAAAGCTGGTCTAAGGACCTGTGCTAGTAGCCATTCTGGATATGTCAGTGTGGCTGCTGCTACAGGTAGATAACTACTTCTTCACGATAACTGTCATCTCTGGTCTACATTTAGCCTTAATACAATGACCCTGGAGCTTCTACCAGCAGCATCCTAAGTATTTACCCCTCTTAGAGAGTTAATTTCCCTCCCATCCTCTAAAAGGAGAGAGGTCCTTTATCTCTGGAGGATGGAGGGCTACCTGTCCCCTGCAAACTGCATTTGTAGTAGGCAGAACTATCCTCATCACTTTAGGTCCTTCCACAATCCCCACACCCCACTTAAAGAATTTGTTCCAGGTTCAAATGTTCCTAATTACTTCTAGCTCTGCAGTAACTTCAGAGGAAAGAACTTAAGTACTCCAGGGTGTAAACTTGCTTTTCTCAGGTGGGAGTCAAATTAGGCAGAATGGCCTCCAAACAGCCTGACTTCAAAAATAGGGCATATAATCAGACATCTGAAATACCTTCTACTTGAGCTGCTGTTAATACTCCCTGTGTGATCTTGGCTAAGTCACTCCCTCTCAGGGCCTCAGTTTCCTCATCTGTAAAATGGGGGGTTGGATTAGAGAGTCTTTAAATGCTATATTCCCTCTTGATGTATAATCTCTGGTAAACTACTAGAGCTCTCTGTACCTGTTGCAATTTGGGGTGCTGGGAAGCCCAAAATGTAAGCATACAAGGGGTCTGCCTTGAAAGAATCCAACCACTCACACCTTCTTGCAGTTTATTGTAATGCCAATAAAAACTGGCTAGATTCTAAGGGGGGGGCACAAAATTGATACTTACAGGTCTCCTATGTTTCAATGGGGGTCACTTGCAACACATAGCATTCCATCTTGTACATTCTACCCTAAGAGATCTGGATGGGATTAAGTAGTGGTAAATAGCATAGGGTGGCCCAGGGGCAACAGAGAGGGCCTAGATGGAATTAGGGAGTGGTAAATAGCCTGGAGTGGACCAAATTGCACATAATGAAAGGAGTTAAGTGATTGGAGAGCCACAATGAAAGGGTAGTTAAAAGGATTATTGAGTATCTAGGTAGACTGGGATGGTCCTGATGCCTCAGGAGAAATGCCAGGGACTGGGTTTTGTGGGAAAATCCCGGTCCAGGTCCCCTCACCCCATCAAATCCAATCCCCCTTCAACTAACTTGTCTGATAAAAACCTCCTGTGCATTCCTCAGCTTGTTTTTTTTCCCTTCCCTTTATACTTTCTTAGCATTGGCATTGTCCTGTTTTTTTTTTTTCCATTGTAATCTCTGGTCTGAAGATGAAGACACCATCATACCTAATTGGAGTTGAGCCACATCAAGTGGATTTGCAGGCTATGCTGGTGCTGCTTGGAGAATTACAGATGTATTGGGGTTTGGGTGACTTGAAGAACGAAGAAAGAAAAAATAATAGCAAATCATTCAAGCTTCTTTTCTTTCCTTTTTTCTTTTTCTGGAGGCATGGGTTTGTACAAGGTTGAAAATTTTTCAGATAAGTACAGTAAACTGAAGCCACTCATTAAAATCACCAGAGAAGGCTTGGTTAACTTGTTCCCTCTGGGGGTTGGAGAAGGATTTCAATGTTCAAGGAGTCTGACCCCTCTGTCTTTCTGTAAGGACTTCAAAGTAGGTCACTGATGGGCCCTAACAGATTTCACTGTCAGATCTTAAACTGGCACCTGGCCCAGCACCACAGTGAAGTTAATAGAATATTTCTTATTCCTATGCTTCTGGGTTGTACCATGATGGTGAGGACATGGAATCAGACCATGTTAAGTGGAAGAAAAATACCATTGTTTTGACAGCCAAGTTCACTTTCAGACAGCCTCTCCCAATGCCATGAATATTTAGACCTCCAAGAGTACATGAACAATTAGCTCTGACACATTGCTCACTGCTCTTTAAATGTCAATCTTGTCCATTTAGCGAATTTCACAGAATCACAACTTCTCAGAGCAGGGAAGGAATGTTAGGGACTGTCTAGTCCAAATTGGAAATGAACAAAATTCCTCTCTAAAATATTGTGTGTAAGGTGGGTTTCAGTGTATGTAAGGTGGATTTTTGTTATTCTTTTTTAGAGAATAGTTCCCAGGATCATAGATGCCAGTTCCCAGGATCCATGACCATAACAATCTCTAACTCCCAGTCTCATGGTTTGTAAACATCTCCACTGTGCTTGCACATCATATTATAATCCTAAATAATATAAACATTTTAGTTCAGCTGGTAAATACCTACTGTGTCTGCATAGTGATATGTAATGATGAGTTAATGCAAACTTGTGAGGCTATTGTTGACAAATTGCCTTCTTTATTTGTTACCCTATAAGTCAAGTGGGCACTGGTCAGTAAGTGGAGATTAGGAATGCAGAAAGGGAATGTGCATGTGTGCTTGCCTGACCCAGTCCCCATTGAGGTATAGGGTAGAATGTACAAGCAGGGACGCTGTGCGTGTCTTGATCAGCCCCCATCAAGGCTTGGCAGGATTTGTTAACATGTATTAGTTTCAACTGGCCCCCACTGAAACATAGGAGACCTGTAAGTGCTGTAGGTCCTGCTATATTCTCTCCTACCCCTGGGATAAGAGTAATTAGGGAATCCTGTGGGAGTTGGTGCTCCAATTACCAGCACCCCATTGGGAAGACTAGAATAAAGGAAGCTAATCATTTAACCCCACATTGTGTCTCTGTTCCATTCTTCTTGTCTTCCTGGATTGAGAATGAATCTGCTAAAACACCTGCCATGTTGTCCTCCTGTGTGACTTCCTGCCTTACAATTGGCATAGCCAGTGTTACCTGTCTGACAAATATATAAAGGGACAGGTGGAGCCAAGATGGTGGAGTAAAGGCAGGGACTCACCTGAGCTCTCCCCCAAACCTCTCCAAATACCTTTAAATGATGATTCTAAACAAATTCTAGAGTGGCAGAACCCACAAAAAGACAGGATGCCCACGACAACTTAGAAGGTTGGCAGGAAAGGTCTGTTACACAAGGGTAAGAGAGGACCACAGCCTAGCACAGGCCCTGCCAGCATCGAACAGGCCCCAACAAACCAGGAACAGACTGGGGTGACTGAATCAGTGGTGCTGGTGGCAATTTCCACATCTCTCAGCCCAGAGATGGTAAGGGGATTAGACAACACATCAGAAGAGAATTTACAGGGGTCCCTTTGCTGGCACAAGGGGAAGAACTCTGTTGCATCACCTGTATTGGGATCTGGATTGCAGTCCTGGGTCTTAATCCCAGTGTGAGGATTACTAGCACAGCAGAGTTTGTGGCTACAGGTGAGGAAGGAACCCAGTCACAGGTCCAGGGTTGAAAAGAGTACTTGTGCTTGCTTACAAACCAGTACACAGTACAGGAGAGCAGTAAACACACCTCTCCCTACATTATACCACCTTCAAAGAACCAAAAACTTACAGATCCCCTGAATAACCTCTGAAAACAGCTGCACAAAAACCTGAAATTTGGGACAGTGCCTTCTCCACTTGGGAAGTAGAGCCCCACTTTAGCATGCTGTTATAAAAGCCAAGAAATAGGTTGGAAAATGAGCAAATAACAGAAAAAAAATTCTGACCATAAAAAGTTACTATGGTGACAAGAAAAATTAAAACACACACTCAGAAATAAATTATATAAAGGATATAACAATGGTGGATAGGGAGTTAATCTCCAAGATAAGTAAGGCAATGATGAGGAAGCACATAGCTGCCTTTAAGGAATTCAAGTTGCCTGGCACAGGCAAACTATATCCTCTGGTCCAGAAAGAACTTGCATCTGTGCTGACCAAGCCACTGTCAATGGTATATAAAAGATAAGGGAGATGGGGCAAGGTCCCACAGGACCAGAGAAAGGCAAATGTTCTCATTTACAGAGTGAATAGAGAGCCAGACTTGGAATCTGGAAGACCTGTGTTAAAATCCTGCCTCAGACACTAACTTAGTTGAGTGACCCTGGACAACTTTTGTCAGCCTGTTTCCTCATTTAAAGAATAGAGGTAATAATTGTATGTATCTCCCAGGGTTATTAAGAGGATCAAGTGCAATACCATAAGTAAAGCACTTTGCAAACATTAAAGTTCTATACAAATGCTAACCATGGTGGGAGGGGATGGGCCTTGACTTGATTTCCTAGAAAGATTCTAGAGAGATTTTTCAGAATTTTTTAGATGACATTTAAATTTTCTAGGAATTTCTAGATTAGATTTTTAGAGAGATTTGTGAACATCTGGAAATGGATATGGTAAGCCCAACAAACCAGCATGGCCTCATCAAGAAGAGAACAACCATATTTCCTTTATTGACAGGGTTACTGCACTCATAGATTAGGAGAATGTTGTCAATGTGGCTTACCTAGATTTGGAGGAAGCATTGATCAAGTATCTCCTGCTATTCTTATGGAAATTATAGAGTAAAGTGGGCTAGAGGGTAGTACAATTAAATGGATTCAGAACTAGTTCAATGACCAAACTATTCAGAAAGTAGCCATTAATGATTCAATGTCAACTCGGTAAGCAGTTTGCAGTGGAGGGCGCCATGGTTCTATACCTGGCCCAGCACTATTTGAATTTTTTATCTTTGACTTGGCTAACAGCATAGATGGCATGCTTATAAAAATTTCAGATTATGCAAAGGCAGAAGAAGATTCAGGTATGATTCCAAAAGGCTAAAAAATTTGGTTAGATTTTATATGATGAAATTCAATAGGGGTAAATGTAAAGTCTTATATTTGGGTTCAAGAAATCAACTTCACAAGTACAAGATGGTTAGTCACAACCTAACCAAAGAAGGCATGGTTAGGCAGCAGTTTGTTTTGAGACTATTCAGAGATTTTAATGGACCACAAGTTTAGTAAGAGTCAACAGTGCAATAGAGTATCTAAAAAAAACTCATGTCCTCTTTAACTCCAGTGAAGAGAACCCTAGCTTCCATGAATAAGAAAATCTTTGTTACTCTGCTCTAATCAGACCACTTTTGAAACATTGTGTTCAGTTTGGGGTGCTACACTTTAGGAAGAGCTGGAGGACATCCTTAGCAGATAAAGGGTCTTAAGTCTGAAGATCTGAATAAGGAAATTGGAATGTTTTGTATGCAGAAGATAAGACACAGAAGGGAACAAGAAAACAGTTTTCTAATATTTAAAAGGGTGACATGTGAAAGAAGGGTTAGACCTGATCTAGTTTGCTTTGGAAGGCAGAAATAGCATGTTTCCCCAATAATAAGACCTATCCCGAAAATAAGCCCTCCCCTTACTGTGTAAGATTTCTCTAAAATAAGCCCTCCCCTGAAAATAAGCCCTATTGAGATTGCTACTGTAGTGAAGGTGATCCCCTGCGCTACACGCTATATTACGGTACCCTCTGTATGCACCTCCCCCCCCCCCCGGGTGAAATGCACGCCGCGCTCCGAGCTGCATCCAATCAGAGCTGCAGCAGTGAGCGCGTCATCCTGTTCTTCCCCAGTGTTTTGCTTATTGAATAAAGGTACATTTTTTTGTTCACATTTACCTGTTTATTAAAATTGCTGTCAATGTTCATTAAAATAAGCCCTCCCCTGAAAATAAGCCCTCTGGTGTTTTTCTGTCCAAAAAAAATAATAAGACAGTGTCTTATTATCGGGGAAACACGGTAGGAGCAAATGGGTGGGGAAGGAATTGCTAGATGAATGAATGAATAGCTTAATGTCAGGGGAAATTTCCTAATGTCCAGAGCCTTGCAAATGTGAAATAGGTTTCCCTAAATACCAATGAGGTCACCTCTATAGTGGTCTCCAAGCAAAGGCCAATGACCACTTATTGGTATGTTGTAGTAGGAATTTATATTGAGGATAAAGGTTGGAGTAAATGTCTATTACAACAAGATCATTAGGACCCATCTCTGAAATATCATGATTATGATCCTTGATAAATGGATAAATGCTTGAAGAAGGAACCCACAACTTCCCAACAAAGCCCATTTCCCCTTTGGGATAGTTTGACACTTGATAGGAAGCTTTTCCTTTCATCAAGCCAAAACCACCTTTTCTACAACTTCCACTCAGTTCTCAGTTCTACCCTCTAGGGCCAAGTTGTTGTTGTCATTGTTGTTGTTGTTGAGTTGTCTCAGTCATTTCTTACTCATTGTCACCCTATTTGGGGTTTTCTTGGCAAAGATACTAGAGCAGTTTACCATTTCCTTCTCCAGCTCATGAGGAAACTGAGGTAAACAGGGTTAAGTAACTTGCCCAGAGTCACACAGGTAGTATGTGTCTGAGGCCAGATTTGAACTCAGGCCTTCCTGACTCTAAGTCCAGTGCTCTATCCACTGCACAACCTAGCTGCCTCTAGGATCAAGTAGTACAAGTCTAATCTCTTGCAAGTTAAGGAGGCAACATGGTGTAGTGCATAGAATGTTGGACTCCCAATTAGGAAGACCTGATTCCAAATCCCACCCCAGACAATTACAAGTTGTATGATCCTGGATAAATCATGGAACTTCTCTGGGCCTCAGTAGCCTCACTGGTAAAATGAGGAGGTTGGACTATGACCTTCCCTCTAAATCAGTGCTTCATGTTGTGCCCAAACCCAAATCACATGCCACCTGATTTGGAGCCCACCATTAAGCCCCTTTATATTTGTCTTTGTCTCTATCCTACATAGCGTAATAGCTTGAAACAGCTTAAGGCATAGTCTTGAGTATTGCCCAAGGCATAGTTCCCTAACCCCCTACTTCCTGAATTAGCATTCTGTATATCATCATTATGTACAAGGAACAGTCCTAGGGTTATGGTACAAGTTTATCTTAAGAAGAGACCACCCTGTTCTGTTCCTGCTGACCAAACAGGGTCCTCACACCCTGTACTCAGAACATGACCCTAGCCTGTCCCAATGAATTACCCAATGAACCTTCACCCCTTCACCCTGTACCCTCTACACTGTTCTGGGAGGGACCCCTTTCCAGGAAAAATTGCACCCTTGTACCCTTGCACCATTTTCCCAAATTAGTCATGAGCTATGATCTAACCCAATGGCAATTCTTGGCTTGTATGCATCATTGCTTATGCTAGTTCCCCTCCCCAATTGTGATTTTTGTGGTTTTAGCCTTTAGGGAGAAAAAGATTTGTACTAATACATTGAATGACAGGTATGATTCCAAAAGGCTAAAAAATTTGGTTAGATTTTATATGATGAAATTCAATAGGGGTAAATATAAAGTCTTATATTTGGGCTCAAGAAATCAACTTCACAAGTACAAGATGGTTAGTCACAACCTATCCAAAGAAGGCATGGTTAGGCAGCAGTTTGTTTTGAGAGTATTCAGATATTTTAATGGACCACAAGTTTAGTATGAGTCAGCAGTGCAATAGAGTATCTAAAGAAACTCATGTCCTCTTTAACTCCAGTGAAGAGAACCCTAGCTGTATATACTCCAATTTGGGGCTGCCTAATTTGAGTTTATACTCCAGGCAATCGCATGCTTAATCAATAAATCCACACCTAAATTTACCCTGAACCCAGGTCTCGGCTCACTTTTATTCTCTGCACAACAATATGATGATCCTTTGTATGTTTGAAGAGAAGACAAGGGTTGAGTCTTCTCTTAGCCTTTTCTTCTTCAGGATAACATGAACATGGCATCATAGATCTAGTTCTGAAAGGGAACTTAGAAGTCATCTAGCCCAATTCGTTGACTGTACAGATGAGGAAACTGATGGTTAAATGACTTGCCCAGAGTAATGCAGGAGAAAACTTGGCCAAGCTTGAGATTTGCACCTAGGGGCTCTGACTCTAAATCAAGTGCTTGACTTCATGTAGATGAAGTCATAGGATCACAGATTTAGGACTGAAAGCGATTTTGGAGGACATCACATAAAACTCCCTGATTTTTCAAATGAGGAAACTTAAGGTCACACAAATAGTAAAAGCTTGAGTCTGGGATGTGAGCCCAAGTCCTCTTATTCTGGATCCATCTCCAGATCTATCACTCCTTGCATTGGCATTTCATTATTCTATGTTTCTGCCTTTGTTAATGTAGTATCATAGAAAGATAGAAGAATGAAGGGAGTTAGAGTCCAGAAGGGATGATAGTGAGACATTGAGGGCATCTACCATATTGAAAGAAAGGTCTTTAGAAGCAATGGCTTGTGTTTGAAATGCAACACCTATGTGGCACAGTGGACAGAATGCTGAAGTCAGGAAGACAACCTCCTGAGTTCAAAATTGGCCTCAGACACTTCCTAGTTGTGTGACCCTGGGCAAATTATTTAATGCTGTTTGCCTCAGTTTCCTTGTCTGTCAAATGAGCTGGAGAAGGAAATGGCAAACTACTTCCATTATCTTTTCCAAGAAAATCCCAAATGGGACCGTGAAGAGTTGGACATGAATGAACAATAATAAAGTATAAGGAGGCTTCTTTTAACTAATCTGAAAACTCATCTTTCAATTAGCCTGATTTGCAACCAGATTGCCAAACAAGGTAGTTAAACTTATTAAATTATTAGCCGAAGATACTTGCATTTTCACTTTAAAGTTTCCAAAGCTCTTTATACATATAAGTAATGTCTTATTTAGATATTAAGGTTGGAAGGGGTAAAAGACAAATGTTGGAATGTAAAGGGGAAACTCTTGTGAGTTTTCTTGTACTTTTTTATGGTGTTTAGGGATTTTGACTTCCTGTGTTCTTCTGGAAGGCCTATGATCCTTAAATTCTCTCTACATGTCATGTTTTCAAGATCAGTGTATTTTGCTTATGCAGATTTAATATATTCTTTTAATCTATAATTTTTTGTTTCCCTTCTTCTAGATTTTCCTTTACTTCAATATATTTTTATTCCCAATCATTTGATGTTTCCTTTGCTTTTTTTATAAAGAATCCCCATCAGAGTTTTTCTACTCTACTAATCACGTGTACTCCACAGGCCATAAATTGTCACTTGTGGGTGATGGCAAGATCAAGGTTAGAACCATGTCTTGTGTGTAGCTTACATGGGATAGAGGAATAAGTTATGGGAAAGGAGTAAGATAAGAACCGTGAGGTTTGTATATTTAAGAGAGGGTCAACATGTATGCTGAATTACCCTACTATGAGGGAAGGATTTAGGGAACAGAGAAAGACTATAAACTAGGCATTGAACTCATTGAGGAAGAAAGAAGTGTTTCCTGTACATTAGGCACCAGAAATTTAATTGAGTGATAAATAAAGACTGAGTAAACCTCAAGGGAGATGTTGGTGAGTAAAGATGGTAGGAGAGCCCAGACTTGGCATTGGGAAGTAAGGAGTATTGCAATTCCTCCACTAAGACCAGTAAGTGGGTTGAGGAATATGAATGAAAATGTTATCAGTGCTAGAATGGGTAACCACGGAAACTGCTTCTTTACTGGGCAGTCAGGTCTTGGTGGGTACCAGACAGTAAGAATAAAAAAGAAAAAAGATTCAAGTTGAAAGGTTTAGAGAGGGAACTGGAGGGAAGGGATTCATTTGAGGGCACAGATATAAGGAAATGGAGTGGTGAAGAATGGAGTTTAATCCCTGCGGTGTCCAGGGTGTGATAGAGTAGGAGTAAGTGAATCATTGAATAATGAATTGATGTTTATCATCATCCCTAAGGGTTTGGTTTCATGATGGAATCCTCTAAGGGCATCAGACAACAGTGTGTAGCTGAGACTATCTGTGAGGGTTTTGGTGGAGGAGTAGGGGTAGGGGGCAAAATAACTAATGTGAAGCTGTAGAAGGCCAGTAAAGAGATTGCCTGGAGTGTTATGGAATGACTGATTCAGGGGAGAATAAAGTAAAGCATGTCTGGTGCTTTTCTTTAAAGAAAACAAACTGTCATTCTCTTGGGAGAGAAAATGAGAAGTTGAATATGTTTATGAGATTTAATTAAAATTCCCACATAAACTTTAAAGTTTATTGCATAACAAAATGGAAAAAAAAATTTAAATGATAGAATGTGGAGCTGGAAAGGGCTTGGAAGTCATGTTGTTTTAAATATTTATTTACTTTTTTGCTTTTTGGAGGGGGGAAGGCAGGGCAATTAGGGTTAAGTGACTTGCCCAAGGTCACACAGCTAGTAAGTGTTAAGTGTCTGAGGCTGGATTTGAACTCACATCCTCCTGACTCTAGAGCTGGTACTCTATTCACTGCACCACCTTGCCATCCCAATATTGTTTTAAATAAAACGTTTGTTAACTGACACAGGTAGTAAGTAGCAGACTTATGATTCCAACTTCTGACTCCAATAGAGGACTCATTCCACAGCATTATGTTTCTTTTGTTTTGGACCATGTGTACGCAGCTTCCTCATCTCCAGAATGAAAGAGGCTAGACTAGATCTCTAAGGTCCCTTCAAGATGGAATCCCTATGTGCCAATGATCCTGTATTGAAAGCTGACAGAACAGTTTGCTAATTTCAAGTGTACCACTAGATGTCAGACTTGTGTAATACACAGTATGGCATTCTCCAATCTGGGAGGAGAAATCATTTTACAAAATCACAGAATATCAAGTTGGAAGGGACCTCAGAGGCATTTCATCCAACTTGTACGTGAACAAGAAGCCCCTCCTCC
Source organism: Petaurus breviceps papuanus (assembly GCF_028583685.1). Classification (NCBI taxonomy): domain Eukaryota; kingdom Metazoa; phylum Chordata; class Mammalia; order Diprotodontia; family Petauridae; genus Petaurus; species Petaurus breviceps. The sequence continues at coordinate 21,346,615 of NW_027187400.1, forward strand.
CATAGACCTGAGAAGTTGTCAACCAGACTTTACCTAAAGACCTCTAGTCACTGCCTGCCTACATGTGACACTTCTACGTAGCTCTTATTTTTAGGAAGGTTTTTTCTTCCAAGGGACTAAAATTTATCTCTTGAACCCACTACTCCTAGCGCTTCCCTTCTGGGTCCAAGCAGATCAAGCCAAATTCATTCTTCATGTGACAGTTCTTAAAATACTTGAAAACAACTTTCCTTACTGGAAAAGACAAAACATGGCCAGTTCTTTGGACAGGTATTCATTCTGATCGGTAAAAAGTTACTGAGCTCAAAGGAGGCACTAGGGATAGATTCCTACAAATTCATTTGCCTCCTGGTTTTTGTTTCATTCTAGACTGCTTTTATATTTCTGCTAGGTTGGTATCAACCCTGCTTTACAAAACAATCTACTGGCCCTATGCAAGAGTGTGTCAGATTCCTTGTTTTTCTACATATAGTGAAAAGAGACAAGGAACTGGGGTCTCAGAGAGCTGAATTTCAATTCTGCTATTTACTACCTTTATTACCTTGGATAAAGGTCAATTCAGTCAAATCCAACCTGCATTTATAAATGCCTAGTAATGTTCTAGGGCACTGGAGATACAGAGATACAAATTAAGTAGTCCATGCCCTTGACATGCTTACATTCTCCTGGGGGGTGGGGTAGAAGGGTTGGTGGTGGTGAGTTTGGGTGAAATTGAGGATATACACGTACAACACTTAAACAGATAGTATACATTTTGTCCCAAAAGTCTTGGTGCAATTGTGAAACTATTAAAACTTAATTGATAGTTAGATAAGCTGTAAAGCTTAAAACTACACTAGGATTTTGGGGATGCCCTCTATATGATGATTTCAGGGCTTAGGCCACTGGGCAAATCCAGAAAAGCTTTCTATAGGAGGTGGAACAGAGGTTGAGCTTTGGATGAGATTCTTTGGATCTTATTTCTTACCTACAAAATGAGATGGTGTAGCAAAGCAATCTCTAAGGTTCCTTCTAGTCTCTAAACTCTGGTCCTATGATCCTTCTGCTCTAGACCAGTGTAATAATGCTCTGGACTTATTTTTCCTGATCCGTTCTGGCTACATTTCCCCTTTAGGGTTCTAGGGTTAACCTTGAGGGGTCACAAGTCTAATCAGCTGAAGCTCCTCTTCTGGTAGTCCCAGTAATTAACATTGCAGTTCCATTCAACCAATTAACATTGACTAGCTTTTACAAAGGTTTGTTTGCTTCAAAGATATAGCAAGAACAAAGTTGCAAACATTCCCTAACACCTGGGTTCCAGGCATATTTCCCCCTAACCCTCCTCACCTTTGGAGAGAGTGGGTTCAACTTAATGTGGTTTCTACATAGAATTAGCTCCATCAAGTTCACTCCCAGAAGTAATATAACCAAATTGGATAGCTCAGCCTTCATGTGTGCTATTGGTTAATTAGGTCAAACAAGTCTCTCAAAACTTCATTCCTCCTCATTTGGATTCTGGAAAATCCCAGGATGGATGGCCCATTTCCATGACCTTTCAAGGCTGAATTGGCCATTTCCAATCTCCTTCACCTAAAACAGGAAAGAACAAACACATGTGGGAAAGGAGACCACATGTTGACCTCAGAGAGGAAAGGCCTGCAGCCTTGCCCCTTACATCATGATCTTTCTAACCTAGCAATAGCTAGGCAATAAAGACAGTGAACCAATGGAGGTGAGGGTCAAACTGGCTAATTAGTGCCTTTTGAATGCACCCAAGTTCTGGCCACAAAACCAGTCAACTGGCACACTCCTCAACTCATGACTAGCAACCTGTTAACAAATAGCAATAGAATGTCTGTGTACACTCCCAAATTAGGGCTCCTGGAGCCAGTTCAGACCAGCTAAAGAGCCAGCCAAATGTTAAGTTTTCAGTGAGCATTATACCTCAGAAAAAGGCCAAGTACAAATCAGAATTTAATTTACTATTTTGCTGATTGACTAAACTTAAGAAAATAATGGAGAAGATACTAATAATGCACATTAAACTTAAAGCCTGTTGGGCATACATCCCCTCCCACCCCACCTCACCTCACCCTGCACACACAAAAAGCTGGTTGTTAAACATTTACCACCGTAGCACTAGGAACAGGAAATTTCTATTCCATGTCATCATGTCTTTCTAGAAGCTGGCTCCCCAGCCTCTTCCAAGTGGGGGATTTCATCATCAACCTTTTTACCTTTCACCTGCTCTGCACTTCTTCAGAATGACTCCTACACACGTATAAGGCACTGGCCCAACTGGAACTAGGAGATGTCAGTATTCTGTATTGCTGCTGTGTTTGAGTAGGCCCTGACCCAATTCCCACATGCTTTATCAACAGACCTGAAACACCTCTGACAGTTTACTTTTCCTCTTCAGGGTTCAGTTTGCAATAATGAGTTCACGTCCCCATAATGCTTTTAAGATGTCACCCTACAACTTTGTAAGGTACTCAGATGTCATTGCCCCAGTTTTACAGTAGAGGAAAACTGAGGCTCAGGAACCAAAGGACCCTGGATTTGGAGTCAGGAGACAGGAGTGGGAATCCTGGCTTGTTGTTTACTACTTGGGCAGCATTATACACCAGACAGTGTGCTGGATTGGGCCAGACAACCTGGGTATGAATCCCAGTCCTGTCACTTTTTACTTGAATTACTTGGGCAAGCACTGTGCCTTTCTAGGATTTGGTTTCCTCATTTGTAAATGTGAGGGGGTTGGACTTAATGAAGCACCTCTGAGGCCCTTTCCATTTCCAATTCCTTGAGCTTGTGAAGTAGATAAGACCCAAAGCCCCTTCCAGTTTGAAATCCTAGCAACTGTAAGCTCCTTGAACAGCAGCCCTCTCTTTTTCCTTTCTTTACCTCTTCTGGCACATGATAGGTCCTTAATAAGTGATAGCTGACTGACAAAATCACAGGCAGCTAGAAAGCAATAATACTGAGGTATTTTTGGAGGGAGTCAGAGTTAAGTGACTTGCTCAGGGTCAGCTAGTAAGAACACAGAAACTTAAATCCAGTCCCTTATAATGGGGGTCATGGTCACATTTTTATTGTATCCATACAATACAGGCAGTAGGGGGCACCACAGTGCACAGAGCAGGGGACATGGGGTCAGGAAGATCTTAAGTTCAAATAGCCCAGCTATCTCCTAGCTAGGTGACCTTGGGCAAGTCATGTCACCTTTGCCTACCTCAGTTTCCTCAACTGTAAAGTAGGGATAATAAATCTCATCTTCCTCCCAGGGTTTAAATGAGAGGATCAAATGAGATAATCTTTGTAAAGTGCCTGCCCTATGGTAGGAGCTATATAAATGCTTGTTTCCTTCCTTCTTGTATCTTCTCTAAGATGAGAAATTTAGATTTCACACTATCTAAACTCTCTTCCAGTTCTAATAACTTATGAATATAAAACTTATCTGTCCTATAAAGCATCCCAGATATAGAGATGGAGGGGTCTTTAGACATTACATAATCTTACCTCATGTTACAGATTGAAGGTTGGGACGCCCACAGCACACCACACATCTGCTCAGCCTTTTCCCATGTATTAATCAGTTAGGCTGATTTTTTTTCTCTTCTTTAAAAATGCTGCTCTATGGGATGGCTCTCTGGGTGGGATCTTAAGTGATATATAAAAAAAAATGTCAATAAAATGTATTTTAAAAATATTCTTTATTGTAGAGGGTATCTTTCTGGGAGGGAGAGTGGAGCGACTGAGGAGCAAATTTATGATATGTAAAAACAAAGGATATCAATTTGCACATTGCACACATTTTCAGGCTTTTTTGATGTATTGATTGGTTGTGTTGATTTTTTTTCCCTCTTCTTTTCCTTTTCTTTAAAAACATTGTTTCTGGGGTGCCTTTCTGGCAGGAAACCTTGTAACTTTCCCAACCCCACACAAGTAGTGAGAGCTGAAATTCAAACCCAGTTTCTCTAACTTCAAGCCCAGAATTCTTTCTGTTGTACCCTGCTGCTGTACTACCATACTCTCCTCCCTTCTGATATCCGATATCAGTCCTGCCTTGTTCACCCAAGTTATTTATACTTTTCATCATTTTGCATGAAAATGCTTATTGATGTAGTGATGCATTTTTTAACTTACTTGCATGTATACATACTGTGTCCCATCAGTTGACTCAAGTGCCTTTCTTTTGTTTAATCTTTATATTCCCTTGCATGGAATCATGAAAATTAAAGTGAGCAGAGCCAAGAGAACATTGTATACAGCAACAGCAATATTGCTCACAGAATAATTGTGAATAACTAAGTTATTCTGAGTATTACAAACACTGAAATCAAGTATAAAGGACTTATGAAAGGAGATTCTATCCCCCTCCAGAAAAAGAACTGATACATAGAAATATCCATAGAATGGTTTTATATGTATTTATAAATCTGGGTAAAATGGTGGCCTTCTCTAGTGAAAGCTGGAGAAGGAGTGAGGGGGAGACAGTTTAGAACTTAAAATGGAACAGAAAGATTTTAATTTAATTTAAAAACAAAACCTTTATATCCCTAGTGGCCAACCCAGGTCCTGGAATATAGCAGGTGCTTAGTAAGTGTTTGTTAAATTGGATTGAACTCTGACCCAGTTACCTGGTGCTTCCTTCCTTCTATGAAACCTAAGGTGTGATTAGTCTGGTGCAGTGGAAAGCAACTTGAACTGGGGTGCCTACAACATTATCAGTGGAGACAGCTACAACCAGACAACAATTAAAAGCCAACATTGGAAAATTACAAAGAACAAAGACATAAGAGCAGCTGCCCTCCTCCCCTCTCCTGGGCAGAGGTGAGAGGTCAATTTGTGTGGAAAAGTGGCTGTTTTCAGATTTTCCCCTCTGTGGTTAGGTTGGTTTTGTTGATTGCTTTTTCCTCTTCCTCATTTTCTTTTTTTCCTTAAAAAATTCTTTGTTGCAGAGTGAAGTCAGCAGAGCCAAGAAAGCATATAGACAGTAACTACTGCATTGTGGATGGAAACAGCATCACAAAATAATCAAAAGTGAATGTTCCAAAATTGCAGAGATCAAGGCTGGCCCCAAAGAGAAGAGATGAGGAAATACCACCCTCCCCCCATCCACACCTAGTCCTTGGCTGAAGTTCAAGGCCCACAAGTTCATTCTTTTCAGACTGTTTTGATGTATTGATCAGTTACGTTGATTTTTTTCTCCTCTTTTACTTTTCTTCAAAAATGTTATATGGTACTCTTTGGGAGCTAGAAATCTGAGTGATATAAAAACAGAAGATGTCAACCAAATTTATTCTAAAAATATTCTTTGTTATGGGGGTGACTTTCTGGAAGGGGAAAGGGAGGGGCAGAGGAGAAAATTTGAGTGATATGGAAACAAAGGATATCAAGAAAAATTATTTTTTAAAAAGGTACTAGATTTTGAACACCAAGTTTGATACTATAATGACTTTGGACAAGTGACTTAATCCTTCTGGGCCTTAATCTCCAAATCTGTATCATGAGATTTTACTAGATGACCTCTAAGGGCCTTTCCATGTATAAATCTATGATCTCTCCAATTGCATTATAGTCAGCAAACAGTCTGCTAATCTGCATTCCCTAAAGAAGATACATTGATTAAGGAGTAAGATGTTAGGGAAAGAAGTCAAAATAATCTTTTGGATCTAGTCTGTCAGCCCTGGCTGCAAGGGTAGCTTGCTCCAAAATCAATCCAAATTGCCCTCAATAGAGCAAGACCTATTTTACTTTAAGTAACAGATACATTCCTGTAGAAGAAAGAAATATACCTAGTAAATTACATATATTTTGGGTTTTGGAGGGCAATTTGGGGGTTAATTGACTTGCCCAAGGTCACACGGCTAGTTTTTGTGTTAAGTGTCTGAGGCTGGATTTGAACTCAGGTCCTCCTGACTCCAGGGCTGGTGCTGTATTCATTGTGCCACCTAGCCATCCCAAGTAAATTATATTTTAGTGGCTCAACCTCATGTGAAGGACACCAGAGAAGCTTGTTACGTAATAAAAGTACCCAAGGGATGAGTCCTTTTGTCAAGTAAAAACTGATTGCATTTTTGATATCCTGAGAAAATGAGAAAGTCGTGGCTCAGCCATGGACTAGCTTGGTTCTGACACAATGAGATGATGTTTGTGAAGTGTTTGGCACAGTATCTAGCACATAGTGGGCACTTAATAAATACTTGTTCTTTCCCCTAATCCCTTTTTTTGACCTCTGAAAATTTCCTGCTACTCTCTGGGCCTTAATTTTCCTCATCTACATGCAACAGGGGAGCATGTTCGGATTTGCTCTTCCTAATGGGCAGCTAGATAGGATAGAGCACTAGATGGAATCAGGAAGACCCATCTTCGTGAATTCAAATCTGTCCTCAGACACTTACTCTCTGTGTGACTCTGAGCAGTTCATTTACCTCTGTATGATTCAGTTTCCTCATCTGTAAAATGAACCAGGGAAGGAAATAACAAACACTCCAGGATCTTTGTCAAGAAAACCCCAAATGGGGACATGAAGAGTTGGACATGACTGAAAAGACTGAACAACAGCAAAAATTGTTCATTATATACAACATGCCCAGATATTTCCTGACAGATTCCAATCCACATTGTGGAACATTGGAATTGGTTTGTAGTCACCAAAACACTAGTACTGTATTGATGACCAAGGCCCTTTAATTGCTTTTGGACTTAGGTGAATGAGTACCTAGACAGTGTGATATGTTGGGGAAATCATGACATCCTATCAGGAGTTCCATGTGTGATCAGAGTGGGTAGCAAAGTCCACTGAAAATGCTAGTGGTGGCTACCAGAGCAGTAGGGCTAGACAATGGAGAAGGCTCCTGAAGAAGGATGTAGGCTGGTCATTTTGGTAACCAAGCCAGCCTCAGTATGAGGCACAGAGGAATGTGTGAGTGTTCAATCTGTAGTCAGAGAGTTTACATCCTGGCCCTGCCATTTACTACCTCTGTGACTTTGCGTAAGTCACTTAACTCTCTAGACCTCACAAGTAAGCTCTAGTACTCGCAAGTTAGATGAGTGGGCTGGGCTTTATTCCATCTGAGTTCCCTCTCCCTATTAGAATGTAAGCTCATTATGAATAGAGATTGTTTGATTCTTTATATTGCCAAAGTCCAACGGTGCTTGGTACATAGTAGGCACTTAATATTTGTTTATTGATTAATTGATACCAACTCTAAACCTATGATCAATGAATGAAAAAAAAAAAACCACTTATGTGCCAAAAACTATGGTGAGTGTCAGGGTTATAGATACAAAAAGCAAGACAAACCTTAACCTCAAAGAGTTTGCATAATATCAGACCCTGACTGCAGTCAAGAGAATAGCAGCTGACATTATTTCATTTGATTCTCCCAACTCAGGTACATAGCCATTCCCATTTTATAGCTGTAGTGATGTAACATGTGAGCTTCAGTGTCTTTCTCTGGGTCCCTCAGCAAATAAGAATTGGAGGCACATTTTGAACCCAGATCATCTGTGCTCTGTGCCCTACTTCATGTTTCCTCCCAGGATAACAAACCTCTATGTCTTAGGATTACCTCAGTCTTCCAGAATGGCACAATGAAACCTTATCCCGGTTAGTTCAACTATGAGACTCTATCTCTGAATACCTTATTGTGACTGGGGCCTAAGGAAAAGGTCACGGAATCAGCAACCACCCATGCTACACATTAGGGATTAGGTTGTTTTAATAAGTTGGAAGTCAATGGGAAAGAGTCAAAAACATCAGTAATTCTAGGCATTTCTCCAGGATTGGGACGAGATGTGCCGTTATGCTGTTGGGCAATAATGGCATTGAGAGCTTCTGGCAAATCCTGCCACTCAGACTGTAATTCTGGAAAACATGGGTGTCAATGAACTTTCCCCGTCTCCCATAAATCATAACTACAGATCCACCTCTTTCAGTCGTTCTCCCTATTGTGTGAAAAGGAAAAACTTGCTTGTTTTCATTTAGATTTTATAAGATTGGACATTTTGGTAGGATGTGGAATAAAGACCTTTGTGCCCAGTTTGAACTGTAAGAGGATATGCTTTTAAGCCAATTGCTTTAAAAAAAAAACTTTCAAACCTACAGGATTGAGCAGATGTAACATCAAGATGCTTTATCATATATTCCCAAAGGCACAGAAGTAAAGAAATTTAATGTGGGAGCCCAAATAAAAGGAAAAGTAGGGGAATTAAGAAAAGTCTTCATAATTGTTAGTGTTGGTGTCATAGCCATGGAGGAAATGAGATCCAATTTATCTTCTCCTCTTTCTGCAAATATAAATTTATTTGAATGTTTGTAGTATTCTAATATATTTACACATTTAATCAAGTTTTGATTATTCATATTTATAGAAAGGAACAGGGACTTGGATAATTTACAACATGAGATAATCCATGTATATATTTTATAAGTTTAGAATGCATAGATATATTAATACGTATGCATTTTTGTTTCCTGGTTTGTTGTGCTGAGGGTGGCCTCAGCACACTTCAGTGGATCACTGGGGTGAATTTATGTGAAGTCATAAAAGAAGCTGCCCGAGATGTATTGTGACCTACATTATCTCTGAATCAATGAGACCACAGATCCATTTACATATTATTCATTTGTTGCAGCAGCAGATTCACTTTCATAATAAGGCTTAACTTAGATTATAATTGATGCGTTTGCATTCTTGGTGTCCACAGGAATTATTGTATTGCTATTAAGAATTAACAAAATGGATAAAACACCTGCAAATAAGTGAGAGTTGGCTCTTTATACCCAGATGGGTGAAATCTTATTTCAAAAATATTGTTCTGTGTAACACGGTTATTTCCCTGTCCCACAATTTGTGTCATAGTAACACCTCATTGTTCAACCTAATTTGGTTACGGTGATTTCTGGTCAGTCAATAATCCAGTACAACAAAATCTTTTCCTGATCCCTTTCTTGCAATCTTCATGTCTTTAGAATTTAAGTGTATGATTGTATGTGTTTTGGGTGACAGGAAGAGGAAAGCTGAACTGAGCTTTAATAAGAAAAAAGGCCACTTCCACCTTTCCCTTTTAGCCAGCAGATCAGAAGGTGTGGGAGAAATTGAGGTCTCCAGTCAACAGGGCATTTGATTCTGTTATCATTCAGAAGAGAATTAAGATTCATTTTGGTGATGGTGAAAGGAAGAAGACAGAAATAAGTTTAGAAGAAAAAAAGGTTTCAAGCAATACAGAAAGGGCTTTTTACAACAGATGGGGGGGGGGTAAAGAGGGAATACAGAGTGGGATGAAGGTGAGAGTATAGATAAGAATGGGCTTGTGCCTAGGTGGTAGGGTGTGAATATTGACAATGGTAGATATTAGGACATGGGTGAGACTGAATGGAAGTACAGGCTATACAGGACAGAGTGCTAGGGAACGAAGATGCTGGGATCTTATTATCTAATTGGGGGAGGAGAAGATAAGCT
>NW_027187400.1:21356460-21390082 GCF_028583685.1 Petaurus breviceps papuanus
GGATGAAAAATGAGTCGGGTATGCATATGTGTGTATGTGTGTGGGGGGGTGATTTCCCATTTACCCCTATAGGGTTTAGAGGATTTAGCATCATAGATTTAGATCAGGAGAGGACCTGAGAGGCTGTCTAGTGCAACCTCCTCATTTTTTCAGATGAGGAAAGTGAGACCCAGGAAGATGAAGGGACTTGTCCAAGGTCACACAGGCAGTAGTCTGGATGTGAGATATGAACCCAGCACCTCAGCTCCAGAGGGAGTGCTCTTTATGTTTCAGGAATGTGATTTCTAGCAATTTGACCATTCTGGGGAGTTTAGTAAAGGAGTATTTGATCTGCATTTTTCTGTTGAATGTGTTTGACCAATTGTTCCCATTATACTAGAAGCCCAATGAGAGCAAGCAATATATCTTTTAACACCATGAACTCTAATAGCTCCATACACATTTAATTGTGGAAAATAAGGGAAGAGAAGCCTGAAATTTGGGGAAGGAGAGAGGTGCTTCTGTCTTCAAAAGAAACAGGCCAAATGTTGTGCCTGTCCCGTAGATCTTTCTGCAGGGCACCCTCCTGGTATGTTACAGCTACTCAAGTGTTCCAGGAGGGGAAGAAGTCTGCCAACGTTCTTGCTTCCTCATTTACTGTCCTTGGAATTGAAGATGTAATGAGTCCTTGGTCTAGTTTCATCTTGTCCAGGGAAGATAGCAGCTGTCAAAGGATGGGTGACATGACTCACTGGAGGCGGGGAGGAGGAACTGGGATTGCATGTTGGCGCCGGGACAGAGCAGACACTGGGTGTCTTACATAAGACAAGGTGTAAACACTGTTCATACGGTTAATGTTAATAGGCTCTTGCCATTTCTTCAAGAGATTCTCAAAGAGGCCATAGTTGGTGGGGGGAGCTGCAACAGAAATCAGAGTCAGAATGTGAAATCGTGAATGGAGAATTGGACCCAAGCCCAGGAGGGAGCAAAGGGATAGGGAGGTGGATGCTTCCTTGTGGTTTTCTCAGGTTGAACTGAGACAAACTTGTGATGGGTGTTTAAGACTATTTGGAAGGGAGGAATTTGGTCTGGGAGGTACTGGAAGGAAAGGAGGGGAAGAGAGGGCCAGGCAGCTTCAGGACACACAAGCCCAAGGACCTAGGGCCTAGGAGGAGGAAGCCTGCTTTCTTGGTGGGAGCGCACATCTAGCCTGATCTCTTGAATTCCATTGGACAAACATCTGAGTGCCTACTGTGTGGGAGGCATTGTGCACTCCTGGACACTTGCCAGAGATGTATGCATTCTGCTCTTGGTGAAGTTGTAATTACCCTGCTGGGGAGGAGGAGCTAGTGTGATCAGGGAAGGGCCTTGCATTTCTGTGTCAATTGTAAGTCTTAATACACATTAACTGGAAGAAAAGTGATATTCAGACTGTTCGCTCACCTGATTTTCATTATGGTGAAGCTGGAGAAAGCTGCCCTTGGTCTATAGCTTTGTAGGGGTAAAGTCACTTCCCTGGGACCAGGTGCACTTCTAGAAGAGGGCATTGTGTGGTGGATTCATGGGGTGGAGGGGGGCGGAGTGTGGCCCATACAGCCTCAGCTTGGTATAGGAACATAGATGAGTCCCTGTGTGCTTCTAGAGACAGCCACTTGGCACTGGGAAATGGGGCAAAGAGGGGAAGCACATATACCAGTGCCTCATAGTGCTGTCCCCGAGTCCTTGAATGTGATTTTATTATGAGTGAAACTGTATTGTGACTTTGTCAATTTCAGTAACTCCCCTGGAGTCTGAGGCTGACCTCCCTCCGCCAAACTGCATGTGATAGCAGGGAGAATTTTAACAGGGTTTTAGGGTATTTTGGAACCTTGTGGTCATCTGTACGGGGGGAAATGGATTGGGAAATTACCAAGAAGAGGAAAGTCTGACTTCTCTGGCAGCCACACCAGTTTCTGCCCATTCCAACTACGGATTGGTGGCAAGGCAGGGTTGAAGCCATGCCGGTTGAAGTGGTCATCGTATGTGCTGATCAGATTCCGATGTTTTGGTTCCTCATGGTGGGTCATCAGGTTCTTATATGGTAGGCCCTGAAAGGACAGACAGATCCAGGCATTTTGGGAAGACCAGCTGGGGAATCCCAGACAAGTGATTCTGGAAGGGAAAGGGGAGAGGGTGTGGAGTTAGCAACACAATTTAGGGGTGTTGCCTTCGAGGAACAATTCAGCAGCTTTTCCAACTAATTAGACCCCAAAGCAAGGAAAAGTACACATTAACCTAATTTGTTAATTGGTTTCATTATCTAAAGTTTAAACTAGTCACTTGCTAATACCATCAAATTAGCATTTTGTTCTTTGGGGAAATTTTGATTTTCTTCTTATCTGTAGACTAGACAGCATACTTCTAACATTACTGTCATTTTAGAAGATCAGATTTCATCACTTGTTTACTTAGTAGCATAAATATACTTTCTCTTGATACATATGCTTTTACTATTACTCTACCCTGAAAATTGAACGTAGTCCTAGAAACAGTTATCAAGCTTTATTTAATGTTACAGGTACTTGCCAATTTTTAAGATTCAAGGATTAGAAGCATTTTTGGAAGTTTAGTCACAGTAAAAAAATATACCCATATATAAATTATGGGTAATTTGAAAATGGTTACAACAAGGAGGAGGTAAAGCCAAGAACACATGATTCCTAATACCCTTATGAACCATGCTCAGTAACCTCTTAGCTCCCTTTCAGCTCCATGAGTCTGAGTCTGTTAAAAAGATATGTCTCTTCTCTGGACTCACCTTTAAATATATGGTCTCAAATGACTCTGCAGACTTTGTTTTTCATGTGAATGGACTCTCATTTAATGAATGCCAAGTTAATTCTCTGTTTGGATGTAATTTATGCATGATTAAAATAACAATCAGGATTGCCAGGTTAAATGGACAGTTAACTTAATTCATGTCTTTGTAAGCTGAAATTGCATTGCTTTTGCTATATTCTGATTTATACAAGTTCATCACAAACTCATACTTCTTCAGAAGGGTGAAATATTGAATACCAAGCCTGACATTTATACCATGTTTTTGAACTCGTTACTATGGGAGGAGGCAGAGAGATCTCCATAAATTGTCTTCTGCCACAAAGGTTTTACAGGCTTCCCCAGCTGGAAACTGGAAGAATATTTTCTTTGGTAGCAGTTATTTACTGGGAAAAGAGAGCCATATTTTCCTCCTTCCCTGGAGAGAAAGATTTGCTTAAGTGAGTGAGTTTCCTAAGAAATTCTTCTTGTCCAGAAAATGGACTGCTTTATCAGGAGAATAATCTTGATTTTCATGTAAACCCTGATGTCTGGAGAAGACAGTAAGGTTTGTGTTTTCTATGGTCTGGACATGCCAACTGAGTCCAATATTTCAAATAGTGATTCCATAAATAAGTCACAGTATGTTGCTAAAGAGAGAGAATGGTGATGGGAATGAACTGTTGGATTTCCAAGGTCTATATCACTGGGTGTAACCTGACTTCATTTTTAAGTCCAGGGAAAATGAGCTATCGGGTTTTCACATTGATCAGGATACAAATGCTGATTCGGCACAATGGTACCTTGTAGGAGCAGACTGAGAAGGCCCATGAGAAGGACAGAAATGTGGATAACAAAAGACCTCCTCACTGGGAAGGCCAAAAAAGATTCCCACCATCCCCTTTGGGGATGCTGGTGGTATTCTACCAAGAAAAAGGATCGAATCATTCCTGTCCAATGATTTTGTGTTCTTTTCCATCAGTAATGCTTAAGGTAGAATCAGGGCAATATTTGGTATAAATAAGCAAGGTAGAGGTCTGAGGAAAAGAAGGGAGATTAATGGGAATGAAAGGCTTAGGTTTAGGTAGGTTTAGGTTCTGCCTGAGGTCAGAGATCAGATTGAGCCTGGTTCACTTCAGTTCAACAAACATTTATTAAGTTCCTGCTATGTGTTATACACTCAGCTGGTTCTAGAGATACAAAAATAAAAACAAAATAATCCCTGCCTTCCAGAAGCTTACCTGCTAGAAGGAGTGGGTAGAAGAAGAAATATTGCAAATGTACAAATTACATACAAAAAAATTTCAAGAGGGAGAAAGTAAATAATTGGAGATGTCTCATGTAAACACCTGAGCTCTGCTTCGAAGGAAACTCAGGATTTTATGAGGGAGAGGCAAAGAAGGAGCATATTCTAGAAAGGAGTGACCCCTGGAACAAAGACATGGAAGCTGGAGACGGGAATGTCATGTACATGAAAGTCTATAGGCTTTTTATGAAGGGCAGCAATGTAAAATAATACTGGGAAAAGTGTGACTTAGGCTTATCAGTTTGGCAGTGTTATAAAGGAAGGATTGTGGAAAGGATTCTGAAAGACAGAAGCAGGAAGACCTAATTAGGGAGCTGGTGCAGTAGTTAAAACAAGAATCATAGAATCATGTGAATTCAGACCTTAACAGCCATTGAGTTGAACCCATACCTGGCAGCATATCCTGACTGCAACATTCCTGGCAGATGCTCCTCCAGCCTCCTGAAGTCCTACAGCAAGGAGCTGCCTCCCACCTCCTAAGGTAGCCCATTTCACTTTGGGTGGCTGTAATTATTGGTACATTTTTTTCAAGTCTAACCTAAATTCAGCTTCCTGTCTTTTCCTCTTACTTGTGTCCTCTGGGGCCAAACAATCAGCTTAATGTCTTTTCTGTTGGACAATTGAAGACAACTCAGAAGTCTTCTGTCGAGTTTTTTGTCTCCAGCATTTTCCTAGAGTGATCTATAGGAGGAAAGTGAGGCCCTTTGCTCTTTTGGTTAGACTAAGTAGGACTTGTTCTTGATGGAACCAGGTTGACTCTTTGTCATCACTGCTTCTTTTCCTAAATGTTTAGTAAGACTCTCTTTAATAATACATTCTGGAATTTTTCAGGAATCACGTTCAGTTTCCCTGGTCTTCAGACCAAAGACCTTCTCTTCTCCTTTTTTGAAGATCAGAAAATTTGCCTTTCTTTAATCTTATCTCTCTCATTCGTTCTCCAAAATCTTTCTTTCCCAAGTGACTGTTAGTGACCCAGCAGACACATCCAATATTGTGTTCAGTACCTGAGCAGGAATTATCTAGGCCAGATGTCTTGAATTCATCAAGGGCACTTTGGTCTTCTCTACTAGTATTTTGTCTAGATTGTGTATCGACTTTTTGTTCTGTTCTTTCTGATTCAAAAGTCATCCTTCTTGGATGAAAATAGAAGCAAAATGAATATTAGGTTTCCTTAAGATGATTATTATCTTGTCTCATTTCTTTCTTTTCTTCCTTCCTTTCTCTTTCTTTCTTTCTTTCTTTCTTTCTTTCTTTCTTTCTTTCTTTCTTTCTTTCTTTCTTTCTTTTTTCTTTCTTTCTTTCTTTTTTTCTTTCTTTCTTTCTTTTTCTTTCTTTTTTTTTTGCTGGAGGGCAGTTGGGGTTAAGTCACTTGCCCAAGGTCACGTGGCTAGTTTTTGTGTTAAGTGTCTGAGGCTGGATTTGAACTCAGGTCCTCCTGACTCCAGGGCTGGTGCTCTATTCACTGTGCCACCTAGCCACCCTGTCTCATTCATTTCTTACAGCAGCCCTCTCTCTTATTTTAAGCCAGTGCCCAGAACAGAGTGAGTCAATCAGGAAATACTTATTAAATGATTACTACAAGCCAGGCACTGTGCTAAGAATTGGGGATACCAAAAAGGGACAAAAGACAGTCCCTGCTCTCAAGGAGCTCACAGTCTAATGAATGAGACAACAACAAACAAATAGGTACGAACGAGCTATGTAAGATTAAGTGGGGGTGGGGAAGGCTGGAAGAAAACACAACCATGAGATGCATACGGAAAACAATGCAAAGTAACTCTGTAATACCCGGGGACAATGACTTATCTCAAGTTTTAGAATTTTCATAGCACAGGGAGTTTGCACACAGGACACACTTAACAAAGAAGGAATACATAAGTTAATTATAAGAGAATATTTTGAATATATTTTAATTGTGGCCAAGTGGGTTTCAAGAGAATAGGTGGTTTCCTTTTTTTTTTCTTTTTTCCTTTTTAAACTTTTTTTTGGCTGGGCAGTTGGGATTAAGTGACTTGCCCAAGGTCACAAAGCTACTAACTATTAAGTGTCTGAGGCTGGATTTGAGTCCTCCTGACTCCAGGGCTGTGCCACTTAGCCACCCCTGCTTTTTTTTTAATTGATAAGATTTTATTTCCTTGGACTTATTTTGAATATGTAATTGGAAGCATAGTTAGTCAATTGGTTTTGGACTGTGTTTTGCAGCGTTTCTTAAACTGTGGTTCATTGAAATCTGATGATCTGTGTTGCATTAATAGGTATTCTTTGAGAGCTCTTCAGTTTTAGCAATATTTTCCCTCCAAAGTATTAAGTATGAAATGATATATGTTTCCAAAGGAGCACAGTAAGTAAAAAATGGTGACTTGGATTTGTGCTTTTTGAGGCATTCACATGGGGGATCCTGTGGGTTGTTTTGACAGATTAAAAGGAGGAAAGAAGACACAATTTAAAAAGGAATATGCAAGTGTGCCTTTTGCAGCGTGGTTTAGAAATGGGTGATCCAGACATAGAGTCAAATGTGTGAAGGTGTGGAGGCTCTTTGAGGGAGAGAGTCAAGTTGGGAGAGTATACAAGGAGTGAAAGGTAAAAAGTATGAGATGTGAGGATTGTGGATAATATTTCCTGTCCACCATTCTGCTGATAGGATAGGAATCAGGAAGACCTTAGTTCAAATCCAGTCTCTGATATTAGCTATGTGACTTTGAGCAAGTCACTTCACTTCTGTTTGCCTCAGTTTCCTCAACTGTAAAATGAGGATAACAAGAGCACCTACCTCCCAGGGTTGTTGTAAGGATGCCCTTAGCCCAGTGCCTAACACACAGAAGGTACCATATAAATGCTAACTATAGATGATGATGATGATGCCAGATCATCATCATCTATTTCTACCGCTGCTCAGTGGAAAGGGTAGCCAGAGAGCATGTATCATCAGGGGTGGGGGTAAGTTTCAGCAATTGCTAAAAGGAGAAAAGTATGATCAGGTGTGAGTATGCTCATCCCTGAGTGGAAGGCACCCCTCCTCTTCCCAAAGGCATTGGGAGATCAGGAGACAAGCACAGCATGGAAGAGATGGAAGGCATATGGTGACATAGGAAGCCCTGTTTCACTTCTCTTCCTTTTGAAGCTTGGAGATTCGGCAGGAAATGGTGCAACAGGAGATGGAAGTTGAACCTGGCAGCAGATGAGCAGGGGTGAGAATGCTCATCACAGAGTGGAAGGTGCCAATGCTTTTCTCAGAGGAGCCTGGACACTGACAGGGTTGGAGACAAGTGGTAGAGGATTTGGAATGCCCATGGTCACATGGTCAGGTGGGAGGCACTTTTTCTGATGACCACTCAGCTGATGTGGAGTAAAATTCTGGTTTGGGGGTTAGAGCATCTGTCCTGAAATCCTACGCTGCCTTTTACTAGTAGTATGACCATGAGTAAGTCACTTCACTTGTCTCAGGGTCTTGGTTTCCTTATCTCTAACAATCCCCGGTAAGGTCCCTGCTGGCTCTAAATAATATGATTTGAAACTGCTTTCACAGTATCAAAAGCATCATCTATTTCTTCTTCCTGTCCCTATTTCTCTGTCACCCTCTTGAAGTTTGTTTTTCTTTGACAGTTACTTCCTCTTCATTGACCTATCCACCAAAACTGTGAGATTGGGTCTTTGTAGGATCCTAGGGCAGGGAAAATCCTGAAGGAAGGGCTTTACCTCATCTGTCTCTGTATTTTCAGGCAAGATAATTTTGAAGTCACCCAGAACATGGATGAGAATTTAGTTTTGGTAAGAGCCACTGAGGCAGAGTTCCCTTCATCCTAACCCAATTGGGTTTTTTAGAAAAGAGGAGAAATGTATTGGAGTGCTGAAGGAAGATTCAACAGATTCAACAGCACAGATCCTTGTGCTACCACTGAACCTCAATGTGACCTTGGGGAAATCACCAACCTTCCCTGGGTTCTGGTCTATGTAAAATGAGAGAATCAGAACTCTTGCTTGTGACTTGTGATCGTAAAGTGTTGTTGGTCTGAACCACCAGCCTTCTCAATCTTCCTTTTCTTTGCTAGACAGTGCTCCTTATGTACATCACCTCATCTCTCACCTTTACTTTTGCACAGGCATGGAATTTGCCCCATTCAAGGCACTCCCTCCCTCCCCACCCCTGCATCTTGGGAATTCCTCGCCTTCTCAGAACTCAATTCCAGCAGCATCTATCACGTGAGGCCTCTCATTTGCCCCGTAGCAGCAAGCACCCTAGCATACCCAGGATGACTGCTAGCACAGGTTCTTAGATCTGCTTTGCTAAAGGAAAGCAACTCAAAATGGATTAACAATCTTACTTTAACCAAACATATGTCATTTACCTACTTCAGGGGGAAAAGTCAGCACCCTGAACTTCAGAGAATACAAACAGAAGTTACAAGCAGACAAAAAAAATACAGAGAAACATACCAGCAGACAGGGCTTCCAGCTTTCTGACCATTACATCCACACCTCGTTAGTTACCAGAGAGGGAAGCTCCAACATATGGGTTTTCAAAGCCATGGGGCTCAACGGCTGCCCAGAGTCTCATCTGGCCAAATCACACAACTCTTCCCAAAGTAAGCCCCAAAGCAAAACCTCACATCAGGGTATATATGGGCTTCTCCTGGGTCAGAGACCATCACAACCCTCTTGACCCACTGCCCAATCACAAAGTAACAAGGTGTTGCGGAAAAACAAGCCTCCTGCCACAGGCTCCATGTGACCACATTCAGCCTATTAGGGGGAAGAGTATATTTTCAAATCAGGGAAGGTTCTCAAATTCACTTAAGCCTATCAAGGGGCAGGGAAGATCTTCAGATTTCCATTCCCATTACAGCCCCCAACTACTAGTCCCTCTCTTCTCCATGGCTTTGATTTGTTTTCTACTTACTCATGCATGTACATATTTTCCCTATAGAATACAAGCTTCCTATACTCTGTAGAATAGGGCAGAGATGGTTTCCCTTTTTCTGTTTGCATCCTCTGTACCTAGCATAGGATCTACCCAGAGAGGTACTTAATAAATGCTTATTGCTAGTTAATGACTCAAAGAATACTGTTCATTTAAGAACAAACACTTACTGGATATTGAACAATGAACCTGAACTCTGGATGAAATACACAGTTAGGTAAGACATAGCCAGCTGTGCTTATATGGAACACACAGTCTTTAGAACTTAAATGCTGACTTTTACTTTTACAATAAAAAAATTGTATTTGTATAGCACTTGACATTATTGATAAGTTGCTTTCACACATATTCTCATTATACACTTAAATGATAATTTTAGGTTTTCTGAGATTTTTTCTGATGAGGACTCTGTGTCAGTCTTAGCAGGGGTAGAGAATCTGTGGCCTTGAGGCCACATGTAGTCCTCTAGGTCCTCAAGTGCAGCCCTTTGACTGAATCCAAATTTCACAGAAGCAATCCTTTTATTAAAGGGATTGGTTCTGTGAGGTTTGGATTTAGTCAGAGGGCCTACTTGAGGACCTAGAGGGCCCACATGTGGCCTCAAGGCTTCAAGGAAACTTCAAGGTTCCCCACCCCAGGAAGAAAGCCTTTATCAAGGTCCTAAATATGTGAAGGAGAGGAAAAAGCACCAGCTTTGGAGTAAGAAACACCAGGTTCAAAGCCTACTTATAATGTTTACTCTCTGTGTGACATTGGGCTAAGGCACTTAAACTTGCTGGACTTCAGTGAGCATGTTGGACTAAATGCCTGCTAAGGGTGTCTTCCAGCTGTGATCCTGTGATTCGAACAGCAGAGCTGGGCAATCCTAGGTCCAGAGATTCCAAATCCAATACCCTTTTCACTACACCATGTTGAAGAACTTGTGTCTATCCACTTTTAATCTTTCAGAGCACTTTCTCAAAACCCTGTGAAGTAAGTAATACTATTATACCCCCTCTTTGGGGGGTGGAGCCAAGATGGCAGAGTATAAGCACAAACTTGGCATGGGCTCCCACTTCAATCACTTCCAATACATGTAAAAAATTACTCTAAACAATATTTAGAACTATAGAACCCACAAAGAGACAGAGAGAAACAAATCTCCTGCTGAAGGAAGCCCAGCAGGCCTACAGGAAGGGTCTATCACACCAAGCTGGGAGCCCAGTGCAGTCTGGCATGAGCCATGAGTTTCCAGCCCCAGGGTGGCCCCAACCAGCAGTGGCCAGAACAGTCTTTAGGAGAGTGAATCATCAGCAGCTGTGGCAGTTTCCAGACTTCTCAACCCATAAATGCCAAAGACAAAGTCAAAGGTCAGGTGTAGAAATCTATTGGAACAGGGGGGACTGAATAGAATGGTCTGGCCCCTGCCCCCAGAGTGAGAAGCGGCCAGAGGTGAGGCAGCCTTACAGCCACCACCATGTGACTGCTTCCAGAGCTCCTGGCCTGCAGACTGTAGAGGGACCAAGTGAGCATTCAGAGGGTCATCACTCTAGCTTTGACCTGCTTGGATCCAGATCACGGTCTTGGGTGGTGGTCCTGGGGTGTGTGACCAGTGAGCCAGAGCTTGTGGGGGCTGTAGAGAGGGCACCATCCTAATAGCTATGGCAGCTGCAAAAATACCCAGAAATTTGTGGGACATAGCTCTCTCCATTCTGGAAGCAGAGCTCTACCATGGCAAAGAGTTCAAAAGTCAAGTAATTGGCTGCCAATATGACCAAGCAATGGAAGCACAATACTCAGTTTTGGTGGGTAGGTAATTCTTGGTTTTAGTCCTAGATCCTTTGACCTCCTGAATATCATATTCCAAGGCCTTTGATCCCTTAATGTAGAAGCTGTTAGGTCTTGTGTTATCCAGATTGTGTTTCTACAATACTCAAATTGTTTCTTCCTGACTGCTTGCAGTATTTTCTCTTTGACCTGGGAACTCTGCAATTTGGCTACAATATTCCTAGGAGTTTTCTTTTTGGGATCTTTTTCAAGAGGTGATTGGTGAATTCTTTCAATTTCTGTTTTGTCTCTGGTTCTAGAATATCAGGGTAATTTTCCTTGACAATTTCTTGAAAGATGGTGTCTAGGTTCTTTTTTGGATCATGGCTTTCCTGTAGTCCAATAATTTTTAAATGATCTCTCCTGTATCTATTTTCCAGGTCAGTGGTTTTTCCAATGAGATATTTCACATTGCCTTCTATTTTCTCATCTGTTTGGATCTGCTTTATAGTATCTTGATTTCTCATAAAGTCATTAGCTTCCAATTGCTCCAGTCTAATTTTGAAGAAGTTATGCTCTTCAGTGAGTTTTTGAAGTTTCTTTTCTGTCTGGCAAATTCAGCTTTTTAAGGCATTCTTCTCCTCATTGGCTTTTTGAGCCTCTTTTGCCATTTGAGTTAGTCTATTTTTTAAGGTGTTCTTTTATTCAGTGTATTTTTGGGTCTCCTTTAGCAGGCTGTTGACTCGATTTTCATGATTTTCTTGCATCATTCTCATTTTTCTTCCCAATTTTTCCTCCACTTCTCTTACTTGATTTTCAAAATCCTTCTTGAGCTTCTCCATGGCCTGTAAGCAATTCATATTTTTCTTGGAACTTTTGATGCAGGAGTTCTAACTTTGATATCTTCCTCCCGCTCCATGCCTTGATCCTCTTTGTCCCCCCAAAAGAATTCTATTGTCGATTTGTACTTCCATTGCTTGCTCATATTGGCAGCCAATTACTTGACTTTTGAACTCTTTGCCATGGTAGAGCTCTGCTTCCAGAATGGAGAGAGTTATATCCCACAAATTTCTGGGTATTTTTGCAGCTGCCATAGCTATTAGGATGGTGCCCTCTCTACAGCCCCCACAAGCTCTGGCTCACTGGTCACACACCCCAGGATCACCACCCAAGAGCATGATCTGGATCCAAGCAGGTCAAAGCCAGAGTGATGACCCTCTGAATGCTCACTTGGTTCCCCTACAGTCTGCAGGCCAGGAGCACTGGAAGCAGCCATGTGGCAGTGGCTGCAGCCACTGCACCTCTGGCTGCCTCTTGACCTGGGGGCAGCAGCCCAACTGCACTCCCCTGTTCCCAACAAAGTTCTACACTGACCTTTTACTTTGTCTTTGGCATCTGTCTATTGAGAAGTCTAGAAACCACTAAAGCCTATGGTGATTTACTCTTGTGAAGTTTGCTTGAGCCACCGCTGCTGGTCGGGGCTGCCCCTATGAACAGAAAATTTGACTTTCAAATACAAGAAGAGAAGCATGAGAAGGTAAACAGGAAAAAGAAATCATAAGGAACTTATTAGAGTTGAACTATCTACATTCCTACATGGAAAAATGGTAATTGTAACTCATGAGACTTTTCTCAGTATGAGGATAGTTAAAGGGAATATATATGTATATATACATACACATATATATATACATACATTCATATATGTATGTATAGGAGGGTGTATGTGTATATAAATATGTATGTGAGTGTGTACATAGAGGGCACAGGATGAGTTAAAAATGAAGGGATGATATCTAAAAAATAAAATTAAGAGGTGAGAGAGGAATTTCTTGGGAGAAGGAGAAAGGGAGAGATACATTAGGGTAAATTATCTCATATAAAAGAGGCAACAAAAAACTGTAACAGTGGAGGGGAAGAGCAGGAAGGTGAAAAGGAATGAGACAACCTGATTCTCATTGAATTTGGCTTAAGGAGGGAATAACATACACACTCAGTTGGGTATCTTACCCTACAGGAAATAGGGGGGTAGGGGATAAAAGGGTTGAGGATAGAAGGGAGTGTAGATTGGGGGAGAGGGCAGTTAGAAGCAAACACTTTTGAAAATGGATAGAATCAAAGGAGAAAATAGAATAAGTGGGGGGCGAATAGGATGAAGGGAAATATAGTTAGTCTTTCACAATATAACTACTATGGAAATGATTTTGGTAACTACACATGTACAATCTATATCGAATTGCTTGTTTTCCCAGCAGGGGTGGGTAAGGAGGGAAGAAGGGAAAAAATCTGGAACTCAAAGTTTTAAAAACAAATGTTTAAAAATTTGTTTTTTACATGCAACTAGGAAATAAGATAAACAGGTACTGGGGTATAGAAACCCATCTTGCTCTACAAGAAAGTTAGGAGGTTATGGGGGAGGATATAAGGGAGAACAGATTGGGGAAATGGGTATTCAGTAGGCTTGCTGTTTTTGGGTGGGGATAGGGGAAAGACGGGGAGAAAAAAAATTGTAACTCAAAATCTTGTGGAAATTAATGTTGAAAACTAAAAATAAATTAATTTTAAAACATACTATTATACCCATTTCTCAGAGGAAGAAATTGAAACTCAAGAGATTAGATACCTTACGTAAGCTAATAATGATGTTTATGCCTGCAGTAAACAGTGTTTTGAGGGTAGGCAGTCTTTGAAGCTCAGGTGTTATTACTGCCCACTTGTTTACAATCATCAGTTTCTGTAATCATTGACCAACCATCTGAATCCTTCGTCAGGCTGAATGATGTCAGAGCAGTTTCCTGCTATTAATGTGGACTTTATTGAGAGGGGTTCTGGTGTAACTGAAAGGGGGCTGTACTTGAAATAAGCAAGAGTGGGTTTCAGTCCTGAGTCCACTACTTAGATGAGCATGATTGTGAGCCAGTCACTTTACTTCCTGAGTTTCAGCTTCCTCATTTATGAAATGGTGAATTATCACTTCATATTATCTAAGGTTTTGAGGGGTGGGGTGGTGATTAATATTTTATAAACCTTAAAGTGCTGTAAAATTGTGAATTACCACAATATGTTAGTAATATTATTGCCAAACAACGTTTGTCAAGAATGCATCTTGTAAGAGTAGGCCTGTACTCTAATAGTGAAACATTAGGGGACTCATCTCCCCAAAAAGCCCATTCCATTTTTGAACAACTTTAATTGTGAGAAAGTTCTTCCTTATGTTAAGCTGAAATCTGTGTCTTGGAATTTTACCCACCTATTGCTGGAGCTACATGAATAATCCTTCTTTTCCACGAAAGCCCTTCCAACATCTGAATATATCTTTTCCTTTAGGACCAGTGTAGATCTCAGATCCTAAGGTTTTGGGAATAGTTTCCCACTCCTGAATTTTTTCATTGCACTTCATATAAGCATCTTATTTCCACTCATTCTTATTTGTTATTACAGTTATCTGTATGCATGTCAAATATCTCCTCTGATCAATTATAAACATGTAGAGTTCAGCATTTTATCTTTGTATCTCCTTCTTCTGGGAGAGAGCCTTGAACATACTTGGTGCCCAACAAATGTTGAGTTAGATCCATTCATTCCCCATTTTACACTCCAGGAAACAGATTATTAGGTGACTTGACCAAGGTCATTCATAAGTTAGTAAGTGGCAGAGCCAGGATTCAAAATCAATTTTTCTGACTTAAAATACAATGCTCTTTTCGTGATACCACCTGTCACATAAAAGTAGAAAGGACCCTCTGTGTAGTAGGGAGTTAGACTAAATGAACATTTGAATTTCATCCCAACTCTAAATTGTGTTGTTATATTATTTTATGACTAATTATATATATTTTTAGATCCCTTATCAGTCTGAAATTCTTTAATTCTAGTAAATAGTTCCTACCATCTAACAGTAATGTTGACATTTTAGTCTTTTTCCAATGACATGCCAGATATGAAAATTTATAGACTATTAGCTTATCAATATCCTATTTGAAATGATACTAGGGTAGCAAAGTGGCACAGTGGATAGACACCTTCCTGAGTTCAAATCCAGCCTCAGCCACTTACTAGTTCGTGACCCTGGGCAAGTCACTTAACTCTGTTTGCCTCATTTTACTTATTGGAGAAGGAAATGGCAAACCACTTTAATATCTCTGCCAAGAAAATCCCAAATGGGGTCACAAAGAGTCAGATATGACTGAACAACAACAGCAAAAAACAAACAACTTATATAGCCCTTGAAGGTTTATAAAGAACTTTTCATGTGTCATATTGTAGGCATAATTTATATTTTATTTCTTTATGTGAAATATACCTAAAAGGAGGCACATGAATAAGCTGGAGAGCATCTAGGAGAAGGCAACCAAGATGACCTTTCACTCACGTTGTATGAGGTTTGCTTGTGGGAAATGGATGATATTTAGACCAGAGAAGACTAGACATAGGGGAATAGCATAATTTGTCTTCAGATATTTAAAGAGTTACAGTGTGAAAGAAGGAATAATCATGTTTTGCTGGTCTATATTAGGGATCTGGGCCTGTGTCTTATATCCCTCGACTGCCCAGAACCCTGGGAAATGGTTAAATTGCTATTCTTCTTACCTCAATTCTTCTCATATGATACCATTTTGTTATATGATCTACTTTGTGTTCTGGGAACCGGACAAAGTCCTTTCGGAATGTGCTCTGGAAACTTGGTTTTGAAGTTTTGATGAACTGAAAAAGATCAGAACATTTGTTCAGAATATGTGATCTCCTTCTTCTGACACTTCCTTCTAACAAACACAAAAAGTTGCCGTGACAGGAGATATTCTTTGGCGTGTCCAGAATCCAGGTTTCATCCTGCTTCTCTATTAGTGTTATCAATAGGTGTAAATCAGGAGTCTAAGGACACATAACACAAAGCAGATGTTGGTAACATTTGACCAGGGTTCACCATCTGGTCTTTTTTATTCCCTCTTTCTTCTCTTATCTCTTCTTACTTAAAAAAAAAAATTTTCTTTTCTTTTTACCCTGTTACTCCTCTCCTGCACAGACCTTAGGCCTCCTAGGGGCATCCTTGACCATTGTTTAGGGTTGCTGGTCATTTGCAGATTCCTCTTGAGGGGCCATATTCATTGTCCAGCCAAATGTTTCCTTTCTTTCCTGGTTCTTGTGAACCCATGCACACTCAGCTCCTCTGTAGCAAAAGGTAATCTAGGTTATCAGGACCTTGGTATCACCTCAGACCAACCTTTTTACCTTTCACACTTTTATTTCTCATCTTTTTTTTCACAGAACATCTGCCTCCCCCATAACATATCTGTATCTGTTGAAAGTGTCACTACCTTCTTCTGAGTCATCCAGAGGGTCAGCTGCATGGCACTGAAGTAATTTTTGGCTCCCTTCCTTTCCCTTACTTCACTCATCAGGTGACAAGTCTTGTCATTTGTCCTTTCCTTTTGACCTCCATTATAATTCTTCTTATTCAGTTCCTTTTTTCTACTTATCAAGCGATTGTTATAACCTTTTCATCAATCTTCCTTGGTCCAGTCTATCTCTTCTCCCATATATCCTTCACACCACAATTTGTGTAGTATTTCTTACTCACTACAGTGAGTGGTACGGGAGAAAGTACACTGGCTTTAAAGCCAAGAGACATCAAGTCTGGTGCTTATTACTTTGGTGACCTTGGGCAAATCTATTAACCTCTCTGGGCCTTAGCTTCCTCATCTGTAAAATGAGATGGTTGGACCAGGTGGTCTCTGAGATCCTTTCCAAGTCTCGAGTTCTGATCCTATGAGCATGTTATTATTCCTCTACTCCAGAACCTTTTGGGGCTGTTCATTCTTTATCAAGGGAAGTTGAAAACCCTTCTTCCTGGAAGTAAGTACCCTACATATAAGAAAAGAAACTCATTGGACTAGTGATTTCACTGGTGTAGGGAACTGCCTGGAGAGGAAACTCCCTCTACAATGTAAGTTAGCACCTCCTGTGTAATTTTGAGTCTTAGCCCTGAGAGTGACCTGTCTAGCATCACACAGTCAATATAGATCAGAAGGACTTGAGACCAAGTCTTCCTGGTTTTGAGGATGACCCTCCATTCTCTATGCCATTCTGACTCTCACTAACACACAACAAGCACTTACAAGCTCAGCAATTGTTTCAGCCTTCCCCCACCCCCTCCCTTCACCTCCCTGAGCACCAGCTTCCTCAGTCCTTTCAACTTCAGTAAGTTTTATCTTTAGCCTATTTTAGGCCCTCCTGCCCTCAGGATTTGGACTAAGTTCACTGGCAACTACCCCTGTGGCCAGAGTTCCTAATTACAGCTTAACTTCAAGAATAGCATGAAGTCTCTAATTTCATATTTTTATCTTTAGGGACAGGAATCATTCCCTGAATCTCTTGGTCTGTAAAAGGTTTAAAATACACACATTAATATATACCTTTCACAGACTACATATGATAACCTTTCTCTCTTGTATTCCTTTTCTCCCCCTTAGCTGCTTACCTTTCTTCTCTCTTCTCCCCAGTTTCCAACAAGCACTCTAGTTGAAAACTTTGGTTCAATTCTCCAACTGGGAGTAGACCATGACTGCGGGGAGGCTGGAAGCATAACAACAATTTGCCCCAAGTGTCCCAGACCCTGAGATCTGGGACAAAATTAGCAACAGCATTAAATTGTACCACTTTATTTAAGCGTTTGTGATGGTACCGAAGGGCTTCGCTATGGTTTTATTTTTTCCCACTTTCTTTCCTAAGAAGGGACCATGGATTTAAAATTCCCTGTGATATCACTTCCTCCTTTACAGGGAGAATCAAAAATGGTGTTGAATGCTCCTTTGTTTACTGGTCTCCATGACAACAGACTCTGACTACACCTAAGTTTAAAAAGAGAACTGCTGATTCTACTGGAGCAAAAGAACAATTCGTTTTTAATCTCCCTCCAGAATACAAGGCTCAAGAGGTCTGATTTCTCTATTGTAGTGCTCATAATATTAAAATCTCCCTTGTTGAAATTTATTGCTAGTGTAGATCCGAGGTTATTATAATGGGCTATATTAAAACTCTTCTTTGCCAGTTTATCTTAGTTCTGAAATACTAGGCTCTGCCCTTGCCCTGAAGGTATGCAAATAAAAGTCCTATCATGTGGTTGATTGGATAGAGTGCTGGAGTTGGAGCCAGCAGGACCTGAGTTGAAAGTCCAATTCCAACATTAATAGCTTCATGGCCATGAGCAAGTCACTGCCTTTCTGGGTCTCAGTTTCTGCCTCTGAAAAATGGAGGCAATAATATCTGTAGCATCAACCTTACAAGATTGTTGTAAGGTTCAAATTGTATGGTGTATGAAAAGAGCTTTCAGGGACATATAAAGAGTTAAGGAGGGGCGGCCAGGTAGCACAGCAAGTAAGAGCACCGGCTCCAGTGTTGAGAAGACCTGGAGATCGAATCCTGGGCTCAGACACTTAGCACCCACCCAGAAACACCTGGCCGTGTAACCTTGAGCAAGTTACTTAACCCTAATTGCTTAGGGGTGGCCAGGTGGCTCAGCGAGTAAGAGCAACCCGTTGGGACGACCTGGAGATCAAATCCCGGGCTCAGACACTCAGCACCACACCCAGAAATAACTGGCTGTGTAACCTTGAGCAAGTTACTTAACCCCGATTGCTTAAAAATATTAAAAAAAAAAAAAGAGTTAAGGAGATGAATAGAATTTTAGAAAAGGTAGATATGGTAGACCCCTGGAGAAAATTGAATGGGGATAAAAAGGAATATACTTTTTTATCAATGATACATGGCACATACACAAAAATTGACCATGTACTAGGACATAAAAACCTCTCAATCCAATGCAGAAAGGCAGAATATTAAATGTCTCCTTTTCAGGTCATGATGCAATAAAAATTATGTGTAATAAAGGGCCATGGAAAAATTCATTGGATACTAAATAATCTAATGCTAAAGAATGCGTGGGTCAAACAATAAATCATAGAAACAATCAATAGCTTCATTCAAGAGAATGACAATAATGAAAGACACCAAAACTTATGGGAAGCAGAAAAAGTGTTTCTTAAGGGAAGATTTCTATCTCTGAATCGTTACATGAATAAAATAGAGAAAGAGGAGATCATAATTGGGCATGCAACTGAAAAAGCTAGAAAAAGAACAAATTAAAAATCCTCAATTAATTACCAAATTAGTAATACTTAAAACCAAAGGAGAGATTCATAACATTGAAATTAAGAAAACTATTGAACTAATAAATAAAATTAAGAGCTGGTTTTATGAAAAAAAAAAACTAACAAAATAAATAAGCCTTTGGTTAATTTGATTAAAAAGATAAGAAAACCAAATTACCAGTATCAAAAATGAAAAGGGTGAATTCACCACCCAAAAAGAGGAAATTAAAACAATAATGAGAAACTATTTTGCCCAACTG
This sequence comes from Petaurus breviceps papuanus, assembly GCF_028583685.1. Taxonomy (NCBI): domain Eukaryota; kingdom Metazoa; phylum Chordata; class Mammalia; order Diprotodontia; family Petauridae; genus Petaurus; species Petaurus breviceps. The sequence continues at coordinate 21,375,613 of NW_027187400.1, forward strand.
TATGCCAATAAATTTGACAATCTTAGTGAAATAGATGAATATTCACCAAAATATAAATTGCCCAGATTAATAGAAGAGGAAGTAAAATACTTAAATAACCCCATCTCAGAAAAAGAAATTGAACAAGCCATCAATGAACTCCCTAGGAAAAAAATCTCCAGGTCCAGATGGATTTATAAGCAAATTCTATCAAACATTTAAAGAACAATTAATCCCAATACTATATAGACTATTTGGGAAAATTGGCAAAGAAGGAGTCCTACCAAATTCTTTTTATGATACAACTATGGTACTGATACTTAAACCAAGAAGAGTCAAAACAGAGAAAGAAAATTATAGACTCATTTCCCTAATGAATATAGATGCAAAAATTTCAATTAAAACATTAGCCAAAAGATTACAGCAACTTACCATGAGAATAATACACTTTGATCAGGTAGGGTTTATACCAGGAATTCAGGGTTGGTTCAATATTAGGAAAACTATCAGTGTAACTACCAGCAACAAAACTAACAGAAATCTTATGATTATCTCAGTAGATACAGAAAAAGCTTTTGACAAAATACAACACCCATTCCTATAAAAACACTAGAGAGCTTAAGAATAAATGGAGTCTTTAGAATGATAAATAGCATCTACCTAAAACCATTGGCAAGCATTATGTAGCGAGGATAAGTTAGATGCATTTCCAATAAGATGAAACAAGGTGTGAAACAAAGATGTCCATTATCACCACAGTTACTCAGCATGGTACTAGAAACATTAGTTTTCCCAATAAGAGAAGAAAAAGAAATTGAAGGAATTAGAATAGGCAAAGAAAAAACTAAGTTATAACTTTTTTGCAGATGATATGATGATATACTTAGAGAATCCTAGAAAATCAAACAAAACACTACTTGAAATAATAAATAGCTTTAGTAAAGTTGCAGGATATAAAATAAACCCACACAAATCACTGGCATTTCTATATATGACCAACAATGCCCAGCAGCAAGAATAGGAAGAGAAATTCCACTTAAAGTTAATGTAGACATTATAAAATATTTGGGAATCTGCCTGCCAAAACAGGAACTATATAAACACAATTACAAAACACTTTTCACACAAATAAAGTCAGGTCTAAATAATTGGAAAGACATCAGTTGCGTGTGGGTAGGCCGAGCTAATGTAATAAAAATGACAGTTCTATCTAAATTAATTTATTTATTCGGTAGCATACCAATCAAATTACCAAAATTTATTTTATAGAGCTACAAAAAACATAGCAAAATTCATCTGGAAGAACAAAAGGCACAGAATATTGAGGGAATTAATGAAAAGGAATGCTAGGGAAGGTAACCTATCCATACCAGATCTTAAATTGTATTATAAAGCAACAACCATCAAAACTACTTAGTACTGGCTAGGAAATAGAGGGGAAGATCAGTGGAATTAGGTTAGGTACATAAGGTACAATAGTTAATGACTATAGTAATCTACTGTTTGATAAACCCAAAAACCCCAGCTTCTGGGATAAGAATTCACTATTTGGCAAAAACTGCCAGGAAAACTGGAAAATAGTATGGCAGAAACTAGGCAACAGACCAACATCTGATCCCATATACCAAAATAAAATTCAAATGGGTACACAATTTAGATATAAGGGTTAATACTATAAATAAATTAGGGGAGCAAGGGATAATTTATCTCTCAGATTTATGGAAAATGGAGGAATTTGTGACCAAACAGGAGATAGAGAACATTATAAAATGTAAAATGGATAATTTTGATTCATTAAATTGAAAAGTTTTTATATAAACAAAGGCAATGCAACCAAGATTAGGAGGGAAGCAAAAAACGGGGAAAGAATTTTTACAACCAGTATCTCTGAGAAAGCCCTCATTTCTAAAATATATAGAGAATTGAGTCAAATTTATAAGAATATAAGTCATTCCCCAACTGATAAATAGTCAAAGGATATGAACAGGCAGTTTTCAGAGGAAGAAATTAAAGCTATCTATAGTCATATGAAAAAAATGCTCTAAATCACTATTGATTAGAGAAATGCAAATCAAAACAACTTTGTGGTATCACATCACACCTATCAAATTGGCTAACATGACAAAACAGGAAAATGATAAATGCTGGAGAAGAGGTGGGAAAATTAGAATGCTAATTCATTGTTGGTGGAGTTGTAAACTAATCCAACCATTCTGGGGAGCAATTTGGAACTATGCCCAAAGGTCTATAAAAATGTACATACCCTTTGCAATACCACTTCTAGGGCTGTATTTCAAAGAGATAATAAAAATGGAAAAAGAACCCATATGTACAAAAATATTTGTAGCAGCTCTTTTTGTGGTGGCCAAGAACTGGAAATTGACAGGATGCCCATCAATTGGGGAATGGTTGAACAAATTGTGGTATATGCATGTAATGGGATACTATTGCACTATAAGAAATGATGAACAGAGTTCAGAAAAACCTGGAAAGATGTATATAAACTGATGCTGAGTGAAGTGAGCAGAACCAGGAGTACATTGTATGCAGTAACAGCCACAGAGTGTGATGACTGACTTTGATAGACTTAGGCTTTCTTAGCAATGCAAGGACCTAAAATAAGAAAATGCTGTCTACATCCAGAGAAAGAGCTATGGAGTCTGAATGCAGAGCAAAGCAGACTATTTTCTTTTTTTGTTTTGTTTTTTTCTTTCTCATGGTTCCTCCCATTAGTTCTAATTCTTCTATACAACAACACTAAGGTGAAAATATGTTTAATAGGAATGTATGTTTAGAGCTTGTATCAGATTGCATGCTGTGGGGGGGGGCGGTAGTAGTAGGGGGAGAAAATTCAAATCCTATGGAAGTGAATGTTGAAAACTAAAAATAAATTAACTTTTTTAAAAAAGAAAATAATTCAAGCAGCTAGAAAGAAACAATTCAAATATCAAGGAGCTACAGTCAGGACTTAGCAACTTCTACATTAAAGGATTGGAGAACTTGGGATATGATATTCTGGAAGGCAGAGAAGCTTGGAATACACACAAGAATCAACTACCCAGCAAAATCAAGCATAATTTTTCAGGGGAAAAGATGGACATTCAGTGACATAGGGGATTATCAAACTTTTCTGATGAAAAGGCCAAAGCTGAACAGAAAATTTGATCTTCAAATACAAGAAAACAGTAGTGGGGAGGGACAGGAGAAAGAAAAAGGAGAGAAAAAATATAACAAGAAGGGAAAATAAGGTGGAGGGAAATACAGATTTAGTCATTGTAATTGTGAATGTGATGAACTTGCCTATAAAACAGAAGTGGATAGCAGAGTGGATTAAAAAACATAATTCTACAATACATACAGTAAAGTCAAAAGACTGGAGCAGAATATATTATACTTCAGCTGAAATTTTTTAAAAATCAGGGATAGCAATCATTATCTCAGACAAAGCAAAATCAAAATTAGATCTAATTAAAAGAGATAAGGAAGGAAACTGCTTCTTGTTAAAAAGTACTGAAGACAGGGCAGCCAGGTAGCACAGTGAGTAAGAGCACTGGCCCCAGAGTCAGGATAACCTGGGTTTGCTTAGGGGCGGCCAGGTGGCACAGTGAGTAAGAGCACCGGCCCCAGAGTTGGTATGACCTGGGATCGAATCCAGGCTCAGATACTTAGCACCACACCCAGAAATAACTGGCCATGTAACCTTGAGCAAGTTACTTAACCCCAATTGCTTTTAAAAAAAGGGGAAAAAAGTACTGCAGACAATGAAGTAATATCAATACTAAACATATATACACCAAGTGGTATAAGATACAAATTCTTAGAGGAGAAGTTAAGAGAGTTAGGAAGAAAAAGGCAGGAAACTATTCTAGTGGGGGACCCCAACCTCCCCCTCTCAGAACTAGATAGATCTAATCACAGAATAAACAAGACAGAAACTAAGAAGGTAAATAGAATTTTTGAAAAGTTAGATATGATAGACCCCTGGAGAAAATTAAGTAGGAATAGAAAGGAATATTCCTTTTCCTCAGCATCTCCACAAAAATTGACCTTGTAGTAGGGCATAAAAACTCACAATATTAGTGCAGAAAGGCAGAAATATTAAATGTATCCTTCTCAGACCATGATGCAATAAAATTACATGAAGTAATGGGCTATGGAAAGGTAGATTAAAAAGTAATTGGAAAGTTAATAATCTGATCGTAAAGAATGGGGTGGGGGGAAGGTGTTAAACAACAAATCACAGAAACAATAAACAATTTCATCAAAGAGAATGACAATAATGAGACAACATATCAGAATTTATGGGATACAGCCAAAGCAGTACTTAGAGGGAATTTTATATCTCTAAATGCTTATGTGAATAATAGAGAAAAAGAGGAGATTAATGAATTTGGCATACAACTAAAAAAAACTAGAAAAGGAAAAAACAAAAAATTCCCAATTAAATACCAAATTAGAAATTCTAAAAATCAAAGGAGAAATTAATAAAATTGAAAGCAAGAAAACCATTGAATCAATAAATAAACTAATAGCTGGTTTTATGGGGGGCGGAATCCAATAAAATAGATAAATATCTTTGGTTAATTTGAATTTTTTTAAAAAAGAAGAAAAATAAATTGCTAATATCAGAAATGAAAATGGTAAAAAGCCAAAAAAAAGAGGAAATTAAAGCAATAATTAGGAGCAGTTTTGCCCAACTCTGTGCCAATAAATCTGACAATCTAAGTGAAATGGATGAATATTTGCAAAAATATAAATTGCCCAGATTAACAGAAGAGAAAATAAAATACTTAACCCCATTTTAGAAAAAAGAGATTGAGGGAGCAGCTAGGTGGCCCAGTGAGTAAAGCGCTGGCCTCAGAGTCAGGAGGACCTGAGTTTAGTTCCTGCCTCAGACACTTAACACACACACACACACAAACTAGCCGTGTAACCTTGGGCAAGTTACTTAACCCCAATTGCCCTCCAAAAAGGCAAAAAAAGAAAAAATATTGAACAAGCCATCAATGAACTCCCTAAGAAAAAATCTGCAGGGCCAGATGGATTTACAACTGAATTCTACCAAACATTTAAAGAACAATTAATTCCAGCACTATATAAGTTATTTGGAAAAATAGGTGAAGAACTAGACCTACCAAATTCTTTGTATGACACAAATATGCTGCTGATACCTAAACCAGGAAGAGGCAAAACAGAGAAAGAAAATTATGGACCAATTTCCCTAATGAATATCAATGTAAAAAATTTAAATAAAATATTAGCAGAGATTATAGCAATTTATCACAAGGATAATATACTATGACTAGGTGGGATTTATACCAGGAATGCAGGGCTGGGTTAATGTTAGGAAAACTATCAGCATAATTGACCATATCAATAACAAAACTAACAGAAATCATATGATTATCTCTATAGATGCAGAAAAAGCTTTTAACAAAATACAGCACTGTATTAAAAACACAGAGAGCATAGAAATAATTGGAGTTTCCCTTAAAATGATAGGTACTATCTATCTAAAACCATCAGCAAGCACTGCCTATAATGGGGATAAGGTAGATGCATTTCCAGTAAGTTCTGGGGTGAAACAAGGAGTCCCATTATCACCACTTTAATTCCATGTTGCACAGGAAATGTTAGCTTTAGTAATAAGAGGGAAAAAAATTGAAGGAATTAGAATAGGCAATGAGGAAACAACTATCAGCCTTTGCAATGGATATGATGGTATACATAGAGAATCAACTAAAAAACTATTTGAAATAATTAACAGCTTTAGTAATATTTTATTATATAAAATAAACCCACACAAATCATCAATATTTCTATATGTTACCAACAAATCTCAGCAGCAAGAGATAGAAAGAGAAATTCCATTTAAAATAACTGTAGACAATATAAAATATTTGGGAGTCTACTTGCCAAGACAAAGCCAGGAACTATATGAACACAGTTACATAATACTTTTCATTCAAAGTTAGACCTAAACAATTGGAAAATATCAATTGCTCATGGGTAGACCAAGATAATATAATAAAATTGACAATTCTGCCTGAACTAATTTATTTATTGAATCCCCTATCAATCAAACTATCAAAAATTATTTTATAGAGCTAGAAATAATTATAACAAAATTCATCTGGAAGAACAAAAGGTCCAGAATATCAAGGGAATTAATGAAAACAATATATAAAGGAAAGTGGTCTCGCTATACCAGACCATCAAAGGTATTTGGTACTGGCAGAGAAATAGAGTGGTAGATTAATGAAATAGACACAGTATACAAGACATAGTACACAAGACACAGTAGTAAATGATTATAGTTATTTACTGTTTGATAAACCCAAATACTCTAGCTTCTAGGATAAGAAACCACTATTTGATAAAACAGCTGGGAAAACTGGAAAATAGTATGGCAGAAACTAGGCATCAGCCAACATCTCACACCCTATACCAACATAAGGTTGAAATGGGTAAATGATTTAGACATGAAGGGTGATACCATAAGCAAATTGGGAGAACAAGGAATAGTTGCCTATCAGATCTATGGAGAAGGGAAGAATTTATGACTAAATAAGAGTTAGAGAACATTATGAAATGCAAAATGGATCATTTTGATTACATTAAATTTAAAAGATTCTGCAAACAAAAACCAATTCATCCAAGATTAGAAGGAAAGCAGAAAACTGGGAAACCATTTTACAATCAGTATTTCTGATAAAGATCTCATTTCTAAAATATATAGAGGAATAGAGGATTCTGGGAAAAATTCTGGATCTCCTTTTCACACTGGTTGAATTTCCTTTCATACCCTTCTTTTTTTCTTGGATTATCCTTATTTTCCTTTTGTAGTTTTTCCTCCATCTCTGTCATTTGATTTTTAAGGTAATTTGTAAGATATTCTATGAATTCTTTTTGGGCAGGTGACCATTTCACGTTACTCTTTGGGGGGTTGTTTCCAGTCCAGAAAATTTCAAGCTCTCAAGATTTTTCTGCACAAGAGAGTTAAAATAGCACCTTAGGGTGAAGAAAGTGTAGGTGGAGGTATATAAGAACAGGGCCATAACTGGGGTCCTACTGGGACAATTTGAGAAGATGAGAAGAAAAAAATAGGAAGAGGTTTGGTCCCTGTAAAGAGTAAACACCTCCAGGGGTGGCTAGGTGGTGCAGTGAATAGAAGACCAGCCTTGAAGTCAGGAGGACCTGAGTTCAAATCTGGCCTCTGACACTTAACACTTACTAGCTGTGTGACCTTGAGCAAGTCACTTAACCCCAATTTCCCTACCTTCCCCCCTCTAAAAAGCAAAAAAAAAAAGTAAACACTTCCAGACTAGGTTCCATTTTAACAGCAAGCAGCAAGCCTCTTCTTAAACAACAAGTGGCAAGCCCTGAGGTTAGTTGGTTTGATAGGCTGCCTCAAACCCAGGTAAGGAATGGCAGACAGAGCTGTGCTTCAAAGAGAGGTGGGTCCAAAAAGGAACCAGCAAATGACTGGTAAGTGCAGATGAAGTGGAGCTGAAAGCCCCTGGCTGTGGGAACTTACAGGAGGTTGGAGGTTTGACTTTGGTTTCAGGCTAGAAGGGAGAACTGAAGATTTGGGGCAAGAGGCACCATTTCCCATACCTCAGGATTAGAGGTGATTACAACTAATTAAGCTACAAAACATACATGGGCAAAGGAGAAAGAATCCAACCATAGAAAACTATTATGGGAATAGAGATGACTAGGGTTCTTCTTCAGAGGAGGATATTGAAGTAAACAACCCCCCAAAGAGTAACATGAAATGGTCACCTGCCCAAAAAGAATTCATAGAATATCTTACAAATTACTTCAAAAAATCAAAGACAGAGATGGAGGAAAAACTAAAAAAGGAAAATAAGGATAATCCAAGAAAAAAGAAGGGTATGAAAGGAAAGTCAACCAGTGTGAAAAGGAGATCCAGAATCTTAAGAAAATGACACCTTGAAAATTAGAATTGGGCAAAGCGAAGGCAGTGAAATTATAAGAGATCAAGAATGATTAAACAAAATAAGAATAATCAAAAAATAGAAGAGAAAGTGAAACATCTTATAATAAAAACAACAGATTTGGAGAATAAATCAAGAAGAGAAAACATAAAAGTTATTGGACTGACTGAAAATTATGATAAAAAAAAGAATCTTGATAAAATAATACAAGAAATAATTAAAGAAAATTCTCCTGAAGCATTAGAACAAGGGGGCAAAGTAGAACTATAAAAAAATTCGTTGATCATCACTTAAAAGAAATCCTATGAGGAAAACTCATAGGAATATCATAGTCAAATTTCAAAATCCCCAGCTCAAGGAAAAAATATTAAAAGTATCAAGATTCTTTTTTTTTTGGAGGGGGAAAGGCAGGGCAATTGGGTTTAAGTGACTTGCCCAAGGTCACGAGGCTAATAAGTGTTAAGTGTCTGAGATCAAATTTGAACTCAGGTCCTCCTGACTCCAGGGCCTGTGCTCTATTCACTGTGCCACTTAGCTTCCCCCAAAATATCAAGATTAAAATAATTTAAATATGATGGTGCCACATTTAGAATTACACAAGACCTAGCAGCAGAGACATTAAAGGACCACAGGTCTTGAAATACAACATATTGAAGAGCAACAGAACTGGGGCTCCAGCCAAAAATATCATACCCTGCAAAGTTAAGTATTATCCTGAAAGAAGAAAAATGGACACTTGATAAGCTCTCAGACTTTCAAGACTTTATTAAAAAATCCTGAACTTAGTCAAATATTCGACATACAAGAGCCAATAGAAATATAAGGTACATAACAAAGACTGATTATAAGGGATCCATAAAGACAGACTCTTTACTTTTTATATATGTAAAATGTGTGTCTAAGATTCTAATTAATAATTGGGTAGTTCGTTAGAAAGATTGGGTTAAAGCTGAGTATGACATGAATTTAAAACTTAAAACTATTTAGGAACATTTAATAGAGTAATTATTTTATACAGATGAGGTACAAAAGTAAGAATTGATACAGAGGAATTAGATAGGGAGGAAGGCTGATAGTTCCAGTTACCTACTTTCATCAGGAATGGTTTTAAGAGGGAACAATATATATAAAAGTATAAAAGTCTTCTAAATTCAGAAGAAATAAAATTTTAGGGGCATAAGGAGTGGGGAGAGGACAAGGGAGGGATCTTTAGAGGGGAGAGTGAGGGAATAGGTAAATAGGGGTATAGAAGGGTGTTTAGATATATGAGAATGGGAGGATAGGGGAGGGATCCTTGGAGGGGGGTATGCAAGTCATAGGAGGGCAAGGTAGTGGGTAAAAGTAAAGAGGGTGGGGGGGATAGGAAATGAGATATGCATGTACATAAAAACAAAGATCAGGAGTAGAATAGGTTTGGGTAAATATATATCTATTGATGTATGTATACATGTATATGTGTATGTATATATCTATAGCTAAGGAGAAACATATCTAAACTTAATTGTGGCCTTCTTGTTCTAGGGATGGGGAGGGGGGAAAAGAGCAAACTAAAAAAGTGCATAGCAGAGAACAAAAGAAAACTCCCAAGAAAGGAAAGATGGGCAATTCTCAACACAAGTATTATTTATCATATAGACTTTCTTGAAATGAAAATTTATTGTTACATTTTGAATTCTCTCTTATGTTCTACCATGCACATGACATGCTTTTTTTCTTTCTAACTTCATATTTAAATTCCAATATTTAAGTTTATTACATGTTTTTGTTTCTTTTCTCTATTTTGTATTGGTGTTCTGGCATTTTAGTCTATGGTAAAATTTTGAAGAAAAAAAGAAGAAAATAAATATATAGAGAACTGAGTGACATTTATAAGAATATAAGTCATTCCCCAATTAAGAAATGATCAAAGCAAATGAACAAGTATTTTTCAAATGGAAAAATTAAAGCTATCTATAGTTACATGAAAAAAATGCTCTAAATTGCTCTTGATTAGAGAAATACAAATTCAAATATCTTGGAGGTACCACCTCACACACCTATCATATTGGCTAATGTGACAGAAAAGGAAAATGGTAAATGTCGGAGAAGATGGGAAAAAATGGAACACTGATACATTGTTGGTAGAATTGTGAACTGATCCAAATATTCTGGAGAGTTATTTGGAATTATGCCCAAAGGGCTATAAAACTATACTTACTCTTTGATCCAGCAATACCACTACTTGGCCTATATCCCAAAGACTTCATAAAAAAAGGGGAAAAGACCCACTTGTACAAAAATATTTATAGCAGCTCTTTTTGTTATGGCAAAGAATTGGAAATTGAAGGGATACCCATCAGTTGGGGAATGGATGAACAAGGTGTGTTGTATTAATGTAATGGAATTCTATTGTGCAATAAGAAATGATGAGCAGGCAGATTTCAGAAAAACCTGGAAAGACTTACATTAACTGATACTGAGTGAAATGAGCAGAACCAGAAGAACACCGTACATAGTAACAACAACATTGTGCAATGATCAACTATGAAAGACTTAGCTCTTCTCAGCAAGTCAACAATCCAAGACAATTCCAAAAGACTCATGATAGAAAATTCTATCCACATCCAAAGAAAGAACTATGAAATCTGATTGTAGATCAAAGCATACTATTTTTACTTTTTGTTTTTTTTTCTTCTCATGGTTTTTCCCTTTTGTTCTAATTCTTCTTTTACAACATGATTAGTGAGGAAAGATACTTAATATGATTGTACATGTATAACTTATGTAAGATTGCTCTCTTGGGGAGGTGGGGTGGGAAGAGAAGGAAGGAGAAAAATTTGGAAATAAAGTGAATGTTGAAAACTATCTTTACATGTAATTCAGGAAAAAAATAAGATACTATTAAGTAGGGAGAGAGAGAGAGAACAAGCTGTGTTGCCCAAGTGGCTTGTTCCAGTTGGGTCCCCATTGGGGCAGCTACTACTAATACTCACAGAGATGGTTGTTTGTCCTTCATTTTTGTGTTGTTTGTCCTTCATTTTTGAAGAGTACCATGCCATCAGGAAGGTGATGCCATGACATGCAAGTGAATTGGATTTAAATGAAGGAGGGCTGTACAAAGTTAACAGCCTTACTTTCTCCTCCTGAGCCATCCAGATCCAGTGGCAAGATGTAGATCAGGATGACTAGAGATAACCCCTGGATGTAGTGGGAGTCCTTGACTTTTTTAAACAAAGGTCTTTTAATAGGTCTCAGTTTGACTGAGGCAATACCCATTCAGTGATTAGCCTAGGTAAGAAATGAAGTAGAGAATGGCCTTTATTACCTAGACAAAAAATTTCATTCTGGGAAAGGAGGATCCTCAGGAGTTCTGGCCAAAACAGAAACAATTACTATTTACATTCATATTTTTAGTTCATTATCTAAATATATCATCACATCATCTGCAAAGAGTAATAGGTTTCCTCATTGCCTGTTCTAATTCCTTAAATTTATTTTTCTTATTGCTAAAGCTAACATTTCTAGTCCAATATTGAATAATAGTGGCAATAATGGGCATTCTTATTTTACCCCTGATCTTATTGGGAAGGTTTCTAGCTTATCCCCATTACAGATGCCTGAAGATCATTTTAGATTGATACTACTTATCATTTTAAGAAAAACTCCATTTATTCCTATGCTTTCTAGTGTTGTTTTTTTAATAGGAATGGGTATTGTGTTTTGTCAAAAGATTTTTTCTGCACTTATTTAGATAATTATATGATTTCTGTTAGTTTTACTGATATGGTCAATTATGCTGATACTTTTCCTAATATTGAACCAGCCTTGTATAAATTACATAAATCCTTGTATAAATCCCACTTGGTCTTTGAAACATACTTAAAAAAAACCTTTTAAACTTTTCTTAGAGTATTTTTGGTCTTTATTTTCTTTCACAATATGACCAATATGGAAATGTTTCTTGTATGACTACACATATGTAGCCTATGTCAATTGTTTACCTTCTTATTGAAAGAGGAGAGAAAGGGAGAGGATTTGAAATTCAAAATTCTAAAAAATGAATTCTGAAATTGTTTTTACATGTAATAGAAACAAAAATAAAGTATTCCCCCTCCCAAAAAAAGAAAATAGTTTGAGAAAATATAACTGAATAATCATCAGAGTCCATAAACACCATGACCAAACAAAAATGCTAGATATCCTATTTCAAGAAACTATAAGAGAAAACTACCCAGATCTTTTATAACTGGAGGACAAAGTGAATGAAAATCTCTAGACACTTATGAAACCCCAAATTAAAGACACTGAGAAATGTTGAATGTCACAGCAAAAATTCAGAGCTTACAGGGCAAAGAAAAAATACTCTAAGTAGCCAGAAAGAATTCAGATACCGGGGCAGCCAGGTAGCACAGCGAGTAGGAGCACCGGCTCCAGTGTTGAGAAGACCTGGAGATCGAATCTTGGGCTCAGACACTTAGCACCCACCCAGAAACACCTGGCCGTGTAACCTTGAGCAAGTTACTTAACCCCAATTGCTTAGGGGCAGCCAGGTGGCTCAGCGAGTAAGAGCACCGGCTCCAGTGTCAGGATGACCTGGATCAAATCTGGGCTCAGATACTCAGCACCACACCCAGAAATAACTGGCCTTGTAACCTTGAGCAAGTTACTTAACCCTGATTGCTAAAAAAAAAAAAAAAGAATTCAGGTACCTTGGAACCACAATCAGGTTTACATAAGACTTTGCGGAAACTATGGAAAAGGGGAGAAAAAACTTGGAATATGATATTCCAAAAGTCAGAAGATAAAGGTTTACAGAAACAAACAACTTACCATGCAAGACTGAGTATAATTCTACAGGTCAAAAATTAATCGTTGGTGGGATAGAGATCTTTCAAGCATTCTTGATAAAAAGACCAGAGCTGATCAGAAACTTGGAAGGAATGGGAAGGCATGAGAAGGAATGGAAAAGAAAGAGGAAAGAAATAAGCATTTATTAAGTGCTTGCTCTATGTCACACATTGTGCTAAGGGCTTTATAAATATCTCATTTGAGGCTCACAACAACCCTGAAAGGTAGGTACTATTATTATTTCTGTTATATGCTTAAAGAAACTGAGGGGTAGGAAGTAATTAAGTCACTTGCCCAGTGTCACACAGCTATTAAGCAATTGTGGTTTTATTTTAATTCATATCTTCCTGATTCCAGGTGCAATATTCAATGCCACTGAGCTCCCTCTGAAATGCAAGCACAGACTTAAACAAAAAACAAGAAAGGTAAATACATTTGAGCATTTGTAAGAGATTAAAGGATGATGAATTGTTTATATTTAATGAAAAGGTTTTTTGTTTTGTTTTTATGAAAGAGAAAAATAGCCTGGGAGATTTGTTGCTTAGAGTATTTTAAAAGAGGAAAGAAAAGGGAAGAGGGGAAAGGAATATGCTTGGGAAGCAACAAAAGACATGTGCCATGTCTTACCATTGGAGTACATACAAAGAAGACTATCCAAATCAAGGAGGAAGGAGGCCTTCTCACTAGCATAAGTCCTCTTGTCTCCTCTCTTACAGCCTATCCCTTAGTCCACACTCTCAACACCTTTCACCTGGACTATTCCAACAATGTCCTAATTGACTTCCTTGCTTTAGGTCTCTCCCCTCTCCAATCTAACCTCTACACAGCTGCCAAAGTGATTTTCCTTAGGTGAAAATCCAACCATTTCACTTGGTAAAGTCCAATGGTTCCTTATTGTGCCTGAGATCATCTAAAAACCCCTCTTTATGGTCTTTGAAATCCTTCACAGTTTGACCCCAGCCAAGTTTCCCAACTCTGTTATAGATTACTTCCATTCACATACTCTTTGATGTGACCAAACTGACTTTCCTAATCTCCACACACAAAAGATCTCTCCTGCACCTTTCAGAATTCCTTGTTTCCTTCAAGACTTAGCTCAAGCACCACCTTTTATGGGAAGCCTTTCCTGAGGCCCCCAGCTCCTGTCAGTCTTTCAATGAATAAGCTTTGATTACAGCACTTACTATGTACCAGGTACTGTGCTAAACACGGGGAATACAAGACAAGGAGGCAAAAGATAGTCCCTGTCCTCAAGGAATTTATAGTCTAATGAGAGAGACAACATTCCAGTAAATGTATACAAAGCAAATTATATTTAGGAAAAGTAGGAGATAATTAACAGAGGGAAGGCTCTGAAATTAAGAACAGGTGGGAAAGGCTTCCTGGAGAAGTTAGGATTTTGGTTGAAACTTAAAGAAGCCAGGAAGGTCAGCAGTCAGAGCAGAGGAGGGAGAGCATTCTAGCCATGGGGACAGCCAGAGAGAATGCATGGAGCCAAGAAATGGAATGTCTTGTTTTGTGGGATGTTCATAAGGCATGTCACTGAATTGAAGAGTAAATGTCAGGGAGGAAGGTGTTAGAAGACTGGAAAGGTAGGAGGGGGCTAGGTTATGCTCCTGGAGGCAAGAGAAAGCTACTGGATTTTAGTGTGTGTGTGTGTGTGTGTGTGTGTGTGTGTGTGTGTGTGTGTGTGTGTGTGTGTG
>NW_027187400.1:21390092-21414917 GCF_028583685.1 Petaurus breviceps papuanus
GTGTGTGTGTGTGTGTGTGTGTGTGTGTGTGTGTGTGTGTGTGTGTGAGACAAGATTGAACCTTCACTTTAGGAAATCACTTTAGTGACTGAATGAGAATGGATTGGAGTAGGAAGAGACTTGAGGGAGTAATCTGTTGCAGTAATCAAGGTGTAAAGTGATGAGGGCCTGTGCCAGAGTGGGGGCAGTGTCAGAGGAGAGAAGCAGGTGCATTCAAGAGATGTTGCAAAAGTGAAATCAGTAGGCCTTGGCAACAACTTGGATATGGGGAGTGAGAGAGAATGAGGAATTCAGGATGACTCCCAGATTGCAAGCCTAAGGGGACTAGCAGCATGGTGTTATCCTCTACAGTAATGGGGAAGGTAGGATGTGGAAAAGGTTTAGGGGGAAAGATCATGAGTTCCATTTTAGATGTATTGAGTTTAAGATGTCTACTGTAATCCAGTTTGAGATATCTGGAAGGCAGTTGGAGATGTGACATGGGAGGTTAGCAGAGAATTGGGGGCAGGAAAGGTCAATTTGAGAATCATCAGCACAGAGATGACATTTAAATTCATGGGAGTTGATGAGATCGCCAGGTGAAGTAGTATAGAAGAAGAAAATAAAAGAACCCAGCACTCAACACTGAGGGACACCTACAATTAAAGAGTATGAGTTAGAAAAGCATCCAGCAAAGGAGACAGAGGAGGGACAGTCAGAGAGGCAGGAGGAAAACCAGGAGAGAATAGTGTCCCAGAAACCTAGAGAGAAGAGATTATCCAGGAGGAGAGAGTGATCAATGGGATTAAAGGCTACAGAGAAGTCAAGGAGAATGAGGATTGAGAACAAGTCATTAGATTTGGCAACTAATAGATCATTAGTAACTTTGGAAAGAGCAGTTTCTGTGTAATGATAAGGTCAGAAGCTGGATTGTAAGAGAGGAGTGAAAGTGTAGGCATCTATTGCAGATAGCCTTTTTGAGTTTAGCTGCCAAGGGCAGAAGAGGTCCAGTAGGACAGTTAGCAGGGGATAGAAAGATCAAATGAGGGTTTGGTTTGGTTTGGTTTTTCCCAGAAGCGACATGGGCATGTTTGCAGGCAGTAGGGAAGGAGCCAGGCAAAGATTGAAGATAAGTGAAAGAGTGGGCGTGTCAGAGTGGGGCAGTCTGTTGGAGACCAGATGGGATGTCATTGCTCCAACAAGGAGAAGTGTTAACCTTGGTAAGGAATAAGATCACTTGATCGAACATGATAGAAGACATCTGAGTGATAAAGAGGTGAGGAAGAAGAGAAGAGAGAACTCCCTGTGAATGACCTCAATCTTTTCTGTAAAATATATGCCATTCTCACTCCTCCAAGAATTAGCAGATAATTATTTTGCACATATTCTTTGCAGACTTATTTATTTATGCATTGTGTCCCTAGATAGAACAAAAGCTTTTTGTGGGCAAGGATTTTCATTTCTGTCTTTGTATCTTTAACATTCCATGTGGTACTTGGCACATTGTGGGCACGTAATTAATTCTCAATGATTGCTTGAACATTGGAGGCAAATGACATATTTATTTGGTTATAGATCCAGTGAGTATTTGAGAGTCACATTTGGTTGCAACTTGTACAAGTTTAACTGAATTTCCCAATTCATGTAACAAGCCAAAGAAAGGTTTGTATTTCAAAACAATGTGGAAAGAGATAAGCAATACATTGAAAAAACACTGTGGTAAAATATTTGATTTTTTTCCAGTATTTGAACATAAAACTATACAAAGTATTTATTTTTGGAAGTTCTAAAACTGGAAATAAAAAAATGCTTCAAAAACCTTTACCCCTAAAAGATCACATCTGCCACCATTTTTTCCGCATAGAGGCTTGCTGATTATATCCTGAAAAATTGCTTAAAAGAGTTGACAAATCTGAAGGTTGCATGTGTTTTTCTTCTACAAAAAGAAATATATCCCATGTTTACTGATTATTTTTCTGTGATGACAAGTGGTGGTCATTGGTATGCTACCTGGCAGATATTTTCAAATAACAAACATACTTAACCTGTCCTTTCAAGGTGAAAGTGACATTATTTTTTTTTTACTGAAACCTTTTGTGTTTATATAACTTTCATTTCCCAGTATATCTCTTACATTCCTCCCCAGAAGTCACCCTTTATAACAGAATAAAAAAAAAGACAGAGGAGCCATTCCCAGCCCATCCATCAAGTCTGAAAGTCCATGTGGTGCCCTGTCTCTGTAATGAGTCACCTCTGTAGAGAAGGGGTGTGCAGATGCCTCCTCTAGACCCTGCTTCTTCATTAGAACCACACAACTTTCTCCTTTCTGTTTACATCATTGTGATGGTCTATATTGTTTTCCTGGTTCTGCTTTTTTTCACTTTGTAGTGGTTCATATGAGTTTTCCTATCCCTGCCTGTATGCTTCATATTGGTTTCTTAAAGCATGGTAGTTCATGTATCACAGTCTGTTTAGCAATTGATGGGCATCTCCTTTCTTTCCAGGTCTCAGTTGCCTCCAAAAATACTGCTATAAATATTTGCATGTAGAGAGAGCTTGTTTGATCTCCCTGAGGTATGTGCTTAGCAGTAGTATTTAGTTTAGTGCTGAGAGAAATGATTATTAATGACCAATGATTTGGGGAGATTTAGATTTTCCCCTTTTTTCTTTTATCCCCATTTCAAGACCTCAGTCTATGAAGATTGAGCTAACTTTCTTCTCTATCCAGACCCCACATAGGTGGGGCAGTCCTTGTGTTTCACTCAGGTTAGGGTGGAAATAAATTCTTTGACTAGATTGCTAATGGCTGGGGATAACTTAAGTAAATGACATAGTCAAAGTTCAGGTCCAGCCCCTCATTGTAATATTCATTATCTTATTAATTGTTAATCAATTAGAGTTAATTGCCATTCTTAGGCACACCTATTCTTCAAAGGGCATATAAACTATCAGCCCACTACCATGATTTTCTTTGATCTAAGAGAGAGAGAAGCTGAGATGATTAAAAATGTTGGAAAAACAGAGTTTTGGGGTAACTTAATCATTTTATTAATAAGGCTAGCAGGTATTAATGAAAAGATGGCCATTTGGCTATCTCTCTTAGACCAAAGACTCCCAATGGTGTCAAAACTTATATGTCCTTTGAAGAGTCGATAATCCTGAGTGGAAGTTGGATTGGTTAACACAGTGGGAGGAGTGAGCTATATTAAAATGAAGGTCTTGGGATATTCGACTTAGGTTACTCAAATCTTGGTCAAAGAGACATCAGTTTCCATATCACCTGTCTTGATAATGTGGAAAATCAACCTTTTCCCAGACCTGTCTGAGCAAACACAATGAGCAGGAATATACTCATTAGCGGAAACTTAGAATTTCTTTTACTGTCTGATTAGATCTCAACCTGGATAAATCTTTAAGACAATTTTTCCACACTGTTTGGTTTCTAGATGACAAAGTAGAAAAGGGGAAAAACCTTAGTCCTAATACAGTAATTAGTTATTAAATACAAGTGAGAAATAATTGATTTCTCACATTCCCCCATTTAATTCTAGTGAGAGGCAAAGTCTCCTCAATGAATCACTAACTGATATTACAAACATATCATCAAGGATTCTTGACTATGAGGTTTATGATGAGTAACAAGATGAAGGAAAAAAGGGAAAGAGATTGATTGCATTGTCAAAATCAGAGGGATTAGTCCCCTTTGTTAAGCAAACCTCAAAGATAAAAGGTGCACAGGGAAAAAGTAAACAGGTAAAAAAAATTGTCCATTTAAGGCTCAGAAGTGTTATCTCATACAGCTGTCTGATTCTTGGGACACCATCTGATGCAGCTCTCTGATCTGGGAATCATCTCAGGGCACTTTCCAGCTGAGTTTCTTAGACTAGTTTGCATGCATTTCAGGGCATATTCTACACACAAGTTCTAAACCAAGATTAAATAACAATCATAAGTAAAATCAGATTTCCCATTAAGGTGACACAAGATAGCTCATAAGTTACTACTCTTCGTTAACATGACCATCTCTACTGAAAACCTATTCCTTAAAACAAAAGCAAAAGACATTCCTGACTTTAACTTCACAACTTAATAAATTTACATCTTTGTTTCACAGATTTGTTTACCTTTGTCTAATTATATTCACATAATTCTGAAAGAATTAGATACTTCAGGAATTGAATCTTATACATATGACAAGTTCAAACGCTAATTTAACTCTTGCTTTAGGCCATAGAAATTCAGATCAAATTCAGCAATTCAGATCAAAACAGCAAGATCTTTCCCACTTACAGCTTATTACACTAATTCACATGCTTTAATATTAATCTAATAACTAATAGATCTAGTATTGCAATGGCAAGCTTCTTCTGTTTGTCTACCCTGATAATAGAAATTTGCTATGAGGGTGATAAGCAGGGAACATGGCTATAACAGCATCAAAACTGGTCCTCATGGCCTACACTGCTATACATAGCATAACATATGGAACCAGGTGGACAGATTTATTGTATAGAAAAATGAATTAAGAGTCCAACCTTAGCTTTCCCAAGGTAACCGCCCTACCTTATTCCCAGGAACAGATGTTCACTAGTCATATCTCTGATGTTGCTTCCATTGAGCTGCTGACAGCTGATACTTTTTCTGAAAGCACAAATTTAAGACCAGTTCATGGAAACAACAAACTTAAGAATGAAACTCAGAAAGAATATTCAGGGAGGGGCAGTGCCAAGATGGCAGAGTAGAAACAGGACTTCCACATGGCTCCTCCAATTCATATAAAAAAAATGACTCAAAAAGAACTTTGGAGCTACAGAACCCACAAAATAACAGTGAGAAGCTAACCTCCCAATGAAGACAGCCCAGCAGGCTGTAATGCCATAGACAGAAGCTTTCCAGAAGAATGCTACTGTGAACAGCTTTTAAGGTTCTGATTACACAGTATAGTGAACACTCTATTTATTCCATAACAAATGAAAGCAAAACACTAACAGAAAATCAAGGTACAGCATTCACAATATTACAACTTATATTCACAAATAACATCATTAAAATGGCCACATAGTTTTCACCAAAGTGGTCAAAATATTTAAAACAAGAAAAATTATCTCAAAGTACAATAGTAAAAGTCTTCCATTCATGGGGCAAAGTCTTGATTAACTCAATCAATCACTTATTCAGCAGTCAATTACTAAGTATCATACACAAGCCCCTCCACCCCAAGGTCACTAGTAAACTACAATTTCATCTTTACTCAGTAACCAGGGAGATGTCTTTTCATCTTGACTTGGGACCTGTTCTCAGATTCCCTGGGTCCCCTTTCATGGTCCCAGGTTCTACCTGAATTTACCAGACTGTCACCTGGGTTCAATGGCAGACAGCTCCCAGTTCCTTGTCCAGCTCTCTGGGTAGGTCCTGCTCCACACTGAAGTTCACAGGGTCTGGTCCATGTCAGATCCCTCACTATTTCTGCTTCAGGGAATTCAAAGCTCAACCAAGCCACAAAAAACAAAATTTCACCATCCCAGTCATGCTTCCTCAGTCACCTGGGCTCCTGGCTCCTGGGATCCTGTTCAGAAGAAGCTCCACCACCACAAGTTCTCAGGAAATTCTGGCTCACTTCTCCATTTTCTCTTCTGTAGCTGCTCTGCCACCAGATACTGGCCTCAAAAAATTCTGACTGTGCCTCTCTGGGGCTTTTCCTTATATACACAGTATTAGCTACTTCCTGTTTCAGCCAACCCTTTCCTGTTATGTCAGCAACAGGTGACAGGAGTTCATACCTTCTGTTTCCCCAACAGAGGCTTGATCAGTTACTAAGTGCTAAGTACCTGCTACCTTTGCCAACACAAAGGGATCTTCAAATTCAAATTACATTACCATTACACAGGCTAGCAGAAAGGAACCAGCGCAGCACTCTGGGAGCTGAACCCAGCCCCACGTGAGGCCAAGGTTTTAGCCTCAGGAAGGCCACAACCAGCCACTGGCTGGAGGGACTTCAGATCACCAGCAGCTGTGGTGGTTTCAGAATTATCAACCCATTCATACTAAGGACAAAGTGAGAGATCAGTTCAGTGAGGACTTTGGGAACAGGGAGTTCAGGAGTGCGGTCCGGGCTTTGCCCCCTGGAGGGAGAAGTGGCTGAGGCGTGGCGGCTGTGCAGCTGCTGCCATGTGGCTGCTTCAGAGCTCCTGGCCTGTAGATTGTAGGGGAACCAAGCATCCAATATGAGGGGTAATCACTCTTTCTTTAACCTGCTTGGGTCTGGATCACTGTCTTGAGTGGAAGTCCTGGGATGCATTACCAGTTTACCAGACCTTGTAGAGGCTTCAGAAAGGGCAGTCAACTAATAGCTCTGGCAGCTGCAAAAACCCCAGCAATTCAGACAAAGCTCACCTCTCTGGCAGCAGAGTTCTAATGTGGCAAAAAGCTCAAAATTCAAGTAATTGAGTGGCAACATGAGCAAGCAAAGGAAGCAAAGCAAGCACAGCAATCTGACTTTACACTCCTATTTTGGGGACAAAAAGGATCAAAGCATGGAAAATGAGGAAGACAATGAAGTCAGAACTCTTGTACCAAAAGCTTCCAAGAAAAATATGAGTTGGTTACAAGCCATAGAGGAGCTTAAGAAGGATTTTGAAAACCAAATAAGAGAAGTGGAGGAAAAATCAGAAATAGGAATGAGAATGATGCAAGAAAATTATGAAATGAGAGTCAACAACCTGACTGAAGAAAATAACACCTTAAAAATAGAATAGGTATATTAACAGAACCTCAATTTATAATTTCAATTATTTAATATTATATTTTACACAAGGGCTATTTATTCCAAGGATTTTATATTATGGTATTGACTATTTTTAACTAATCTAGTGCAAAAGAGTTTAAAAATGGTAATATGTAACAGATTTTAATTATCACTTAGCAATACCTTGCTTATCAAATTTCTCCTAAATTTATATAATTATCTCTATTGACATTCAAATCAAGTTACAAATTTTTTCCTTAGTTAATCTTCCAACCCTGTCCCAGGCTACACCTTATTCCACTGATCTCTAATATTTCCCTTATCTGTCTTCCTCTTGTCTGGTGTGGCCATAGTGAGAAAGGGAGAGGGGAAGACTCCTTCCCACACTCCCCTACCACCACAATTTTAAAAAGCATTCTAAGTTCTACTTACAGAGGATTCAGACTTTCACTTGGCTGGGGGGTGGGGCTGGTTGGTCTCCCCTCACCTCCTTTACAAGTTAGGGGAATATGTATTTGAAAACCCTGTCACCAGCACAGGCTTTAGATCTTCTAGTCAAGTTTAAAATGCTCAGTTGACTAAAAAACAAACAAACAAATAAACCTAGGTGGTTTTTTGTTTGTTTCTCTCTGTAGCTATTCCCATTCAAATACATTTAAGGCTACCACTCACCTGCCACATCTGGGCTTGGGAATTCAAATACAAATAAAACCACCACTGACTTCCTCTTTCTAGCTCCCAACTTGGGCACAAAGAATCCATTAAAGTCACACCAGATATCCTGTGAGACATTCCTATGTCTAGCTACCAGAGGTACAGAGAGGCTCCTGTCAGAGTGGGGCTTTATCATGCTGGGACCATTCGTGTCTTTATCTGGGCACTTACATTTTATCTCAGGGCACATGCCAATATAGACTTAGAAAAGATGACTTGAGGATTACCAACCTAACCTTCCTACCACCTTGTCTATGAACAAGCCTACTTCAAACTATCTTTCTTCACTATTTATCCATCAGAAATTACTTTGGTACACTTGAATATAAGGCAGGACTCTACTCTGATAATCATTAAATATCATATTTTGTCCAAAGTTTGAATTAATCAAACAGACTGCTATGCCTCATTTTATAAAAAGGCTCTCTTTCTATCTCAGCCACTCCAAAGACCAGATAAGGCTGGGAGTAGGATTTAACACTCCAAGCAGACCCAGCTTTGTCTCGCTCTCAAAGAACTCTCCTCCTTATGTCAACCAGAAGAGGCCCACTTTATGGTCCTCAAGACCTTCAACTCACAGTATTAACTTGGTTAATGGGACTTTTTCTTATGTTAAGATTTTCTGGAGATATACCATATTATAGAATGTTAATGGTAAAGAAAACACAGATATTCTGGATCATAATTTCTGTTGACACCTTGTCATCTCTCTTGTTTTTCTGTATTTATCATTTATCCGATTAAGAAAATTCCTTTCTCATACAATGATTAAACCATTATGGGGATCATAATTTTTATTTATTTATTTTCCTTTTGGAGGGCAATTGGGGTTAAGTAACTTGCCTAAGGTTACATGGCTAGTTTTTTTGTGTGGGTGTTGAGTGTCTGAGTCCAGAACCGAACTCAGGTCCTCCTGACTCCAGGGAGGATCATAAATTTGTGTGACTCAGCCACCCTATATTGGGGTAGTTCTAAAATGTCCTTAAGCTCTCTCATCCTTTTGTTCGTTAGTCAGGACTCTAGTCCTATACTCCACGTACAAGTAGTAAAGCTAGCCTTAAGGGAATAACAAATACATGTTATAATTTTATATTACTATTTGTTTGTCTCCTTTAATCAAACCTTTGAAACAGGTCAACAACTCCCAACCTTTTCCCCTCGGCCCCAGAACTCACCCTATCCCCTAACCTGGCAAATTGAAACTCAACAGGGGACATAATTTTGGATAGAGTCCATCCTTGCCATTCTTTCCTGAAAGTTCTGGGAGTGAGGTTTACAGGTTCTTTATAAAATGGACAATAATATCCAGAATTTTTAAGGAGCAGGGGAAACAAAAGTATTTTTTGTCAAAGGTGAGGAGCACTCCATGAAAACCATCTTCAATGTGGTGCCAGCTCACTGGCACCCCCTGGTCCTCCAGCCTCTTCTTGTACAACAGTGCATCATCCCGTAGGATATCAAACTCACAGCTCACAATCAGGGTCTCTGGGAGCTGGGCAATGATATTGTCATCAGCAATTAGGGGTGAATTCACTGTCCATAAGATTTGTTTATTTTCGTGGTAGGCAAGCTCATTAAAAGGGCCAGGAGACATGTGTTGGTAGCCTTTCTCTTTGAACCTCTTTGGTATGTTGTGGACATTGAGCCTTTCCTCAGACTTCTCCCACATCTCAGGGGGCAGATGGGCACCATTGAGGAGAGCGGTTTTCCAACAGGGGTTGACATCAAGGTATTGAAATATACAGGACATGATAAAACTCCGGGTGAGGAAGAGGACATTTTTGTTCTGTTGATAGGAAGGCAGCTGGAAATTAAATGCCTGGAGATAGGGATAGATCAGAACTTGAGCTCGTATCTTAGGGAGATCTGGTTGGGTGATGAGGTTTTGGCAAACACCTGCCACAAGTGTCCCTCCATAACTGTCTCCACAGAGGATGACATGAAAAGGATCTACACCATAGGTTTCCAGCGTTCTCAGAAAGTGGATGGAAGCAGCCATGCAGTCATCAATCCCAGAGGTGATCTTGTGCTCAGGAGCCAAGCGGTAACTAGAGAAGAAAGAAAGAACATGCCTTATGATTGGGACAAAGGATTAGGGGGTCAAGAAATCCATTTAATTGATGTTCTGATGCCACTTTTAAATATTCTTGTTTGGATTAGAATTATCAGATGTGAGAGCTGAAGGTACCTCAGAGACCATCTAACCCAGGAGCTCTTATTGGGGGTCTCAGAACTTGAATGGGGAAAATTGCATCTTTATTTTACTAATCTCTAACTGAAATTTGGCATTTCCTTGAATTATTTTAAAAATATAATTTAGAGAAAGGAACCATAGACTTCAACAGGTTGCCAAAGGGGTCCATGATGCAAAAAAGAATAGGAATTCCTGATCTAGTCCAACCGCCTCATTTTACTGAATGCAGTAGAGTTGCTGTTAGGGTTTATGTTTGAATCTTGTCTTTGCCACTTGCTACCTTATGGGACCTTGGGCAAGTCACTGAATTTCCACATCTGTAAAATACAGGGGATTGGATTGGATGACTCTAAGGTCCCTCCCAGTTTGAAAATCTATGATATTTTTATTAAATATCTATTATATTCTAGGCACTGTGGTCTTTGCTAGCAATAGAAAGATGAAGATCAAGCAGTCCTTGAGTTTGAGAACCTCATGGTCATGGGGGTGGAGTGGGAGATGTTTTCGTGTGTAAGAGAAAGCAGAGGGCCCAGGAAGGGAGGCCCAAGAGCCAGGAGACGGAAGAGCTTGGATTGAGCCTGATTCACTTCTTTGGAGTCCAGTGCTCCTGCCACTATCCCCCACACTGCCCAGTCTCTGACTAGAACCATGAAGCAAGACGACAGCTGATGAAGGAAGAGGTATACAAAGGACTCCCTGGCCTTTAGTAAGAAATTCACTAGCTGATAATGAAAATAAGAACAAAATGAAAAATAAACTCTTTCTGCCTAGAAAGTATCTTCTCATGAGTAGGGAGGATTTTATTATCATAGGAGTCACCATGCAGCTGTTTTCCTTTTTTTTTTCTTCTGAGAGAGGAGGAGAAATTATGAGGGCAAGGATGATGGGTAAAGGGCAGACTTCATCTGGCACATAGTAGGCACATAATGCTTATTGACTGAATTCAACTGTTTTGACCAAGGGCACATTCACATATGTTGTCACCATGCCCGGTAACAACGAAACCAAGCTGCAGATTCAATTTGAGGAGGGTGAATGAACTCTGAATTTAAAGCTAAAGTTAAGGATGTTTGGTACCTATCAGGCCTCTCCTTTCAGTGAGAGTCTCCTGTTCACCCCAAACTACCAACAGCTATTTTGACCCTGGAGAAAGGAGGCTAACTATGACCTTCTCCACTCAAAAATATGTTGGTGTCTTGCCTTCTCATAGCTAATTGAATGCAGAGAACTCAAAGCTTATTCCTCTGTATGATTGCGTTTGTCATTAAACCAAGAGCAGAGTGAACAGGCTTCTGGCTCCAACCTCCTCCAACCTCAAAGTCTCTCTTGGAGAAGGGTGGAGGAAGAAGATGCTAGAAACGTCTCCTCTGCCTCCCTTTCAGCCATACAGAAGCTCCCCCATCCCGCCTGTCAGTGATAGTCCTCTCATACACCAGTTCTTTGAGGAAGATTGAGCAGTAGCAGTCCAGTAGGGAGCAGGTATAGCAGTAGGCCAAATTGTTAGGGAAGCAGGCTGAGCTTGTCTTTGAGCTCAAGGTTGTTTGTGAGCATCAGGTGAGATTTAGATCAATGAGCTTAGATTACTTTGTGCTAAATACATGTCATTATTATTCCTTTTAGAGGATCTTTCTCAGTCCCTCCCTCTGGCAGCAAAATTAAATAATAAATGAATATGAAGCAGTTAATGAGAGTTTAAGTTAAAATAGCATAGCTAAATTTTGGTCTTCTGTCTGCCTAGAGGTGTTTGCTCATGATAACAATAGCTATCATTTAGATACCACTTTAAGGTTCACAAAGTGCTTTACCAGTGTTGTCTCCTTTGATTCTTACTACGACTTCGTAAGACAGGTGCTACTAGAGCCCCATTTTGTATCTGAGGAAACTGAGGCTGGGAATCTGGGGGAGTGGAAGGAGTTCATCAGGCAGACCATCTCTTCCCACTGTGCTGTGATTTTGGTGGGTGGGAATGTTGACAGAGCCCACACATGGCACGCACAAGAATTGGAGCCACACGTGTGAGGCAGCTGTGCTCTAGGTGTAGCCCCGTGGTATCAGTCTGAATAGGACTACAGAGAACAAAATGTGGATCTGATAATGCAGTGTTATCAGAATGATGACTATGAGGTTAAAGAAGCACGTTGAAGATTTCTGTGAACTGATGTAGAGCCAAGAAAGCAAGACCAAAAGGATACTGAGTGAAAAGTAACACGTATACACAATTGCTATTGCTGTATTAGACCATCTGCTTCTTTTAATAATATATATATGAGTAATATGAGGAGTGTTTATTAGGAATATCTGATATGTCAAAATGAAATGTATCAAATAAATACCAGCTAAAAATATTCCCGGTCCTCCAACTGTAGAGAAGGTTATCCTTTAGGTATCATACTTGGAAGCTGTAAAGTATCTCTCCATATTCTTAGATCACCATTTATTAAGTTTATTTACTCATTATGAAGGAGTCTTAACCATTTTTGCATCACAGATCCCTTTAAAAATCTGATGAAACCTATGGCACTTATCTTAGAATATTTTAAGAGTATTTAATTTTTTCCCCAGTTTCATGTCCAGAAAATTTTAAGCATTCATTTTTACAAGATTTTGAGGTCTGAATTTTTCTCCCTCCCTCTCTCCCTGCTTCTGAAAATGGTAGGCAGTTTGATTTGGTTTATACATATGCCATCATATAAAACATTTCTATATTAGTCCCAGAAAAAAACAGATCCCATTAACAGTCTGATGAATCCTATGAACCTCTTAGAATATTTTTAAATTCATAAAGTAAAATACATTGAATTACAAAGGAAACTAATTATTCTGAAATACTGTTATAAAAATTTAAAATAAGTCCATGGACCCTAGGTTAAGAATTCTTAATCTAGAAAAAAAAAAAAGGATTCTCCTTCTTTGATTACTCTCAGGCCTTCTTTTCTCACTACATTTTCCAAACAATCTACCTACCTGACCGTTTCTTCCCTTCTTACTCACTTTTTCCCTTACTCACCCAACTGACAGAACCACTGCATCAGTGTCCCTGGACAAGTAGCAGCACAAGCTATTGTAGTCATCTGGAAGATAAAGAGTTGTCATTAATAATCTGGAAATAGCTTATCTCTTCTACCCACTGCCATTTCTTCCACACTTCTCATCTTGCAACCTCTGGTACAGAATGGGTACTAAGTGATGTATAGAACATTTGTAATACACATATTTAACTCAACTTCAGCTTGTTTCACCTTGTGTAATCTCTCTGTTCTATCCCTTTGTACAACTCAATTCATCTTTCATGTTTCTTTAAAATGATATTTATTGACTGGTTATGCCTACATGATCCTGGATTATCCATATGAAACAATCAATTTTAGGCAACTAATTATTTTCAAATTTAACAAGTTATGTGGCCTTTGTGGAAAAAAAAGGAAATCCTTTTATTGATTTAACTAAAATTTTTTTAGTAGTTGATATGGAAACTCTAGGTTGTAAGACCTTAAAAGGAAGACTATGGTTTCTTCATCATACTCAGAAGATTCCCCACCCCAACACATGACTAAAGTGGCTATCTAAGTGACTCTACATAACAATAAGAGAAACATGAAAGAACTTACTTGTAATTGCTATTAGATTTTTTTTCTCTCAGATCTCAAAGCTAGGATATTTTTGCCCTTTTGGAAATCCTAGCCTCTCAGCCATTCGCCTAAGGCAAATCATTTCAGACTACTAATACTGTCTAGTTAATCTCTCTGTGGCTTCCATGGAGGAAGATGGGCTTAGGGAAATGTAGAGGGCATAAATGGGAGAAATTCATGGTTACAAATTTATATGAAGAGACTTACACAAGCCCCCTTCTATAAAATTTGGGAATGAATTAGATTATCTCCAAGGTCCCTTCTAGCTCTAAATCCTTTTAGAATGTTGTAATTTTTAAAATGACAAGATTAGTGCAGATGATTCTTAAAGTCTCTTTCAATCCTATGAGTCTCAAGTAGGGGAAAGATAGGTAGGTAGACAGACAGACAGATGGACGGACAGATAGATAGATAGATAGATAGATAGATAGATAGATAGATAGATAGATAGATAGATAGATAGATAGATATTGATTAGGAGAGTGACATGATCAGACCTGTATTTTATTCAATTCACTTTGGCAGCTATATGGAAGATGGAAGGAGATTGGAGCTACATGGAGAGGGGAGAAGTGTGGGGCAGGAAAACCAACTAGGACCCAATAGAGTAGGCAAGAAATGTTGAGAGCCTAAAGTGGAATCGTGTCTCTGTCAGTAGAGAGAAGGCCTAAGAGGTGTGAAGATAGAATCCAAGATTTGACAACTAATTGGATTGGATGTGGGGAGGGGGTAGGGTGAGGGAAAATGAAAAACCAAAGATAAAGTTGTGAAAACCTTAGTGCCTGGAAAGATAGTGGTGCCCTCCACAGTAAAAAGGGAAATTTGGAAGAAGGGTGTATTTATCAGGGGAAATAATGTAGTATCTATGAACAAGGTCACAGACTATTCATACCTGCTCATCCTGTGTGTAGGGGAGGGGAAGACAAGAAAAGGGGAAGACCTCTTACTCACTAGTCACTGCCCCCAAGTACAGAACCTGCCTTCTGAAGCGGCCAACAAAAGCCTTGAAATGATCTTGGGATAAGGAGGAGAAGGCAGAATCTTTCCCTATGGCACCCACACAAATTCTGTGGGTAGTGGTTAGTTCAGATTTTTACTGCCCTGAAGGATCAGTGATAGTCTGAGAAGATTAGTATGGAAGTTTTACAAACAGTGGGAGAAGTAATATCACTACCAGGTCTGTACCCCAAATAGATCCTATATGTTAAATATATATATCAGCTCTGTTTGTGGTAGCAAAGAATTGGTAAGTGAAGGGAGGCCCATCACCTGCAGAATGGCTGAACAAATTGTGGTATATGATTGTGATGGGATACTGTGTGTGCTGTAAGTAAGGATGAGCAGACAGATTTCAGAAAAACCTGGGAATACTTACATGAACTGATGCAAAGTGAAATGAGCAGAACCAGGAGAACATTGTACGCAGAAACAGCAATATTGAACAATGATCAACTGTGTGAATGACTTAGCTATTCGCCCCTAAGCAATTGGGGTTAAGTAACTTGCTCAAGGTTACATGGCCAGGTGTTTCTGGGTGGGTGCTAAGTGTCTGAGCCTGGGATGCGATCTCCAGGGGTCATCCCGACACTGGAGCCAGTGCTCTTACTTGCTGTGCTACCTGGCTGCCCCTATATTAAATTTTTTTACCTTCTCAAGGAGGGGCCAGGGGAGGGAAGGAAGGAAGGAAGGAAAAATTTTCTACCTCAAAGTATTTTTTAAAATGTGAGAATTTTTGTTTACATGCAATTAAAAAAAATTTTAAAAAGCAAAGGGAGAAGACAGAGTGCTGGGGTATAAGGATAGGTTTGTATATATTGGAGCCAAGCACATTTGTCTAACAGATCATTGAAAACAATGAGATGCCACTTCTCTTCCAACCCTTTGAGTAGTTGACTACTGACTTCTTTGTTTGTTTTTGTTTAGGCTGACTTTATTTGTGTGAAAAGTCTTTTTTTCTCACTTAATAGTATTTTGTTTTTTCCAATCGCATGCAAAGATAGTTTTCAACATTCACTTTAACAAAATTTTGAGTTCCAAATTTTTTTCTCCCTTCCCTTACCCCTCCCCAAGACAGTATGAAATCTGATATAGGTTATACAAGTACAATCATACTTGCACATTATTAATGTTGTGAAAGAAGAATCAGAACAAAAAGGAAATACCATGAGAAAGAAATAAAAAGAGAAAATAGTATCCTTCAATCTGCATTCAGATTCCTTAGTTCTTTTTCTGGATATAGACAACATTTTCCATTATGAGTCCCTTGGCATTGTCTTAGATTACTGCATTGCTGAGAAGAGATAAATCTATCAAAGTTGGTCATTGCACAATGTTGCAGCAGCTAGGTACAATTTTCTCCTGTTCTGCTTACTTCACTCAGCATCAGTTCATATAAGTCTTTCCATGTTTTTTCTGAAACCCCCCACTCATCAGTTTTTTCAAATGATTTATTAACTTCTGATTTACATCATTCATTTCCACCAGATTTTGAGTTACAAATTTTCTCCCCGATTTTCCCCTACCCACCACTGCCCCAAAATAGCAATCACACAGGATATCCCCTCCTCCAATCTGCTCTCTCCCATATTTTCTCCCATACCCCTTTCGACTTTTCCAATGGATCTCTATGCCCCAGTGCCTGTATATATATTTGAATATTTGATTTTAAAACTTTGAATTCCAGATTCATTCCCTTCCTCCCTTGTCACCCATCCTTCCTGGGAAGATAAGCAGTTCAGTACAGGTTGTACATGTGTGTCTAATGCTAAACAAAAACATAGTAGACATATTGTAAAAGACTGACTATATTTCCCTCCCTCCTATCCCACCTCCCACTTGTTCTATTCTCTACTTTGATCCCGTCCCTTTTCAAAAGTGGTTGCTTCCATCTTCCCTCCCCCCAAGCCTGCCCTCCCTTTCATCATCCCCCCTCTCATCCCCTTCCCCCCTACTGTCCTGGAGGGTGAGATACCCTATTTAGTATGTATTTAATTCCCTCCTCAAGCCAAATTCAGTGGGAATAAGGTTGACCCATTCCCTTTTGCCTTCCTATTCTTCCCCTCCATTGTAACCATTTTCTCTTGCCTCTTCTATATGAGATAGTTTACCCCATTCTGTCTCTCCCCATCTCCTCTCATTATATTCCTCTCTCACCTCTTAATTTCACCTTTTAAGTATCATCCCTTCCTGTTAAATTGGTCCTGTGCCTTCTATCTATGTATACCTGTAAACATATATGCACACATTCACATATGTATTCATATACCCACATAGCCTCATACACACATATTCCCTTCAAGTACTGAGGAAAGTTTCATAAGTTACAATTATTGTTTTTCCATGTAGGAATGTTAATAGTTCAACTTTGATAAGTTCCTTATGATTCCTTTTCCCTGTTTACCTTCTCATGCTTCTCTTGCTTCTGGTATCTGAATATCAAATTTTCTATTCAACTCTGGTTTTTTCAGCAAGAATGCCTGAAAGTCCTCTATTCCACTGAATGACAATATTTTACCCTGAAACATGATACTCAGTTTTGCTGGGTAGGTGACTCTTGGTTTTAATCCCAGCTCCTGTGACCTCTGGAATATCATGTTCCAAGCCCTTCAATCCCTCAGTGTAGAAGCTGCCAGATCCTGGGTTATCCTGATTGTGTTTCTACAATATTCAAATTGTTTCTTCCTGGCTGCTTGTAATATTCTCTCCTTAATCTTGGAATTCCAGAACCTGGCTAGAATATTCCTAGGAGTTTTCTTTTGGGGATCTTTTTCAGGAGGTGATCAGTGGATTCTTTCAACCTCTATTTTGCCCTCTGGTTCTAAAACATCAGGGCAGTTTTCTTTGAGAACTTCCTGGAGGATTAGTTCTAGGTTCTTACTTTGATCATGGCTTTCAGATAGTCCAATAATTTTTAAATTATCTCTCCTGGATCTATTTTCCAGGTCAGTGGTTTTTCTCATGAGATATTTCACATTGCCTTCTATTCTTTCATTTGTTTGGATCTGTTTAAAAGCATCTTGATTTCTCATAAAGTCATTAGCTTTCATTTTCTCCGATCTAATTCTGGAGCAGTGATTCTCCTCAGTGAGCTTTTGAGATTCTTTTTTCCATCTGGCAAATTTGGCTTTTTAAGGCATTCTTCTCCTCATTGCCTTTTTGAGCCTCTTTTGCCATTTGAGTTAGTCTATTTTTTAAGGTATTATTTTCCTCAGTCAGTCTGTTGACTCTCATTTCATAATTTTCTTGCATCATTCTCATTTCTCTTCCCAATTTTTCCTCCACTTCTCTTATCTGCTTCTTAAGGTCCTCTATGGCCTGTAACTAGCTCGTATTTTCCTTCGAAGCTCTTGTTGCAGGAGTTCTGACTTCACTGTCTTCCTCCTGTTCCATGCTTTGCTCCTTTTTGTCCCCAAAATAGGAGTCTAATGTTGGAATCTTCTGTCTGCTTTGTTTCCTTTCCCTTGGTCATGTTGCCCCTCAGTCACTTGACCCCTGGGCTTTTTGCCACAGTAGGATTCTGCCACCGGACAGAGGAGCTTTTGTCCCAAACGCTGGGGTTTTCTCAGCTGCCAGAGGTATTAGATGGGTGCCCTCTCTGAGGTCTCCACGCATTCTGGCAAGATGGACACACACCCTAGGACCTCCACCCTAGACTGCAATCCAGATTAGAGCCAAGCAGGTTAAAGCAAGAGTGATTACCCCTCAGACTGGTGCTTGGTCCCCCTACACCCTGCAGGCCAGCTGAAGCTGCCACATGGCTGCTGGCTGGCTATGCTGGTGTCTCAGTGGCTTCTTACCCTGGGGGTAAAAGCCACGCACTCCATTTACTGGGACCCAAAGTCCAGACTGCACTCACCTCTCACTTTGGCCTTTGCATCTATGTGTTGATAAATCTGGGAATGGCCACAGCTGCTGCTGATATGGAGTCCCTCCTGCTGGGGGCTGGTCAGGCCCACCCTGGGGCTAAAGGTTTGGCATGGGGCTGGGCTCGGCTCCCAGAGCACTGTGCTGGCTGATTCCTGCCAGCCTACTGGGCTGTCCTCAGCGGGAGGTTAGCTTCTCTGTGTCATTTTGTGTGTTCTGCAGCAACAAAGTTTGTTTAGAGTCCCCTTTTTACATGGATTGGGGAAGGTGGAAGCCAGAGCAGCAGGGAGGTCCTGCTTCTACTTCTCTATTCACCATTTCTTATAGAACAATAGTATTCCATTACATTCATATACCACAACTTATTCCGTCATTCCCCAATTGATGGGCATCCCCTCAGTTTCCAATTCTTTGCTGCTACAAAAAGAGCTGCTATAAATATTTTTGTACATGTGGGTCCTTTTCTCCTTTTGAATGATCTCTTTGGAATGTAGACCTAGTAGTAGTATTGCTAGGTCAATGGGTATGTACAGTTTGGTTGCTCTTTGGGCCTACTTCCAAATTATTCTCCAGAATGGTTGTATCAGTTCACAACTCCACCAACAATGCATTAAGGTTCCAATTTTCCCACATCTTCTCCAACATTTCTCATTTTCCTTTTTTGTCACATTAGTCAATGTTTTAATTGGCATTCCTCTATTCAAAAGGATCATGCACTTCTTAGAGTCAGGCCACAGAACCTTAAGAGATGGGGAGTGAAGCCTGCCCCCCACTTTGGAAACCCTTGCTATATATATATTTCAGACATTGGGACTAAATCAGTTTCTGTTGCCATATTGGAGTATCTTCTAATTATTGGAAAATGCCCATTTTTGGTGGGATGGAAGAGGCAGCATCTTATGAATGACCCTAAGCTAAGAAGGGCCCCTCCCAGATCAGGGTCTTGTCATGTCAGAGAGGCTTCCATAGCTCCATGAAATTGTGAGCTGTGCTGTGCAGGGTTACCCAAGACAGACAGGTCATAGTAGAGAGTTCTGATAAAAGGTGATCCACTGCAGAAGGAAATGACAAAACACTCCATTATCTTTGCCAAGAAAACCCAATGGAAAGTGTTAAAATAATAAAAGATATGATAACAGAAGTTAAGCCCCTCAGGTCAGAAAGAAGATGTTCAACGCACTATTGGGGAAGTGTGGAGGGCAACCACAAGTGGCTCCAGTACTAATGAAGTGACTGAGCCAAATCCAAAAGGAAACTCAGCTGTAGATGTGTCTGGTGCTGAAAGGAAAGTCCAGTGATGTAAAGATCAACATTGCATAGGAACCTGGATTGTAAGATCTATGAACTTAGCTGGATGTGGTCAAACAGGAGATGGAAAGATTATACATTGACATCTTGGGTATTAGTGAACTTAAATGATGGAAATGGGTGAATTTAATTCATGTGATCATGACACATATTAACTACTGTGGGTAAGAACCCCTTAGAAGAAATGTAGTAGCCTACATAGTCCATAAAAGGGTGAGAAAATCAGTACATCTCCAAAATGACAGAATGATATCTGTTCAAATTCAAGGCAAACCATTCACTGTCACAGTAATGTAAATCTATAATTCACTGATGCTGAGGCTAAAGTGAATCAATTCTATGAAGACCTGCAACATATGGACAACAGCAAAAAAAGATGTCACCTTCTTCAGAGAGGATTGGAGTGCTAAAGTAAGAAATTAAAAGATAATTGGAGTAATAGTCAAGTTCAGCCTTGGAGTACAAAATAAAGTAGGACAGAGACTAACAGTTTTGTCAAGACAACTCTTTGGTCATAGCAAACACTTTTTTTTCAACAACCAAAAAGATAGCTCTACACATGGATATCACCAGATGGTCAATACTGAAATCAGATTCATTATATATATTGCAGTCAAAGGTGGAGAAGCTCTATACAGTTAGTTTAAAACAAGACCTGTGTCTCACATCTTGAGCTTTTCATTGCAAAATTCAGACTTAAATTAAAGAAAGTAGGGAAAACCATCAGACCATATAGGTATAACCTAAATAACATTCCTTATGAATATGAAATTGAAGTAAGAAATAGATTTAAGGGATTAGATCTGGTAGATAGAGTACCTGAAGAACTATGAACATAAGTTCAAAATATTATACAGCAGGCAGCAACCCAAAAAGTCCCCAAAAAGTAGAGTAAGAAAGCAAAATGGCTATCTGATGAAGCTTTGCAAATAGCTGAGGAAAGAAAGAAAGCAAAAAGTAAGGGAGAGAGGAAAGATATCCTCAGCTGAATGCAGAATTCCAGGGTATTCCCTGGAAGTAAGAAGAGACAAGAAGGTTCTTTTAAATAAGCAATGCAAAGATACAGAAGAAAACAATGGAATGGAAATGACAAGAGATCTCTTCTAGAAAATTAGACAATCAAGGAAACACCATACAGAAATGGACATGATAAAAGACGAAAAATGGTAGGGACTTAGAAACAGAAGAGAATAAGAAGAGGTGGTGAAAATATATGGAAAGACTATAGAAAAAAAGATTTTAACATCACCAATAACCACAAAGGTGTGGTCATTGATCTAGAGCCAGACATCCTAGAGAATGAAGTCAAGTGGGCCTTAGGAAGCAATGCTGAAAAGAAGACCAGTAGAAGTGACGTCATTCCAACTGACCTATTTAAAATCCTAAAAGATGATGCTGTTAAAGTGCTACGCTCAATATGCCAGCAAATTTGGAAAATTTGGCCATGGCCATTGGATTGGGACAGATCAGTCTCTTTCTTAATACTAAAGAAGGGGGATGCCAAAGAGTGTTCAAGTTACCAAACAATTGTGCTTATTTCACATGCCAGTAAGTTTATGCTTAAGATTGTCCAATCTGGTCTTCAGCAATGTGTGAACCCAGAATTACCAGCGGAGTAGGCTGGTTTTCAAAGAAGCAGAGGAACTAGACACCAAATTTCCAACATTCACAGGCTTATAGAAAATCCAAGGGAGTTCCAGAGAAGAAAATCTACTTTTACTTCATTGACTACATTAAAGCCTTTATGTTGATCACAACAAAATGTGACAAGTTCTCAAAAAGATGGGAGTACCAGATCATCTTAATTTTCTCCTGAGGAACCTGTATGTGGGCCAACAACTGATCATGGAACAATTGATTGGTAATGATGGCACTGTATATTGTTAGATTATTTATTTAACTAATATACATGAAGCTTCATTTGAAATGCTGGGTCATATGAATAAAAAGCTAGTATTAAGGTTGACAGAAAAAATATAAACAATCTCAAATATGCAGAGGACACCACCCTGATGGGAGAAAATGAAGAATTCAGAAGCCTGTTGATGAAAGTGGAAAAGGAGAGGGCAAAAGTTGGCTTCAAGTTGTTTCATTTTTTGCTGCCCCTCAAGTTTAACATAAACTAAGCTATTGGTAAGTAGACTCATCACTTCCTGGCAAATAAAAAGAGAAGAGATGGAAGCAGTGTCCGATTTTATATTCTTGAGCATAAAGTTCACTTCAGATGGGACATGCAGTGATGAAACGAAAAGACACTTGCTCCTTGAAAGGAGAGCTATGGCAAATCTGGACAATACACTAAAAGGCAGAGACATCATCACCTTTTTAACAAAGGTTCATAGAGTGAAAGCTGTGATTTTTCCAATAGCACTGTATGACTACTGGAGTATGAGGAAAACTGAGTACCACAGAATCAATACTTTTGAACTGTGGTGTTGGAGAAGACTTTTGAGAAGATAAAGACATCAAATCAGTCTGTACTTAAAGAAATCAACTCAGACTACTCACTGGAAGGTTAGATACTGAAGCTGAAGCTTAACTACATTGGCCACAGAATGAGAAGAAAGGACTCATTGGAAAAGACCCTGATGTTGGGAAACAATGGAGGCAAAAGGAAAAGGAACAACATGAGATGGATAGATAATGTCATGGAAGCAATGGACATGGGCTTGGACAGAATTCAGAAGATAGTAGAGGAGAAGGGCCTAGTATGCTATGGTCCATGAGATAATGAGGAGTCAGATATGACAGAACAACAACAAATCTCAAATCATGCAAGGGGTTTGGAGGTAGAGGAGAGAATCAAGAAAAGCATCCTACAGATGGTAGGATTTTAAGTGAGTCTTGAAGAAAGCCAGGAAACTTAAGAAGTGAAGTTGAGTTACACCAATCAGCATTCCAAGTCTAGTGTTTTAGGGGTTCTTTTTCATTTAATAAAGCATTAGCCTTTTTCAATCACCCTTGATATGACCACCTGAAGAAAGTTCCAATTTAACACTTCTCATAGCTTCAGGATACTCCTGGTGTGATAAGGATAAGGGATCAGTGCTTAGGTCGATCTGAGCCTTCAAAAAGCTAAGGGAAATTTGATCTTGCCCAGGCTCCCGATTATCATGCCACCTCCATGGAAGAAAATAATTCCTTTCCGGGGACTTGCAGATATTGCCTTGATACAACCTCACAGGCACTGTCCCAAAGCATAGGTTCTTTACTGTGAGCTTTGGGTCCTTCTTGATTGGAATTCTTTTCATTAAAAAGCGAATAAATCTTGACATCGAACAGATTCCCAGCTTCTCACAAATCTTCGCCTGTTAGAAGAAAGAGGAAAATAGAGGACTTTCCAGCATTCTTGCTGAAAAAACCAGAGTTGGATAGAAAATTTTACATTCAAATATAAGAAGCAAGAGAAGCTTGAGAAGGTAAACAGGGAAAAGAAATCATAAGGAACTTATCAAAGTTGAACTATTAACATTCCTACAAGGAAAAACAATAATTGTCACTGATGAAACTTTTCTCAGTAGTTGAAGGGATTAGAAATATATATATATATATATATACATATATATATATATGTCTATATATGAGGGTACATGGGCATATGAATACATATGTGAATGTGTGCATATATGTTTACAGGTATACATAGAGGGCACAGGACCAATTTAACAGGAAGGGATGATACTTAAAAGGTGAAATTAAGAGGTGAGAGAGCAATATAATGAGAGGAGATGGGGAGAGACAGATTGGGGTAAACTATCTCATACAGAAGAGGCAAGGGAAAATGGTTACAATGGAGGGGAAGAATAGGAAAGCAAAAGGTAATGGGTAAACCTTATTCCCATTGAATCTGGCTTGAGGAGGGAGTGAAATACACACTAAATAGGTATCTCACCCTCCAGGAGAATAGGGGGGGAAGGGGATGAGAGGGGGGATGATAGAAGGGAGGGTAGGCTGGGGGGGAGGGAAGTTGGAAGCAACCACTTTTGAAAAGGGACGGGATCAAAGTAGAGAATAGAACAAGTGGGAGGTGGGATAGGAGGGAGGGAAATATAGTCCGTCTTTTACAATATATCTACTATGTTATTGTTTTGCATTAGCCACACATGTACAACCTATACTGAACTGCTTATCTTCCCAGTAAGGGTGGGTGACAAGGAAGGAAAGGAATGAATCTGTAATTGAAAGTTTTAAAATCAAATATTCAAATATATGTATGTATATGTATATATATATATATATACTATTATTAATACCATCTTACATGTAATTGGGAAATAAGATATACAGACACTGAGGCATAGAGATCCACTGGAAAAGTCGAAAGGGGTATGGGAGAAAACATGGGAGAGAGCAGATTGGAGGAGGGAATATCCTGTGGGACTGCTATTTTAAGGCGGTGGGTAGGGGAAAAATGGGGAGAAAATTTGTAACTCAAAATCTGGCGGAAATGAATGATGTAAATCAGAAGTTAATAAAGCATTAAAAAAAGAAAAAAAAAGAAGAAAGAGGAAATCACTTAACAGTCTGGTTTCAGGCATTACTGGATCATTCTGGGCAGTTATAATCATGGTCAATCCTGGTGATTTTTATTCTGTGATGTCATCTTTGTACATATTTGAAGCTGTTTTTCCAGTATTAGTGACTGCTTTTCACAGATCCATCCACATTCCCTCACTTTATTCCATACTTAACAAATATCACACATTTGCCCAATAGTTAGCCAGGGTGTAGTTGGGAGAAGAGGGAAACGTTTGTATTTCTCTTCTTGCTATATATCTTTTCATTGAAATCCCATGATAAAGACTAATTATTTTAATTGTTGAAATGAATCCTACAGTACTTAGTACTTGAAATTATCATTGGTGAAAATACACTGGATAGGGAGAGCTAGGTGGTACAGTGAATAGAGCACTTGCCCTGGAGTCAGGAGGACCTGGGTTCAAATCTGGCCTCAGGCACTTAACATTTAGTAGCTGTGTGACCTTGGGCAAGTCACTTAATTCTAATTACCCTGACTTCCACCTACAAAAAAGAAAGAAAGAAAATATACTGGATTAGGTCTTTAGTTGAAAGAATTATAATCACCCCTGACCTCTTAGAATACCCCTAGAACCCTGATGGGCAGATGTTTTGCACTGGAAGACCTGACATTCATATGAGCAAGGGTTGGGATAAGAATACCCAAGATTAATACAGGCTACATGGGGTCTCATTTAGGGTAAAATTCTTCCCTTCAAATTTGTGGAGATCCTCTGGAGAAATTCTGTGTCTTAGATTTTCATTATCAGATAACTTAGCTTTAGAGATCCACCAAAGAAAACTTGGCAAATTGTGTTTTTTTTTTCATTCTATCTTTATCCTACAATTGTATAATCTCTCTCTCTCTCTCTCTC
>NW_027187400.1:21415017-21438183 GCF_028583685.1 Petaurus breviceps papuanus
TCTCTCTCTCTCTCTCTCTCTCTCTCTCTCTGTCTCTCTCTCTCTCTGTCTCTCTCTCTCTCTCTCTCTTTTGGATATGTGTATCCTTCACACACTAAAACAGTTTATTTTGAGGTAACTTTTGTATTTTTGAATGTTTAAATATTGATAGCTGCTGTATTACAGAATCTTTGAAAAGTTGGGATTCCTGGCCTTAGAATGCTAATTCCAGCTGACAAATGTTTCTGTATTCCTTCTGCTTTTAAATAGACCTAGAATGTTTGCTGTGCTGTAAGATCCTTAAGGATTGCCAGTCTATAAGGTATAGTTGGACTGTTGGCCTAGAAATCCTGAATAATCAAACCTAAATGCTTAATCCCTTTTCCAGGGCTGGGTGACAGTTCGTGGCTATGGATAGTGCTGTGCCTGGAGGCAGGAGGTCCTGAGGTCTAATCTGAGGATTTAGCATGATGCCTGGCATATTGGTTGGTTCTTCATAAATTCTCATTTCCTTCCTTCTCTTGGCAGCCTCTCTCTTTGGAGGGATTATGTTTTTTTGCCTTTTTTACATACTAAATGGGACAACTTGTGCTATTATTGAGTTTGGAATTGTAATAGGTTTGCCCTTATAATGTCAGGAATCTCTTGGGGAAAACTTCTGGTGTCCTTTAGTATAGGGACCCAGAGGAAATTAATCTGGACTTCAGATCATCTATGTCAGAAACCCCTGGGGACATTTTGGTGTGCTTTGTGGAGAAAAAGATACCTAGAAATTTTGTCCAAATTCCACATTGTCTTCTATTTTTTTTCATTCTTTTGGATCTGTTTTATAATATCTTGATTTGTCATAAAGGCATTTGCTTCCATTTGTTCTATTCTAATTTTGAAGGAATTATTTTATTCATCGAGCTTTTGGGCCTCCTTTTCCATTTGGCCACTTCTGTTTTTTAAGGTATTTTTCTCCTCATTGACTTTTTGGACCATTTTTGCCATTTGAGTTAGTCCATTTTTTAAGCTTTTATTTTCTTCAGTATTTCTTGGGTCTCCTTTAGCAAGCTGTTGACTAGTTTTTCATGATTTTCTTGCATCAGTCTCATTTTTCTTCCCAATTTTTCCTCTACTTCTCTCACTTGATTTTCAAAATCCTTTTTGAGTTCCTCTATGGCCTGCGACCAATTCATATTTTTTTGGAGACTTTTGATGCAGAAGTTTTGACTTTGTTGTCTTCTTCTTGTTGTATGTTTTGTTCTTTGTCATCAAAGAAAGATTCTATAGTCTGATTTTTTTCCCTCTGTTTGTTCATTTTCCCAGCCAATTACTTGACTTTTGGGCTCTTTGCCAAGGTAGGACTCTGCTTCCAGTGGAGAGTGCTATGTCCTAAATTTCTGGGGTTTTTCACAGCTGTTGTGAGAACTACTTCTAGACACCTATAAAATTTCAGTTCTTCTAAGGTGATATGATCAAAGGAGAGGTATTTACTCTTCTCCTGGCCTGTTGTCTGGTCTATGAGTGACCACAAGCACTCTTTCCTGCCTCCAAATTGTAAAGAGGACATCTCCACAGCTGTCACAAGCTCTGCCATGCCAGCACTCATCTTCACCCCAGGACTGCTACACAAACTGCGACCCATGTCCAAGCAGGGAAAAACAAGAGACTCCTACCTCAGCACAAGCAAAGAGATCCCTGCAATTGCCCTCTGATCAGCCACTTGATCCCCCCACTATCTGTGAACCAAGATCTCCAGAAGCAGCTGCTGTTGCTGCTGCTGCCACCTCTGCCACCAAGGCTGGGGGCATGCTCTTCTCTCACCCAGGTCCAACAGAGTTTCCCCACTGACTTATACTTTGTCTTTGGTATTTGTGGGTTGATTACAATCTGCTTTGACTTCTTGCCTGAGTGTGAGGAGGTGGCTTCCAGTGGGCCCCAGGTCTTAAATACTAGCAGGAAGCTCCATAGGGGGAGTTATAGACCAGATTTCCTTTTGAGGTAGAAAACTGATTTTGTCTTTTTCTTTTATTTATTGTTTGGGTTAGGGAAGACCATATTGTACATCGAGACAGATATTTGTTAAATTATAAGCAAGAAGTAATCTTTGATAAACTTTATAAAGTGTTGTTTGTTGAATCTGTAGAACTGTATTTGGAAATGTTTGCAATTTTCACTTGTACATGTATGAGCTAATTCAGGTACACTATAACTCGCACTTAATCTCTCATACACTGAAAAGATACTAATATGTTGCCATATATCTTAGATCATAGGCTGATATAGATCTGAAAGGAGGGACCTTATAGAGATCATTCAGTTAACCCCCCCCCATTTTCAAAATGAGGAAATTGATATTGAGTGGGTGAAGTGGTTTGTCTAGTGATACAGATATCGATGGAGCAGAATTTGATCTCTTTTTCTCTAACTCAAAATCTAAAGCTCTTTCCGCTATGGCACCTTTCCCCTGTTAATATATGTTCATCTATGTCCAGGGGCAAGACACAGATCACAACTTACTGGAGATGGCCCCTATGTAGTGGGAAGCCTTCTCCTTTTTGAGCTAATGTGTTTCCCAGGTCTCAGTTTCTCTGAGGCAATACCCATTCAGTGATTAAGGCTAGGTGAAAATTAGGCAATGAATGGCCTCTCTTACCTATTCAAAAAATAAAATCAGTCTGGGAGGGGAAGACTCTCAAAGTTTCTGGCCAAAAGAGAAACAATTGCTATTTACACTCACTCTGAGCCATCAGAATCTGAACAATGACCAAGAGATGCTTGGGTTAGGACCTATTGTCCGCCAGTCAATGAGAGCCAAAGTGATTTGGGTTTAAGGCATGGTCCTTAAAAAAAGAAATCTAGCACATAAACCCCAAGACATCTTGCTAGGTTTCAGTGATTAAAATTTATACTACTTTAGGCAGAGCTGGACCCACATGGCTCCAGAGGAGAAAATGAGACTGGTGATTTTGCACAGCCCTCCCTCACTTAAATCCAATCGACTTGCAAATCATGACATCTTCCTGATATCACAGTCCTCTTCAAGAACCAAAGTTGCTATTTGTCTACATTACCCCTTTCTCTTATTCCCACCCATTTTGTTTCACTCTCTCCAGAGTAAATTGGACTTCATGATCATTTTTGCTATGGCCTTTCAAGGGGCATTTGGAAATAATGTTGATTTCACTATGGTTGAAGCTGCAGAGAGGCTTTTCCTTGGGTGTGAGGAGGGCAGCTCAAGAAGCTGATTTTCAAAGTGAGGGTAACATTCTTTCCCTAGAAATAATCAACTGGGGGCAGCCAGGTAGCACAGCGAGTAAGAGCACCGGCTCCAGTGTTTGGATGACCTGGATCGAATCCTGGGCTCAGATACTCAGCACCACACCCAGAAATAACTGGCCGTGTAACCTTGAGCAAGTTACTTATCCCGATTGCTTTAAAAAAAAAATAAATTAAAAAAATCAACTGGCCCACATTAGAAAAGGACATAGACCTTTAGCCAGAGTCGAAATGGACTTCAGACATCCCATCTGTGATACTGAGATTAATACTTAGGAATCAACATGATGAAAAATACAAATTATTCTACTATAAGCTGCATATAAATGCATGGGGAAAGAAACTGGGGGCAGAAACAGGAAGAAATGATCAAATGAGACTCTAGACCTTTACCCACTAGCTGTAGACTTTATAACAAGGGAGAAAAAGGAGGCAGTATGTGCTGGGCAAGGCAAACTACCATCTCCCTTTATAACTCTGTAGAAAATAGCCCACAACCCCAAAGAGAACTGAGAATAGCAGTGCCCCAGACCACCAGGCCAGCTTCTAAGCCATTCCAACAGCCATTACCTGGGGAGAAAACTCCTGTGTAGGGGGCCAGCTGTCCCCACCATCTGCCAGCTATGTGGCAGAAAGGTATCCTAAGAGAGTGACAACAGGTAGCATTAGCAGGTAAGTCACCTTGATCATCACCTCCCCTCAGACTCTGAAGGAGATAGTCTAGGACCCTGAATCCAGGAGTCTTAAAATTAGCAGTGCTTCCGAGACTCCTGGTCCTGCTTCCAGCCTGGGCCCTTGCAACCAACATTGGGGAGAGAAACAGCTGTGAAGAAAGGGCCTCCCTTCCTCACAGCTACCAGTGCCAGCTGCCAAGCAACTGTCAAGTTGCCCTCAGAATGGCAGCACCTCCAGAGACTGTCTCTCTGCCTAAGACCTCTGGGAGTGGCGATACCTCCTAGACCACAGGTCCTGCTTTCACCCCATTCCTCAAAGCCATCATCCTGGGAAGAAGCACCTAAGGAGACACAGCTTGGTAACTCCTACAAGTGCTATAGCTACAGCTACTGAAGACTCAGAAAATAAAGTTCTTCCACCAAAGCCCTTGGTCCTTTGTGTCAGGTGGTTCCACATTAGAAGCTGATA
The DNA here is from genome assembly GCF_028583685.1 of Petaurus breviceps papuanus. Lineage (NCBI taxonomy): Eukaryota > Metazoa > Chordata > Mammalia > Diprotodontia > Petauridae > Petaurus > Petaurus breviceps. The sequence continues at coordinate 21,419,404 of NW_027187400.1, forward strand.
TGAGAAACAGGAAATGACATATTACTATATGCTTGGTCACTCTACCCCAAGGGGTCATAGGACCCTTCCATTTGACCTGCTGCTGCAACCTTCCATATGTGATGTCCTCTTCATTAGAACGTGAGCTCCTTGAGAATCAAGGCTGTCTTTTCTGCTTGTGCCCTGAGTGTTTAGCACTGTGCTTTGTATGTATAAGTGTTTAATACATGCTTTTTCAATTTTTCATTCACCATTGGACCCTGCCTTACCCTTACTTATTAATAAGGGTCAAATGCAACTCTTATCTCCCTTTCAACCCCAGTGATTCTGCATTCCACCCAACATGAGGGGGCACTCTGAGGTAACTCCAGACCTCTCCCCTAGCTCTGCCCCTTTTGTTTATGATTAAGAGTGTATATGGATTTACCTTCTCAGTTTCTTGACTCTTGATGTCCTCACTCACTTGAAAAACAACCTCAGTTTCCATACCTATCACATTTTGAAGCAGCTTACTTATAAAAACATGGTATCACTACATACAATTCTTTAATATAATAGGTTATTCATGGCAATACCATAGCCATTGATTGAGCTCTTACTTTATTTAGAAAAATTTGACCCCCAAATTCTACTATTAGGCAGTTAACCCAAGGAGGTCATTCATAAGAAGAGTCTCCCTATACACAAAAATAAACAGTATAGCTAACTTCCTGAAACCCCCCTTCATCACAGAACACAAAGCATTCCAAACACAGGAGCCTAAACATTGTGTTACCCAAGACCCCAGCCTCCTCCAGGAAGGCCCTTTGCTAGCTTAGGGTCTTCTATTATCACTTAGCTTCTGCTTTCTCTACTCCTCTCCCATTCAACCCATATTCACCCATCCCTTATCAGGGCCTGAAACACAAAGGGGGTAACACTCACACAATTTATTCCCAGTAGAAAGATACAGTGAAGGATGCGGAGCTTCATTGTGTGGCCAATGGCAGCAGGGACATCTGTGGTAAAGAAATGTTCATAGATCACCCATAGTGCAATTCCCAGGCTAAAGATGCACCCTGCCAAGAGGGGAAAGAAGAGCGAGATCAGCATGCCTGAGAGTGAGCTTCTCTTTGGAACTTCGTTGACAGATGTCCTGGTGCATTTATAAATCCCTCCCCCTTCCTTCTCTGCCCTGGTCCAGTTTCCCTGTAGGCAATAACTTGGCCAAGTTCTTAAGATTTGTATACTTGAATAAATTAGACCAGAATAACCTGATTGAACAGATAAATCAATAAACATTTATTAAGAATGAATTACTTAATACCAGGCTCTGTGCTAAGCCCTGGGAATAGAAGGAAAGGCAAAGGATAGTGGCAGCAGGGACTCCTGAGCCCCTGCACTCAAAGAGCTCCCTGTCTAATGGGGGGATGACAAGTAAACAACTAAGTCCAAGCATGATAGGGACAGGATGAACTGGAGATAAGAGAGGGAAGAAGATAACCAACAGAAAGAAGGCATGAGAATTAAGGGAGATTAGGAAGGACTTCTTACAGAAGTTGAGATTTTATCTGGGAGCAGAAGGCAGAGATAAGGAAGGAGGGAATTCCAAAAATGAAGGCCAGCCTCTCCTGGATTGTCAGGGAACTTTGACCCCAAAGGGAAGGATCCATCAGGTCACCCTTTGCACCATGAAAGGAAGGCTATAAAGTCTGCTCTTCCTCTAGATCTTGGGCCAGTCATGAGATCTAGAATGACAGACCTAGAACCCACAGGAAGTATCAAGTACAAACTCTCACTGTATGTAATCTCTGTTTTTTAAAAATACATTTTTATTGATGTTTTCTGTTTTTCATATCACCACAATATCCCATTGTATTCCTCCCTCTCCCCCTCCTGAGAGTCATCCCATGTGTTTTTTTATCCTTTTTGGAAAGGAAAAAATCAAGTTAGCACAACTAATCAATATATTGAGAAAGACTGAAAACATGTGCAATGTGTAACACCTGTGGACCTCCTGTCTCCATGAAGGGGTAGGTTGGGGCTGTCTTTTCATATCTCTTTGAGTCCTGCTTGATCTCTATAGTTTCATTTTATTTGCTTTTACCTTATCGTGTGTCATTATTCTTTGCTTTTACACTGCTTTATTTGCTATGTTTTTTTTTCTTGCCTCTACTTCACTCTGCACCATTTTATATAGAGCTTTCCATGCTTCTCTATATTCAGATGCATCATTTCTTTTTTTTTTTTTTAAGCAATTGGGGTTAAGTAACTTGCTCAAGGTTACACGGCCAGTTATTTTGCGTGGGTGCCACGTATCTGAGACTGGAACTGATCCCGGGTCTCCTGACACAGGTGCCAGCACTCTTACTGCGCCACCTGGCTGCCTCTTTTGGCGGGGGTGCTTTTTTTTTCTTTTTGGAGGGCAATTGGGGTTAAGTGACTTGCCTAAGGTCACATGGCTAGTTTTTTGTGTGTTAAGTGTCTGAGGGCAGATTTGAAGTCAGGTCCTCCTGACTCCAGTGCTGGTGCTCTACTCACTGTGCCACCTAGCCACCCCTCAGACACATCATTTCTTACAGCACAGTAATATTCCATTATATACCATATACCAAGATTTGTTAAATGTTTCCCAATTGATGGGCATCTACCTTGTTCCCAATTTTTAGTATAACAAAAAATGTTGTTATAAATATTTCAAATATATGAGGACTTTCTTCTTATTAATGGCTTCCTTGAGGCCAATAATGAAGTTTCTGGTTCAAAGAGCATGAACATTTTATTCACTCTATTTTAATAATTCCAAATTTCTTTCAAAAATGGTTGTGCCATTTCAAACTACCAGCAATGCGTTTATGAGCCTGTCTTCCCACAAGTCCTCCAACATTGACCGTTGGCATTTTTGGTGATTTGAAAGGTGTGAGGTAAGATATCAGAGTTGTTTTGATTTACATTTCTCTATTATTGTTGATTTGGAGCATTCTTTTTCCTGTGAATTGTTTTGCAGTTCTTTTGAGAACTATTTGTTCACATCCTTTGACCATTTATCTATTGGGAAATAACTGTTAGTCGATGTGTGTGTGTGTGTGTGTGTGTGTGTGTGTGTGTGTGTGTATTACTGCTGGTAGGACTGAGAAATGCTGGTGGGTGGAGAAACAGATGAGTCTAATATTTTGAAACCAAGTAAAAGATTTTATGGCTGTCTCTAAATTCTGTCTTATTATATTCAGCCCAGTGCCCAGCCTGTTAAGTTAATTTTGGATCTCAATTCTGTCATAGCTGTATTAACTATAATTTTCAACTTTGTAGAATCAATCCATAAATTATTAGGCTTTTTATTGTAAACTTAAAAAAAGTTTTATTAATTTATTTTGTTTTTTCATTACAAACATTTGCATATTATTCTCACTTTGTGAAAGGACTCCTTTAAGAAAGAAAACTGTTAAGGAAAAATAAACAAAAAAACAGTGACCTCATTGAAAGTACATGCAATATGTCACACATAGCACCCCTCCCCACCTCTCTATTTTTCTTTTTTTAATAGTATTTAATTTTCCGCAATTATATATAAACCATTTTTAGCATTCATTTTTACAAACTTTTGAGTTCAAAATTTTTCTCCATCCCTTCCCTTTCCTCTTCCTAAAATGGGAAGTAATTTTATATACGTTGTATATGTGCAATCACATAAAACATATTTCCATTAGTCACAGTTGTGAAAGAAGAAACAAACCAAAAGGAGAAACACACACACACACACACACACACACACCATTAAGTGAAAAAATTATACTTCGATCTGCATTCTAAATCTATCAGTACTTTATCTGGACATAGATAGCATTTTCCATCATGAGTCCTTTGCAATTGTCTTGGATCTTTGTGTTGCTGAGAAGAGCTAGGTTATTCATTGTTGATCATCACACAATGTTGCTATTAGTGTGTACAATGGTTTCCTGGTTCTGATCATTTCACTTTGCATAAATTCATACAAGTGTTTCCAGGTTGGCCTGAAATTTGCCTGCTCATCATTTCTTATTGCACAATACTATTCCATTATGCCCCATGTTTTATGTTTAACAATTCTCCAATTGACAAGTACCCTCTCAGTTTCTAATATCTTTCCACAACAAAAAGACCTTACATAAATATCTTTGCACATGTAGGTCCTTTTCCCTTTTTTATGATCTCTTTGGGATACAGACCTAGTAGAGGTATTGCTGGATCAAAGGGTTTGCACAGTTTGGCTGCCCTTTGGGTATAGTTCCAAATTGCTCTCCAGAATGGTTAGATCGATTCACATCTCCACCAAAAGTACATTAGTGTCCCAATTTTCCCACATCCTCTCCAACATTTATCATTTTCCTTTTTTGTCATGTTAGTCAATCTAACAGGTGTGAGTCGGTACCTCAGAGTTTTTTGAATTTACATTTCTGTAATCAATTGTGATTTAGAGCACTTCTCCATATGACTATAAATAGCTTTGACTTCATCTGAAGACTGCCTGCTCACATCCTTTGACCATTTTTCAATTGGGGAATGGACGGTATTATTGTAAATTTGACTCAGTTCTCTTTTTTTAGAAATGAGGCCTTTATCAGAGACATTGTTTTCCAGCTTTTTTCTTTCCTTTTACTCTTGGTTACATTGTTTTTTGTTTGTTCAAAAACTTTTTAATTTAATATAATCAAAATTAACTATTTTACAATCCATAATGCTCTCTAACTCTTGTTTAGTCATGAATTTTTCCCTTCTCCATAGATCTAATAGGTAGATTCTTCCTTGCTCTTTTAATTTGCTTAAGGTGTCACCATTTGTGTGTAAGATGTTGGTCTATACCTAGTTTCTGCCATACTGTTTTCCAATATTCCCAGAATTCTTTGTCCAACAGTAAGTTCTTTTTCCAAAGACTGGGGTCTTTGGGTTTATCAAATGCTAAGTTACTATGATCATTTACTACTGTGTCTTATATACCTAATCTATTCCACTGATGGACTACGCTATTTCTTAGCCAGTACCAGAAAGTTTTGATGATTACTGCTTTATAATATAGTTTGAGATCTGATATTGCTAGGCCACCTTCTTTTGCATTTTTTTTTCATTAAATCCCTTGATATTCTTGACCTTTTGTTCTTCCAGATGAATTTTGTTGTTATTTTTTCCTAGCTCTATCAAATAATTTTTGGTAGTTTGATTGTATGGCACTGAATAAGGAAATTAGTTGAGGCAAAATTGTCATTTTTATCAAATGGGCTTCACTTACTCATGAGCAGTTGATATTTTTCCAATTATTTAGATTTACCTTTAGTAAGAAAAGTGTTTCGTAATTGTTTCATATAGTTCCTGGGTTTGCCTTGGCAAAAAAACTCTCAAGTATTTTATATTGTTTGCAATTATTTTAAATGGAATTTCTCTTTCTATTCTTGATCATATATAGAAATACTGATGATTTATGTGAGTTTATCTTATATCTTGCAACTTTGTAAAATTGTTAATTATTTCAAGTAGTTTTTAGTTGATTCTCTAAGTACACTATCATATCATCTGCAAAGTGTGACAATTTTGTTCCTCATTGACTCTTCTAATTCCTTTGATTTCTTTTTCTTTTCTTATTGCTCTAGCTAACATTTCTAGTACTATGTTGAATAATAGTGGTGATAGTGGGCATCCTTGCTTCATCCCTGATCTTACGGGGAAGGCTTCAGGTTTATCCCCATTACAGATAATACTTGCTGGTGGTTTTAGATAGATCCTGTTCATCATTTTAAGGAACATTCCCTTTATTCCTATTCTCTCTAGTGTTTTTAATAGGAATGGTTACTGTCAAAAGCTTTTTCAGCATCTATTGAGATAATCATATGGTTTCTGTTAGTTTTGTTACTGATATAGTCAGTTATGTTGAAAGAAAGTTTTCCTAATATTGAACCAACCTTTTATCCCTGGCATAAATCCCACTTGGTCATATGATCCTTGTGATATATTGCTGTAATCTCCTTGTTAGTAATTTATTTAAAATTTTTGCATTGATATCCATTATTTTAGCTCTTCCTGGTTCAGGTAGCTCATCTGTGTCAAAGAAGGAATTTGGTAGTACCCCACCTGTTTTTTCAGATAGTTTATATAGTATTGTAAATTGTTCTTTAAATATTTGGTAGAATTCATTTGTGAACCCATCTGGCCCTGGGGATATTTTCTTAGGGAGTTCATTAATTGCTTGTTTAATATCTCTTTCTAAGACAGGCCTATTTAGGCATTCTATTTTCTTATCTGTTAATCTGGGTAGTTCATATTTTCACAAATATTCAGTGGTTTTGCTCAGGTTGTCAGATTTATTGACACATAATTGGGCAATAGAATTCCTAATTATTTCTTTAATTTCTTCTTCATGGTGGTGATTTCACCCTTTTCCTTTTTGATACTGATAATTTGGTTTCTTCTTTTTTTTTAATCAAATTAATCAAAGGCTTCTCTATTTTTTTCTTGTAAAACCAGCTTTCTAGTTTTCAGTAGTTTTCTTACTTTTTTTTTCCTTTTTGGAGGGGGGAAGGCAGGGCAATTGGGGTTAAATGACTTGCCCAGGGTCACACGGCTAGTAAGTGTTAAGGGTCTGAGGCCAGATTTGAACTCAGGTTCTCCTGACTCCAGGACCAGTGCTCTATTCACTGTGCCACCTAGCCACCCCCCTTACTTTCAATTTTATTAATCTCACCTTTGGTTTTCAGGATTTCCAATTTGGTACTCAACTGGGGATTCTTAATTTGGTTCTTTTTCTAGTAATTTTTTTTTTGCATGCCCAGTTTATTGATTTGCTCCTTCTCTATTTTGCTGATGTAAGAATTTAGAGAAATAATTTTTCCCCTAGTTACTATTTTGGCTGCATGCCATAAATTTTGGTATACTCATTTTTATCTTTCTCTTTAATGAAAGTTTTGGTTGTTTCTGTGATTGGTTCTTTGACCCACTTATTATTTAGGATTAGATTATTTAGTTTACAATGAATTTTTAATCTGTATCTCCACTGCCTTTTTTCAAATGTAAATTTTTTTGTGTTATGCTCTGAAAAGGTTACATTTAATATTTCTGCCTTCCTACATTTGATTTTTGGGATTTTTGTACCTTTGTATTAGTCAGTTTTTTGTAGGTATCATGTGCTGCTGAGAAAAAATGTATATTCTTTTGTTTTCCCATTCAGTTTTCTCCAGGGATGTACAAATTGATCATGAGGTTGATACACACATTGCCAGAGCTATATCAGTGTTTGGGAGGCTCCAAAGGAAAGTATGGGAGAGAAGTAGTAGAGTGATTACCAAACTGAAGGTCTACAGAGCCATTGTGCTGACCTCATTGTTGTATGCCTGAGAAACCTGGACAGTCTACCAGTGCCATACCAGGAAACTGGATTGCTTCCATTTGAATTGTCTTAGGAATATTCTGAAGATCACCTGGCAGGATAAGGTACCAGACACTGAGGTCCTTACTTGAACTAAGCAGCCAAGCATTCAAACTCTGCCTCAGAGAGGACAACTCCCATGTGTTGGCCATGTTGTTTGAATGCAAAACGTATGCTTATCACAAAGACTATTTAATGGAGAACTCACACAGGGCAAGCATTCACATGGTGGTCAGAAGAACCAATACAAAGACACTCTCAATGTCTCTCTCAAGAACTTTGGAATCGATTGTATGACATGGGAGACACTGGCACAAGACTGCACAAGCATGGCATGCCCACATCAGAGAAGGTGTTGTGCTCTATAAGCAAAGCAGAATTGAAACAGCTCAAAGGAAATGCAGGACATGCAAATTTAGAGTATCCATACCAAATTTTCACATGGATTATTTGTGCCCAACCTGTATAGAGCATTCCAAGATTGTATTGGTCTGATCAGCCACAGTCCGATACATTGAAACTTGACTTTAGCATAGTGGTGTCATTTTTGGTCCTCTTCAAGAACAAAGGACAACAACTAACGAACCAGCCAATTTTCCCCAGAGGTATGTCATAGCTAACTTTTCTAAGATTCTAGTAACATCCTTAGTTTCTTTCCTATTTATTTTTTGGTTGGATTTGTCAAATTCTTAGAGGGGACAGTTGAGGTCTCCACTAGTTTTGCTATTTCTTCCTGTAACCCACTTAACTTCTCCTGTAAGAATTTGGATGCTATACCATTTGGGGCATACATGTTTAGTGTTTATATATGGTACCTTTTAGTGAGATGTAGTTTCCTTCCTTATCTCTTTTAATTCAATATATTCTTGCTTTTGCTTTGTCTGAGATCATAATTGCTCCCCCTGGTTTTTTACTTCAGCTGAAGCATAATAGATTCTGCTCCGGCCCCTTTCCTTCACTCTGTGTGTGTGTGTGTGTGTGTGTGTGTGTGTGTGTGTGTGTGTGTGTGTGTGAATCTGCTCCATTTCCCTGATGCCATGGTCCTCTTAGAAAATGAAGGATAAATACAACCTGTGAGTAGACTGAGCTGCCTGAATGGGGACACAACTAGTTGGGTAGCTTGTCCTCTTCCTCTCCCTCTCCTTTTGATGACCAGAAGCTTCCTACTTAACTTGGGGTTTACTGAATAGATTTCTTCCTTTCTTGCCTTCCTTCTTACTCTCTTTCATTCTTCCTTTATTCCTTCCTTCATTCCTTTCTTTTTTCTTTCTTCTTTTCTCTTTCTTCTTTTTCTTTCTTTCTTCCTCCCTCCCTCCCTCCCTCTTTTTTCCTTCCTTCCTTCCTTCCTTCCTTCCTTCCTTCCTTCCTTCCTTCCTTCCTTCCTTCCTTCCTTCCTTCCTTTCTTGCTTTCTTGCTTTCTTTCACAAAGACTTAGACCCAGTTGACTCTGAAGCTCATAGATTGAATCACAGTAGGTCCCTTCCCAAGCTCGACTTAATGGCTGTATTTTGGGTCCTCCTGGCTTAGAGTGAATGTTTATGGTAACTGTTTCTCTTTGGAACAGCAACCCTGAAGGTCTTCCTCTCCCAGCTTGATTTTTTTTCTAATTAAAGGGGCCAACCCTTCACTCACTTCTTAAAGAGGACTATTCACTGAATGGGTGTTACCTCACTCTAAGTGAGTACTCGAAAAGGCCTTAGCTTAAAAGGTCCGGGTCTCTCATTGCATCCTGGGTCATTTCCAGTCATCCTGATGGATACAGATGGCTCTGGAGGAGAAAGTGAGGCTGGTGACCTTGCACAACCCTCCCTTACTCAAATCAAAGTCAACTGCAAGTCATGTCATCATTTCCCTGATGCCATGGTCCTCTTAAAAAATGAAGGACAAGCACAGTCAAGTGTGTTTCTTGTAAACAGCATATTGGAGAGCAGAACCAGGGGAACTTTGTACACAATTACAGACATATCATATCTATGAAGACTAAATTTGATAGACTGGACTCCTCTCAGCAATGCAAGGTTATAAGACAACTCCAAAAGACTCATGATGGAGAGGTTTTAATGCTACCTCCTTTGACTCCCAGAATATAATATTCTAAGCCCTCTGATCCCTTAATAGAGAAGCTGCTAAATCTTGTGTTATCCTGATTGTGTTTCCACAATACTTGAGTTGTTTCTTTTTGGCTGCTTGTAATATTTTCTCCTTTACCTGGGAACTCTGGAATTTGGCTACGATATTCCTAGGAGTTTTCCTTTTGGGATCTCTTTCAGGATGTGATCAGTGTATTCTTTCAATATCTATTTTCCCCTTTGTTTCTAGAATATCAGGGCAGTTTTCCTTGATAATTTCTTGAAAGATGATTCTAGGCTCTTTTTTTGATCATGACTGTCAAGTAGTCCAATAATTTTAAAATGATCTCTCCTAGATCTATTTTCCAGGTCAGTTGTTTTTCCAATAAGATATTTCACATTGTCTTATATTTTTCATTCTTTTGGTTTTGTTTATAATTTCTTGATTTCTCATAAAGTCATTAGCTTCCATTTGCTCCATTCTAATTTTGAAGGAATTATTTTCTTGGGGTGGAGTCAAGATGGCAGAGTAGAAATAGGACTTCTGCAGGGCTCCCACTCCCACCTCCTCCAATTCATGTAAAAAATGACTCTAAACAAACCTTGGAGCTACAGAACCCACAAAATGACATAGAGAAGCTAACCTCCTGCTGCAGACAGTCCAACAGGCCAGCAGGAAGGGGCCAGCACAGCACTCTGGGAGCCAAGCCCAGCCCCTCACGAGCCCAAGGTTTTAGCCTCAGGGTGGCCATAACCATCCACCACCTGGAGGGACTTCAGATCACTAGCAGCTGTGGTGGTTTCCAGAATTATCAACCCATACATGCTAAGGACAAAGTGAGAGGTCAGTGCAGTGTGGACTTTGGGACCTGGAAGTTTGGGAGTGCAGTCCAGCCTTTGCCCCTAGGGTGAGAAGTGGCTGAGGCATGGCGGCCATCCAGCCACTGCCACGTGGCTGCTTCAGAGATCCAGGCCTGCAGGTTGTAGGGGAACCAAGAATCCAGTCTGAGGGGTAATCACTCTTGCTTTAACCTGTTTGGATCTGGATCACTGTCTGGGGTGGAGGTCCTGGGGTGAGTGACCAGTGTGCCAGAGCATGTGGAGGATTAAAAAAGGGAAGCCAACTAATAGTTCCAGCATCTGAGAAAACCCCAGAAATTAGAACAAAGCTCCCTTTTCTGGTAGCAGAGTTTTACTGTGGCAAAAAGCTCAAAAGACAAGTAATTGAGTGGCAACATGAGCAAGCTAGGGAAACAAGGCAAACACAGCAGTCCAACTTTGGATTCCTTTTTTGGCGACAAAAAGGATTGGGGCATGGAACAGTAGGAGAATAGCAAAGTCATAATGCCTGTACCAAAAGCTTCCAAGAAAAGAATAAGCTGTTTAGAGGTCATAGAGGAGCTTAAGAAGGATTTTGAAAACCAAATAAGATTAGTGGAGGAAAAATTGGGAAGAGAAATTAGAATGATGCAAGAAAATTATGAAATGAAAGTCAACCTGACAGAAGAAAATGACACCTTAAAAATAGACTAACCCAAATGGAAAAAGAGGCTCAAAAAGCCAATAAAGAGAAGAATGCCCTAAAAAGGCGAATTTGCCAGATGGGAAAAGAATCTCAAAAGCTTACTGAAGAGAATCATTCCCTCAGAATTAGATTGGAGCAAATGGAAGCTAGTGACTTTATGAGAAATCAAGATACTATAAAACAGATTCAAACAAATGAAAAAAATAGAAGGCAATGTGAAATATCTCATTGGAAAAACCACTAACCTGGAAAATAGATCCAGAAGAGAGAATTTAAAAATTATTGGACTACCTGAAAGCCATGATCAAAGTAAGAACCTAGAAATCATCCTCCAAGAAATTCTCAAGGAAAATTGTCCAGATATTTTAGAACCAGAGGGCAAAATAGAGGTTAAAAGAATCCACTGATCACCTCCTGAAAAAGATCCCCCCCAAAAAACTCCTAGGAATATTATAGCCAGGTTCCAGAGTTCCTGGATGAAAGAGAAAATATTACAAGCAGCCAGGAAGAAACAATTTGAATACTATGGAAAAACAATCAGTATAACCCAGGATCTGGCAGCTTCTACACTGAGGGATCAAAGGGCCTGGAATATGATATTCCAGAGGTCAAAGGAGCTGGGATTAAAACCAAGAATCACCTACCCAGCAAAACTGAGTATCATGTTCAGGGAAAAATATGGTCATTCAATGGAATAGAAGACTTTCAAGCATTCTTGAATAAAAAACCAGAGTTGAATAGAAAATTTGACATTCAGATACAAGAAGCAAGAGAAGCATGAGAAGGTAAACAGGGAAAAGAAATCATACGGAACTTATCACAGTTGAACTACTTATATTCCTACATGGAAAAACGATAATTGTAACTTATGAAACTGTTCTCAGTATGAGAATAGTTGAAGGGAATAGAAATGTATATGTATATATATATGCATATATATACGTTACATACATGTACATATGTCTATATAGGAGGGTATATGGGCATATGTGATAGTAATGGAATATAAAGATCCCCTCTATTGGCTTGGTTTTTGGTTTGATTGTGTTAAAACCCAGAGCTTGTTAATCCCACCTGTGGGATGGACTTGTTGATGTGAAAAGAGAGTGCTGAACTGGGAGGAGCTGGTGATGTAGATTTGGAGAGACACAGGAGAGAGGCAGAAGAACTTTTTGGAAGCAGCACTTGTGGAGGCAGAGAGAGACTGAGAGGATTGCTGAGGGCCACTTTGAATTGCCCTGGACTTTTGAGACCTGCCCCCGGAGCTGCCAAGGACTGAGGAGACATGGCTGTTTTGCTGGTACTTTGTCTGTCTGTTTTGATGTTGTTTTGCCAGATTTGTCCACTGGTGAAAGACAGTCCTGTTGTTGAAGAAGACCTGGAACCTGGCTGTTGGTTAAGAGCTACTGAGACTGTCCTGCAGACAGAGAGTGAATACTGTCCACTGGTGAAGGACAGTGCTGTTGTTGCAGGGGTCTGGGAACCTTTCTGTTGGTTCAGAGCTACTGAGCTGTCCTGCAGATAGAGAGTGAATACTGTCCACTGATGAAGGACAGTGCTGTTGTTGCAGGGGTCTGGGAACCTTTCTGTTGCTTCAGAAGCCCTGAAGAAGGATTTTCTTGTTGTATGTTTACATAAATCCTGGGAGAGGGTTTTGCTAATGTTTTCAGGGGTCCTAGGACTGTTCTGCAGACAGAGGATGAATTAATGAAGAGACTGGCAATGTATCTTGTGGCCTTGCTAAGCTTTGTCTCCCCAGAAACAAAGATTGCTGAGAACTTGCCTTGTGTCAAGATGAAGAAAAGACCTCCATTTGGGTATTAAGTGCTGTGTTTAAACTTGATGTAACTCTGGGGTAGATTCAATTGTGATCCAGGGGTGGGGAACTTTTGACCTTTTTGTGCTCTGTGATTGAACAAATGAATGTACTTTACTTATGATTGGAAACTAATCTCCATTTGAGAAGAGGGGCTTTGTGATAGACTAAATGAAGGTACAGCCTAGGGGTGGAGTAGTATTTAGAACAGGGACTTTGTAATTGATTGAATGAATGTAAGGTCCTGGGGTGGGGTAGTATTTGGAGATTATTTAATCACACTTAGTAAATGCTGCATTTTGAATGATGTCATATTTTGACCTTCTCTGTTCTTAATTTGTCACTGAATAAAATGGAGAGCACCTATGCTGGTATTTTGAACCTTGGGAAGTTGCCTTTCCTTGGCATTACATTACAGCATATTAATACATATGTGAATGTGTGTATATATGTGTACAAGTATACATAGACAGAGGGCAGAGGACCAATTTAATAGGAAGGGATGATACTTAAAAGGTGAAATTAATAGATGAGAGAGGAATATAATTAGAGGAGATGGGGAGAGATAGAATGGGGTAAACTATCTCATATAGAAGAGGCAAGGGAAAACTGTTGCAGTGGAGGGGAAGTCAATCTTATTCTCATTGAATTTGGCTTAGGGAGGGAATGACATACACACTAAATAGGGAATCTCACCCCACAGGAGAGTAGAGGGGAAGGAGATGAGAGGGGGGATGATGGAATGGAAGGTAGGCTGGGGAGGAGGGAAGTTGGAATCACCTACTTTTGAAAAGGGACAGGACCAAAGTAGAGAATAGAACAAGTGGGAGGTGGGATAGGAGGGAGGCAAATATAGTCAGTCTTTTACAATATATCCACTATGGAAATGTTTTGCATAGTTACACATGTACAACCTATATTGAATTGCTTATCTTCCACTAAGAGTGGGTAATGAGAGAGATAAGAAAAGAATCTGGAATTCAAAGGTTTAAAATCAAATGTTTAATATATTATTATTATTATTATTATTATTATTTTACATGTAACTGGGAAATAAGATAAACAGGCACTGGGGCATAGAGATCCAGTGTGTCCTACTGGAAAGTCAGAGGGAGGGATGGGGGAAGATATGGGAGAGAGCAGTTTGGGGGAAGGCATATTCAGTGGGATCACTGTTTTGGGGTGGTGGGTAGGGGAAAAATGGGGGAAAAATTTGTAACTCAAAATCTTGTGGAAATGAATGATGTAAGCTAAAAATAATAATAATAAATTGAAAAAAATTAAAAAGGAATTATTTTGTTCAGTGGGTTTTTGGACTTTCTTTTCCATTTTGCCAATTCTTTTTTTACAGCATTCTTCTCCTCACTGCTTTTCCTTTTGGATCCCTTTTGCCATTTGGGTTAGCCTATTTTTTATAACACCACCTTTTATTTAAACTGAAATACACCTACCTTTTGCATGGGTTTTAATCAAAGCACTATTAGTTTATTTATCCCATGATGATCTAAGAACAGAAAATAGATTTCTTTTTTTTAATTTGTCTATTTATTTTTAGTTTTCAACATTCATTTCTACAAGATTTTGAGTTACAATTTTTCTCCCCATTTTTCCCCTACCCCCACCCCAAAATAGCAATCCTACTGAATATCCCTTACCCCAATCTGTTCTCTCTTATATTCTCCCCCACCTCCACCTCCAACTTTCTAGTAAGTCAAGATGGATTTCTAAAACCCAGTGCCTGTATATATTATTTCCCAGGTGCCTGTTACATTACAGCATATTAATACATATGTGAGTGTGTGTATATATGTGCACAAGTATACATAGACAGAGGGCAGAGGACCAATTTAATAGGAAGGGATGATACTTAAAAGGTGAAATTAATAGATGAGAGAGGAATATAATTAGAGGAGATGGGGAGAGATAGAATGGGGTAAACTATCTCATATAGAAGAGGCAAGGGAAAACTGTTGCAGTGGAGGGGAAGTCAATCTTATTCTCATTGAATTTGGCTTAGGGAGGGAATGACATACACACTAAATAGGGAATCTCACCCCACAGGAGAGTAGAGGGGAAGGAGATGAGAGGGGGGATGATGGAATGGAAGGTAGGCTGGGGAGGAGGGAAGTTGGAATCACCTACTTTTGAAAAGGGACAGGACCAAAGTAGAGAATAGAACAAGTGGGAGGTGGGATAGGAGGGAGGCAAATATAGTCAGTCTTTTACAATATATCCACTATGGAAATGTTTTGCATAGTTACACATGTACAACCTATATTGAATTGCTTATCTTCCACTAAGAGTGGGTAATGAGAGAGATAAGAAAAGAATCTGGAATTCAAAGGTTTAAAATCAAATGTTTAATATATTATTATTATTATTATTATTATTATTTTACATGTAACTGGGAAATAAGATAAACAGGCACTGGGGCATAGAGATCCAGTGTGTCCTACTGGAAAGTCAGAGGGAGGGATGGGGGAAGATATGGGAGAGAGCAGTTTGGGGGAAGGCATATTCAGTGGGATCACTGTTTTGGGGTGGTGGGTAGGGGAAAAATGGGGGAAAAATTTGTAACTCAAAATCTTGTGGAAATGAATGATGTAAGCTAAAAATAATAATAATAAATTGAAAAAAATTAAAAAGGAATTATTTTGTTCAGTGGGTTTTTGGACTTTCTTTTCCATTTTGCCAATTCTTTTTTTACAGCATTCTTCTCCTCACTGCTTTTCCTTTTGGATCCCTTTTGCCATTTGGGTTAGCCTATTTTTTATAACACCACCTTTTATTTAAACTGAAATACACCTACCTTTTGCATGGGTTTTAATCAAAGCACTATTAGTTTATTTATCCCATGATGATCTAAGAACAGAAAATAGATTTCTTTTTTTTAATTTGTCTATTTATTTTTAGTTTTCAACATTCATTTCTACAAGATTTTGAGTTACAATTTTTCTCCCCATTTTTCCCCTACCCCCACCCCAAAATAGCAATCCTACTGAATATCCCTTACCCCAATCTGTTCTCTCTTATATTCTCCCCCACCTCCACCTCCAACTTTCTAGTAAGTCAAGATGGATTTCTAAAACCCAGTGCCTGTATATATTATTTCCCAGGTGCCTGTTACATTACAGCATATTAATACATATGTGAGTGTGTGTATATATGTGCACAAGTATACATAGACAGAGGGCAGAGGACCAATTTAATAGGAAGGGATGATACTTAAAAGGTGAAATTAATAGATGAGAGAGGAATATAATTAGAGGAGATGGGGAGAATCTGTAAAAAAAAACCATTAAAAAAAAACATTTGTTTTTAAAACTTTGAGTTCCAGATTTTTTCCCTTCTTCCCTCCTCGCCCAACCCCACTGGGAAGATAAGCAATTCAATATATGTTGTACATGTGTAGTTACACAAAACATTTGCATAGTAGTTATATTGTGAAAGACTAACTATATTTTCTTACATCCTATCCTGTCCCCCAATTATTCTATTTCTCCTTTGACTCCAACCCTTTTCAGAAGTGTTTGCTTCTAACTACCTCTTCCCCAATCTGCCCTCTCTTCTATCATCTCCCCTCTTATCCCTTTCCCCCTTATTTTCCTGTAGGGTAAGATACCCATTTGAGTGTGTGTTATTCCCTCCTTAAGCCAAATCCAATGAGAGTAAGGTTCTCCCATTCCCTTTCACTTTCCTGCTCTTCCCCTCCATTGTAACAGTTTTCTCTTGTCTCTTTTATATGAGACAATTTGCCCTAATATATCTCTCCCTTTCTCATCTCAATAAATTCCTCTTTCATCTCTTAATTTTATTTTTAGATATCATCCCTTCATATTCAACTCATCCTGTGCCCTCTGTCTATGTATACATGTACATACATATGCCCACATCATATATATTTATATATACATATATGTACATATACATATATGTGTGTGTATCCCCTTCAACTATCCTCATAATGAGAAAAGTCTTATAAATCACAATTATTGCTTTTCCATGTAAGGATGTTAAATAGTTCAACTTTAATAAGTTCCTTATGATTTCCTTTTCCTGTTTACCTTTTCCTGCTTCTCTTGCTTCTTATAGTTGAAAGTAAAATTTTCTGTTCAGCTCTGGTTTTTTCATCAAGAATGTTTGAAAATCTTCCACTTCATTAAATGACCATATTTTCCCCTGAAACATTATGATCAGTTTGGCTGGGTAGGTGATTGTTGGTTTCAGTCCTAGTTTCTTTGACCTCCAGAATATCATATTCCAAGCCCTTTGATCCCTTATTGTAGAAGCTTGTAGGTCTTGTGCTATCCTGATTGTGTTTCCACAATACTCAAATTGTTTCTTCTTGGCTGCTAGTAGTATTTTCTCCTTGATCTGGGAATGCTGGAACCTGTCTATAATATTCCTAGGAGTTTTCTTTTTGAGATCTTTTTCAAGAGATGATTGGTGAATTCTTTAAATTGCTATTTTCCCTTCTGGTTCTAGAATATCAGGGCAATTTTGCTTGATAATTTTTTGAAAGATGGTTCTTTTATTATCATGGCTTTCAGATAGTCCAATAAGTTTTAAATTACCCCTCCTGGATCTATTTTCCAGGTCAGAGGTTTTTCCAATGAGATATTTCACATTGCCTTCTATTTTTCATTAGTTTGAATCTGTTTTATAGTATCTTGATTTCTCATAAAGTAATTAGCTTCCAGTTGCTCCAGTCTAATTTTGAAGGAATTATTCTCTTCAGTGAGTTTTGAAATTCCTTTTCCATCAGACCAATTTGGCTTTTTAAGGCATTTTTCTCCTCATTGGCTTTTTGGGCCTCTTTCGCCATTTGAATTAGTCTATTGTTAAGATGTAATTTTCTTCAGTATTTTGTGGGGTCTCCTTTAGCAAGCTGTTGACTCACTTTTCATGATTTTCTTGCATCATCTCATTTCTCCTCCCAAGTTTTCCTCTACTTCTCTTACTTGATTTTCAAAAGCCTTCTTGATCTCCTCCATGACCTGTAATCAGTTCATATTTTTCTTGGAAGCTTTTTATGCAGGACTTCTTACTTCATTGTTTTCCTCCTCTCCCATGCTTTGATCTTTTTTTGTCCCCAAAAAGGAATCTAAGGTTTGATTGCTGTGCTTGCTTTGCTTCCTCTGCTTGGTCTTGTTGCCAGTGTAGCAGCAAACACCCCAGCGTCTCCAGGGTGGCTGCCAGCACAGGTTCTTAGATCTGCTTTGCTAAAGGAAAGCAACTCAAAATTGGTTAACAAGCTTACTTTAATCAGTCAAATATATATCGTTTACCTAGTTCAAGGAGAAAAGGTCAGCACCCCGAACTTCAGAGTATACAGACAGAAATATCAAGACAGAGAAACAGATCAAGTAGACAGGTTTCCAAATTGTCCAACCATTACATCCATACCAAATCAACATCTGGGTTTTTCTAAGCCGGGGGGCTCTCAACAACGGCTTCCCAGAGTCTCATCTGATCAAATCACAGAACACTTCTCAAAGTGAGCCCCAAAACAAAGCCTCAAATCAGGGTTTATATAGCCTTCTCTTGGCTCAGAGAATGTAATAACCTCTGGACCCACTGACCAATTGTAGCGGCAAGCACCCCAAGCGCGTCCTCAGGGTTTGCAGCTACCACAGGTTCTTGGATCTGCTTTGATAAAGGAAAGCAACTCAAAATGGGTTAACAAGCTTACTTTAATCAGTCAGACATATATCGTTTACCTTATTCAGGAGAAAAGGTCAGCACCCTGAATCTCAAAGTATACAGGCATAATTATCAAGACAGAAACATCAAGTAGACAGATTTCCAAACTGTCCAACCATTACTTCCATACCCAGTCAACATCTGGGTTTCCACATTCTGGGTTTTTCAAAGCCAGAGGACTCTCAACAATGGCTTCCCAGAACTCAGATCAAATCACAGAATACTTCTCAAAGTGAGTCCCAAAAACAAAGCTACACATCAGGGCTTATATAGCCTTCTCCTGGCTCAGAGAATGTAACAACCTTATTGACTCACTGGC
>NW_027187400.1:21438193-21443305 GCF_028583685.1 Petaurus breviceps papuanus
TTAGCCTAGGGGCAGGGAAGATCTTTAAAATTTACATTCTTATTACACCAATCAAAAAGTATCTACTGAAAAACAAGCCTCCCACCCCAGGGTCCAGGTGCACTTAGTCTAGGGGCAGGGAAGATCTTAAAAATTTACATTCCCATTACATTCGGCCCCAAGATCTTTCATGGCCATAGCATAGTCAATTTACTTTCAAATTAGCACTAAACATCTCTTAGGTCACATTTTCAAGATACAGAACTAAAGTTACCAAAGTGGCCACTGGGCCTTAAACAAACACAAAGTACATTGTATTATCACCTCAATTCAAAACAAGAGTCCAAATAAAGTTCTCTTGGGCAAAGGGGGGTGTCCTTTCCCTCACACAGCTCCAGCCCCCGCTTCCAAGTACGGAGAGGGGGCTGGGCAACAAAACCAACAAGGTGGGGTCCTTGGGGGTCCAAGGCACTTCATCCCACCCACCATAGTCACAAGTCTATCCTCCCCCTGGGTCCCAAACTCTGTGGATCCAAAGCAAGGAAACACATTCAGTGCCCCTGCTTTGATGCTCAGTTCTTATCTTTTCCTGTGGCTGAATTCTGAACTCCTGGTTTCCTTTTCCTCCCGCAGGCGGCAGCCACTCCTGGCTTCTGCCCAGGTCCCGATACAAGCAGCTCACCATTCCTGCTCTCAGCTCAGCGAAGTCCGCATGCAGGCCATTCTTCTCTTCTGGTCCATGGCTCCACAGAGTCACAGCTACCACAACTTGGAAACAAACAATTATCCCAGCCACTATACTTCCCTTTTACTCTGCAGCTCCCATCCTCATTGCCATTTTGTAGCAGCAAGCACCCCAGTGTCCCCAGGGTGGCTGCCAACACGGGTTCTCAGATATGTTTTGCTAAAGGAAAGCAACTCAAAATTGGTTAACAAGCTTACTTTAATCAGTCAAATATATATTGTTTAGCTAGTTCAGGGGAAAAAGTTCAGCACCCTGAACTTCAGAGTATACAGACAGAAATATCAAGACAGAGAAACAGATCAAGTAGACAGGTTTCCAAACTGTCCAACCATTACATCCATACCAAATCAACATCTGGGTTTTTCAAAGCTGGGGGGCTCTCAACAATGGCTTCCCAGAGTTTCATATGATCAAATCACAGAACACTTCTCAAAGTGAGCCCCAAAACAAAGCCTCACATCAGGATTTATATAGCCTTCACCTGGCTCAGAGAATGTAACAACCTTCTGGACCCACTGGCCAATCAAAAAGTATCTACTGAAAAACAAGCCTCCCACCCCAGGCTCCAGGTGCACTTTAGCCTAGGGGCAGGGAAGATCTTAAAAATTTATATTCCCATTACAGCCAGTCACTTACTTGGCTTTGGAGTTCTTTGTCATGGTAGAATTCTGTTTCCAGAATGGAGAGAGCTTTGTCCCAAATTGCTGGGGTTTTTTGCAGATGCCAGAGTTATTAGGAGGGAGCCCTCTTTACAGCTCCCACAAGTTCTGGAACACTGGCCACACACCCCAGGACCACCACCCAAGACTGTGATCCAGATCCAAGCAGGTTAAAGCAAGAGCGATTTCCCTCTGAATGGTTGTTTGGTCCCCCTATGATCTGCAGGCCAAGACCTCTGGAGGCAGCCACGTGGCAGCAACTGCAGCCACTGCACATCCTCCACCTCTTGCCACAGGGGAAGGGGCCAGACCACACTCTTCTGTCCCCCTGTTCCAACAGAGTTCTACACTGACCTTTCACTTTGTCTTTGGCATTTATGGATTGAGAAGTGTGGAAACCACCACAGCTGCTGGTGATTCACTCTCCTGAAGTCTGCTCCAGCCGCCGCTGGTTAGGGCCTCCCTGGGGCCAGAACTGCATGGCTCCTGTGGGACTGCACTCAGCTCCCAGCACACTTGTGAGGGACCTTTCCTGTCAGTCTGCCAGGATGCCTTCAGTGGGAGATTTGTTTCTCTCTGTCATTTTGTGGATTCTGTAGCTCTAAAATTTGTTTAGAATCATTTTTTACAGGTATTGGAAGTGGTTGGAGCTGGGGCCCATGCCTGGTTTGTGTTTCTACTCTGCCATCTTGGCTTTGCCCCTCCAATTCAAAAAATTTTTTCCTTACACCTGAAATTATTCTTATTTAAGAAACACTGTGAGTAATTTATATAGAAATATTGATATGTTAACCTTTTTAGTCCTTAAAATCCAGAAATGCTGATACATCATCAAAGCATTATCATCAAGAGGAAGAAGTTTTCAGATACTTTGAAGACAACACCTGCGTGTAGGCCATTTCTGATACAGATTAGCAAAGATGAACCCCATTTTCTCTAATACTAAATAAATGCTTTATTATATTGTTTTTTAGAGGACATGACACTATCGAAAACATTTGGTTGCTACTTTCAGTATTATCATGTCTGAAAAAAAATATTCTGTGGTTTACCATTTGTTGCCATCACTTACAAAAATAGGGTCTATAGTCTATAGCTACTTCTTCACAAGAAAGTTTTAAGGATGATCTTTCTATTGAATTTGAACTTTTTCACATTATAGTTTATGTTTTTGCAAAGGGAACCAAGTGATATTCTTTTACAAAGAACATTCCTTCAGAGTAACTTCTAAGTTAAGGCTTTCTCCTCCAATAGGAAGTCTATCCAATAGAATGCTGATAAACTATCTAAAATGACAAGGCAGAGGGGTGGGTGGCTACAAAACAGAGTTTCCAGTGAGTAAAGGGCGATAATGAACTGGTTACTACTGCTGCATTTCACAGGAAAAAATCTTCCAGGACAGTGTTTTATTATGTCTTCTGTGCTTTGGGAAGTTTATGTTCAAGAATTGTAACTAGCCGAAGCATATCAAAGTCTGTGTCAATCAATAAATAAGACTTCGACTTCTAATCTACCTTTTGGAAGGATACATCTTGCAGTCAGATGATAGAGCATTTCTGTTTTTCTTATTCCTTATGGACCATGGAATTCTACTATGTCACCATGGATAGGAGAGAGCCTTCATCAGCAAACAAAAAATGTTCTATATCTTTCAAGGAACTTCTACCTTCAAGTCGAATACGAAGCTTAAGCCTCCACAGGAATCTTAGATTGAGGCAGGAGGTTGTAGTATCAGAGGCAGATGAAAGAGGGAAGAAAGGGAAGAGATAGAGGAGGGATAGATGGAGGAGGAGAGGAGAAGGAAAAGGTGGAAGAGTAGAAGAAGAGAAGGAGCAGGAAGGAGGGGGGGAGGGGATAAAGAGGCTAGTCTATTATTTAAGGTATTATTTTCCTTCAGCATTTGGGGGGGGGGTCTCCTTTAGCAAGCTATTGACTTGCTTTTCTTTTTTTTTGTTTGGTTTTGTTTTTGCTTTTTGGAGGGGGAGAGGCAGGGCAATTCGGGTTAAGTGACTTGCCCAACGTCACATGGCTAGTAAGTGTTAAGTGTCTGAGGCCGGGTTTGAACTCAGGTCCTCTGACACCAGGGCCGGTGCTCTATTCGCTGTGCTACTTACCCACCCCTTGACTTGCTTTTCATTATTTTCTTGCATTGCTCTCATTTCTCTTCCCAATTTTTCCTCTACTTCTCTTGATTTTCAAAATCCTTTTTGAGCTCTTCCATGGCCTGTGACCAATTCATATTTTTCTTGGAGGTTTTGGATGTAGGAGCTTTAACTTTTTTGTCTTCTTCTGGTTGTATGGTTTGATCTTCCTTGTCACCAAAGTAAGATTCTATAGTCTGATTTTTTTCCACTGTTGCAAATTACTTGACTATTTAGCTCTTTGCTAATGTGGGTCTTTGGTTCCAGTGTGGAGGGTGTACTGTCCCAGGCATCAGGGGTTTTGTGCAGCTGTTTTCAGAGATATTTCTAGGGACTTGTAAATTTTCAGTTCTTCCAAGGTGGTATGAGCAAAGAAGAGGTGTTTTCTCCTCTCCTGGTCTGTGTTCTGGTCTGTGAGTGGCCACAAGCACTCTTTTCTGCCATGGAATTATGAAGAGGCTTCTCTCTTTACTGCAGCCACAAGCTCTGCCACACCTGCTCTCCTCCTCACCCCAGGACTGACACCCAGGACTGCAACCTGGATCCAAGCAGGGCAAAGCAAGAGAATCCTGCCTCAGCATTAGGAAAGAGAACCCTGCAATCCCCCTCTGATCATCTGCTCAGTCTCCCCATGCTCAATTCCCCCACTGTCTGTGGGCTGAGAACTCCAGAAGCAGCCACCGCTGCTGCCTCTACCCTGGGACTGGGGTCAGACCACACTCCTGTCTCACTGAGGTCTAGACAGACCTTTCCTACTGACCTTCTAAGTTGTCTTTGGCATTTGTGGGTTGAGAAGTCTGGAAAGTGCCCCAGCTTCCAACGATTCAGTCCCCTGAGGCCTGCTCCAGCCTCATCTGTGCCATGCAGCCAGTGCTGGACTTCACTTTTTTTCTCAGAATGGTCTAACAAACCTTTCCTATCAACCTTCCATGTTGTCTTGGGCTGGAAGTTTATTCCATTCTGTAATTTTGTGAGTTCTGCTGCTCTGGAATTTGTTTAGAGTCATTTTTTACAGGTATTTGGAAAGGTTTTGGGTTTTACTCCACCATCTTGGCTCTGCCCCTCCCCAATTTTACTTTTTAAGGAGTTGTTTTCTTTTTCTAAGCTGTTGACTCTTTTTTTTCATAATTCTCTTGCATCACTCTCATTTCTTTTCCCAATTTTTCTTCTACCTCCCTTATTTGCTTTTTAATCTTTTGGAGCTTTTCTATGAGTTCTTTCTGTGCTTGAGACCAGTTCCCACTTTTCTTTGGGGTTTTGCCCACAGATGTTTTGATGTTGCTGTCCTCTTCTGAGTTTGTGTCTTGAACTTCCCTTTCACCACAACTTTCTATGGTCATGTTCTGTTTTGTTGTTGTTCCTGGCTCGTCTTTTCCAGCCTTTTTCCTTGCTTTTAAATTTGAACTCTGCTCCTGGGGTAGAAGGTGCGCTGTCCCCTGCTTCTTGTTCCAGTGACTACTGCTTTCCTGATGCTGCACTGGTGTTGCCCTGAGGCCCATGGGGAACCCGCATGCCTGGTGCTATGCTGATGGAGTGGGGTAGTTGGCACTGCTGGAGACCACAGGGGTCTGACAGCTTCCTGGGAGTG
>NW_027187400.1:21443315-21498084 GCF_028583685.1 Petaurus breviceps papuanus
CTGACATCTGCCTGTTCACCTGGCTATGCTCCATTACATGGGGGACCTTGGTGCTGGAGTCTGCAAATTCCTTGAGCTATGCTGAGGCATGTGGTGGTGGGTAGGGTCCTGGTGTTGACTTTTGTCTGCTCCACCAACCCTGGAGCTCAGGACCTGTCATTGGTTTGCTGAGGTGGGGCTCGCTGCTGGCTTGCTGGGATGCTTCCTGTCCTGGACTGTGCTCCCCTTTTATCTGAGACAGATCTTTCCTGACAACCTTACAAGTTTCTTGGGCTAGAGGACATTTTCACCCCCCCCTTTTTTTTGCTGGTTTTGTTGTTCCAGGATTCACTTTGGGGCACTATTTTATGGTTGTTTGGAAGTAAATATGGGAGAGTTAAGGTTACTTCCTGCTTACTCTGCCATCTTGGCTTCCAGAAGTTCCCTGTCCTTTGTTTTTACACTTTCCTACATTTCTCGATTTATTCCCTCCTCCTCTCCCCTCCCAGAGAGCTAGGTCATAACAAAGAATTTTAAAAAGAGGGAAAAGTTCTAAATAATTGATCAAAAAAAAGTCTTACATTATATTCAGTGTTTCACACCCATCCTTCATTTCCCTCCCAGCTTCCCTCCTCTGAACTTTTTAACCATGCCCCTGAGTAGGATCCTTCCCTTTCTTCCCTTCTCTCCCTTTCATCTTTATGTCCATTGAGAACAAAACACCTCCCGACTCCATGAGTTTTCCCTGTCACCTATGCCAAAAATGTTCTCACCTCTACCATCTATCTTCGTTGGTTTCCTTCAAGACTCATTGCCAGTCCTCTCTTGGTCCAGACACCTTTCCTGGTCACTGATTATACTGTCCCTCTCCCCCTGCATTTCCACCCCAACCTGCAGATCTTTCCCCTTGAGATTATTCACATTATTAATACTCTATATAGCTTGTATGTACCTATTTACATTTTTTCCATTCCATTAGGATATAAACTCCTTGAGTATAGGGACTGTTTTTGCCTCTTTTTGTATTCCCATTGCATAGCACGTTCCTGGTACATAATGTGCACTTAGTAGATACTTGTTGATTGATTGATTGATTGAGTTACAGAGCTCTTCTCTGTAACTTTGTGGTAGCCTTTTTTAAGATCTTGCAAGTCAAGTCCACCTGCCCTACTGGATACCTCAAACTGGATGTCCCATAAACATCTTAAATTTGACGTCTAAAATGGAATTCATTGTATTTCCCCTCAGTTGCTCCCCCTTCCAAACATCTCTGTTATTGTCAACAACAACATCATTCTCCCAGTTACCCAGAGTCAAAATTTTTCATTCTTTCTTGCCATCCCCCAGATCCAATCTCTGGCCAACACCTACCATTTTCACCTTTGCAGCATTTCTCAAATATGCCCCTCTTCTTTTCTGACACTGATACTTCTCAAGTGTAGGACCTCATCACCTTATACCTAAATTATTACAATGGCTGCTGGTGGGTCCACCTGCCTCATGTCTCTTCCCACTCCAGTTCATCCTTTACTCAGCGGCCAAATTGATCTACCTAAAGTATAAATCTGACCCTGTCATCCTCCTACTCAATAAACTTCAGTAGTTCCCTATTGCCTCCCCCCTTAACTAGACAAAGACCTCAGGGATTTGGAAATTCTATGCAATATCACTAAGAATGCTGATGGCAGTGTCTGTCCTGGGAGCCAAGAGCAAACTGTTGGATACAGATTCACAGCTCTACAAAGAGCCAGAAAGCTATAACAGGGGAGCCTATAGAAAACTCCAGTCAAAGGAATTCCAGGAACTGTGACCTACTCCTTTGACACATATTCTCTCTCAGTTCAAGTCCACTTTCCCCTGAATTGTACTGGTGGGAGAGTGTGTCACAGAATTTTGGGGAGATGTTTTGTATCAACTGTTTTAATTGTGATAACTTAATAAATATCCCTTTATAAAAGTTAAGTCTGGCTGAATAATTGTTATCAGCTGAAAACTGATGGCATGAATTATACCATTTTAAGCTTATGAGTTATACTATGAGAAAAACAACCCTGTAAACATTCCAAGTTATCCCTGGATCCCTAATAAGAGGTATAGCAGCCATGCTCTGGGGACTGGACCTGCCAGTGGAGTTGAGCTTGAGAGAATAGCTCCAAGACTCTCCATTGGTGTGTGTGTGTGTGTGTATGTGTGTGTGCGTGTGCGTGTGCATGTACACACATAAGGTGTAGGGTGTCTTCAGGAAAGGCTAGTACCTCTGGTGTGAGGGCTGCTGAGCCCTTTTCAGGGCTGCTTCCCACCTTTGGTGCCCACCTAATCCACCTGACTCTTATCTGTGGCTCCAAGAAGCTATGGCATTGCAGCAGCCATACTGCCATAAACCATTTTGAGAGATGGGCTAAACCAGGTTGAGGCTAACCAAGGGGTCTCAAAGCTGTCTGTACCAAACATGAGAAGACTTCCCCTGGTGGAATGGTGGATGGGAACAATTTGTTCCAATGGCCATGAAGGCAACGGAAGCAGGTGCTATAGAGTGCTTAGAGCTTGGCTGGACATTGAAGATGCCAAGGTCATCTACAGCACTTTGAGCCATCATCAGTCATTTTGATTCTGTCCTGAAACTAGACTGTGATGACTGTGGAAGATAGAGAGAGGCCAACAACTTAAATTCAATTTACACACAAATCAAAAGACATCACCCATACCATTTTACCATTTTTTTTCAGAGCCAAACTCTGAAACACTAATGTAGAGAGATTCCCTTTATCTCCACACTCATCAACAATATAGTATGTATCCAATTAATCTAGAAGATATTGAAACAATCACCTCACTTAACACTATTGCCTCTCATCCTTGATAACTTCAAATATCATCTTTCTTTAATTTGGGAGGATTTTTTAAAATTCTGAACTTAACAAACACCAAATAAAGTATATATCTCCATATGTATAGTAGAACAGAAGAAGAAAATTACATATAAAATCATAAATCTATGTTCATTTTATGTATATAATATATTCAACTTGTAACCTGCAAAGCCAACCTTCTTATCTATGACCCATGTGGTCTTCCTTCTTTTCCTCCCTATGTATTTTTTTAAATACTTCAATGATACTTGTTTCCTTTTTTTTGTTCTTTATTTTTTTGAGGCAAATTTATCCCTGCTCCCCATTCTTAACCATGCCCCAGTTGAAACAAAAGCCTTGTAACAAGTAGGCATAGTTAAGCAAAATGAACTCCCCCAATGGCCATATCCAGATATATATGTCTACATCTTAACCTCTCTATCAGGAGGCAGGTAGCAGGCTTTATCATTGGTCCTCTGAAATTATGGCTGGTCATTCACTTGATCATAGTTCTTAAGTCTTTTGGAGTTTTTGTCTTTACAATGTTAGTACATTACAATGTTGTTATAGTAGAAATTGTTCTCTTATTTGGCTTTTTTCGATTTGCATTGGTTCGTGGAAGTCATCCAAGGTTTCTCTGAAACTCTCCTTTTAGTCATTTCTTACATCACAATAATAATCCATTATATTTATATACCATATTTGGTTTGGACATCATCTAATTGCTGGGAACTCCCATTCCTTCCAATTCTTTGCATTTAAAAAAATCAACTGCTACGAATATTTTTGTATCTGTGCCTCCTTTTCTTCTTTCTTTGATATCTTTGGGGTATAAGCCTAACAGTAGAATAAGCCTTTCTCTGGGTGAAGGGATATTCCATCTTTCCATCATCCAAGTTGATCCCAGAAAGCCACATGAGACTGTTCAATCTCAGTCATAGACCAGTTTGTCACTCATAGGCCCAGTGACCAGAGGTTCAGAGAGTGAAAGGAGGTGTTCCAGTCAGTCCTGAACCTTATTATCCTGAAATCATCTGAGCACTCACAATCCATCTTAGGGCACCCCCAATATGCCCAAATTGCCAATATAGACTTAGGAAAGATAACACAAGGATTATCTGGCCTATTCTTTCCACCACCATATCTGTAAACAAGCACTCCTTCGAACCACCTTCCTTTAACTATTTATCCATTAAAAACTGTTTTGACCCTCTTGATTCTAAGGCAGGACTATACACCCAATCTCTGCTGCCTCTCAGCCCCGGAACTTGCCCTATCCCCTAAGTCAGTAAAATGAAGCTCAACAGAGCCCCTAGCTTTGGACAGAGTCAACAGTTGCCATTCTTTCTTCAAAGTCCTAGGAATGGGGTTCACAGATCCTTTATAAAATGTATAATAATATTCAGAATTCTTAAGGAGCAAGGGAAGAAAAAGGGCTTTGTGTTAAAGCTGAGGATCACTCCATGAAAACCATCTTCAATGTGGTGCCAGCTCACTGGCACCCCCTGGTCCTCCAGCCTCTTCTTGTACAATAGTGTATGATCCCGTAGGCTATCAAACTCACAACTCACAAGCAGGGTCTCTGGGAGTTGGGCAATGATATCATCGTCGGCAATTAGGGGTGAATTCACTGTCCATAAGATTTGTTTGGTTTCCAAGTAAGCCATCTCATTAAAAGGGCCAGGTGACTTTGGTTGGTAGCCTTTCTCTTTGAACCTTTTAGGTATGTTGCAGGCATTTATCCTTTCCTCAGACTTCTCCCGCATCTCAGGGGGCACATGAGCACCATTCAGAAAAGCGGTTTCCCAAGAGGGGTGGATATCAAAATATCGCAACAAACAAGAAGTGAGAGTGTTCCAGCTAAGGAATGGGACATTTTTGTTCTGTTGATTTGAAGGCAGTTGGAAATTAAATCCCTGGAGATAGGGATAGATCAGAAGCTGAGCTCGTATCTTGGGGAGATCTGGGTGGGTCACGAGGGTTTGGCAAACAGAAGCTGCACTTGTCCCTCCAGCACTATCTCCACAGAGGATGACCCGACAGGGATCCACCCCATAGGTTTCCAGGGTTCTCAAAAAGTAAATTGTAGCAGATTCACAGTCATGATATGGAGAGGGGTACTTGTGGTCAGGAACCAGGCGGTAACTGAAGAGGAATCAAGAGATAAATGAGATTATACCTTGTCAGAAAATCACTTTCATGTATATTCAAATGCCTGGATAAAAACGTTTTGTTCTACCTAGGAATCATAGATTGTCAGAGCTAAAAGAGCCACAGAGATTTCCCAACTCCTCCATTTTACAAAGAAGCAAAATGAGGCCCAGAGAGTTAGTGACAATAAAGCAAGAGTTCTTAACCTGGGGTCCATGGGCTTTTTTTAAAAATATTTTTATAACTGTATTTTCATGTAATTGGTTTTCTTTGTAATCTTCTGTTTATTATTCATGCATTCAAAAACATTTTTTTCTGAGAAAGGGTCAATAAAATTCACCAAATTAACTAAAGGGTCTATGACCCAAAAATATTAAGAATCCTCACATTAAGATCATATAACTAGGAAATATGAGAGCCAAACAATATAACTTCAAATCCAAATGTTCTTTTCAGTGTGCTATCCCATTAATGAGAACCACTTGTATCTGATCCATGGG
This sequence comes from Petaurus breviceps papuanus, assembly GCF_028583685.1. NCBI lineage: Eukaryota > Metazoa > Chordata > Mammalia > Diprotodontia > Petauridae > Petaurus > Petaurus breviceps. The sequence goes on from NW_027187400.1 coordinate 21,448,795, forward strand.
AATAGGCAAGTAAAGAAGTGTTGACTTAAAAATCACAACTTTGTAGGATGGTATTCATGGTTGAAATGGGGTTCTAGAAGGGTATGCCTTTTATTCAAAAGAAACAGGATAGTAGCACTGTATTTTAAGAAAGTATACTTATGTGAGGAAATCTGGGAACCAGAGCTAGAGAAAAAAGGTGGAAAGCATGCTTACGATGTTGGAATCATAAATATAGAGCTAGAAGCAACCTTCGAGGCCATTTAGGCCAATTCTATCTCATTTTGAGATGAGGAAACAGGTCTATGAAGCATCAGAAACAGGATATGGACCTAGCTTTTAGATGAAGATCAATGGAATGATAAGCAAAAGTGCTATTTTCATTGCAGAATCCTGAAGACTACCTGGATAGAAAAGGAAAATGGACAAATTCAAGGAAAAGATAAAAAAATCCATTAGACTTTTAGGAGGTATGAGGGACTACAGTTATCCATGCATTTTTAAAATTAAATTTTATTTTGCTTTCAGATCTACATTCTCTCCCTCCTACCTCTTCACCTCCAAATGATAAAGGAAGAAAAATAAACCCCTGTTACAAACATGTATCATCAAACAAAACAAATTCCTTTCTTGGTCATACCCCCTTAAAATAGTGATTATTTTGTTTCCTCTTTGCCTATGATTATTCCTTCACTTTTTTTCTTATTACTATAGCTATTAGTTGTTGAGCTATATCAAATAGTAATGGTAATAATGGACATTCTTGCTTTACCTCAAACTTATTGGAAAATCCTCTAATTTATCCCCAGTAGAGATAATCCTAACTCTTGTTTTTATATAGAAACTATTTATATTAAGGAAAGATCTAGTTATTCTGATATTTTCTAGTGTTTTTAACAGAAATAATACTGTAACTTTTTTTGATCTGGTGACATAATCATAGTTTTTGCTATTCTTCTTACAAATGTGTTCAGTTATGTTTAAAGTTTTCCTAATGTTAAAGCAGAACTCCTTTCTTGATATAAGTCCAGCCTGGTCATAGTGTAAAAACTTTATAATATATTGCTGTAGTCTCTTTTCTAATTTCTTTTTTAAAAATTTTGCATCAATATTCATTAAAGACATTGGTTTTTGGTTTTCTTTCTCTAATTTTTTTCTTTCCCGGGTTTAGGTATCAAGACCATATTTGTATCATAGTAGAAATATTATAGGATTCCCTGTTCTGCTATTTACATATTTTTAGAATTAATTGTTCTTCAACTGTCAAATTGAATTCACTTGCAAATTCATCTGGCCTCATATTTTTTTTCTTGTTTATAAGTTCATTTATACCTTATTTAGTTTTTTTTCTTCTAAGATATGCTTATATCCTCTATTTCTTGTTCTGTTCATTTTGGAATTTTACAGTTTTATAAATATTCATCCATTTTATTTAGATTATCAGTTTTATTGGCACATATAATTAGGCAAAATAGTTCCTAACAATTTCCTTTATTTCTTCTTCATTGTGAATTCATCTTTATTTTTCATTTTTCATACTAGTAATTTGACTTCCTTTTTTAAAAATCAAGTTAGCTAATGTATATATTTTATTGTTTTTTTCCAAAAATAACTAGTTTTATTTATTAATTCAATTACTTTTTACTTTAAATTTCACCAATCTCTTTGATTTTTGGTATTTTCTTTATCTTACTTATTAAAATAAGTTTTATTTCATTTGTTTATTTCCCACCACATTATGAGTTTGGTATTTAATTGGAAATATTTAATTTCTTGTTTTTCTAGAATTTTTTTAGTTGCTTGCCTAATTCATTGATCTGTTCTTTCTCTCTTTTACTCATGAAAGAATTTGAAAATATTAGTTTCTCTCCAAGTACTATTTTGGCCATATTCTAAAATTTTGGTCCTGACCCTGAGCAATGTACTGAGAAAGGAGCAGGTTTAGAAGCATACAGTAGCAATACGACCCTTAAACCTGCAAAGGAATAACCAGTACAAGAATTTCAGGCCAAGGGAAACCTACAGTTCTGTTACACTGAACTGACACCGTTTTCCAGCAATATTATGCTGTTGTTCAGATCGAAACCTAGATTAGGAACTTAAGAGTAAGGGAACAACAGTCACACTGTACCCTAAGTCAGACCATTTGGGGACGGCTTAAAGCTTGCAAGGCCCCAGCCTGAGCAGTCCCTGAGATCTTGAAACAATACAATACTCAATACCTCCAAGAAAGCAATGTCAAGACTTGACTAGACCTTCCTTACACAAGTGCAGAGCTCTGGAAAACCAGGCTTTGATAAAGTTCATTGGGATTCAGATGAAGTTACCTGACTATGCCTTTAAACCCAGATCACTCTGGCTCTCACTGATTGGCCAATAATAGGTCCCAACCCAATCCTTATTTGCTCAATTGCATCAATGATTTTGATGGCTCAAAGTAAGTGTAAGTAGCCATTGTTTCCGTTCTGATCAGAAACTCTTAAGGGTCTTCCAAACTGATTCTTTTGGGAAGGCAAACTATGCTTTTACCTTAATTCTTACCTGGCCTTTAACTATTGAATGGGTATCGCCTCCGAAAAACTGAGACCTGAGAAAAACCTTAGCTTAAAAAGGCCATGGTCCCCCACTGCATCTTGAGCCATCATCAGGTATCCTGACCTATGTCTTGCCACTGGAATTCAATGATTCTGGAGGAAAGAGTGGGGATGATGTCTTTTTAGAGTTCTGCCTCACTTAAATCCAATTCACTTGCAAGTCAAGGCATCACCCTCCTGATGTCATTGGTCCTCTTTGAGAGCAAAGGGTCAACAACAACAGCCCTAACATCAGGACTGAGTTCAGGAAGTGGACTGGAAGAATAGTAAACAAAAAAAAAAAAATCCCACCAGAACAATATCATGACAGACACTGAAAACAAAAACCCAAAAAGTAGAGAAAGACTCTAAAACATCTATAAGCAAAGCTTCAAAGAAAAGCATTTTAAACACAGATTCAACTAGAATTCCCAGAAGAGGTGAAGCAAAAGTAGAAAAGTGTTTTTGTGAGTGAAATGAGAGAGTTAGAGGTAAAACTGGGAAAAGAAATGAAAGTTCTGGAAGAAAGAATTTTTGTTCAGTAACTTCAACTGTGACTGGCCTTTCATGACCTCATTTGAGGTTTTCTTGGCAAAGATAGTGGAATAGTTTGCCATTTCCTCCTCCGGTGGATCCTTTTTGTCAGGCAATCAGAGGTTAAGTGACTTTCCCACTTCCCCAGGAAGTGTCTGAGGCTAAATTTGAACTTAAATCTTCCTCATTTCAGGTCTAGCACTCTACTGAGCCACTGGCTGCCTTTTATGGAAGAAAGAATAGGAAATGGAATTAACAGCTTTTGGCACAAAAAGTAGAAAAACTTGCCCAAGCAAAAAACCATCTAAAAATTGGAATTGACCAAATAGAAGCCAATGATACCATAAGACAACAAAGAAATGTTTTTTAAAAGTCAGAAGCCAAGAAAAATATAAAAATATAAAGTATCTTCTTAAGCAAAAATAACTGGCCTAGAAATTATTTGGATTTAATTCTAATACTACATAAATTATTCAAAAATTAGAAAAAAAGGGATCTTATGCAATTCCTTCTATGACACAGATAAGGTCATGTTATCTAAACTGCAATACCCTTTCCTGTTAAAAACATGAATGTTACAAGCATAAGAAAGTGTATTAATAAATGGAACTTTTGGGCAGGGTCAAGATGGTAGAATAGAAGCAGGACCTCCCCGGTGCTCCGGCTTCCACCTTCCACAATCCACATGGACCCTAAAAGGGGACTCTAAACAAACTTTGGAGCTGCAAAACCCACAAAATGACACAGAGAAGCTAACCTCCCATTGAGGACAGCCCAGTAGGAATTGACCAGCACAGCACTCTGGGAGCTGAGCCCAACCCCACGCCAAGGCTTTAGCCCCAAGGCAGGCCTGACCAACCACCAGCCAGAAGGACTCCAGATCAGCAGCAGCTGTGGCCGTTTCCAGATTTATCAACACATAGATGCAAAGGACAAACTGAGAGGTCAATTCAGTCTAGACTTTGGGACCCAGTAAGTGGGAGTCCATGGCTTTTGTCCCCGGGGTGAAAAGCCTCTGAGACACCAGCACAGCCAGCCAGCAGCCACGTGGCAGCTTCAGCTCCTGGCCTGCAGAGTGTAGGGGGACCAAGCACCAGTCTGAGGGGTAATCACTCTTGCTTTAACCTGCTTGGAACTGATCTGGATTGCAGTCAAGGGTGGAGGTCCTGGGGTGTGTGTCCAGCTTTCCAGAACGTGTGGAGACCTCAGAGATGGGACTCATCTAATACCTCTGGCAGCTGAGAAAAACCCAGCATTTGGGATGAAAGCTCCCCTGTCTGGTGGCAGAGTCCTACTGTGGCAAAAAGCCCAGGGGTCAAGTGACTGAGGGGCGACATGATCAGGCAAAGGAAACAAAGCAGACAGAAGATTCCAACATTAGACTCCTATTTGGGGGACAAAAAGGAGCAAAGCATGGAACAGGAGGAAGACAGTGAAGTCAGAACTCCTGCACTAAAACCTTCAAAGGAAAATACGAGCTGGTTACAGGCCATAGAGGACCTTAAGAAGCAGATAAGAGAAGTGGAGGAAAAATTGGGAAGAGAAATGAGAACAATGCAAGAAAATTATGAAATGAGAGTCAACAGACTGACTGAGTAAAATAATACCTTAAAAAATAGACTAGCTCAAATGGCAAAAGAGGCTCAAAAAGGCAATGAGGAGAAGAATGCCTTAAAAAGCCAAATTTGCCAGATGGAAAAAGAATCTCAAAAGCTCACTGAAGAGAATCATTGCTTCAGAATTAGATTGGAGCAAATGGAAGCTAATGATTTTATGAGAAATCAAGATGCTTTTAAATAGATCCAAACAAATGAAAGAATAGAAGGCAATGTGAAATATCTCATGAGAAAAACCACTGACCTGGAAAATAGATCCAGGAGAGATAATTTAAAAATTATTGGACTACCTGAAAGCCATGATCAAAGTAAGAACCTAGAAATCATCCTCCAGGAAGTTCTCAAAGAAAACTGCCCTGATGTTTTAGAACCAGAGGGCAAAATAGAGGTTGAAAGAATCCACCGATCACCTCCTGAAAAAGATCCCAAAAGGAAAACTCCTAGGAATATTATAGCCAGGTTCCAGAATTCCCTGATTAAGGAGAGAATATTACAAGCAGCCAGGAAAAAACAATTTGAATATTGTGGAAACACAATCAGGATAACCCATGATCTGGCAGCTTCTACACTTAGGGATCGAAGGGCTTTGAATATGATATTCTGGAGGTCAAAGGAGCTGGGATTAAAACCAAGAGTCACCTACCCAGCAAAACTGAGTATCATGTTTCAGGGGAAAATATTGTCATTCAGTGGAATAGAGGACTTTCAAGCATTCTTGCTGAAAAAACCAGAGTTGAATAGAAAATTTGACATTTAGATACCAGAAGCAAGAGAAGCATGAGAAGGTAAACAGGGAAAAGAAATCATAAGGAACTTTTCAAAGTTGAACTATTAACATTCCTACATGGAAAAACAATAATTGTAACTGATGAAACTTTTCTCAGTAGTTGAAGGGACTAGAAATATATATGTTTATATATGAATATGTGAATGTGTGTATATATGTTTACAGGTATACATAGATAGAGGGCACAGGACCAATTTAACAGGAAGGGATGATACTTAAAAGGTGAAATTAAGAGGTGAGAAAGGAATATAATGAGAGGAGATGGGGAGAGACAGAATGGGGTAAACTATCTCATATAGAAGAGGCAAGGGAAAATGGTTACAATGGAGGGGAAGAATAGGAAGGCAAAAGGGAATGGGTCAACCTTATTCCTGTTGAATTTGGCTTGAAGAGGGAATGAAATACACACTAAATAGGGTATCTCACCCTCTAGGAGAGTAGGGAGGGAAGGGGATGAGAGGGGGTATGATGGAAGGGAGAGTAGGCTGGGGGGGAGGGAGTTGGAAGCACCCACTTTTAAAAAGGGACAGGATCAAAGTAGAGAATAGAACAAGTTGGAGGTGGGATAGGAGGGAGGGAAATATCTAGTATGTTATTGTTTTGCATTAGACACACATGTACAACCTATACTGAACTGCTTATCTTCCCAGTAAGGGTGGGTGACAAGGGAGGAAGGGAATGAATCTGGAATTCAAAGTTTTAAAATCAAATATTCAAATACACACACACACATACACACTATTTTACATGTAATTGGGAAATAAGATATACAGGCACTGGGGCATAGAGATCCACTGGAAAAGTCGAAAGGGGTATGGGAGAAAATATGGGAGAGAGCAGATTGGAGGAGGGGATATCTTGTGGGACTGCTATTTTGGGGCAGTGGGTAGGGGGAAAATGAGGAGAAAATTTGTAACTCAAAATCTGGCAGAAATGAATGTTGTAAATCATAAGTTAATAAAGCATTTGAACAAAAAATAAATGGAATTTTCCTTAAAACAATAAGTAGTATCAATCTAAAATCAACATCCAGAAACATAAGTTCAGAACCTTTCCAATAAGAAGGCAACATCGTTCATTATTACCATTACTATTCAGTATAGTGCTTGAACAGCTAAAAATGACTCAACAAAAACCATGTGCTTGTAATGGAAATGCAAATTTAAAGATCTTCCCTGCCCCTAGGCCTTTGATAGGCTTAAGAGACTCTGAGAACCTTCCTTGATTTGAAAATATACTCTACCTCCTAATAGGCTGAATGTGGTCACATGGAGCCTGTGGCAGGAGGCTTGGTTTTCAGGAATGCCCACACCTTGATGCTGTGTGATTGGGCAGTGGGTCAAGAGGGTGGTTACATTCTCTGACCCAGGAGAAGGCTATATAATCCCAGATGTGAGGCTTTGCTTTGGGGCTCACTTTGAGAAGTGTTCTATGATTTGATCAGATGAGACTCTGAGAAGCCGTTGTTGAGAGCCCCCTGGCTTTGAAAAACCCAGATGTTGATTTGGTATGGATGTAATGGTTGGACAATTTGGAAATCTGTCTACTTGATCTGTTTCTCTGTCTTGACAATTCTGTCTGTATACTCTGAAGTTCGGGGTGCTGGCCTTTTTCCCCTGAACTAGGTAAACAATATATATTTGACTGATTAAGCTTGTTAACCAATTTTGAGTTGCTTTACTTTAGCAAAGCAGATCTAAGAACCTGTGTTGGCAGGCACCCTGGAAGAACTTTTTGGAAGCAGCATCTTGGAGGCAGAGAGAGATGGAGAGGATTGCTGAGGGCCAGTTTGAATTGCCCAGGACTTTTGAGAGCTGCCACCCAGAGCTGCCAAGGACTGAGGAGATATGGCTGTTATGCTGGTACTTTGTCTGTCTGTTTTGATGTTGTTTTGCCAGATTTGTTCACTGATGAAAGACAGTCCTGTTGTTGCAGAGGTGATGGAACCTTGCTGTTGGTTCAGAGTTCCTGAGACTGTTCTGCAGGCAGAGAGTGAATTCTGTCCACTGGTGAAGGACAGTCCTGTTGTTGCAGAGGCTCTGGAACCTTGCTGTTGGTTCAGAAGCCCTGAAGGATTTTCTTGTTGTATGTTTACAGAAGTCCTGAAAGAGGGTTTTGCTAATGTTTTGAGGGGTCCTAGGACTGTTCTGCAGACAGAGAATGAATTAATGAAGAGACTGGCAATGTATCTTGTGGCCTTGCTAAGCTTTGTCTCCCCAGGAAAAAAGATTGCTGAGAACTTGCCTCTGATCAAGATGAAGAAAAGATCTCTCTTTGGGTATTAAATGCTGTGCTTAAGCTTGTTGTAACTCTCGGGTAGATTCAATTGTGATCCAAGGGTGGGGAACTTTTGACTTTTCTGTGCTCTGTGACTAAACAAATGAATCTACTTTACTTATGATTGGAAACTAATCTCCATTTGAGAAGAGGGGCTTTGTGGTTGACTAAATGAATGTACAGCCTAGGTGTGGAGTAGTACTTAGAAGAGGGTCTTTGGGATTGACTAAATGAATTATAATGTCCAGGGGTGGAGTAGTACTTGGAGATTATTTAATTATATTTGGTGAATGCTGTATTTTGAATGATGCTATATTTTGATTTTCTCTGTTCTTAATTTTTTACTGAATAAAATGGAGAGCACCTATGGTGGTATTTTGAACCTTGGGAAGTTGTCTTTGCTTGGCATTTGTAATGGAAATGCAAATTTAAAGATCTTCCCTGCCCCCAGGCTAAAGTGCCCCTGGAGCCTGGGGTGGGAGGCTTGTTTTTCAGGAGATACTTTTTGATTGGCCAGTGGGTCCAGAAGGTTGTTACATTCTCTGAGCCAGGAGAAGGCTATATAAACCCTGATGTGAGGCTTTGCTTTGGGGCTCACTTTGAGAAGTGTTCTGTGATTTGATCAGATGAGAGTCTCGGAAGCCATTGTTGAGAGCCCCCCAGCTTTGAAAAACCCAGATGTTGATTTGGTATGGATGTAATGATTGGACAGTTTGGAAACCTGTCCATTTGATCTGTTTCTCTGTCTTGATAATTCTGTCTGTATACTCTGAAGTTCGGGGTGCTGACCTTTTTCCCCTGAATGAGGTAAACGATATATGTTTGACTGATTAAAGTAAGCTTGTTAACCCATTTTGAGTTGCTTTCCTTTATCAAAGCAGATCCAAGAAACTGTGTTGCCAGCCACCCTGGGAACACTGGGGTGCTTGCTGCTACAGCATTACAGTGCTAGAAATGTTATGTAGCAATAAGAAAAAGAAATTAAAGGAATAAGCGTAGTCAAAGAGGAAACAAAACTCACTTTTCGTAGATGACATGCTAGTTTAGTTTAGAGAACTTTAGACAGTCAACTAAAAGGCTAATTGGAAGGATGAAAAACTTCAGTAAAATTACAGAATATAATATAAGCCCACACAAACCATCTGCAATTCTGTATATTGACAATAAAATTCAGTAGGAAGACATAGAGAAATTTTATTTAAAATAATTATGGAGTGAATAAAATGCTTGGGATTCTACCTTCCAAGACACACACACGAACTATCTGACCAAAACTACAAAACCCTCTTTACACAAATAAAGACAGGTCTCAATAAGTGGAGAAATATTAATTGCTTAAAAATGATAATATTACCCAACTTGAATTACTTATTCAGTGCCATAACATTCAAACTACTAAAAGACTACATTATAGTGCTAGAAAGGAATCATGATTCATCTGGAGGAACAAAAGGACAAGAATATCAAGGGAATTAATGAAAAAAATGTGAGAAGAAAGGCCGAGCAGTACCAGATTTCAAACTATACTACAAAGCCTTAAACATCAAAACAATTTGGTACTGATTGAGAAATATAATCAGTGGAACCAATTAATTATATGATAGAAACAAAAGAGCATAATAACCTAGTATTTGATAAACTCAAAGATCTCAGCTGTTGGGACAAGAACTCACTATTCAACAAAAACTGTTAATAGGACTGACTCAAGATGACGGAGTGAAAGTTCACAACTTTCAAACCTTCCTTTTCTATAAAACCACCAGAGAAAACATCAACCCAAGTGCTAAGTTAGTCATAGCACATCATTTTTCTAGCCTAGGGCAACTTAGGAAGCAAAAAGAGAAGTTTGCAGATGTTAGGGTAGAGACTGGCTAGGAGCATAGCACAGCAGAAGTGACACCTATGGTGGATGTAATACTAAACTGTGGCAGTGGCAATATCCAGGGTCAGTAAGAGGACTTAACACCTGGTCAGAAAAAGATTCTGGGGGTTCCCTGTAATAGCACATGGTACAGAATCAGGTTTATTTGTTAGCTTCATAGTGCCTTTATCCAGTTATAAGGTAAGAAGGAGCACTTGTGGTCACCAGGGAGCAGGGGTCCTACCTGTGTAAGGACATAGTACAGACCAGGAAGGCAGTAAACCTCTTTGGATAAGACTTTGGAAGAAACCAAAAAATGACTGGCTCCCAGATGAGCTGTGAAAGCAGCAGAAGATCATAAAAATCAGCTCAGATAAGTCATCCCCCTGCAGCGGTGAGCAAAGCTCAACACTAACAAAAAGTTCAAAGTCAAGAAGTAGGCTGGAGAAATGAATAGACAACCAAAAAAATAATCTGATGATAAAACACTACCATGGTAATAGGGAAACTCAAGACACAAACTCAGAAGAAGAAAATGACATTAAAAAATCTACAAGCAAAGACTCAAGAAAAAATGCAATTTGGACAGCAATTTGGTACTGGATAAGTAAAAGAGTGATTAATTAATGGAATAGATTAGGTACACAATACATAGAAGCAAATGAGCACATTAACCTAATGTTTGATAACCCTAAGATACTAGCTATTTAGGCAAAAACTAACTATTGAACAAAAACTGCAGGGAAAAATGGAAAGCAGTATGATAGAAACTGGGCAAAAATCAATATCTCACACCATGCATCAAAATAAGCTCAACAGAACTACATGGTTTAGAGATAAATAGTGATATCATAAACATGTTAGTAGAGCATACAAAAAATTACCTGTTGGATCTATGGATAGGGCAATAATTTGTGACCAAACAAGATATCAGAGAAAGATTCATGAGAAGTAAGATAGATAATTTTTATTCTGCTAAATTTTAAAAGGTTTTACACAAGCAAAATCAATGCAGCCAAGTTTAGAAGGAAAGCAGGAAACTGGGAGGAAAACATTTACAGCAAGTTTCTTCTGATAAAGGTCTCATTTCTCAATTATATAGGAAACTAAGCCAAATTTATAAAAATAAGAGCCATTCCCAATTGGCAAATGATTAAAAGATATGAACAGGTAGTTCTCAGAAGAAGACATAAAATCTCTCAATAGTCATATAAAAATGATCAAAAATACTCATTTGAAAAATGTAAACTAAAACAACTCTGAGGTAACCCCTCACACCTGTGAGATTGGCTAAGATGACAGAAAAAGAAAATGACAAATGCTGGAGGATAACTGGAAAAATAGTTACATTAATGCCCTTTGGATTTGTAAATTAATCCAAACATTCTGGAGAACAATTTAGAACTATACCTAAAGGGCTTTTAAAAAGCTACAACAAGAATAACAAAAAACAACTATGCATACCTTTTTACCCAGCAATACCACCACTAGGTCCAAATCCCAAAGAAACAAAAGGAAAAGGAACCATATGTATAAAAAATATTTATAGCAGTTCTTTTTGTGGTAGCAAAGAATTGAAAACTGGGGAATTGCCCATCACTTGAGGAATAGTCAAACAAGTTATTATATATGAAAGGGATGTAATACTATTGTGATGTATGATGAAGGGAACACTTTCAGAAAAACTTTGGAAGATTTGTATCAACTGATCCAAAATGAAATGAGAACCAGGAGAACAATATCTACAATAATATCTATATTATAAAGATAAACAACTTCGAAAGATTGCTCACACAATGATCAAACACAAATCCTAATGACTCATAAAGAAACGTGTTATCCACCTCCAGATAGAAAGTTTTTAGATTCAGAGTGATGATTAAAGCATTTTTTTTATTTTTGGGGGGAGAGTGGGCAAAACTAATGCAAAAATTTGTTTTCCTTAACTATACATATATATGTATATATACATACATATACATATATGTGTATTGTATACATACACACATATTTGTTCTTGGCTTTGATTTTATGGAATTTTGAACTTTGGAACTGAAAAAATAAGATAGGAAGGGATTCTGGGAAGACAGGCAGAGTAGGTCTGAAAATTCTAAGCTCTCAAGATTTTCCCCCATGAAAAAGATAAAATAGTGCCTTAGAAAAGACAGAGAATAGTAAAAATAAATAAGGGTAGAGACATAACAGGGGTTAACAATCTGGGAAGATCTGAAGAAAAATCCCAGGATGAAGTTTGGTCCCTGTGAAGAGTAAACACCTTCAGGCTTGGTCCTAGGTCCACTTAAAAAGCAAGCAGCAAGCCCTGGGCCTAGCTGAGTTGGGCCCCAGCCCCAGCCACAGGAACTTTTACCCCTGAGACAGTGAGGGGAGTTGGATGTCTAAACTGGAAAGATTGAGGGAACCTTTGCTGATAAGAATGCCAGACCCAGATGCGCTGAAGAGACACTTCAGGGGTGAGAAGGAACCAGCACATGCCCAGTGAGTGTAGAAACATTGGGGTAGGGATGCTGCTAACTGCGGGCACTTACAGGAGGTTTGAGGTCTTGGTTTGGGTTCAAGTTCAGAGGGGAGAACTGAAGGAGGATTTGAGGCCAGAGGCACCATCCCCCATACCCCAGGACTAGAGGTAATTAAAAAAACTAAGTTACCACAATTTTTTTAAATGCATGGGCAGAGGAGAAAGAATCCAACCTTAGAGAGTTACTGTGGAAATGGAGAAGACCAGGGTTCATCTTCAGAGAAGGATACTGAAGCAAAGAAATCCTCTTCTGCCCAAAAGAGTAACATCAAATGGTCACCTGCCCCAAAATAATTCATAGAACTTTTAAAAGACTTTAAAAATCAAATGAAAGAGATTGAGGAAAAACTAAAATGAAAAAAAGAAAAAGAACAATCCAAGAAAAACAACAAGATTATGAAAAGAAAGTCAATTAGAAAAGGAGATCCTGAATCATAAGAAAGAAAACAACTCCTTGAAAATCAGAATTGGATAAGGGGAAGCCAGCAAAGTTATAAGAGATCAAGAAATAATAAAACAAAATATAAAGAGTGAAAAATAGGAGAGAATGTGAAAATCTCATAAGAAAAACAACTAATCTGGAGAACAGATCAAGAAAAGAAAACATAAGAATCAGACTAGCTCAAAGATATGATTAAAAAAAAAGATTGATACAATAATACAAGAAATAATTGAATTGTCCTGAAGCATTAGAACAAGAGAGGAAAGTAGAAATGGAAAAAAATCCACTGATTACCACCTGAAAGAGATCCTACCAGGAAAACCACAAGAATATTACAGTCAAATTCCAAAACTCCAAGCTCAAGGATAAAATATTATGAACAAGAAAAAGCCAATTTAAATATGGTTATGCCACAATTAGAATCACACAAGATCTAGCAGTAGTGATACTAAAAGACAACAGGCCTTGGAACACTATATATATATATATTTTTTTTTTTTAAGCAATCAGGGTTAATTAACTTGCTCACGGTTACATGGCCAGGTGTTTCTGGGTGGGTGCTAAGTATCTGAGCCCGGATTTGATCCCTAGGTCATCCTGACACTAGGGCCGGTGCTCTTACTCGCTGAGCCACCTGGCTGCCCCAAGGAACACTATATATTGAAGAGCAAAAGAACTGGGGTTCTGGCCAAAAATATCATACCCAGAAAAGCTAAGCATAATTCTGAATGAAAAACAAAGGATATTTAATGAATTGTCAGACTTTCAGGATTTTGTTTTAAAAATTTTTTTTTGTTAAAAAAAAAAGAAAAAAAAACTTGAACTTAGTACATTTGACACACAAGAGCCAAGAGAAAAATAAGGTACATGCCAAAGACTACTTACAAGGGACTCAATAAGAACAGACTCTTTACCTTTTATGTATGTAAAAGGTAAAACATATGTCCAAGATTGTAATTAGTAATTGCATAGTTCATAAGAAAGATTGGGGTAGACCTGAGTATGATATGACTTTATAAAGCAAAACCATTTAGGAATAACTAAAAAGAGTAATTACCTTATACAAATGAGGTATGAAAGGAAGAACCAACACAGAGGAATTAGATGGCAGAGGAGAGCTGTTAGTTCTGGAAACCTACTTTTATCAGGAATGAATTCAAGAGGGAACAACATACATACATACATATATATGTGTGTGTGTGTGTGTGTGTGTGTGTGTGTGTCTTCTAAATTCTGAAAGAAATAAAACACTAAGGGGATAGAGAGGGGGGAAAGGATAAGGGAGCAATCTCCAGAGGGGAGAGGGAGGGAATATGTTAAAGGTGGGGTATAGAATGGTGTTTAGATTAATGGGAATGGGAGGACAAGGGAGGGATCCTTGGAGGGGGGGTAGGTTACGTAATAAGAGGGCAAGGTATGGGGTAGAAGTAAAGTACAGGAGTCAGGAGAGATAGGAAATAAGAGATATGCACAAACATAAAAACAAAAACAGTAGAATTTGTTAGGAAAAATATATGTTTATTTTTATATGTATATATATGTATTTATGTGCATATTTGTACACATATATCTCTATATAAATATATCTATGCTTAATTATAGCCTTCCTCGGGAGGAGGAAGGGGAAAAAGAACAAAGTAAAAAGTGCACAGCAGAGAACAAAAGAAAACATACAAGGAAGCAAAGAAAAGATGGACAGCTCTCAACACAATGTGTAGTATTTATTACATAGGCTTTCTTGAAATGGAAATTTATTGCTATATATTTTTAATCCTCCGTTATGTCCTACTGTGCACATGACATGGTTTTTTTCTTTTCTTATTTTGTATTTTTAAGTTTCAATGTATAAGTTTCTAATGTTATTTTTTCTTTTATTGTGTATTTAAATTTTAGTATTTTAATCTAAAATTTAAAAAGAAAAAAGGAAAAAAGAAAACTGATTTTTTAAAAAAGGTTACATGTGGAATTTATGTTATACTTACAAGGAAAATAAGCTATGTTGTAAGAGATTCACAGTTCCATGTATAATTATTTTTCTTGTTATATTTTGTTTTTGCCAGTTCTTGTTTTATCTGGCATTTTTTATGTTCAGGATTTTAAAAATAAAGGTAAATAGGGGCAACCAGGTAGCACAGCAAGTAAGAGCACCAGCCCCAGAGTCGGGATGACCTGGGATCAAATCCAGGCTCAGACACTTAGCACCTACCCAGAAATAACTGGCCGTGTAACCTTGAGCAAGTTACTTAACCCCAATTGCTTAAAAAAAAATAAAAATAAAGGTAAATAACCAAATACAAACAACTATTTAGATAATTTTTACACTAAAGAAAAAGTACAACATGGTGAAGCCATGGCCAAATAGCAGCTTGTCTGAAAACGATGTGAAGGTTTTCGTGTATGGTAAGCTCAATATGTGTTACAGTGACAGGGTGTTATAGCAGCCAAAAAAACCCACAACATAGGAGCCACTGCATAGGGAGATAATCAATAAACTGTACAGTGTCCAAAGGAGAGTGACCAAGATGGTGATGGACCTTGAGCCTATTTCTCATGAGGATTAGCTGAAGGAACTTGGAATGTTTAGCAAGGAGAAGACTCTAGGAAGACGCGGTTGCTGTCTTTAATCATTTGAAAGACGGTCATATGGAAAAGAGGTTCAGTGTTTCCTGTTTAATCCCAAAGGACAGAAGTAATACTAATGGGTGGAAGTTGAAGAGGTCAATTTAGACTTGAGATCAAGAAAAACTTCCTAACAGTGTTATCAAAAAAGATCAGAAATTGATGGGTGGCACACCCCTCCATGCAGAAGACTCCGTGTAGTTAGGGTTCCTTTTTTGATGATGATTGGTTTTAATTGCCTCTTAGATCTTTTCCATCTCTAAAAGTCTATGATTCTATAATATCTGAAAATAGTTACAGGCCCTCCTTCTTCCTCTTTCTGCTTCGCAGAACACCTGCCTATCAAATTGTTCCCTCTCACATGTGGCGGGACCCCTCCTACCTACAGTAAAATCTCTTACTCACCCAACAGACATAACCACGGAGTCACTTTCCCTGGACAAGTAGCAGCACAGGCTGTTGTATAACCCTGGAAAAGAGAGGGTTTTCAGTATTCAGTGTCTGGGAGCTGACTTACCTCTCTCTCTCCCAGCACTGCCCTACCTCCCACGCTTCTCCTCTTATATCCCCCAGGTTTAACTCTTGTACAGAGTATGTGTGTTCCGTCTGCTCATTGCTTTACTATCTGCTTTCTCCCTGTCAGAGAACATCTATAAGTCATTTTCTCTTTATAGAATACTCTCCATGTTTCATGTTTCCTTACAATAACGTTGCCTGAGATGCTCTCGATATGATCCTGAAATGTCGTCATACCTTATGGTCATTTCAGACAACCAGGTTGTTTTTGATGAGTTTTTTAAACTCTAATTGGTTGTTTGAAATGAGAATCCACCAACCGATTGTTTTAACTGATTTCTTCCACTTTTCTATGAGTCAATGAGTGAAAATCTCACATTTTTTGAGGCCCCAGAGGAGTTGGTTAGGGTTTGCTCATTTCTCTTGGTATAGAGTCCAGACCAACATTTGGGTAAGGTGGGTGAACGATTGATTCTACTACAGTGAAGTCAGGAGTATGGGAAGATGAAAGATAGTACTTTAGTCCTACTAACCTTTTGCCTTCCCTTTGCTTAGGGAATTACTGGGCTGAGTGTCAAAGGTAGGAAACTTTTCCCCCTTTTGGAAATGATAACTTCTGAGCTAATCACCCATGAGAAGTAACAATTTCAAGCTGATATTCCCCAATTACTATTACAGTCACTTCTAGGGCAGAGGATGATTGATCTTGAAGAAGGATAGGCCCATAAATGGGCAAATTCACAGTTATAAATCAATTGAAGGGGGCTTAAGCAGGGACCCTATTTTGTAAAAGGGAGGAGAGAAGTTACATTAGAACAGGGGTTCTTAACTATCTGGGGGCCCTGGCCCATTTGTCAGTCTGGGAAAGCCTATGGATCCCCTTCTCAGAATATTTTTAAATGTATAAAACAAAATACATAAGATTACAAAGGAAACCAATTTTATTGAAATACAGTCATCAAAATATTTTTAGAAACCAGTTGAAGTACCCCAAGTTAAGTACCCCACATAATAAGATCCCCAAGATTCCTTACAGCACTAAATCCTATGATCCCATGATGAAAAGCATATAAATTCTTGTATTTCAGACCATGTGACTAAATCACCTTCTGTCCCAGGTGGCAATGTCCCCTATTTGCAAGAAATGCATGGGAAGAATGAATGAACAAGATCATAATGACTGTCTACACACACCTGAGTCAGGAGGTGATGGTAGAGGTTACACTTACTATCCCCACAGGCTTTTGTCTTTTCTTTGATCAGGGCTTAAAATTGAGTTGGATCACCTACCATGTCAAGTCTGAAAACTGTAGGGGCAGGGGGATTCCTGGGGGGGGGGGTCCCATGGTTTTGAAAACCATTGTGTACGCTGTCCTGGTGAAAAGTGACAATTTCAGACATGCAGGTTTATTATTTGACATGCACGTGGAGAGCAAAGCCTTGGGAAAACGTTGGGCCAAACATGGTTCTGCTCCTTTATTAAGCAAAAGGAAAATACTTTCTTACTCAGACTCCCAAATATGCTACCGCCTCCATGGAAAAAGATGATCCCACAACGGGGTCTTTCAGATGGTGCCTTTGGCTGATATAGCCTCACAGGTATCGTCCCAAAGTGCAGTTTGGTTACCACAACTTTAGGGTCCTTCTTGTTTGGAATCCGGTCATGCAGAAAACGGACAAATTTTGGCATCGAGCAGATTCCCAGCTTCTCTAAAATATTACCCTGTTAGAGGGAAAGAGGAATAATCAGAGAAGACATCTATACAGTACATACTATGTGCTAAGCACTTTACAGTTATTATTTCAAGAACCCCGGGAGTTAAGTACTATTAACCCATTTTATAGGTGAGGAAACTGAGACAGACAGAGGTTAAGTGACTTGTCCAGGGTCACACAGCAAAGATACCAATGTCACTGAATTGCAGAGTATGGAGGGCAGAGAAGAGAAAGAAGTATAAGAAAAAGGTAAAAAGGAGGCAGGTTATGGAAGGCTTTATAAGCCAAATAGAGGATTTTGCATTTGATCCTAGAGGCAATAAATAGGGGGTGGAATGAAGGAGGGGATGTGTGACATGGGCAACAGTGAACTTTAGAAAGGTTTGATAACTGAGAGGAAGATGACTTGAGAGTGGACAGTGAAAAGACTTGAATCAGGGGGACCAAGTAGCAGCTGACGACTTCAATAGTTTAGGTGGGAGGTGATGACAACCTGCACCAGTGTGGTGACGGTGTCAGAGGAGTGAAGGGGCACGTACAAGACACATCAGGAAGATAGAAATGACAGGATTATGGAAGGAGTCAAGAATCAAAGATGGCATAGGTTAGAAAGAGGGCAAGTCTACTCAGCCAGCTCCTCATCCTTCATTTCAAAGAGGACCAATGACATCATGGGGCGACAGCTGGACTTGCCCATGAATTGCATGTAATTGAGGCAGAGTTGCTCAAAGTTGACAGCTCCACACTCTTAGCGTCATCAAAGTCCAATGGCAAGACAAAGGTCAGGACAAGTGGCAGTAACCCAGGATGCAGTGGATGACCCTGGTGTCTTCGATGTCCAGACAAGCTCTAAGCTCTCCACAGCGCCTGCTTCATGGCCATTGGAACAAAATGTTCCCACCTACTCATGCTAATGGGGGAGGTCTTCTTTTGGGGGTGGACATCCCCCTAATCAACAGGGGGTTTGAGGCCTGATGGTTCCCCCCAACCTGGTTTAGCCCATCTGGCAGAGAAGGTTTTACCAGAGTATGGCCACTGGGCATGCTGCAGCTTCTTGGAGCCCCAGTTGAGAGTTGTGTGAATGGTGGACACCCAAAGTGGATGAGTAGCCCTGGTGCTGTGGCTGTTGGGTGGGGGACTGCAGCTCTGGTGTAATGGTTTGCCAAATCAGCTAGTAAGTGTTTATTAAGCAAGCACTATGCAAATGGATGAGAATACAAAGAAAGGCAATAGATAGTCCCTGCCCTCCGAGAGATCCCAGTCTAATGGGGGAATAACAATGTACAAGCTGGGGTGTCGGTGGCACAGTGAGTAAAGCGCCAACCCTAGAGTCAGGAGGACCCGAATTCGGTTCCGGCCTGAGACACTTAAGACCCACATAACCCCAATTGCCCTTCAAAAGGCAAAAAAAAAATGTACAAGCTATAGACAGGATAAATAGGAAATAATCTAAGGAGGGAAAACCCTAGGATTAGGAGGGATCTGAGAAGGCTTCCTGTAGAAGGGGAGATCTTAACTGGGACTTAAAGGAAGTCAGGGAGCTGAGTAGGGCAGAGATGAGGAGGGAGAGCATTCCAGGCACGGAGGACTGCCAGAGGAAGTGCCCAGAGCTGAGAGGCAGAGGGTCTTGTTAAGGTAACAAATGACAGGGTGCTGAGGAAAGGTCATATATAAAGAACACTCCTCTACAGGCCAATGGACTCTTGTAGAAGGACTAAAAGATGGGAGAATGTAGCCACTTGGGCTTCAAGGTCTTCCAGTTCTGGGTGGCTTGAGGGAGGGACAAACTTCCATAGACAAGCCACTGTGACCACAAGGGGCGAGGACCCCCTCTTGCAGGAGAGAAGCAGCAGCCTAATGAAGGACCAGGGCAGAGCCCCCTCCAGGATTCCTGGAGCCAGAGGCAGAGTTGGACCCACAAAAAATGGGAACCAAGGGCAGGGACTCACCAGATGCAAACCAATATTGCTAGGAGCTAATGATGGAAGCAACAGGGGTGTTGGATATTCAAACATGCAGGGCCATCAGATACCTGTTTCCCCTTGCTCCTTACCAAGAGCTAGCCTAGCCTAAGGAGGCTGCCACCTGTTCCCTGTGGCTGTCAGGCCATATCTTTCCCACTTTTTTTGGAAGCAGGAGGAAGAAGAAAGGAGGAAAGTAAAGGAACCAAGTACCACCTCCCTTTGGCAACTTGCAGATGGAAGCTTGTAGCTTGAAATGATTGTTTCCCTCTTTTTTTTAACTTCAAGCTCCTAATTCAACCATGAGTTCTTTTAATAATAGCTAGCATTTATGTAGCACTTTGAGGTCCATAAAGTTCTTTACAAATCTTTTACTGTGCTTTGTGTCCAAGCACATAGAATGGTGAGGTTTGAGAGTGAAAAAAGAAAACTCAGCCCTCCAAGGAACAAGTGATATTTTCCTCACTAAACCAAAGTGTGGCCCAGAGACAATGAGAGCAGAGAGACAGAGAGTGTGTTTTTGCTATTTTTGAAATCAGTTCCCTTGGGTCCAATGAATCCAAGATCTATGTATGTTGCCCTAGACTCTCTCCTGAGCTGCAGTCCCATACTCTGGGGCACCCTGAGCCAGATGTCCCTTAGACATCACAAACTCAAAGTGTCCAAAGCTGCACTCACTCTCTCATCCCACAAACCCTCACCTCTTCTGGTGAGAGCACCACCAGCTCCCAGCCACCCTGGCTCCCAAGAGTGGCCCATCTTCAGCTCATCATTTTCACCCTGCTCATATTTCCAGTCAGTTGTCAAATCTGGTCACTTCTGCCTTCACCCCTTCCTCTCCACTCTTACAGCCACTGTCCCATTCAGGCCCTCAGCACATCTTGCCTGGACTATGAATAGTGTACTTCATGATTTCCAATTTCCAGGTGGTACAGTGAATAGGCCACCTGGCCTGAAGTTAGAAAGACTTGAGTTCGAATTTTTCCTCAGACATTTGCCTAATTCTGTGACCCTGGACAAGTCACTTAACTTCTACTTGCCTCAGTTTCCTCATCTGTAAAATGAGGCTAATAATAGCACCTACCCCCAGGGTTGTCATGAGGATCAAAGGAGATAGCAATTGTAAAGTGCCTGACAAACAGGAAGAACTACAATGTTGTTGTTTTTTTAAGTTCTTCCCCTCCAGTCCATGTTCCACCACTTACCAAAGTGATTCTCCTAAAGCATGGGTTTGGCTATGTCAACCCCCTATGCAAGAAACAGCAATGACTCCCTATTACCTCCAAGGTCAAATAAAAAATCTTATTGCATTTCAAGCTCTTCATAACCCAGCACCTTAAACTTTTCTTCTCTCCTTGAACTCTACAATCCAGTGACATTGATCTCATCATTCCTCAAATATGACATTCCATATCTGACTCCCTGCTTTTGTACCAGATGGAATGTTCCATTCCTCACCCCCACCTTTTAGTTTCCTTTCTTATCTTGAATATTCTGATCAAATCCAGCTTTTTGCACAAGACCTTTTTGCTGGTCCTCCAAGATGCTCATGCCTTCCCCCAAAGATTAGCCACTCTCTCTACCCCCCCACCATCTACTCTGAATATATCTTGTATTTACCTACTTCCTTGCAGATTGTCTCCCTGATTAGCACATGAGATTCCTGGGGGCAGTGACTAATTTTGCCTTTCCCCAGTGATTACCTGGCATATAGTAAGCACTTAAAAAATGCTTGTTGACTGACTGACCAACTGATTTTTTCAAAACATATACAGTTATCCCTTCCACATCAAAAGGGTTGGGGGGGTTGGCATCCCCATGATCAGGAAAATCTGCATAAAAATGTTTAACCCTCCCTTTGTACCAGAGAAGTATGAATTATTATGTTATTAAAAGATTAAAAATGCTGATATTCTACAATGCTATATGTACATTTTATGCATTTCTGAGTTTCTAAACTTTTCCTGTCATCTGGTAGCATTCATACGTTGTCTCCAGCTTCTGTAAAACTCCCCCCAAATTCCCATTTAATTTCATATGCCAATATAGCAAAACGACAATGGGGAAGATCATAGTTTGTAATGCCTAACTATGAGTTCATGTTCTGAAAATGTTTTTTTTTTCTTTTTTTAACGTGACCGAAGTGTGCGAAAAGCTAGATAAAGGACTCACATGTTGTGGAAAGCATTTTTGCCACTTTTGCTGCTATTAGCTTCAAGAAACACTCAGGTCCCAGATGCACCAATTCAGTACACACACATAGACAGGCCCCTACAGTGTGGGAAGCTATTGTTCGCCGAGTGGTGCTGGAATCCAACACTAGTCTCAGGATCTCAAGTTACTGTGCTTTCAAGAGGCATGAAAGAAAAACTCATCAACTTCTGTTTCAGTCTAACAACAGAATTAAGAGGGATTTAGGAAGGCTTCTTGTATAAGACTTCTTGGATTTTGGCTGGAACTTGAAGAAAGCCAGGAGAGCCAAGAGGTGGAGAAAGGGCGGGGGGGACGACCAGAGAAAATGTTGGGAGCTGAGAGATGGGTTATGTTGTCACAGGAACAGCAAGGAGGCCAGTGTCACTGGATTGAAGAGTGCACACAAGGGAGCAAGATGTAAGAAGACTGAAAAAATAAAAGAGCTGGGTTATGAAGGACTTTGAATGCCAAGCTGAGAATTTTGCATTTGTTTCTGGAGGAGATCGAGTTTAAGGTTAAAGATGATGAGATCAGTTTTGGGCATGTTAAGCCTAAGATATCTATGGGATATCAAGTTCAAGATGTTCAGTAGGCACTTAGAGATACAAAACTGGAGGTCAGTAGACAGGTTAAGGCTGAACAAATAAATCTGGGAATCATGAGATGATAGTTGAATCAATGGGAGGTCAAGAAGGATGAGGATTGAGGAAAAGGCAATTAGATTAGGCAATTAAGGCAGGGGTCAAGATGTCAGAGTAGCAAGAAGGAGTTCATTGAAGAACTCCCACCCCAAAAGAAAAGTTCCTCCAAACAGATCTAGAAAATGCCATAGACTGAACCCTGATGAGGACATTCAGGAAAGTCACTCATTTTTCTAGCCTAAGTCAGCATAGGGAAGCACACAGATCAAGAGATGAGGTATGGGAACTAGTATGGAACATGTGGTACATACAGCATGCCAGTACCCAGAGAAAGGCTGTGAACTGAGGCAAGAAGGGGCCCCAGACCCATACTCGGCACCATGGTGGAGATATGTGTGAACTGACAGCTTTGCTGCCATCTACCTAGCTGGGGTCACAGATGCAGGATGGACTAAGGGACTTGCACCCACCACCACCACTTCCAGTGGTCTGAGGCTCTGGGCAGTATACTGAGAGAGGCAAGCTCAGAAGCAAGCAATAGCAGTGTGACTCAGACCCCAGAAGAAGAACTATCAGTTCCAGCCTCCAGCCCAGTCTGAAATCTGTAAAGGAAAAACAAAGGGCAGGAATCCCAGACCAAAGGGAAATCTGCAATTCTATACCTGAGCCAACAGAGCTTCCCAGCTGTCTGACAGTGATTGAGTCCAGCAGGAGTCAGCTGTTTCTCAGAAACAAACTCAGGTCAGAAACTTGCAGAGCTCAGACAAGGAAGGCAGCAATCAGACCTGGATCAGATCACAGTGGGTGCACTGAAAGCTTGTTCAGGCTGAGATGTCCCTGAGATCTTGGAACAGCACAACACTCAGTACCACCAAGAAAGCAGTGACAGGACCAGCCCAAACTTTCTCTCCAGAAGTGCACAGAGCCTGGCCCTAACATCAAATCCAAAGTTTTGAAGTAAGCTAGAAAAATAAACAAGCAGGAAAGAACCCCATAGAAAACTGCTGTGGTGATAGGGACCCTCAAGACACAAACCCAGAACAGAATGGCTCAAAAACATCTATAAACTAAACCTACAAGAAAAACACAGTTTTGTGTTTTTCAATTAGACTTCCTGAGGTCAAGACACAGAGCAAGAGTTGGTTTGTGGGTTTTTTTTAAAGAGAAGTACAATTCTTTTTCAATGAAAGGAGAGTGCTAAAGGAATACATGATGGGGGAAGGGGGGGGGTGTGGAAGAGTTTTGCAGCTTGACACAAAAAGTACGAAATCTTGCCCCTGCAACAAGATCCTTGAAAATTAGAATGAACCCAACAGAAGCAACTGACTCCATGAGACAACAAGAAATATTAAAAACAGTCAAAAGACTGAAAAATAGAGGAAAATGACCTAGAAAACAGATCAAGGAGAAGAAATTTAAGAATCAGTGGACTATCTAAATGCCATGACCAAAAAAAGAGGCATAATAATTAAAGAAATCTAAAAATAAGACCTCCCAGATCTCTTAGAACAAGAGAACAAATGGAAATAGAATCCACTGGTCACTTCCTAAAAGAGACACTTAAGAATATGATAGCCAAAATCAGATCTTCCAGGTCAAAGAAAAACCTTTGCAAACAACCAGGATGTTAGAATTCAAGTACCAAAGAGCCACAGACAGGATCACACATAATTTAGCAGCCACCTCTATAAAGGAGTAGATATCTTCGAATATGATATTCTAGAAGTCTTATGGGCTTACAGTCAATAATTACCCAGACAAATGGAGTACAATGCTATAGTACTATAGGACTGGGCAGGGAGGGGAGAGGATGGACCTTTAATGGTAGACTTCCAAGTAATCCTGAAGAAAAGACCAGAGCCAGAAACTTTGAGGTTCAAACACAGGAGTTAAGAGAAATATAACAAGTAAACATGAATGAACAATGATGAGATACTAAACAATGATAAACTGCTAACATTCAAACATGGGGGGACAAACTATCATCATCTGGTATCATAGAGGATATCTAATTAGATAAGAGGCACGGAATCGGTTCTATTATGTCTTAATTATCTTAAAAGAAGAATGAAAATGAAGAGGAAGAAAAATACACTGGGGGGGGGGGAATGGTTTAGAAGGTTAGGGAAAATTATCTCCCATGATCAGGGTGTACAAGGATTACACAAACAAAGATGAGGGGACAGGTTGGCACTTGAACTTCACTGTCATCCAAACTGGTCAAAGGAGGGAAGATATACACAAGCAGTTGGGAACAGGAAGATATATTCACTCAATAGTGAAATAGGAGGGAAAGTGAAGAAGGGGGAATTAGAGGGAAGGTAGATTAAGGGTGGAATTAGTCCTAAGCAAAACAAACAAAAATATTTGTAGATTTTTTTGAAGTAGCACAGTTACAAAATCTGAGGGAATGTCCATCTTCATTCTCATTAGAACTAGGAATAGGAAGAGAATGCAGATTTTTGATGATTGAAGAAAATAAAATTTATTTTTTTTAATTGTCAATTAAGGGATCATTGATACTAAACCAGAACTTCTGGGTCACATGAGCCCAAGATGGAGGACTAAACATTTTCTCTAATCTCCATGACCTTTCAGACCTCTCTGAAACAGAAATGATGTGCCAAAGATAAAACCACTTCAACTGCCTCCATGGTCTAAGACACCCAGAATCCAAAAGAAGCTAAAAAATTCATAAATGTATTACAAATACTGGCCCTGAGCTCACTCAGCTCTTCTCCCTTACCTTCCATGCTCTCAGCAGTGAGGTTGCACTAGCAGACATAAGGACGTGTCACAGGCTCACAACAAAATTCATCACTATATCCAAGTCACAACTACCCCTTTCAAATGCCATGGAAAACCTCATTCCAGGTTGCAGTAATACTCCGTCCTGATGTTGCCCAGGAAAACAGTACTGCAAAACTCTGAACTGCCAGTCCTGGGTAAACAGGTTCTGAACTGCTGGTACCAGGTCAGAGATCTGAGAAGCAGAAGGAGTGAGATAGGTCACCAGGACAGAATACCATTTGTATTGGCATGGGGTGCACACTCCACCAAGCCTCAGGAAAAGAGCATAGCAAACAACTGAGACCAGTTCTGATCACCCACAACTAAGTTAGGCAGAAATACAGGTTGGTAAACCATAAATTTCCAGGCTGGGAGAAAAATGAGATACTTTGAGATACAGTCCCCAAGAAAACCACAATAAGAGGGGAAGGAGTCAAAAAGTAAATAACAGGGAAAATAATGAGGAAAGGGGCTGAAATTGTGAGAGATTTCAGCAAGAGGAAAACTCAAAGATGTTGAACATAAATAGATAAATCTACAGGAAAAACAGCAACTACAGAAAAACATGGCTTCCAGATCTAGTCAACAGCTTCACTCATCTATAAACAAATATTTCAAAACCATAGAAGATGCTCTAACTACTTGATGAGACAGAGGACTCTGTAGAATTTGAGAAGAACATGAAATTACAGCATGCTGTTACCTGGGTGGTTTAAAAGAGAGATGACAATTATGAGAACAGAATTCATGTCCTACACAGTAAAAATAATGAACAGAAAAACTAGAATATGTAATAGAAATCTTTACCAAAGAAACAAAAGAGAGAACAATATATGAAGAATGCAAATATACAAAAATCAACAACAACCTAAAAGAAGAAATAAAACCCATTAAAAATATGCTTACTGTACAAACAAAACAAATTCATCTCAAAGACAGGATGCATAGATACAACCTAAGATTCACACATTTCCCAGAAGACCATGACAGGACAAAAAAAAATAACACCATAAAGAAGGAAATAATAGAAAGGAACTGCCCAGAACTTTTGAATATAGAAAATGAAATTCTTCAAATCACCTTAAAAAAAACCAACTCCAAGAAACATAGTAGTTGATTTTAACAATTCAATTCAAGAACAAGTTCTGCAAGTCATTAGGGGAAAAGACTTAAAATACAAAGGAAAGGATAGTTGAACAATGCAAGTCTATTACGCACCCACTAGAAAATGTGAGAAAGAATGGAGTATTGTTGTCCTTTGTTCTCAAAGAGAACCTAGAGTCAAGTTACAGTGTGTCTAACTGTGGCTGATCAGACCAGTAAGAGTTCAGAATGCTCTACCACAGATCAGGCACAAATGGTCTATGTGAACAATTGCGGTGGAGTCTCTAAATTTGCACATCTCACATTTCAGATACTTCAGTTCTGCTTTGCTTATAGTACACAGCCCCTTCTCTGATGAGGGAATACCATGCTGAGTGATCCTGTGCCAGTGTTTTCCATGTCATGTGATCAGTTCCAAAGTTCTTAAGAGAGACCTTGAGAGTGTCCTTGTATTGTTTTTTCTAGCCACCATGAAAGCATTTGCCCTGTGTGAGAACTCCATAAAACAGTCTTTTTGGCAAGCATACATTGGGCATTCAAACAATGCGGCCAGCCCATCAGAGTTGTGCTTTTAAGGCAATAGAGTTTGAATGCTTGATAGTTAAGTTTGAGAAAAGACCTCAGTATCTAGTACCTTATCCTGCCAGGTGATCTTCAGAATCTTCCTAAGACAATTCAAATGGAAGCAATTCCATTTCCTGGCATGGCACTGGTAGAGTGCCCAGGTTTCACAGGCATACAGCGATGAGGTCAGCACAATGGCTATGTAGACCTTCAGTTTGGTAGTCAGTGTAAGTACGTCTTCTCTCTCATACTTTACTTTGGAGCCTCCCAAACATTGAGCCCAATCTTGCAATGCATGTATCAACCTCATTATCAATGTGTACATCCCTGTAAAGTAAGTGAAATTATCTACAGCATTCCAAGCTTCTCCATTTGCTGTGCCTAATGGTTCCACATATGGATGGTGTAGTGCTGGCTGATGGAGCACCTGTGTTTTCCTGATGTCAGTTGTTAGGCCAAAATTAGCACAAGCAGCAGAGAATTGATCCATACTTTGCTGCATCTCAGCTTCAGAGGTTACATTGAGTTCACAATCTTCTGCAAACAGAAAATCATGTACAAACACTCTCTTCACTGTGGTCTTGGTTTATAACCTTTTCCAGTTGAAGAATTTACCATCAGTGCAGTAGCTGACCTTGATGCCATGTTCATCCTCACTGAAAGCATTTGACAACGTGGCTGAAAACATCATGCTAAAAAACATGAGAACAAGCACATTTCCTTGTTTCACTCCATTGGTGACTGTGAAAGCACAAGAGTATTGTGCCTTATCCAGAACCCGGGCAAGCATGCCATTGTGAAATTGACAGTCAGTGCTGATGAACTTTACCAGTAACCAGAGTTTGACATAATTTTCCAAAAGCCCTCACAACTGACAGTATTAAAGGCCTTGGTAAGATCTACAAACATTGTGTACAGACCTCTGTTCTGCCTCCAGTATTTCTGCTGGAGTTGTCAGGCAGCAAACACCATATTGACCATTGATTGGCCCTTTCTGAAGTCACACTGACTTTAAGGCAGATGACCATCTTCCAGGTGAAGGATCAGTCTATTAAGGAGAATTCTGGCAAGAATCTTGCCAGCAGTGACTAAAAGAGAGACCCCTCTGTGATTGTCATGTGACAATCTACCTTTACAGATATGGATAATGCAAGTATTTTTGAAACCCTGGGGAATAACCTCCTCTTGCCATATAACCTGGAAAATTTCAATCAGCTTTTGTATGAGCAATGGACCCCCTACCTTGTAAATCTCAGCTGGAATAGAATCAGCAGCAAGTGCTTTTCAACCCAAAAGGAGCCTAATGACACGCAAAAACTCTTCTTCAGCTGGAATTTCAGCTAAGGAGGGATTGACTTCAGCCTGAGGTAAACCGTAAGTGGCCTCAGTATTGATTGATGATGGCCTGTTGAGAGCACTATGGAAGTGTTCAACCCATCATCACATCCTTATCACTAATCAATGTGGCTCCATCAGCACTGAGTACATGAGATGCACCATAGGTCTTTGACCCATAAATAGCCTTTAGGGCATCATAAAAGTGCTTTGGATTATTACTGTTAGCATAAAACTGAATTTTAACAGTCTTCTTACTGAGCCAAGAATTCTGTATCTCTCTAATCTTTGATTGTACTTTACTTTTGATGGAATTAAATGCTACCTTCTTAAGGATGGATGAACTATTCTACTGGTAAACCCTGTGGAGTTCTCGTTTTTCATTTAGCAGCTTCTGAATTTCCCCATCATTTTCATCAAACCAGTCTTGGTGTTTGCGAGTACTCTGACCCAAATGAACAAATGCAGTGCTATACATCAAGTCTCTAAAAGGTGCCCACTCCTTTTCTGCCCCACTGTTGCCAACTGTGTGTTGGCTCAATTTCCCCTCTAAGTTAGCAAAAAACTGTTCCAGCTCAGAGAAGAGCTCTAAACTGTTGATATTGATTCTTCTGGTGCTCAGTTTTCCTTGGGGAATGCTCCTGTTGAATGTGAATATTTACCTTGGAGAGGATGTCTATGATTAGTCCAGAAGTCTGCACCACAAATTGACTTTCTTATTCTGACATCCTGTCTGTCTCTTCTCCTTACAGTCACATAGTCTATTAAATGCCAGTGTTTGCTGTGAGGGTGCATCCATGAAGTTTTATTGCATTTAGATAAATGGAAGACAGTGTTGGTGATGAGAAGGTAATGAGTTGCACAAGTCTTCAGCAGTAAGTGACCATTGCTGTTGCTGTTTCCAACTCTATTCCTCCCTAGGAATCCCTGCCAAGTCTGGTAGTCTGAGCCTACTCTAGCATTAAAATCACCCAGAATTATAAGCTTGTCCTCTTTTGGCACATTGGTGATAAAGGTCTCCAGGTCTTCATAAAATTTTTTCTTTGACCTGATCAGGGCTCATCATGGTGGGAGTAGAGGCACTGATATTTTCCTGCAAGTGACAACTGCATTGTCACGAGCCTGTCATTCATTTCTTTTGGTACACATACAAGCTTGTTGATTGGATTAGTTTTGATTGCAAAATTTCACAGCACTCCCCTTCACTGTGACCACTCCAGAAAAAAAAAATGTGTATCCAGCTCCACTTTCAGTAAGCTGGCCTTTATTTGCCAGCAATGTTTTACTCGGGGCTGCTATTTGAATGTGATACCTGCAACATGTGATCTCTTGCAACAAAAACTGTTTTGTCTTTCAAGTCTACTGTATTTTGTGCTGTCTGTAAGTGTACATACATTCCATGTGCCAATGGTGAGTAGAATAATCTTTGCAGAAGTTTTTGTACATTTTGTGTGTGTGTGTCTTTCAACCACAGGTGAGAGTTAGGTGGATCAGGTGGACACTGAAGGTGGAAAGCAGCCCAAAAAAGACTCAGCAACCCTCACACCAGAGGTACTGGTCTTCCCTGAACGCACCCAATACCCCAGGAGAGAATGGAATGTGTTCTGAAGAACAAGAGAACTCATGATGCAGCCCAGGATGACCTATCCTGTAAATCTCAGCTTAAGCATACAGGACAAAAGATGAAGATTTAGTGATAAAGAAGAGTTTGAAACAGTTTTAGGAAGAAAATTAGAAATGAAGAAATTATTTGTTTCTCCCACATCCCCAAATAACAGAAATGAAGTAGAGGTGAATAAATATAGCAGGCAAAGACAGCAAAGCTAAGCAAAAAGAATGATGACAGGGAGACCAGTGAACCCAAGGAGACAAGGGTGAAGGCAGAAATGCAGTAGAGGTAACAGTAAAGAGATGAACAAGGAGCAATGTGGACAAAACCTGGCAACACTCTGCCTTAGGGGAATCGGTGCTTTTTTGTGAGACTGTTTTACAATATGAGAGAGTACAAGGGAGTTAGGGAATATAAAGGAGTTTTTGATGTGCCAGGGTCAAATTGAGGGCTGATAAGGAGGTAGAAGTGAATTCAGTGGTATCAGAAAGAGAAGAACTTACCAGGGAATGGGTGGTACATGTGTGCATGTGAGGGGGGACAGCGTGATATTCCAGAAAGAATAAAGAGACTAAGCCAAAACTGAAAGGAAGCTGGACTATGAATGTGTCTGGTAACAAAAGGAAAATACAAAGCTAAAAAGATCAATATAGCATAAGATCATGGAATGTAAGATCTGTGAATCAAAGTAAATTGGATGTGGTCAAACAGTAGACAGAAAAATTAAACATTGATATCTTGGAAATCAATGCACTTAAATGGATGAGGCTGAGTGAATTCAATTCAAGTGATCATTACATATACTACTGTGGGCAAGAATACCTTAGAAGAAATGGAGTAGCCCTCATAGTCAGTAAAATGCCAAAAAAGCCAAAGTGGATCAGTTCTGTGAAGACCTACAACATCTTCTAGACATAGCCAAAAAAAAAAAAAAAAGATTTCACATTTGTTGTAGGGGATTAGAATGCTAAAGTAGAAATTCAAAAGATAATTGGAATAACAGGCAAATTTGACCTTGGAGTACAAAATGAAGCAGGGCAGAGACTAATAGAATTTTGTTAAGTATCTTACTGGAATTTTTAAATAATATTTCTTCCAGTTATGTATAAAAACATTTTTACCATTGGTTGTCTTTTTTTTTGAAGATTGAGTTCCAGATTCTATCCCTTCCTCCCTTTCCTCCCCCATCTCTCAGATAGTAAGCAATCTGATACAGGTTTTATATATGCAATAATGTAAAATATTTCCATATTAGTAATTTTGTGGAAGAAAACAAGAAAGAGAAAGAAAAAAAGGAAGGAAGGAAGGAAGGAAGGAAGGAAGGAAGGAAGGAAGGAAGGAAGGAAGGAAGGAAGGAAGGAAGGAAGGAAGGAAAAGAAAGAAAGCAAGCTTCAGTCTGTTATCAGATGTCATCAATTCTTTCCCTGGAGGCAGATAGCATTTTTCATCATGGGTCCTTTGGGATCATCTTGGATTATTGCATTGCAAAGAATAACTGTCATTCATAGTTCTTCATTGTACAGTATTGTTGTTACAGTGTACAATGCTCTGGTTCTTCTCATTTCACTCAGCATAAATTCACGTAAGTCTTTCCAGTCTTTTCTGAAATCATCCTGCTTTGTCATTTCTTTCAGCACAATAATATTCCATTACAGTCATATATCATTACTTGTTCAGCTATTCCCCAATTGATGGGCATACCTTTGATGTCCAATTCTTAGCCACCAGAAAAAGAGTTGCTATAAATATTTTTGTACAATAGGTTCTTTCCTATTAAAAAAAAATATTTTTAGGATACAGACCTAGTAGTGCTATTGCTAGATCAAAGGGTATGTACAATTTGATAGCCTTTTGGGTATAGTTTCAAATTGCTCTCCAGAATGGTTGAATAAGTTCACAACTCCACCAACAGGGCATTAGTGTTCCAATTTTCTCACATTTCCTTCAACATTTATCATTTACCTTTTCTATCATATTAGACAATCAGATGAGTGTGAGGTGGTACCTCAGAGTTGTTTTAATTTGGATTTCTGTAAACAGTAGTGATTTAGAGCATTTTATAGGACTGTAGAAAATTTTGATTTCTTTATCTGAAAACTATGTTCATATCCTTTGACCATTTATTAATTGGGGAATGACTTGTAGTCTTATAAATTTGAGTCAGTTCTCTATATATTTGAGAAATGAGGTCTTTGTGAGAGATATTTGCTGTAAAAAAAAATTTCCCAGCTTTCTACTTTTCTTCTAATTTTGTTTTCATTTGTTTTGTTTGTGCAAAAAAAAAATTTAATCTTACGTAATCAAAATGATCCATTTTACATTTTGTAATGCTCTCTATATTTTGTTTGGTCCTAAATTCTTTCATCTCCTTACATCTCACAGGCAAACTATTCCATACTCTCCTATTTACTTATGGTAAATACCTTTATGTCTAAATCATATACCCATTTTGACATTTTTTTGGTATATAGTGTGAAATGTCCATCTATACCTAGTTTCTGCCATATTGTTTTCCAGTTTTCCCAGCAGATTTTGTCAAATAATGAGTTTCTGTCCCAAAAGTTTGAGTCTTGATTTATCAAACACTTTATCTATTACTGTATATTGTGTACTTCATCTAGTCCAGTGACTCATCAATCTATTTCTTAATCAGTAGAAGATTGTTTTGATGGTTACTGCTTTATAATACAGATTGGGATCTGGTACAGCAAGGCCACCTTCCTTCACATTTTTTTTCACTGATTCCCTTGATTTTCTTAATCTTTTGTTCTTCCAGATGAATTTTTTCTTTTTTTTTCCTTTTTTTAGATGAATTTTGTTATTATATTTCCTAGCTCTATAAAATAGTTTTTGATAGCTTGATTGATATGGCACTGAATAAGTGGATTAATTTAGGTAGAACTGTCATTTTTGTATTTACTCAGCCTACCCATGAGCAATTAATATTTTCCCAATTATTAAGATCTGACTGAATTTGTGTGAGAACTGTTTTGTAATTTTATTCATATAGTTTCTGGGTTTGTCTTGGCAGATATACTCCCAAATATTTTGTATTGTTTCCAGTTGTTTTATTTTTTTTTTTAAAGCAATCGGGGTTAAGTAACTTGCTCAAGGTTACACGGCCAGTTATTATTTCTGGGCGTGGTGCTGAGTGTCTGAGCCCGGGATTCGATCTCCAGGTCATCCCGACACTGGGGCCGGTGCTCTTACTCGCTGAGCCACCTGGCCGCCCCTGTTTCCAGTTGTTTTAAATGTAGCTTCTCTTTCTATCTCTTTTTGCTAAGCTTTGTTGGGAATATCTAGAAATGCTGATGATTTCTGTGGATTTATTTTATATTCTGTAGCTTTGCTAATGTTAATGATTTCGAGAAGTTTTTTTAGTTGATTCACTAGAATTCTCTAAGATTACCATCCTATCATCTGCAAAGAGTGATAGTATTCTTTCCTCATTGACTATTCTAATTCTTTTAATTTCTTTTTCGTATTGCTGGTATTTCTAGTACAAGTTGAATAATAGTGATGATAATGGGCTTCCTTGCTTCACCCGTGATCTTATTGGGAAGGCTTCACGTTCATTCCTATTACAGATAATGTCTGTTGATGGTTTTATATAGATATTACTTATCATTTTAAGGAAACCTCCATCAATTCTTATGCTTTCTAGTGTTTTCATTAGGAATAGGTGCTGTATTTTGTCAAAAGATTTTTTCTGCAACTATTGAGATAACCATATGATTTCTATTGGTTTTGTTATTGATATGGACAATTATGCTGATACTTTTTCTTATATCGAACCAGCCCTGCATTCCTGGTATAAATCCCACCTGGTCATAGTGTATGATCCTTGTGATATATTGCTGTGATCTCCTTACTGGTATGCTATGTAAAATTTTTGTCTCAATATTCATTAGGGAAATTGGTCTATAATCTTCTTTGTCTATTTTAGCTCTTTCTGGTTTAGTTATCAGCACCATATTTGTGTCATAAAAAGAATTTGATAGGACTCGTTTGTTTATTTTTCCAAATAGTTTATATAGTATTGGGATTATTTCTTTAAATGTTTGGTAGATTTCATTTGTGAATTCATCTGGCCCTGGAGATTTTTTCTTAGGGAGTTGATTCATGACTTGTTCCATTTCTTTTTCTAGAATGGGGTTATTGAAATGTTCTATTTCCTCTTCTGTTAATCTGGGAAATTTATATTTTTGTAAATATTTATCCATTGCACTTAGATTATCAGATTTATTGGTATGTAGTTGGGCCAAAAAAAAATCCTAATAAATATTTTAAATTCCTCTTCATTAGTTGTGAATTCACCCCCTTTAATTTTTGATACTTGTAATTTGGTTTTCTTTCCTGTTTTAAATCAAATTAGCCAATGGCTTATCTATCTTATTCTACCCCCTCCCCCCATAAAACCAGCTTCTAGTTTCATTTATTAGTTCAACAGTTTTCAATTTTATTCTTCTTTCCTTTGAGTTTCAGGATTTCCAATTGGTGTTTAATTGGATATTTTCAATTTGTTCTTTTTCTAGATTTTTTTAGTTGCACACCCAATTCATTGATCTGCTCTTTTTCTATTTTATTGGTGTAAGCATTTAGAGATACAAAACTGCTTTGGTTGCAACCCATAAATTTTGGTATGTTTTCTCATTGTTGTCATTCTCTTTAATAAAATTATATATTGTTTCTATGATGTGTTGTTTGACCCACTTATTCTTTAGAATTAGATATTAATTTTAGTCTGTATGACCTTAAGCAAGTCACTTAATTCTGCCCTACCTTCCCCCTCAAAAAAGAAAAAAAAGATAACAAAATAAAAAGAATGAAAAAATAGAAGAGAATGTGAAACATCTCATAAGAAAAACAACTGATCTTGAGAACAGATCAAGAAGAGAAAACATAAGAATAATCAGAGTACCTGAAAGCTATGATAAAAAAAAGAATCCTGACACAACAATGCAAGACATAATTAAAGAAAATTATCTAGAAGCATTAGAACAAGAGGGGAAAGTAGAAATAGAAAAAATCCACTGATCACCACCTGAAAGAGATCCTATAAGGAAAATCCACAGCAATATATAGTCAAATGCCAAAAACTCCCAGCTCAAGGATAAAATATTACAAGCAACAAGAAAAAAATATCTACATATGGTGGTGCTACAATTAGAATCACACAAGACCTAGCAGCAGTGGTACTTAAAGACCATAAGTTTTGGAACACCATATATTGAAAAGCAAAAGAACTGGAGTTCTGGCTAAAAATATCATACCCAGCAAAGCTAAGCATAATTCTCAATGAAAAAAAAATGGACATTTAATCAATTGTCAGACTTTCAGGACTTTAAAAAAAAAACAACCCTGAACTGAATAGAGGATTTGACATACAAGAGCCAAGAGAGACATAAGGTACATACCAGAGACCAATTACAAGGGACTCAATAAGGACAGATTGTTTGCCTTTTATATATGTAAAATATAGAACGTATGTCTAAAATTGTTATTAGTAATTGGGTAGTTCATAAGAAAGATTAGGGTAGACTGAGCATGATATGACTTCAAAAAGCAAAACCATTCAGGAAGAGCTAAAAAGAGGAATTATCTTATACAAATGAGGTGCAAGAGTAGGAACTGACACAGAATAATTAAATGGGGAACATACACATACACACATATATGGTTTATGTATCTTGCATACCAAGCCCTTATCAGAGAAATTTTACATCAAGATTTTTTTCTCATTCAACCATTTCCTTTCTTATCCTAGCTGCGATTATGTTGCCTGTACAGAAGCTTTTCAGTTTCAAGTAATCTAAGTCATCTGTTTTATCTTTTTAAATTGCCTCTATCTCTTACTTGGTTAAGAATCTATCTCCTACCCATAGTTGTGAGAGATATGTGATGTTTCTCTTCTAATTTTTAAAAATGGTAAGATCTTTAATATTAAAGTAACATTCATTTATTGTGGAGTATGGTGTAAGGTGTTGGTCTAAACCTAATTTCTGTTAGATGGCTCTCCAATTTTCCTAGGTTTCATTAAGTAGGGAATTTTTCCGTGGGTAATTTATGTTTCCCACTTCATCAAACAGTGCATTACTGAATTCTATTATTTCTAGGTGTCCTTTGTCTAGTCTATGCCATTGATCTATCTCTCTATTTTTTAACCAATACCATATGGTTTTGATAACTGCAACTTTATAATAAAGTCTGAGATCAGGAAGGGCTATTTTCCCATTGTTCTTTTTCGCCATTTCCCTTTATATTTTAGATTTTTTGCTTTACCAAATAAAATTTTCTGTTTTGTCATGTTAGCCAATCTGATAGATGTGAGGTGATACCTCCAAGTTGTTTTAACGTGGATTTTTCTAATCAATAGTGATTTAGAGCATTTTTTTTCATATGACTATAGATTAGCTATGTGTGTGTCTATAGGTATATATGTCATTCCTCAATAGATAAATCTTCAAAGTATATGAATAAATACTTCTCAAAAGAACTACAAATTTTTAACCACATGAAAACAGTGCTCCAAATCACTAATAATAAGAGAAATGCAAATCAAAACAACCCTGAGTTTTCATTTCATATCCTTCAAAATGGCAAAAATAGCAATAGTTAATGTTAGAAGGGTTGTTGAAAGATAGGTATACTAATACATTGTTAATGGAGTGGGAATGGTACAAGTATTTTTGGAATTTTAAAAATAGACAAAAATGCACATACCCTTTGAATGAGAGACTCAATTACTGTCTTATTCTCCAAGGAAGCCATCAATAAAGTCCCCAATACTCAAAAAATATTTATAGCATCATTTTTTGTGATAACTAAGAATTGGAAACAAAGTAGATGTCTATCAACTGAGAATGGCTAAACAAATTGTGATACTTGAATATAATGGAATATTACTGTGATGTAAGAAATGTGTGTGGTGAATATAGAGAAGTATTGAAAGATCTATACAAAGTGATGCAAAATAAAGTAAACAGAAACAAGAAAACAATATACACAGTAACTAACAATGTAAATAGAAAGAACAACAACACACCAAAAAACCTGAAGTTACTGTAACAAAGTTATTAAGAATAAACAGGACTTGGGGAGGCCAGGTGGCACAGAGAGTAAGAGCGCTGTCCCCATCATCGGGAGACCCGGGATCAGTTCTGGCCTCAGATACTTGGCACCCACACAAAATAACTGGCTGTGTAACCTTGAACAAGTAACTTAACCCCAATTGCTTTTTAAAAAAAAGAATAAACAGGACTCAAGAAGAAATATGAAAAGACATCCCCTAGCCTACCCATTTGTGAAGGTAAAAGGTCCACAAATCTTACAAATTGGGTATGTTTTGGACTTTTTCAGCGTATCATCAGTTCTGACTTTTCTAAAAGGGAAACATTTGTCATATGTGAAACACATTTGTCATATGTGATGGCTCTATTGGAGGGGGAAAGGAGGGATACGTGGAATATTATGGTGATGTAAGAAACAGAAAATATCAATAAAATTTCATTTAAAAAAAAAAGAAAGATCATTGGTAATTTTGGAAAAAAAGCAGTTTCCATTAGATGAGGTTGGAAGACAGATTGTAGAGAGTTAAGTAGAGTGTGAGATTAAAACAAATGTAACGGGGCGGCCAGGTAGCACAGCTCGTAAGAGAACGGGCTCCAGTGTTGAGAAGACCTGGATATCGAAACCCGGGCTCAGACACTTAGCACCCACCCAGAAACACCTGGCCATGTAACCTTGAGCAAGTTACTTAACCCCGATTGCTTAGGGGCAGCCAGGTGGCTCAGCGAGTAAGAGCATCGGCTCCAGTGTTGGGATGACCTGGATCAAATCCGGG
Organism: Petaurus breviceps papuanus; assembly: GCF_028583685.1. Taxonomy (NCBI): domain Eukaryota; kingdom Metazoa; phylum Chordata; class Mammalia; order Diprotodontia; family Petauridae; genus Petaurus; species Petaurus breviceps. The sequence goes on from NW_027187400.1 coordinate 21,486,291, forward strand.
CTCAGATACTCAGCACCCCACCCAGAAATAACTGGCCGTGTAACCTTGAGCAAGTTGCTTAACACCAATTGCTTTATAAAAAAAAATGTAACCAAGATCAGAAGGAAAGCAGAAAATTGGGGCAGGGGTAATTTTACATACAGTTTCTCACACAAAGATCTCATATCTCAAATATATAAAGAACTTTCTAAAATATGTAAGAATATGAATCATTTCCCAATTGATAAATGGTCAAAGGATATAAATAGACAGTTTTCCAACAAATAAATCAAAATAATTTATAGTCATATGAAAAATGCTCTAAATCATCGATTACAGAAATGCAAATTAAATCAACCTTGAGATATTATTTTCCACCTATCAGATTAACTAAAATGATTGAAGGGAGAAGTGACAAATGTTGGAGGGGATGTGGAAAAAGTGGGACACTAATTCATTGTTGGTGAAATTGTGAAGTGATCTAGCTATTTGGGAGAGCGATAGGAGTTTGCCCAAAGAGTTATTAAATTGCCTAGACTCTAACCCAGTAATACCACTAATAGGTCTATTTCCAAAGATAATTAGGGAAAAAAAGTAAATGAACCTATATATTCTAAAATATTTATAGCAGCTCTCTTTGTGGTGGCAAAGAACTGGAAATTGAAGGGATGTCCATCAATTGGGGAATGACTGAACTAGTTGTGGTGTGTGATTGTGATGGAATATTGCTGTAATATAAGAACTGATGAGCTCGATGATCTTAGAAAGAAAGAAATAGACTTGCATGAAATAATGAGAAGTGAGCAGAACCAAGAGAACATTGTATACGGTGATAGCAATATTGTTTTTCATCTTTGGGTGAATAAGTCATTTTGACTAATACCCAAATCAACTACAAAGGACATATAAAGGAAGATGCTATCTTCATCCAGAGAAAGAACCAATAAATAGAAGTATGTATAGAATGTTTTTTCTATATATATGTGTGTGTGTGCATATGTATGTGTATATGTGTGTATGTATGTATACATGTATATCTCAAATCGGTTGATTCTCTGCTACTTGTGCCAACTTTTGACCTAACAATGAATACCAAGAAAACAGGTTCTCCATCAGCCAGCACCACATCATCCATAAGTAGAACCATCAGTTACAGCAAATGGAGAAGTTGTGAATACTGTAGACAAGTTCACTTAGCTTGGTAGTATACTTTCCAGGAGTGTACACATTGCTAACGAGGTTGACGCACACATTGCCAGAGCTAGCCCAGTGTTTGGGAGGCTCCAAAGGGAAGTGTGGGAGAGAAGAGGTATTAGAGACTGACTACCAAACTGAAGGTCTACAGAGCCACTGTGCTAACCTTATTGTTGATGCCTGTGAAACCTGAACAGTCTACCAGGGCCATGCCAGGAAATGGAATTATTTCCATTTGAATTGTCTTAGGAAGATTCTGGAGATCACCTGGCAGGATAAGGTACCAGACACCGAGGTTCTTTCTCAAATTAAATGACCAAGCATTCAAACTCTACTTCAGAGAATGCAATTCCAATGGGCTTGCCAAGTTGTTCAAATGCAAAACATAGGCTTGCCCCCCCCAAAAAAAGACTACACACAGACATGTATATATGTATGTATATACATATATATGCACACACATACACAGAGATGCATATTTGTGTCTAATGGTTGCCATCTCTAGGGCAGGGAATGGGAGGAAAGAAAAAAAAGAAATGTACATAATAACTGTATTATATTTTGATATATTATGTATTTATATTATATATAATATATCATATACATATAGTACTTTTCCATATATATACATACACATATTTGTGTCTAATTGTAGTCATCTCTAGGGCAGGGGAAGTGGGAGGAAAGGAAAAAAAGGACAAAAGAAATTTACATGATAACTTTCATATATAAAAGGAAAAGCAGGTTGTATATAATTGATTTGCAGTTTCATGCACAATCTTTTTCTTATTTTGCACTGTTACAGAAATGCTTACTTTATTCCATAAATTTAAAATTAAATAAATAAAAATTAAAAAGAAAAAAAGAGTTGGAGGAAAGGAAATGGAGGCATTGATTGTAGGCAGCTTTCTTGAAGAGTTTAGTGTCAAAAGAGAGAAGATGCTAGCTAGGAGGATGGATGTACCAAATGAAGATTTTTTTTTGAGTATGGGCAAAACCGTGGGTATGTTTGTATGTAAAAGGGAAGCAGCCTTTAGCCAGGGAGAAATTAAAGATAAGAGAGAGTGGGAATGATAGAGGTGGCAATCTGCTGGAGAAGACAGAATGAAATAGGGTCACTTGTACATGTAAAGGAGTTTCTTTTGCCAAGGAGAGAGGTTACCTCTTTATATGAGACTGGGGTGAAGGAGAAAGTGGAGAAAGGCACTGTAGTGATATGAGATGAGGAGGGAAAAAGAGGAGCTCTCAGTGAATGGTCTCATTCTTTTCAGGGAAATATGGTGCAAGGTTTTCAGCTGAGGGGATGAAAGATTGAGCTATAGGAGGCTTTAGGAGAGATGAAAAGGTTTGGAAAAGTCATTGTGGTAAATGTGATTGTGAGTCAATCAGGAAGATATAAAAGGATCACCTTGTCATAGTGAGGGTTCCGTTGAAATCATGCAACATAAATTTGCAATGGACCCAGTCAGAATGATTCTGTGATTTTCTCCATCTTTGTTCAGCAACACATAATTTTCCTACATCCTTAGTTGCATGAGCTCCATACTCTACCCTTGGGATAATTCAGTGGGCTCTTGACTAATTCTTATGACTTTGAGCACAGTAAAGAAATTGGAATATTGTCGTATACTATATTGACAAATTATTATGGTCAGTTAGTCAGTAAACATTTATTCATCATCTACTATGTGCCAGGCACTATTCTAAGCATTGAGAATGAAATTTGTAAAAATTAGAAAGACAATTCTTGTCTTCAAAAAGTCTTACAATCTGATGAGAAAAGAGAACACTTAAAAGGAAGCTGAAATAGGGGTTCTAGAGTGGGTGGGAGGTACCTAACATATGGGTATGATGACAAAGACCAGAGCAGTACAGCCAAGTGAGAAATGAAACAGATGACTGGGTTGGGCACCTTCCTTAAATGGAGGTTCTAGGTGGGGCTCTCTACTGCCAGTTGGAGGAAGAGGCCAAAGGAGCAGAGGTCACTGACAAGGTGTAAGTTCCAGAGCTAAAGTAATCTCATAGGATAATGAGGTTCCTGGGACATGATGGCAAAGTCCAGAGGAGTACAGCCATATGGAAAATTATACACGAGTGTATTTATTGATTAAAACCATCATGAGAATGTTCTTTGAGTCAGGCTACAAACATTTCTTAATTTCTTAAACACTATGTACCAGGCACTGTGCTAAATACTGAGGATAAAAAGAAAGATAAAGACAGTCTGCTGGGTAGAGCTCAGTTTGGGGGATCTGGAGAAGTGCCTCGTCATCTGGTCTAGACCTAGAAATGTCTCGTTTCTTTCGCCTGTTCCTTCCTACCCGTTCTATCTCAGTTTCCAGGACATATACCATAGACCTAGAGTTAAAAAGGAGTTTGGAGCTCATCCAGTTCAAACCCCTCATTTCACACAGGAGAAAACTCAAAAGCCAGAGATTAAGTGATTTGTCAAAGGTCACACAGCAAGTCAGTGCCTGAGTAAAGATTCCAATCTAGGTCCCCTGACTCTCTACCCAGCTCACTTTGTGCAATTCCACACTAACTGACATGAGTTTCACAATCCTTGTCACCAGGGGCTTCTGGGGGTCTGGAGATGGTTTGGATTTTCCTATAGTTAAGACTACACAGGGACTTTCCAAAGGAACTTCCACTAAAGGGGTAAGGACAGTGAGAGGAATGACAATTTTTTTCTCAGAATATACTAATTGCCTGAGGTCATAACAGGATACAGAATCTTTGCCTAGGTCTTATCTGGAAATTCCCCAACTAGATTAGATGATCCTGAAGACTATGTCGAATATTACTTTCATTTTACTACTACTGTTCTCCCTTTCCTGATGACCCTTTCTTTTTCCATGCACAGACACAAAACTTAATAATAGCCAGCATGTATTTAGTGCCTTAAGATTTACAAACCTTATCTCATTTTATACTGACAATAACTCTAGGAGATAGGTGCTGATTGGCCCTATTTTACGCATAAAGAAACTAAGGCAGACAGGTTTATATGGCCAAAGTCACATCATGTCTGAGACAGGATTTGAACTCAGGTCTTCCTGATGCCAGGTTCAGTTCACTGTCCACGTAACTGGATTAGAAGAGAGCTCAATCCTTCACAAAAATCTCAGAATTGGTAGAGATTCTGGACCACTAAATTCAACATTTACCTGGCCAAAAATCCCCTTTTCATATTCCTGACAAGGACTCACCCAGTCTCCATTTGAAGACTTCCAGAGAGAGGAACCCACTACCAACCAAGTCAGTGATTATGAAGAGGTTTTTCATAACATCACACTTAAATACTCTGCAGTTTTCACTGAGCTCATTCCTAATCCCTTTTCCAAAATGTCAGCTCTTTAAATATTATAAGATAATGAACATTTCCCCCAGGTGTTTAGGAAAGACTTCCCAAGCGTGTAGAACTTGAAAATTTCACAAACTGGCTTCACCCCTTTCGATTTGTCCATCATGCCCCCACACCAGGCAACTTCCACCTCATTCCCCACCCTTTTTAACTTCCATCGATGTGTCGTCTTTCTCCCTTAGATTGTAAGCTCCACAAGGGCAGGGACAGCACTTCCTATTTGTATCCTTAGCACTCAGCACAGTGCTTAGCACATAGTAGGTATTAATAACTGTTTACTGACTGTCTTCACAGCATCTCCATGTCGGAAGGAACCTGAGAGGTCATCTAGACCGAGTCATGCTTGAAGGAATCCTCTCTACTCCACATGCAACAGAGAGTGATGCAGCCTTGTGATTTACTTAAGGGCTTCTCCTAGGATGTTTATGATCTATTACAAAGCCCTCACCCCCTTATCTCTTCATCTCTCCATACTCCCATGTACTCCCCACTGAGATGGGCCAATCAATGAACAATTGAGATCTTACCTGGGGACATATAAGCAGGATAGTGGGAGCTGTGTGAAAAAAAATCACAGTTTGGGCATGCAGCAAGCTTAGTGGGTGTCTGCTATGTGTCGCAGCAGACAAAAACGATCACCTGCTTTCAGTAAAAAGGCCACATCAAAAGAAGCATAGTGTCCAAATGAGGAAGGTAGTAGTTATGTGATCATAACACTGTAAGATCATAGATCTCCATCGTATGTGCTTCTTAAATACTTATTCCCTCCCCATCCATAAAAGTAGAAACTATAACAATAGTTATAACCTATGTCACGAAGTCTTTGTGACATACATAGTCTTTCAAGTGCTATATGAAAGCTCATAATTATTAGAAGTATTGTTATTGCTATTGTTACTATTACATTTTAGTACACATCTGGACAAGCTAAAGATTATCCCGAGGAGAGTGATGGAGTGGAAAGGGTCTGTGTCCTGGGCGGTAGGAAAGTCTATTGATGGAAAAGAGAAAACTCCATGATGACGTTATTGCCATCTTTAAGCAATTGAAAGACTGTCAGGGGGAAAGCTGGTTAGACAACAAGCACTTAATAAATGTTTACTGTGTGTTAAGCAATATGCTAAGGAGGGAGGTGAGCTGAGTCTTAAAGGAAGCTGAAAGACATAGGCAAGAAGAAAGAGCATCCCAGGCATGGCGGGATAGACAGTGCACCTGAATTGTAGTGAGGAACAAGGGAAGGAAAGTATAAGAAGACAGGAAAGGCAAGAAGAGGCCCATTATGGAGAGCTTTGAATGCCTGAGGACTTGACATTTCATCCTGAAGGTAATAGGGAACTACCAGGGTTTCTTGAGAAGGGACTGAGAAACATGGTCAAACATGTATTAGGAAAATTCCATTAACATCTGGGTGGGTGACTGTGTAAGGGAAGGGAAAAGGATGGACGTGAGAGACGTTGTGAAAATGGAAACAAAATGATTTAGCAACTGATGGCATAGACGGGTTGTGTGAGAGTGAGGACTTGGGGACACTGAGGTTTTGAGCCCAAGTAACTAGTCTAGTCACTCTAGGACAATGGCAGTGTCCTGGACTTCAGATGAGGGGTGGGTGGTTTTGCTGAGAAAAGTGATGAGTTCTGTTTTGGACACATTGATTTTGAGATACCTGTGTTCATCACCACCATCACCATCATCACCACCACCATCATCATCATCACCATCATCACTACCATTACCATCATCATCACCATCATCACTACCATCACCATCATCACCACCACCATCATCATCATCACAATCATCACTACCATTACCATCATCATCACCACCACCATCATCACCACCACCATCATCATCATTACCATCATCACTACCATTACCATCATCATCACCATCATCACCATCACCATCACCACCACCACCATCATCATCATCATCATCATCATCATCATCATCTCCTCTAGCATTTTTGGAGCACTTTAGCATAAATGCTTTCTCATTTGCTTCCCACAACAACCCTGGGAGTTAGGTGCTATCAATATCCCCATTTTGTAAATAAGGAAACTGGGGCATAGAAAAGTTAAATGACTTGCCCAAGATCACACTGTCCCAGGGCTTCTTGGCTCCAGGCCCAGCACTTTATCCACTGTGACATCTAGCTCTAGGGTATCCAGTTTGAGATGCACAAAAACAAGTAAGAAGCAAAGATCACACTTGTCCTGCTTGACCTCCAGAGTGATCTAGTGCAGATGACAAAAAGGCAGATGTAGGCCTTTAAGGGCTTAATCTGCTGGCTGATCATAGGTTTATCTGGGAAGCACTAGGCAAAGATAAATAAACAAGTCTATTTTATGGTAACTGGAAGCACCTTATGCCCTACTTGTTTCAATGGGCAGGACAAATGTGTTACCATTTTTGGCTAGATCCAGTGTAGAGTTCCAAAAGAAACAGACACCAGGGTTCCAGCCACTACCTAGCTAGGTGCAAAAAGTTCACAGTCTAGTTGGAAAGGCACAGAAACACAAGAATGAAAGCATAGCCTCTTAGAGGTGAAAGGGAACTGAGAAGTCCTAGCCATGGCTCTGAACTTAACACAAATCCACACGTTGAGCTATGCACAGGATTCCCCAACTAACTGGTATACCTCAGTGCCAAGAGAGCAGTCATAAAAATGAAGCAGATGAAGTAAGAGGCAGAGTCATAGAGAGGAACTTTCCTGGAGGAGCTTCATTTCCAGAAAGTTTTGCAAGGAGGTAGAGGGGGATGGGCTTTTGTTCTTCCTCCCTTATTTAGACCACTACTTCCTAACCTGGGAGAGAATGGCAGGGGAGGGGAAGGAGGTCACAGAGTTACTGCATTCCATCCATACTGTACTATACAATATTTCCATAGTATTTCCTATTTCTATACTACTTTAACACTTAAAATGCTTTTTATAAAGCAGAAATTATGTCATTTGATCCTCACCACAACTCTGAGACAGATGTGACAAGTATAATCCATTGTGCATGCAAGAAAACTGAAGCAAGTTACACAGATCAGTCAAATTCCAAGCCCAGTGTCCATAGAAATACATTTAGATCTGGGAGGGACCTTAGAATCAGTCAGTAAGGGGCAGCTAGGTGGCACAGTGAATAGATCACCGGCCCTGGAGTCAGGAGGACCTGAGTTCAAATCTGGATTCAGACACTTAACATTCACTAGCTGTGTGACCTTGGGCAAGTCATGTAACCCCAATTGCCCAGTCGTCCCCTTCAAAAAGCAAAAAAAAAAAAAAAGAAAAGAAAAGAACCATCAGTAAGTATTAAGTGCCTATTATATGTCAAGCACTGTGCTGAGTGCTGATGAGTCAAAGAGAAGCTAGTCTTACTCTGAAGGTCCACACAGTCTGATGGGTGGGACAACACGCAAACAACTATGTGCAATCAAGATAGACATATACATATATACATATGTATATTTGTAATTGGAGATAATCAGAAGAGGAAGGGCACTAGGAGTAAGGGGGGATCAGGAAGGGCTTCTAGAAGGCATGCCCCAGATTTCCTCTACTCTGTTCCTTCCAGCCCAGGAATTCCGCTGCCCATCCTGTCTCCCCCGATGCCCCTCCTGTCTCTCCCGCTGCCCCTCCTGTCTCTCCCGATGCCCCTTCTGTCTCCCCCGATGCCCCTTCTGTCTCCCCGCTGCCCCTCCTGTCTCTCCCGCTGCCCCTCCTGTCTCTCCCGCTGCCCCTCAGGTCTCTCTCGCAGCCTCTTCCTCTGCTTGTTTGGCTCCTCCCAGAACTCCCATTTAAGGGGGGGGGGGAGGGATGCCCAGGTCAGCCACGCTTCATCCCATCTAATGAGGTCCTCTCCCCTTCTCAGAGTCTATGGGTTGTCTTCCCCTTTAGAATTGAAGCTCCTTGAGATCAGGGACTGTTTTTCTTTTTGTTTCTATTTGTATCTGCAGGGGTTAACACGGTGCCTGACACATAGGAAGCTCATAATAAAACATGCTCATTCCTTCCCTCCACTTTCTGCTTCTATCATATTCCCAGAGCTTAGCAAAGTGCTTAATAAATGCTAATTGGTTGGTTTAACTGTGTTACTTTCTCATGGACTGGGAAAATCTGTAAAATTTGTAAATCTTTGTAGTGCAAAAATAAAAACCACCCATAAAGCTTTTTTTTAAACATTAAAATAAATGCTCATTGACTGTCTGACTGATGGGCTGGGATTTCAGCTGGGATTTGAAGGAAGCCAGGAAAACCAACCGGAAGAGGGAGACAGCCACTGAAAATGCCAGGAGTCTGGAGCTGGGATGTCTAGTGCCATGAGTAGCAAGGAGCCCAGTCTCAATAGATCACAGAATCCATTGGGGGAGAGGAACACCTAAGAAGACTAGGAAATGAGGAGGGGACAAGCTGTGAAGGCCTCTAAATGCCAAAGAGGGTTTTGTATTTTTTTCTGGAGGTGATAGAAGGCTGCTAGAGTTTGCTGAATAGAGAAGTGAAACGAGCAGACCTGCACTTTAGGAGAATCAATTTGGCAGCCAATGGAGGATGAATGGGATTGATGAGAGGCTCAAGGAGGACGTGCCCACCCCCGAGTTACTGCAGTAGCCCAAGTATGAGGTGATGAAGGCCAGCAGCAGAGTGGAGAACAGGGAAGCTGTTACAGCAGTATTGAACGACAGATTGGATTTGGGTGAGACCGAGTAAGCAGGAAGTCAGGGAGGTGACAGACCAAGTCCAACCCCTCTTGTATAAATAAAGAAGCTGAGGCCTTGCAGTGATTTGCCCAAGGTCACACTGCGGTGAGCACCGGGTATCTGGGCCAGTATTGAAACGCAGATCTTGTTATCTCCAATTCCATCGCTTTCATCCACTATGCTCCTTAGCTGACCCACTCCACCCTACTGCCTCTCAAGAAAAAAAAACAATCTGGCATGGCCACAGTAACCTTCAGATCTGCAAAGTGTTTTACAAACATGGTCTCATCTGATCTTACATATACATAGCAACCATTGTCATCGTGGTGTTTACTTCAGTCCAACAAAATGTCAGTATAATAAACAGGCAAAAAGCCCTACTGTAAAGCAAGCGTAACATATCCCAATGACATATAAAGGAGATTATCCAAGGTATGTAGACATCGTGATGGTTAATAAAACACACATTCATTTAAAAACAGAACCAAATTTAGAATAACTTTCTGTCCTCGTGGATTTTCTCACTCAGCTGATACTGTCATTAGGAGGTCCTCAGAAATTTTTGATGTTAAAAAGGAGGAAGCTGGCAGTGGTACAATGGGAAGCATGCTGAGTGTGGAGTCAGGGGACCTGAGTTGGAATCACGGCCCTACCACTCACTACCTGGGTGACCTTGGGCAAATTGTATCGCCTCCCTAGCCATCTGTAAGACGAAGGGGTAAATTCCCTCCCAATGAATTAAGTGACCTCAAAGATCCCTTCCAAGTCCAGATCCATGATCCTTACTGGTTCATATGCAGAGAAGATTAGGAACCTCCAATTTAAACCATCAACTTCTCAGGGATACAAGATCTAAGTCATTTTACTTGGTTGCTCGTCACCCTGACTTTGTGAAAATACTCTCACTAAATACCTGAAGCCCCAGTTCATCAGAACATAAAAAAAATCTCAGTGACAACAGATAGGACACCATAGTGTGGACCAGGAACAGTAATCAATCTCCTACAGGGAGAACCTCTCCACTGACTTGGGGTGTGTATGTGTGTGTGTGTGTGTACACACACATATATATATGTATGTGTATATGTGCATATATATACATCTGTGTATACATATATATCTCCTAAGATCACCCAAGCAATAAGTGGCATGAGCTTTCTCCAGCACCCCCTCCCGTCCAACACACTTTCTCCTACCCCTTAGCAAGACGTGATAGTCAAAGTGGTCAACTCACCAAAGCTGTCACTAGCAGAAAGAGACAGTGCAGGACACGGAACCTCCCTGTGTAGACAATGCCAGCAGGGATATCTGTCCTAAAGAAATGCACAAAGATCACCCACAGCCCGATTCCCAGGCTAAAGAGGCCCCCCAGGGAGATCAACAGCAGCCAAATCATCATACCGTATTCTCTTAGAGAGAATCACCCAGAAATCCCTTGGACAGAAGGCCAAGTCCCTTTATAGGTTGCCTCCCTCTTACTTCACCTTTCTGTCATCCCTGTAAGCAGTGACTTTGCCAAGTCCTCAAGGCCAAACTTTTCCCAGATTAAAGTTTATCAAAGAACCCACATGGTGAGGAAAGATGCCAAGTGACCTAGTCTGGGACCTAGTTTACACACTGGTGTTGCTTCTCAGCAGCTAAAGGAGCTAAACCAGCTACTCACGCTCTCTAGCAACTACCCTCTCAGCTATAACATGATGGGTCTTCTTATATTACTCTATATGCTTCATATTTTCAACAGATTCATAAGATTATACTACATTAATACACTATGGTTATTCAGCCATTTTTTCAATTGCTGGATGTGTAGGTTATTTCCAGTTGTGGTTTTTTTTTTTTTTTTTTGCTATTGCATATAGAATAGTTGTGAATAGCTATCACATGAGAGGGAGAAGTTTTATCCATATCAACTGCTCAAGGCAGATCAAACACTTCCATCTTCCGGCCATTTTCACTTATTATTTCTGTCTCTTTCCTCTCCACTCTTGATATATTGTGAAGGCTTGAGTATTCTCAAGATAACTAAACAGTTTCTAAATCAGGAGTTCTAAACCTGGGGTCCATAAATTTTTATACATTTTCATAACTATTTCCCTATAATTGTTTTCCTTTGTAGTCCTACAGATTTTATTTTATACATACAATAACCTTATTCTGAGCTGGGTATTATGGTACCCACCTGTAATCTCTGCTATTGAGGAAACCTGAGACACGTGAATGTCAAGCTTGGGAATTCTAGGCTACATCTGGCACTAATATGATAAGTCCCCAGGAGCAGACAGACATCAGGCTAAGAAGAGGAAAACTAGCCCAGGTCAGAAAAACGGAACAGGACCGAGCTGCCATACTGATCATCAGGGGGATCAGGACTACAAGTGGCCACTGTGCATTCAGCCTGGGAAAGATGGGAAGACTCAGTTTCAAAAAAGGAAAGGAAAGGAAAAAAGGGAAGGGAAGGAAAAAGGGAAAGAAAAAGGGAAGGGAAGGGAAGGAAAAAGGGAAAGAAAAGGGGAAGGGAAGGGAAGGAAAAAGGGAAGGAAAAAGGGAAGGGAAGGGAAGGGAAGGGAAGGG
>NW_027187400.1:21498184-21583347 GCF_028583685.1 Petaurus breviceps papuanus
GAAGGGAAGGGAAGGGAAGGGAAGGGAAGGGAAGGGGAAAAAACTCACCATTTTGAAAAGGAGACCATATGCTTCATTGGATTTCCACAGGGATCCACGGCATGTAAAAGGTTGAGAACTTCTATTCTAAATCATTCAGATAGAATTCTTCATCTCCTCACCTCCATGCTCTTGAAGTACAAAGACCATATTCTGCCTCAAAAGCATCCCCTCCTTACCATAGTAAGAAATAGAACACTGGGCTAGTGAGGTTTCATTTCTTATGTTAAAGACCGCCTAGAATGTCAGCTAAAAGGCACTTAAAAACACAATCTAGTCCAACTCACATTTTAAAGATGAAGAAGCTTAAGACCAAATGGCAGAAAATGCTCTGTCGATGGCTTTTGAACCAATGCTCCTTTGGAACTGAGGCTTTTCACAACCTTTCTCTAACCTGCCTTCCTGGGCATATTACACATTAATCCTTTTCGTGCACGCTATGGTCCAGCCTTACATATGATCACTTCCCTGCTCTAGGCCTTTGCAATGGCTGTCCCCCATGCTTAGAATTCCCTGCCTCCTCTTCTCTGCCTCTTGGAATCATTTTTGTCATTGTTGTGTAGTTCCTCAGTCACATCCAACTCTTCATGGCCCATGGACCATAGCATGCCAGGCCCTTCTGTCTTCCATTATCTCCTGAAGTCTGTCCAAGCTCATGTTTGTTGCTTCTATGACACTATCTATCCATGTCACCCTCTGCCATCCCTTTCTTTTGCCTTCACTCTTTCCCAACATCAGAGTATTTTCCAATAAGTCCCATCTTCTCATTAAGTGATCAGAGTATTTAAGTTTCAGCTTTAGTATTTGACCTTCCAGTGAATAATCTGAATTAATTTATTTAAGTATTAACTGATTTGATCTCCTTGCTGTCCAAGGGACTCTCAAAAGTCTTCTCCATCATGGCAATCCAAAAGCATTGAGTATGTGGCTCTCAGCTTTCCTTATAAGTCCAACTCTCACAGCTATACCTTGCTACTAGAAAAACCATAGCTTCGACTTTGTGGGCAAGGTGATGCCTCTGCTTTTTAGAATGCTGTCCATATTTGTCACAGCTTTCTTTTCAAACAGGAAGTGCCTTTTCATTTCATGGCTGCAGTCACCATCCACAGAGATTTTTGAGCTGAAGAATCTAAAATCTGAAACTGCTTCCATTTCTTTGATTTGCCAGAAAGTAATTGGACCAGTTGCCAAGATCTTAGTTTTACTTGATGTTAAGCTTGTGACCAGCTTTTTCACTCTCATCAAGAGGCTTCTTCTTCACTTCCCACTATCAGAGAGGTATTGTCCGCATATCTGAGATTGTTAATAGTTTTCCTGACAACTTTAATTCCAACTTTGGATTAGTCCAGCTTGTTATTTTGCATGATGCACTCTGAATGTAAGTTAAATAAATAAGATGACAACTTATAGTTTTGTTTTACTTCTTTTCAAATCTTAAAACAATCAGTTGTTCCGTGTTTAGTTCTTGACCCACATACAGGTTTCTCAGGAGGCAAGAAAGATGATCTGGTATTCCTATGTCTTTGAGGACTTGCCACATTTTGTTGTAACCACACAGCCAAAGGCTTTAGTGAAGTCAAATGAAGCAGAAGTAGATGGTGGTTTTTTTTTCCTGAAATTCCTTTGCTTTCTTCATAATCCAACAAAGTCAGACAATATGGTCTCTAGCTCCTTTACCTCAAACCCAGGCACTCTTCTGGCAATTCTGTGTTGACATATTGCTAATGCCTTACTCGCAAAATCTTAAGCATAACCTTTCTGGCATGTGAAATGAGTGCAATTGTCCAGTAATTTGAACATTCTTTGGCACCGTCCTTCTTTAGGACTGGGATGTAAACTAATCTTTTCCAATCCAGTGGCCACTGTTAAGTTTTCCAAATTTGCTGGCATATTGAGTGCAACACTTTAATAACATTATCTTTAGGATTTTAAATAGCCCAGTTGGAATGCTGTCACCTCAACTAGCCTTATTGTTAGCAATGCCCCCTAAGGTTCACTTGATTTCATTCTCTAGGATGTCTGGCCTTAGATCAATAACCACACCATTGTGGTTATCAGTGATGTTTAGATCTTTCTTGTACAGTTCTATATATTCTTGCCGCTTCTTCTTAATCTCTTCTGCTTCTGCTAAGTCCCTGCCATTTTTGTTTTTTATTATGCCCATTTTCACATGAAATGTTCCCTTGATGTCTCTAATTTTCTTGAAGAGATCTCATGTCTTTCCTATTACCTTGTTTTCTTCTATTTCTTCGCATTGCTCATTTAAGAAAACCCTCTTCTCTCTCCTTGCCGTTCTCTACAATTCTGCATTCAGCGGGGTATATCTTTCCTTTTTTCCCTTACCTTTCATGTTCCTTCTTTCCTCAGTTATTTGTAAAGCCTCATCAGACACCAGTTTTACTCTGGGATGTTTTTTGCTGCTGCCTGCTGTACAATATTGTGAACCTCTGTCCATAGCTCTTCAGGTACTCTACCAGATCAAATCCCTTAAAGCTGTTTCTCGCTTCTTCATATTCATAAGGGACGTTGTTTAGGTCATAAGCATATGATCTGCGGGTTTGAACAACCAGCTGCTCTTTCTTCAATTCAAGTCTGTATTTTTCAATGAAAAGCTCATGATCTGAGACAGGTCCAGGTCTTGTTTTAACCGACTGTATAAAGCTTCTCCACCTTTGGCTGCAATGTATATAATGAATCTGATATTGATATTGACCATCTGGTGATGTCCATGTGTAGAGCTGCCTTTTGGGTTATTGAAAAAGAGTGTTTACTTTGACCTGTGAGTTGTCTTGACAAAACTTTCTTAGTCTCTGCCCTGTTGTACTCCAAGGCCAAACCTGCCTGTTACAATTATCTTTTGATTTCCTATTTTAGCATTCCAATCCTCTATGATGAATGTGACACCTTTTTGGTGTTATTTCTACAAGATGTTGTAGGTCTTCATAGAAGTGAGCCACTTTGGCCTCTTCAACACCAATGGTTAAAGCATAGACTTTTATTACTGTGATGATGAATGGTTTGCCTTGGATTTGAACAGGGCCCATCTGCAACCACAGGATGCAAGACTTGGTCACTCCTTGAGGAATGTGCATAAAAAGAAAGGGCATTCTCAGAGCCAGATAGATTCAGAGTGTGAAGGCAGAGAGGAAAGAGTAGGGCCATACAAAAGTGGACCAGAAAGAGTTGGGGGGCCAAGGACAACCTTGGACAAAGAAGAGAGAGATAGCAAGAAGACCCAGAAGACCAAAAGACCCAGATGCATAGCACTGGTTTTACCCAGCTACTTACTGAGGAAAGTTCCAAGAAAATGGTCAGCTCTTTCCCCAACTTACCATCCATGTGTCTGCCTATCCACAAACATTATGATATTATTGGCTGTTTCATTACTCAGACATTTCTGGGAACCTAAATTTTGTCTCAACCACAAAGAGGTCAGGATTTAACTAAAGATAAGTATAAATGTAAATTAAGGGAGAGAGCCAAACATCTTCCTAAATGTTAGGAATTTTCCTAAGTTGGAACTTAGAGTAATCATGCTTGTCCTAACTTTTTGTCTAAAGTGAGGTTCCTGAAGCCGAGGAGGAAACCGCATCGATCTTAAGAGCCATTTTATGGCCCTAGGCTTAACATGATCTAATTATTATAATAAGGTATTGCAATGGGCTTCTTAAATGCATATTGTTTAAAGAAACATTTATGTTGAACTTTATGCTGCATAACATCTTGGCCTTACTTGAATCAAGGTTTGTTTTTTTTCATTTCATTCAAAATAATTGATTTCATCATGTTCTCAAAGGGTTTGATAGAAGCTCAAAAGGAACTTGAAGCCAGGGATTCTTAGCAAGGGGTCCATGAACTAATTTTTTTTTAATTCTTTGATAATTTTGTGTTTTAATATAATTGGTTTCCTTTGTAATCGTCTGCTTATTTCATTTATTTAAAAGCAGTATTCTGAGAAAGGAGGTCCACAGGCTTCACTGAGTACTTCCAGAGGGGGTCAGGACAAAAAAGGTTAAAAGCTTGCCTTAAACTACAGTTTAGGGGATGGAATCACTGTCTTTGGAGGATAACATTTATTTATTTATTTAAAATTAAATTTTATGTTTATTTTTAGTTTACATCATTCATTTCCACAAGACTTTGAGTTACAAACTTTCTCCTCATCTTTCCCCTACCTACCACTCCAAAACAGCGATCTCACTGTATACCCCCACCCCCAATCTGCTCTTTCCTGTATCCTCCCCATCCCTACTCCGCCTTTCAAGACAGATCTCCATACCCCAGTGCCTGTATATCTTATTTCCCAGTTGCATGTAAAAAAAAATGACTAATAATAGTATATTTTTAAACATTTGATTTTAAAACTTTGAATTCCAGATTTTTTCCCTTCTTCCCTCGTCACTCACCCTTACTGGGAAGATAAGCTATTCAATATAGGTTGTACATGTGCAGTTACACAAAACGTTTCCATAGTGGATATATTGTAAAAGACTGACTATATTTCCCTCCATCCTATCCCATCCCCCACCTGTTCTATTCTCTGCTTTGACCTTGTCCTTTTTCAAATGTGTATGCTGGAAGATCATTTAAAAAAAATAAAGCATTGCTGAAATTATAGTGTAAATTAGAAGGAAAATAAGACTGGGTTTTTAGTTGGATTGCAATAGTTCCCTTTAATTTTCATAGACCTATCAAAGTGAGCTGGCATTATAGAATTAAAAATTGTCCCAAAGTCAGTTCCCTGGGTTGGACGGTGTTTAGTGGTACATGGGGAACAAACATACTCCTGCATCCAAAACATGCAGGACGATCACATTGGGATCTTCAAGGGCTATCACCTGGAAGTAGGATTAGAGTCATTCTGCTTATCTCCAGGAAAGATCTGGCAGCTGTGGATAAAAGGTGAAAAGAGACAAATTCGAGATTGATTTCGAGGAAATTTTCCTAACACTGAGAGTTCTCCTGGGCCAACCATTCCACTTCCCTTCCTCCTTCCATTTCAGCCTCCTACAACTCTAGCTGTGTTGCCCCTCCCCTTCCCCACCCCATTTCCCAGCTACACATCTCTGTCTGATACCCTGGAATGATTCCACCAAGGCCAGACTCCTAAAGATGATGATAACCTGCCTGAACTCATTTGTCAATAACTCCCATCCCACCATACCTTCCTTATCCCAGTGATTTTTAACCCATGGCTATCATTGTTCAAACCCCATTCTCCATTCCCCTCAAATCAACCCTCTACCATCCCACCCTTCCTTAGTGCTTTCTGTAATACCTGCCCCATATGTAAAAATCTTTTTCTTTCTTACTCCTTCCATCTTTTGATATTCACTGAGAACTGTCTCCCTGATCCCATGACTTTCTTTGCCAACCTTTGCCACATTGGTTGTACTTTGGCTCATAACCCCCAACTCCCTGGATGATGGCGGGGGGAAGGGAAGGAGTTGGAAGACTCCTCACTCCTGATTATTTCTTCCAGTCTCTCCCTGTACCACTGCCATTCAGTAACATCTCCTTGCCAAAGCTGATGATCTTTTCTCAACCCTCATCCTTCCTGTCCTCTCTGCAGGCTGACCCTGTCAATCATCCCTCTTCTCCTCTTTTCTCTCTGTTTTCATGGCATTGCTTTCTCATGTTCTCTTGCTACTTATATGACCCTCCCCCCTTAGCATCCTTTACTGAAGCTTCATCCAGGTCATGGTTACTCCCCATGGCTGCCACCAGATCTGTCCTGGGCCCTCTTCTGCACTCCCCCTATGCAACTGCACATGGTGGTAGCTGATATTCCTGTGGTACTTACTACGTGCTAACCTCACATTCTGCTAAACTCTCTGCAGTCTAGTTTCAATTGAAATTGCTATCTCCAAAGTAGCTAGTGATCTCTTCATTGTCGAAGCTAACGTCTTTTTTGCAATCCTCATTCTTCTTGGCATCTGCAGCCTTTAATAAACATAACTGACCACCCTCTTTTCCTGGGTACTCTCTCCTCTCTAGGTCTTTGTGACCCTGCTCTCTCTTGGTGCTCCTCCTGCCTGACTCCTCTGTCTCTTTTGCTAAATCTTCTTTGGGGACACATTTCCTAATGGTAGGGATCCCCCAGGTCTCTGTCCTAAGCCTGCTTCTCATCTCCCCTTGGTCACCCTTGATGATCTCATCAATTCCCAGGGCTTCAGTTATCATTTTTATGAAGATGATTCTCAGATACCCAGCCCTAAACTTTCTCCTGACCTCCAGTCTCACATCACAAACTGCTGCCTTTTGGACATTTCAAAATGGATGTCTCCTGGATGTCTCAAACTTAACTCATTCTCTTTCTTCTGAAGCCCTCCCCTTTCCTGCAGCTTCTCCTTTACCATAGAGGGTAACCAGAGCTCATAAACTCAACATTATTATCAACTCCTCACTTTCATTTACCTGCCCTATATCTGCTCTGTTGCCAAGTCTCATCCTTCCTATCTTCAGAACATCTCTCCTTGACATCCCCATCTCTCCTCTGACACAGCCACCACCCTAGTGCAGGCCCTCCTTCCTTCACACTTGGATGGTCTCAGTAGCCTCCTCCCTCCATCTTCCTGAAGGTCTGCCTCTGTCACCTCCCCCATATAAAAAATCTTCTGTCAGGCAGTTATATCACAATCCGGCTACTCACTAACTTTCTAGTCTTGTTACATTTTTTCCCTCTGCAATACATTCATTCTCCTTCTCCATACTCTTGGTCTTGACACTGGGTCATTCCCAGTGACTGGGATGTTCCCTTTCCTCACCTCCACCTCCTGCTTCCTTTGAGGCTCAGCTCAAATCTAACATTTCACAAGAGGTCTTTCCAGTTTCCTTCTCCCATCATATCCTCCTGGCCCCAATGCCTTCCCACTGAAATTACTCACCATTCATAAAGTCTATATCTTATATGTAGGTAGCTATTCTCATGTTGTCTTCCTCATTAGAATGTGGGCTCCTTCAGGGCAGAGACTGATTTCTGCATTTCAGTATTTAGCTTGGTGCCTGACATATAGTAACTACCTTAAAAATGCTTATCAATAGTCTGACTTACTCCTCCTTACCTCCTCAGGCCAATCCCCTCTCCCTACCATTTAATTTCCTTCTTTTCCTAAAACCAACCATCAAAACAGAACAAAACCACTCCAAGGCCTTCTGCCTAACTTTCTATAGCCTTTGAACTTATTAGGGTTCTGAGAGAACCAGTGTTTCTTTTTCTCCTATTACCATAGGTTATCATATGTTGATTAATGTAAATAATTCATCACATAGTGTTTCCAATTGATCAAATAGTCTTGAGTGTATCATCATTAGAAATATACTACATTCTGTTTGTACCTACCATGTCACTCCATTGCCCTTTTGGTCAACCTAAGACTTGCTTCCTCAGAGATTTCCAGGCATCTATTTTCTAGCATGTGAAGAAGTTTCTAAAATAAAACAAAAAAATTTGTAGAACTTTGCCCAAGTAAGCAGTTATACCACACACACTTGTACCACACATTTTCTGTAATTAACATTAAATTTAAAAAATAATTGATCATTTTTTTGCAGTACACTTCCTTGTCAGTTTGTACTTGGAAATAGAGGGTATATGTTTCCTTTTATTTTTTGGGGGGAGGGCAAAAACCACACTCCTTGACTAATATGACTAATATGGAAATGTTTTGCATGATTGCACATGTATAACCTATATCGAATTGCTTACCATCTCCAAGCGGTGGGAGGTAAAGAAGGGAGGAAGAAAATTTGGAACTCAAAAAAAATTTTTTAATGTAAAAAAATTATCTTTACATGTAATTGAGAAAAAATGAAATATTTTTTAAAAAACTTATGCATGAGGAGATGTCTACATTTTACTCTAATATGATTTTTTGTGATTAACACAGTAAACAGAATGAGAACTTTCATGTCTCCTCTATGACTGATTATAAGAATGATTTCACATGACTTCCCCTCCCACACTCTACATTTCATCCAAACCAGCCCCTTCTGTTTCCCATATACAAGATTCCATTTCCTGCTTCTGGGCCTTTTAATGGGGACTTGTCCATGGCAGGAATGCTCTCCTTCCTTACTGCCATTTGGAAATCCTTAGTTTCTTCAAGACTCAGTTCACATGCCAACTCTTTTTTTTTTTTTTTGCTTTTTGGAAGGCAATTGGGGTTAAGTGACTTGCCCAAAGTCACATGGCTAGTAAGTGTGTTAAGTGTCTGAGGCCAGATTTGAACTCAGGTCCGCCTGACTCCAGGGCCGGTGCTCTATTCACTGTGCTACCTAGCCGCCCCCAACATGCCAACTCTTAAATGAGGTCTTTCTTGATTCCCACCTCACTCTCATGAGTGCTGACCACCACCACCAAAATTACTTTGCATTTATTTCCCATGTATTTTGTATTTATTTACTTGTGCATTTGTTGTTTGTCCCAAGTAGACTATAAGTTCCTTGAGGTTGGGAACTCTCTGATTTTTGTTTTTTATCACAAGTGCCTAGCACACAGAAGGTATTTAATAAATGCTTGATGAAATTAAGTTGAACTGTCTTCTTTTTAAAAACGGAAACAACATTACCCCTCTTCTGCTCTTGTAGCAGCCCTCACACAATCTTTCATAGATCATTCTCGTGCCTCAGTGATCAAAATATGTGCCACATCCTTTGATAGCATGGGATGCAGTTCATGTGAGCCTGGTGTACTAGGTGTAATCTTATCATATACTAGTTTATCTTTGACTTCAGCTCACTGTGAGGCATTTTTACCCCATCCTTTCTGGTTCAGGATAATTCTCTTTGACAGAAAAATAGGGGATAAGCAATCGACCTATGACTTCACTGAGAACTCTCATATGAGAAAAGGTCGATGCAACTCGGAGTCTTAGAAAGTTGTCTGGAACAGAAGTGTCTAACTGGTAGCCAAGCAGCCCACAGAGCCCGAGAGTGTCTGAACCAGATTAAGATGCAGCTGAGAATTGTCTAACAATCTATTTGAATTTATTCCCACTGAGGTGGAACACTAAGGGGTTAAGTGACCTGCCCAGGATCACATAGCCAGAATGTCACATAGGCAAACCTGGGACCCAGGGCTTCCTGACTTTTGCTGATTCTGCAGCCACTTTGCCTCTCTCCCTGGAACAGTTACAGAGACAGAATGAGAGCTGACTAATTCTGCCTTCTCCCTGTCATTAGTTACCATTGTCCTATCCACCCCAAACATCAGACCTGTCCCTTTTCTGATCGTCCTCTTTGTCCCAGTGAAGCTTTAACAATAAGCAATGACAACAACAACACATTAAAAACCTCTTTTTGTTGTTATAATTTCTCATGAGCGTAGGTTATTCTGACTCACTGTGAGGCCTGAAACAATTCTCTTGTACCATGGCACACTTTTCCATTTATCCCCTCTTCTAGGCCTTCTTTTCCATCTTCTTTCTATACACACACACCTTTTTAAAATCTAAGTTGGTTTGTAGTCCACTGTTCATTCACATCGGTCTCTGAAACAACTTCCCCTTTCCTTTGTCTTCTCACTGAAACTCCCTCTTTTAGCCTTCACAATGCCATTCCTGAGAGTTTACCATCCCTCCTTTGCTTATTTCTCCTGTTGAATTTTAGGCCTTTGGAAACATGCTTTCTTTGAATGCTTTCCAATTTTCTGCCTAAATCTAGGATGCATGTCAAACTGTTCCTGAGATTTTCTCCTCTGTCATAGCCTCAAGATGATCTGTAAGTATGTTTTGATGATAATATCCATTGTCTATCTACCATCGTCACTTAAAGCTCTCTACCATGCTCTCATGTTTCTTCACATTAATGTATATTTTTGATCTGCAATGTGACTTTGTCCCTCCTTTTATTTATTCTGATCCTTTTGGATAAGGTATATTCTTCCAGAGTATATTCCAGTCAGGGTTCTCAAATGAAAGCATTTTTTATTCATTTTGCAAGATTTCAGCAAATGTGGTCTTTTTCCCACTTAATGGTATTTTCTTTTTCCAATTATATGTAAAGATAGTTTTCAACATTCATTTTTCATAAGATTTTAAGTTCCAAAATGTTTTTTCCTTCTCTCTCCCTAACCCTGAACTCTTGGGCAAGACAACAAGCAATCTGATAACAATCATGTTAATCATATTTCCACATTAGTCATGCTGTGAAAGAAGATTCAGAACAAAAGGGGAAAATCACGAGAAAGAAAAAAACAAAACCCAAAAAGTGAAAATGAAATATGCTTCAATCTACATTCAGACTCCATAGTTCTTTGTCTGGATGTGGACAGCATTTTTCATCATAAGACTTTTGGAATGGTCTTAGATCATTACATTGCTGAGAAGAGCTAAGTCTATCACAGTTGATCATTTCACAATGTTGCTCTTACTGTATACAATGTTCTCATGGTTCTGCTCACTTCACTCAGCATCAGTTCATATAAGTCTTTCCAGATTTCTCTGAAATCTACCTGCTCATCGTTTCTTATAGAACAATAGTATTCCATTACATTCATATACCACAACTTGCTTAGCCATTCCCCCATTGATAGGCATCCCCTCAATTTCCAATTCTTAGGAAAATGTAGTCTTAAGCAGCCATCAAAGTACACCTAGTATATGCTCCTTCCGTGACCAAATTCCATCATTCTGTAATTTAAACCATGGCCCAGAATACTAATTCTATTCTTAGGCACTATCTTGTTCACTTCTTAAATGTGTCTTTCTTGTCTGAATGTCTTAGCTTCTCCCAAAAGCAATAATAAAAAATAATACCTACCTACTTGGATCTGTGAACCAATCCAACCATTCTGTAGAGCAATTTGGAACAATGCCACAAGAGCTATCAAAATGTGCATACCCTTTGATCCCACAATACCACTGCAAGGTCTATATTCCAAAGACATTTTTTAAAAGTGGGGGGGGGGAAGAACTATTTGTACAAAAATATTTATAGCAGATATTTCTGTGGTGGTTAAGAATTGGATGTCTAGGGGCGGCTAGGTGGTGCAGTGAGTAAAGCACTGGCCCCAGAGTCAGGAGGTCCTGAGTCCGGTTCTGGCCTCAGACACTTAACACCTGCACAAAAAAAGCTAGCCATGTAACCTTGGGCAAGTTACTTAAACCCAATTGCCCTCCAAAAGGCAAAAAAAAAAAATGGACATCAAAGGGATGCCCATCAATTGAGGAATGGCTAAATAACATGATTGTAATGGATGGAATATTATTGTGCTATAAGAAATGACAAACAAAATTATTTCAGAAAAAATCTGGAAAGACTTACAAGAACTGATGCAAAATGGAGTGAACAGAACCAAAAGTACACTGTACACAGTAACAGCAATATTGTATAATGAAGAACTGTGAATGACTTAGCTATTCTCAGCAATACAACGATCCAAGACAATCCCAAAGGACTAGTGATGAAGCATACTATCCACCTTCAGAGAAAGAACTGATGTTGTTTGAATACAGACTGAAGCATGCTACTTTTCATTTTCATTCTTTTTCTTTTATTCAAGTCTTCTTGTACAAAATAACTAATATGGAAATGTTTTACATGACCGCACATGTATGACCTACATCTGATTCTTTACCATCTCAAGGAGGGGAAGGCTGGGAGGGTGTGAGGGAGGAAGAGAATGTGGAACTTGAAACATTTTTAGAAATGTTTTAAAATTGTTTTAACATGTAATTGGGGAAAAAAATAAAATATTATATATTTTTTAAAATTACCTCTTATCCAAGGCTTTTAGTTTCTTGCTCAAGATTTCAGAATCTTTGGCAATGTTTTCTATATTCCTTATGAAAGTCTCATTTGCACCTGTATGACTTGTGGGAAGAGGGTAGAAGTCATCAGATCAGACAAGATGCAAAATGTTCTCCATAACTTCCCCGATACACACCCCAGAAAAACAGCAGGGATGTCGCTATTGTCAGATGTCTGGCTGACAAATTGCAGTTCCCACTGTTGGATGGGGGATATTACTTGCACTATTGTTAACTACCAGGATTTCTCTTTTCCCATGCAGATCCTCAGTGAATGATTGATCAGCTGACGGGATGTGGATAGCCCAGTATTGGAGAGCTAGAAGGAACCTCAACGACTTTCTGGGTCAGAGGTTCTTAACCTGAAGTCCGCGGCCTTATTTTGTCTTTTAATATTTTGATAACTATTTATTTCAATATAATTGGTTTCATTTGTAATCCTACATCTTTATTTAATGCCCTTAAAAATATTCTTCTGAGAAGGGGTCTATAGGCTTCACCAGACTAACTGCCCAAAGGGTCTATTAAGCAAAAAAAGGATTAAGAACATCATATACACAAAAGGAATCATTGCATCATTCCTTAGAGGATAGTTGCTTCTTCCTTAAAGGGTCCACTACCCTCTCCTTTGGCTAGAGATTCAATGAGGTCAGTGTTTTCAGTTCAAAATGCATCATGGATAATGCCCCCCGCCCCACTCCCAGTCAGCAGAGTACTTGTCAGAGGCCGCCATGTCATTCGTGGCTGGGTTTCTACATTGGTATTGCTGGGCTTTGGAGAGGATGTTGACACCATCCACCCACCACTAGGAAGACATCAGCCCTGAGCTGCTCTTGCTGTCCCCAGGACGAGGCTATCCTGAGCAGGACTGACCAGTATTCCACCAAACTGGCCCACATAATCACAAAAGCTGATTGTTTCTAGCTGGCGTGTCATCCTGTGGCTGGGACCTTTTACCAGTGTATCTACCCACCTTCTCATGGTCAGGTCTTGTTTGTAAACATTTATGCTGCGGCTCAGCTCAAGCTCGGACTATGTTTTCAAGGTGTTGGGCATTTCTTAAGCACCTACTACCTTCCAGGGACTGTGCTGAGCCCTAGAAAGGCAAAAACAGTGCCTGTTCTCAAGGAGCTCACACTATAATGAGGGGACAGCATACAAACAACTATTTTCAAACAAGATATATACAGGATAAATTGAGTATTGACACTAAGGTTAAGGAGGACTAGGGGCAGCTAGATGACACAGTGCATAGAACACTGACCCTGGAGTCAGGAGAACCTGAGTTCAAATGTGACCTCAGACATTAATTATGTGACCCTGGGCAAGTCATTTAACCCCAATTGCTTCAAAAAAAAAAAAGAAAAGAAAAGATTAAGGAGAACTAGGAACGTCTTCTTGCAAAGTCAGGCATTAGGTGAAACTTGAAGGAAGCCAGGAAAGCTAGGAGGCAGAGAATTCAAAGTATGGAGGACAACCAGAGAAAATCATTGAAGTCCTGTGACAGAACCGCAAAGAGGCCAGTGTCACCAGATCACAGAGTACATGGAAAGAAAGGAGGAAAGTATAAGAAGACTGGATAGGTAGGAAGAGGCCAGGTTATAAAGAACTTTAAAAGCTAGAGTATTTTATATCTGATCTTGGAAATAATAGGGAGCCACTGGACCTGATTGAACAGAAGAGTAATTTGGTCAGATTTATGCTTTAGGAAGATCAATTTGAAAACAGTGGTGGATGGATTGGAGTGGAAAGAGCCTTGAGGCAGAGGAAACAAACTTACAAGCCTGTTTTCATAGCCCAGGGGGCACGTGAAGAGGGCCTACACAACAGTGGTGACAACGTGAGAGGAGAGAAAGGGGCATAGGTACAAGATGTTACTAAGGAGGCCTTGACAACTGGTTGGATATGGGCAGTAAGAGACAGGAAGGACAACATGGCTAATGTGGAAATATGTTTAACATGCCTGTGCATGTATAACCTATAGCAGATTACTTGCTCTGTTGGGGAGGGGGGCAGGGAAGATGGAAGAGAGGGAGAAAAATTTGGAACTCAAATCTTCTAAAAAATGAATGCTGAAAACTATCTTTATGTGTAATTGAAAAAAAATACTATTTACATTTGAGAGAGAGAGGAGTCAAAGATGGCATCTGGGTTATGGACCTGGGTGACTGGGAAGACAGTAGGCTGTCCTTAACAGGATTAGGAAAATTAAAGAGAGGGCAGGGTTTAGGAGGAAACATAACGAGTTCAGTTTTGGACATGTTGCATTCAAGATGTCTATGAGACATCCAGTTTGAGATATCTAATAGGCAGTTGGAGATATAAGGCTGGAGTTTAAGAGAGAGGTTAGGGCTGGATAAGTAGATCTGAGAGTCATCTGCATTAAAGTGATAATTGAAACTGTGAGAAGTGATGAGTTCACCAAGTGAAATAGTATAGAAGGAGAAGAAGAGGACCCAAAACAGAATCTAGGGGATACCCATGCTTGGTAGTTATGACCTGGACGAAGGTCCAGCAAAGCAGACAGAGATGGATCCGTCAGACAGGTAGAAGAATCAGGAGAGAGTAGTGTCACAAAAACTTAGAGAGAAAAGAGTAGTTAAGGAGAAAGGACTCACTGATAGTATCACAGGCGGAAGAGAAGTCAGGGAGGGTGAGGAGTAGAAAGAAAAAAAAGGTCATTAGATTTGGCAATTAACAGTTCATTAGTGACTTAGAAGATAGCAATTGAATGTTGAGGTCAAAAGCCACACTGCAAAGAGCTAAAGAAGAGAGTTAGAGGAAAGGAAGTATAAATACTCATTGTGAAAAACCTTCCCAAGGAGGAGGAAGGAAGGAGAAATATAGGACAATACCTCTCAGGAATGGAAGGATCAAGTGAGACTTTTTGAAGACGGGGCAGACACAGGCATTTTTTTTGTTGTTTTTGGAGGAGGGAAGGCAAGGCAACTGAGGGTAAGTGACTTGCCCAAAGTCACCCAGCTAGCTAAGTATCAAGTGTCTGAGGCTGGATTTGAACTCAGGGCCGGTGCTGTATTCACTGTGCCACCTAGCCACCCCTGACACGGACTGTTTGTAGACAGTAGGGAAGCAGCTGCTGGATAGGGCATGACCTGTCAGTTAGAGAGTAGGGATGAGAGAGCAGATGATCTGGTGGAGAAGATGGGGTTGGAGTGTGGTCACTTGTGCAGGTAAAGGGATCACTAGGTGATTCCAGGTTAAGGAGGATGAAGGTTGGGGAAGGCCTCTGAGTGAAGTGAGGTGAGGAAGAAGGAATCCTCAGCAAATGACCTTTATTTTTTCTGTGAAATGTGATCAAAATTCTCAACCAAAAGGGCAAGAGGAGGAGGAGCCACGGGAGACTTGCAGGGGAACGAAAGGTGTGGAAGAGCTGCTATGGATCAGTTGGGGAGCCCAGATGAGAGCAGACAAGGGTGGTGGGCCCAGTCTGCACAGTCTGGGGATTTTCTCTAACTGTTCAGCTGCATATCAATAGGAGCAGACAGAAGACAGGGAGAGTAACTCAAGGCTAGGATTCCACAGGGCAAGACCTTTGATTGGATAAGAGGGCACGGGGTTTCAGAAAAGAAGCCCATGTAAAATTGAACTTTGTTCACCAAAGGGTCAAGATGAAGGATGGAAGAGAATAAAGCCACTCCTTAACTCAGTGAGGTTATATTGAGTCCCTACTCTTTGCCAGACACGGGGACAGCGGCTGGGAACCAGGTAGGCATAGGGGCAGGATCTCTCATTCCATTAGTCCTCCCAGATAAAGAAACTTCCTCTACCAATGCAGGTGGACACCTTCTCTGCAACTCATAGTTTTAGTGCCCAGGGTGCTGAGGGTTTAGATGACACACCCAGTCATACAGCCAGTATGTGCTTGGCTGAGGATATAGACTGAAAATATTTTCCTCTTTGTCTTCCTCTGTAACCACCACACCTCTATCCCTTGCCACATCTACACCCCTAGGCTTTTCCATTCCCTTCTATTAGCTTCTAACAACCTTCTCTTATCAGCTGGCACCTCCTTACCACCTCCATCAGTCTACTATTCTCTTTCAACCCACTGTAATTCCTATCTCATTGCCCACAAGACGCCCACACTGACCTCAGCTCTAGTGTACTGCCCTCTCTCACCCTTGTCCCAGTCTGCTTTGACATGTTCCCTTTATTATCCTTCAACTTCTTTTCCTCCTGACGATACCTGCCCTACCCCTCACTCTTAGAAGAGCTTCCTAGATCTCTAAGATGCTGTAAACCAGTTTACCATGTATCCATGTAACATATCTTCCTCTCTACTTAGATGACATCAGTCAGTAAGCACTTATTAAGCACCTGCTGTGTTCCAGGCACTGTGTCAAGTTCTGGGAATAGAAAGGCAAAAGAGAGGTATTCTCTACTTCCAAGGAACTCACGGTCTAATGGGGGAGACAATAAGCAAACGATTGTGAGCAAACAAGTGATATACGGGATAAATAGGGGAAAGGCGTGAGGATTTAGGGGAAACTGTGAAGACTTACTGTAAAAAGAAAAATTTTAATTGGAACTTGAAGGAAGCCAGAGACAGAGATGAAGAGGGAGAGAGTTCCAAGCATTGGGGCAGCCAGAGAAAATGTCCAGAGCCAAGAGGTGTAAATAAATAGATTTTTGAAAAACATCACAAAAATAAGAGTTTTCTCCCAGAGGGAGAGTGTGGGTGGGGTGGGGTCCCTGTGCAATCAGACTCTCTTGTTCATTATGGTTAGCCTCCACGAATGTACCATGATCTGGCAGTCCTATCTGTACAGAACCAGAGGTAGTCGGGGGGGCACGCTGGATGTAAATGCGGACATTGAAGAACTGAAAGTGTGAGCTTCACCCTCACACTAAGCCAAACCCAGCAGAAGGAGGGTCTCCCCCCGCCCCTTCTGCTCTGCAGCAGTCAGCAGCAGTGCCCACACTCTCTTCCCTACTGGTCAGAGAAGAAGAAACATCCCTCCTCTGCACTAAGGCTTCTGCTTCTCCACCTTGACCCTATTTCTTCTCACCTCCAAGACCTTGCTCCAGAGGTCACCGCCATCTCTCTTAGTCATAACTCATTTAAGCAATATATTTGCCTAGTACTTTAAAGCTTTATTATGACTTTTGTTTCCCCATCAGTAATTTTTGGAGATTTTAAATTATTTACTTATTTTTAGTTTTCAACATTCATTTTCACAAGATTTTGAGTTCCAAATTTTCTCCCCATATCTCCCCTCCCCCACCCCAAGATGGCATGCATTCTGATTACCCCTTCCCCCAATCTGCCCTCCCTTCTATCATGTCCCCTGTTCTTATCCCTTTTACCCTTATTTTCTTGTAGAGAGAGATAGATTTCCATACCCTGTATATCTTATTTCCCAGTTGCATGTAAAAACAATTTCTAACATTTGTTTTTAAAACTTTGAGTTACAAATTCTCTCCCTTCTTCCCTCCCCATCCACCCTCATTGAGAAAGCAAATAATTCAATATAGGTTATACATGTATAGTTATGCAAAACAATTCCATAATAGTCATGTTGGGAAAGACTATATTTCCCTCCATCCTATGCCACCCCCCACTTATGTTTTCTCCTTTGACCCTGTCCCTTTTCAAAAGTGTTTTCTTCTGATTACTCCCTCCCCTAATCTGCCCTCCTTCTTTCATAACCCACCTCCCCATATCCCCTTCCCCCTTACTTTCCTGTAGGGAAAGATATCCAATTGAATGTATATGTTGTTCCCTCCTTACGACAAATCTGATGAAAGTAAGGTTCACTCATTCCCTCTCAACTCCCCACCTTCCTCTCGATTGTGAAACCTTTTGCTTGCCTTTTTTTATGTGAGATAATTTACTCCATTCTATTTCTCCTTCTCCCAATATATTCTTCTCCCAACCTTTAATTTTACTTTTAGATATCATCCCTTCATATTCAACTCACCCTGTGCTATCTATCTATCTATCTATCTATCTATCTATCTATCTATCTATCTATCTATCTATCTGTCTGTCTGTCTGTCTGTCTGTCTGTCTGTCTGTCTATCTATCTATCTATCTATCTATCTATCTATCTATCTCCTTCAGCTACGCTAATACTGAGAAAGGTCTCATGAGTTACAAATATCTTTCCATGTAGGAATGTAAACAGTTCAACTTTAATATGTCCTTTATGATTTCTCTTTCCTGTTTACCTTTTCATGCTTCTCTTGAGTCTTGTATTTGAAAGTCTAATTTTCTATTCAGCTCTGGTCTTTTCATCAAGAATGCTCGAAAGTTCTCTATTCCATTGAATATCCATTTTTCCCCCTGAAGTATTATACTCAGTTTTGCTGGGTAGGTGATTCTTGGTTTTAATCCTAACTCTTCTGACCTATGGAATATCCTATTCCAAGCCCTTTAATCCCTTAATGTAGAAGCCGCTAGGTCTTGTGTTGTTCTGATTATATTTCCACAGTACTCTTAATTGTTTCTTTCTGGCTGCTTGCAATATTTTCTCCTTCACCTGGGAACTCTGCAATTTGGCTACAATATTCAAAGGAGTTTTTTAAAATCTTTTTCAAGAGGCAATAAGTGGATTCTTTCCATTTCTATTTTACCCTCCGGTTCTAAAATATCAGGACAGTTTTCCTTGATAATTTCTTGAAAGATGATGTCTAGGCTTTTTTTTTATCATGGCTTTCAGGCAGCCCAATAAATTTTTAATTATCTCTCCTGGATCTATTTTCCAGGTTAGTGGTTTTACCAATGAGTTATTTCACATTGTCTTTTTCCACATTCTTTTGATTCTGTTTTATAATTTTTTGATTTCTCATAAAGTCACTAGCTTCCATTTGCTCTATTCTAATTTTTAAGGATTTTTTTTCTGTGAGTTTTTTGACCTCCTTTTCCATTTGGCCAGTTCTGCTTTTTAAGGCATTCTTCTCCTAGCTGCTTTTTTGGATCTCTTTTGCCACTTGGATTAGTCTATTTTTTAAGGTATTATTTTCTTAAGCATTTTTGAGAGGTCTCCTTTGGCAAACTGTTGACTCATTTTTCATGATTTTCTTTTATCACTCTTTTCTATTCCCAATTTTTTCTCTACTTCTCTTACTTGATTTTCAAAATCTTTTTTGAACTCTTCCATGGCTGTGACCAATTCATATTTTTTCTTGGAGACTTGATGCAGGAGCTTTGACTTTGTTGTCTTCTTCTGGTTCTATGTTTTGATCTTCTTTGTCACCAAACTAAGATTCTATTGTCTGACTGTTTTCACTCTGCTCATCTTCCCAGCTAAACACGACTTTCTATTTCTTTGTCAGGGTAGAATTCTGCTTCTAGAGGGGGTGAGGGTGGATGGGGGCGGGTGTACTGTCCCAGGCTTCAGGAGCTTTGTGTCAGCTGCTTGATCCCCCACTGTCTGTTTGCCTAGAGCTCCAGAAGAGCTGCTGCATTCACCCTGAGGCTGGGGCCAGACCCAAGTCAGACCAGCTCTTCTTTCATTCAGGTTCACAGTTTTCCCACTGACCTTCTATGGTGTCTTTGGCATTTGTGGTTTGAGAAATCTGGAAACTGCCACAGCTGCTAGTGATTCAGTGTACTGAGGCCTGCTCTGGCTCTGTCTGTGCCAGTATGGACCATTCTGGATTATGCTCCACTCCCAGCCTGGTATGATATACCCTCCCTGTCAGCCCTTTAGGCTATCTTAGGCTGGATATTTGCTTCATTCTGTCATTTTGTGGGTTCTGTAGCTCTGGCATTTGTTTAGAGTCATTTTTTACAGGTATTTGGAGGGGTTTGGGGGAGAGCTCCAGTGAACCTTACTCCACCATCTTGGCTCTGCCCCCAGATTTTTTATTCTCCTCCCTTGTTCTCATTGCCACTCAGTGATATTTTCTTGTAATGGTAACACAAGTGTTGGCTTATCCCAGGTGAAGGGGGGCTCTGGAAACATTAGCAGCCCCTATGAGCTTGTGTGCTGCCTTCCATAATCCTACTAGTCAATAGGTATTTATTAACTACCTACTATGTGCCAGACACTGTTCCAAACTCTGGGGGTACAAAGAAAGGCAAAAGACAACCCCTTCACTCAAGGAGCTCATAGTCTAATGGGGGAAACAACATATAAGTAACAATGTACAAATGAGCTTTATATGAGATAAATAGAAAATAAGCAGCAGAGGGAAGGCACTGGAATTAAAAGTAGGGGAAGGCTTCCTGTAGAAGGTAGATTTTAGTTAGGACTTAAAGGAAGCCAGAGAGGTGAGGAGGGCAGAGATGAGGAGGGAGAGCATTCCAGGCACAGAGGACTGCCAGAGGAAGTGCCCAGAGCTGAGAGGCAGAGGGTCTTGTTAGGGTAACAAATGACAGGGTGCTGAGGAAAGGTCATATATAAAGAACACTCCTCTACAGGCCAATGGACTCTCATAGAAGGACTAAAAGATGGGAGAATGCAGCCACTTGGGCTTGAAGGTCTTCCAATTCTGGATGGCTTGAGGGAGGGACAAACTTCCATAGACAAGCCACAGTGACCACAAGGGGCAAGGACCCCCTGTTGCAGGAGAGAAGCAGAAGCCTAATGAAGGACCAGGGCAGAGCCCGCTCCAGGATTCCTGGAGCCAGAGGCAGAGTTGGACCCACAAAGAATGGGAACCAAGGGCAGGAACTCACCAGATGCAAACCAATATTGCTAGGAGCTAATGATGGAAGCAACAGGAGTGCTGGATATTCAAACATGCAGGGCCATCAGACACCTCTGTTTCCCCTTTCTCCTTACCAAAGAGCTAGCCTAGCCTAGGGAGGCTACCAGCTGTTCCCTATGACTGTCAGGCCATATTCTGGCATCCCCACCTGGATGAAAAATAAGTCTAAAGTGGAGATCATTGATCTGGTCCTGAAGTTTCGAGAAAAGTTTATCCAAGCTCAGGCTCACCAGCTCCCCATGGAGGAGACATTGCAGCAGGTGGTTCTGTATATTGACACCATCATTGGCTCCTTGCCTGATGACCTGCAAGCTGTCCTGTGGCACCCTGAAATCACCCTGGGAGGCCTAGAAGCTGCCAAGTCCTGCTGAACCTTCTGGTCCCCTCTGAGCTTTAGGCTGGGAAGATAAAGAGGGAGGCCCAGAAGGCTGGACTGGGCAGAAGGGAAGTGGGTGATGAATGTTACAGCTTCTTCTTCCAGCCAAACCTTGCTCCACTGGGGGCTGGGCCCAGAGGAGTAGGGGCCTGGGACACCAGTCCCTCCTTTCCTTTTCCCTCATTACAAATGTCTCAGGCCCCTGGGAACATGTATCTTCCAGGAGCCTCCAGAAGCTGTGCTGGACCCAGCTTCTATTAGGGTACAGTTTTATTAGCTCCTCAGCATTCTAGCAACCCTGCCCCAGTCTAAACCCTGACCATTGTCAGGAGAATGTGGGCTGGAACCATTGCTGACACAACAGTCATCATAGCCCCTTCATCGGCACAGTCCCTGCCTTTTCCCTGGGGTTCTGCTCAGGCTGCAACTTCATATCCACCCCAGAGAAGGCTCCTGTTGGAGCCCAGGTGAAGGGCAGGGGGCAGGGGCCTGGTGCTAACTGAGCCCTTTGCTTTCCTCATCCTGTTTCAAAGGAGGGAGCTTCTTCAGCCAAGCACAAACCAACCCCATTGCCTGTTCCCCTTAGGCCAGGCATCCCTTCCTGGGCCCCTCCTGCAGCCCTGCCTCTAACCCCTCTTGTTAAGGGCCATGTCCAGCAGCTAGCTCTGCTTTTCCATCTCCCCAGAGAGCCCTGGCCCTGTCTCCAGCTGGCTCCTGGAGTCTTTCTGTGGGCCTTGATAAATGAAGTCATCAATCTGTCTAATAGTAAAGGAGATTGTTTAAAAAAAATTTTTCTTCCCACTTTGTTGAGAAGCAGGAGGAAGGAAAAAGGAGAAAAGTAAAGGAACCAAGTACCACCTCCCTCTGGCAGCCTGCAAGGCGGCGGAAGCTTGTAACTTGAAATAATAGCTAGCATTTATGTAGCACTTTGAGGTCCATAAAGTGCTTTACAAATATTATTTTTTTACTGTGCTTTGTGTCCAAGTACATAGAATGTGCGGTTTGAGAGTGAGAAAAGAGAACTCAGCCTTCCAAGGAACAAGTGATATTTTCTTCAATAAACCAAGGTGTGGCCCAGAGACAGTGAGAGGCAGAGAGACAGAGAGTGTGTTTTTGCTATTTTGAAGTCAGTTCCCTTGGGTCCAATGAATCCAAAATCTATGTACGTAGCCCTGGTCTCTCTCCTGAGCTGCAGTCCCACACTCTGGGGATGTCCAGATGTCCCTTAGACATCACAAACTCAAAGTGTCCAAAGCTGCACTCACTGTCTCATCCCACAAACCCTCACTTCTTCTGGTGAGAGCACCACCAGCTCCCAGCCACCCTGGCTCCTAAGAGTGGCCTGTCTTCAGCTCCTGACCTTCACTAATCTTCTTTGTCCAGTCACTTGTCAGATTCTGTTGTTTCTACCTTCACAGTGACTCCACTCCTCCAGTCAGCACCCTCACACCAGCCCTATTGAAATAGTGTTCTTGCTGGTCTCCTGGACTCTAGCCCACCCTCCACTCAGATGCCAGTGATTCTTCTAAAGCACAGGTCTGACTATGCCAAGCCCCTCTTCAAGAAACAACAGCGGCTTCTGGTCACTGCCAGGACCAAAGCTCTTCAAAGCCTGGCTCTTTCTTTTCCAGCCAGAGTTTACCCTTCTTCTCCTCCAGCTCTGCTATCCAGTGACATTGGCCTCCTTGTCTTCCCTCAAATATGACACTCTATGTCTAACTCCCTGCCTTGGTACCTCAAATGCTGTCCCTCCCCTCTCCCCTTTAGTTACCTTGAATACTCTCACCAATAATCACCTTCTACACCAAGCCTTACCTGGTCCTCCAAGCTGCAGGTGCCTTCCCCTCTAAGATTAGCTTCCCCACCCCCACCCCCACTTCTTCTCTGAATATGTTTCCTTTTCCTAGTTCTTTGTGTGCTGCAGGTGAGTCCCCTGAGGGCAGTGACTAATTTTGCCTATCCTTGGTGATTATCTGGCATATAGGAAGCATTTAAGAGATGTTTGTTGACTGACTGACTAACCAACTGATTTTCCAAAGCATATAATGATAAACTATGAGTTCACTCTATTGCCCCTGGGGGAAAATTTTCTTTTTCTTTTTTAACTTGAGTCCAGTGTGAGAAAAGCTAACTAAAAAGCTCACATGTTGTGAAAGTTTTTTCCACCTCTTTTGTCTGATGATGATTCTAGCTTTCTACTGCTGCTGTTTTCTTAGATACATTCAAGTCCCAGGTCACACCAAGGAGCCCTACCTAGCCCCATTCAATGCACACGTAGACAGGCCCCTACAGTGTGGGAAGCTATTGTCCACCAGGTGGTGCTAGACTCAAGCCACCAGCCTCAAGATCTCCTCAAGTAGGCAGGCCTGGATCTGAGCGAGTCACTGTGCTTCCAATAATCAGGCAGGAAAGAAAAATTCACTGAGTTCTGAATTCCAGCCTAGCAGTTCATATTAAATGTTGCTCAAAAATACAAATTTGAGATAAGTCTCTATGGCCCCTCTCCCATCCCACTTCTGGGAGTTTTCCTGGCTCAGTCTCAATCTTTTATATTTAGATTACACAGACAAGTAATGTCCTCCATTCTCTCCTCCTTTCCTCTAGTCTCCTCTCTTTGCCCAGCCCAACCCCTCTCATGTATCTCACTTTTTCTGGAAGATTGCTCCCTCATCACTGTTTCTCTGTCTCTAATCTTCAATTTCCCTCTCTATCGGTTCCTTCCTTACTGCCTTTAGATATGCTCAAGTCTCCTGGGGGGGAAATTCCTCCACCAGACTCCACTAACCTTTCAAGCTAGTTTTCTTATGTTACCCTCCCTTCATCAATCAAACTCCTAGAAGAAAAAGCTATCTGCACTGGGTACCTTTACTTCATCTCCTCTCTTTAAACTTTTGTAATCTTTTTTCTGACTTCATCACTTAATTGAAATTATTCTCTCCAAAGTCGCCAGTAACTCAACTGGCAAAATGAATGGTGTTCTCTCAGTCTTCATCCTTGCCTCTCTACTTTGTTTGATATTGTTGACCACCCTCTCTCTCCTCCTGGATATGTTTTCTCCCTGGGTTTTTGTTTTGGGGGGATTTGGGGGTTTTGTTTTGTTTTGCTTTGAAAAAAGCAAGGGAGAAAAAAAAGGGAGGGGGGAAGGCAGGGCAGTTGGGGTTAAGTGACTTGCCCAAGGTCACAGGGCTAGTAAGTGTCTTCCTGGGTTTTTATGACACTACTCTCTCCAGGGTCTCCTATCTGCCTGAGCTCTCCTTAGTTTCTTTTGCTGTCCCATTACCCATATCACTGCCACAATTCTGGGTGTATTCCAAGGCTTTGTCCTTGACTCCCCTTCTCTCTGTACTCTCTTGGTGACCTTATCGGTTCACCGGGTTTAATTATCATTTCTGTGTGATCTGGCTATAATGGGAATGGGGATTTGAAGATCTTCCCTGCCCCTTAATAGACCTAGGGGGGAGTTTGAAGACCTTGCCTGCTTTGAAAGTAAACTCTGCCCCCTGATAGGCTGAATGTAGTCACATGGAGCCTATGGTGGGAGGAGTTTGCTAAAGGGGAAGCTTAGCCCGCAGGAAGCTGGTGGTCAGAGCTAGCCAGACTGTGGGGGAGAGAGGACGCTCAGGCAAGGAGATGGGAAGGTTTGTGAGTAGATATTGATCTTGTTTTGGTTTGTGGGAAGGCTGAAGGATGCCGTGGCTCTCAGCGTTCTTATGGCTTCTGAATGTCTTTGATACTATGATGGAATCAGCTTACTGGTTTTGGGATTCAGTTTTCTGGTGTCTAAATAAATGCTTCAGTTCTGTCCTCTATCTGGAGAGTTTGGTATATTTTGCAATCAAACATCATGTGATACTTATAGTCACTGTCTTTATCGTAATTGTGGGCACTGTAAATATTGCATTGGCACTACAGTGGGTCTCATGCCTGACCATTTGCATAAAACTCTCCACAGTGGTGGAAAAAATGATATCCATTACTGCCTTTGAGGGGGGTAGGCTTGGTGAGAGTTTGGGAAAAGCTCTGGTTTTTCCAGCTTCCTAAGGTACACATGTGGTTCTCTTCAGAGAAATGACCCTATTAGAAGAAAAAGACTTTGGGAACTCCACTCATAAAGGAACTATCCCCTTGGGCATATACCTTTCCAGCTTGCTTCACTAGAGATTGCAGGACATGTCATCCTTGGGGGAAGAGCTCAGTCACTCTGTATATTTTCTGGCATATTCCATGGTAACTTCACTGAATTCTGTTTGCTTGGATGGTCTCTGCATCTCAAGCCTTTAGTGCTTAAGATACTCCTTTTCCATGAAAGGGTGACCTTTCTGTGACCAGAAAAAGTAGCTCAAATCTGTTAGATATAAAAAGATTACGTTCCCACACAGATATAGGGAAGTGGGTTTTCTTGCAACAGAAATACTTAGAGTCAAGAGAAAAGCAGGAAAAGGTCACAGTGACACCAGTCTCACCCAGGGCCTGTGGTCAAGAATAAGGCAAAGGGTAAAATAGGCCTAAAGTATGCATGCTTAATAGCCTTATAATTTCTCCCCAGGAGGAATTAAAGCTCACTTTAATGCACATTTGATGTAGATGGAGGGAGGGGGAATGTATAGGAGTAGAAGGGGAAACACGAAGTAGGCATATCGGAAAGCTGTACACTTCAGAGTACTCAGCCAATGAGGGACTTTGCATTTTGGGACATAGATAAAGATGCTTTCTCTTGCTTCTGTAGGTGTATGTCTGTCTCAGCAGCACACCCACCTCTTGCAAGAATTGTAAAATAAATGAACTTGCCTCATCTACCTTGGGAGTTTCTGTCTTTCCTCTAGAAATTTTATTCCTAACAAACCTAAAAATGATTTCCCCTAGACTCTCTCCCTTGGCATTTTCATTCATTCCTATGGCTTCAGCTACCTCCTCCTTCATATGAATGCCAAACTTTTATTCCTAGTTCTTATTTCTCTTCTGAGGTTTACAACCATATCCATAATTACCTATAGGACATTTCCATTTAATGTGTCCCATGTGACTCAGTCTCAACACATCAATCCCTCAATCCCCTTCTCATTTCTCTATTTCTGCCTCTAAAGAGGCAGTCATTGTTGAGGTGATCTTTAACTGATGCCACATTCTCACTTCGCATATTGATCTAGTTGTCACATCTTTTCAGTCCATCTACACAACATCTCTCAGGGCTGTTCCTTCTTTTCTTTCCCCACTGCCACTACCCTAATTGACACCCACATGTTTCACTATATTCGTCTCCTGAGAGGTCTTCTCACATTCCTCTTTTTTGTCATTCCACTTCCAATATAGCCTTCATATTTCTGACCAAATAGTTTCCTTCCAGACTCAACTCAGTGGCCACCTTGTACAGAAGTCTTTCATGATCCTCCAATCCTAATCCTGACCTCCACCAGGACTCCCAGAAACCAGTGCCTTCTCCCCAAAATCACCTTCCATCTATGTTGTGTGTGAATGAGTGAGTGTGTGTATAAGACTTCCTCTGCAGCGAAGAGCAGCCCAAGTCCACCTAGACAGCTAAATTATGAGTTTTCTTTATCTTCTGGGGCAAGACATAGTTTGAAGATTAGGACAAGCCTTGACAGGGCTTATGGAAAAGGAGGAAAGGGAAGGGGAGAGGCCTTCCTCCCCCAGCTGCAGCAGCAGCAAAGCATTTGAAAGCTGCTGAGAGAAATGCCTGAGATGAAGTTTCGTCTCCTCAAACCCACATGGAGAAATAAATGCTAAGGGGAAAGTGGCCAAGGTATAAGCCTGCTTTCTATCATGGCCACTTCTCTGGGTGCCCGGAGCATACCTAAAAGTCATGGGGAGTGCAGAGGAACTGGGGGCCTGCATCCCTCTTCCTCTGCCATGCTTCATGGGGGAACAACTGGCACCTTCATCCACCATATATTTTACTGACTGAGGCTTCCTTTTCATAAATACCTGTGGTCAACCCACATGTGTGCATTTATTTGTGTTCATGGTTTAAGTGTGTAGCAAGGGGCTGGGGCAGCTCGGGCAATTTTAGCTACAAAGAAGGGCATTGACATGAAAGATTTTTGGTTGCTTTCTTCTGGCTCCAAGGTGGGAATACCAAACCCTAGACCACTGCTAGAGAATCCCTCTCTAACTGGGACATATATTGTGAGCCAAATTCCTGTTTAAAAGAAGCCAAGAATGTCAAAGGAAAGCTCAGGACCAGCCACTCCCAAGACACTAACAAACCTAACTTTAATTGTATTATGGTGATCTGGTGAAACATCAGCTCCTAATCTCAGATAGATAGATAGACAGACAGACAGACAGACAGACAGACAGACAGACAGACAGACAGACAGACAGATAGATAGATAGATAGATAGATAGATAGATAGATAGATAGATAGACAGACAGACCAGATAGATAGATAGGTAGATAGATAGACAGACAGACCAGATAGATAGATAGACAGACAGACCAGATAGATAGATAGGTAGATAGATAGACAGACAGACCAGATAGATAGATAGATAGATAGATAGACAGACAGACCAGATAGATAGATAGATAGACAGACAGACCAGATAGATAGATAGACAGACAGACCAGATAGATAGATAGACAGACAGACCAGATAGATAGACAGACAGACCAGATAGATAGATAGATAGATAGATAGATAGATAGATAGATAGATAGATAGATGGATGGATAGATAAGTAGATAGAGAGAGGTAGGTAGATAAAGAGAGAGAGATAAGTACATAGATAGATAGAGAGATAGAGAGAGATAGGTAGATAGATAGGCAGATAGATAGATAGATAGATAGATAGATAGATAGATAGATAGATAGATAGATAGATAGACCAGATAGATAGATAGATAGATAGATAGATAGATAGATAGATAGATAGATAGATAGATAGATAGATGGATGGATGGATGGATGGATGGATGGATAGATAAGTAGATAGAGGTAGGTAGATAAAGAGAGAGAGATAAGTACATAGGTAGAGAGAGAGAGAGGGAGAGATAGAGATAGGTAGATAGATAGGCAGATAGATAGATAGATAGATAGATAGATAGATAGATAGATAGATAGATAGATAGATAGATAGATGGATGGATGGATAGATAGGTAGATAGAGAGAGGTAGGTAGATAAAGAGAGAGAGATAAGTACATAGATAGGTAGAAAGAGAGAGAGGGAGAGATAGAGAGAGATAGGTAGATAGATAGGCAGATAGATAGATAGATAGATAGATAGATAGATAGATAGATAGATAGATAGATAGATCAGAGAAGACATCTCTCTACCTATCTATCTTCCCTGCTCCACTCATGTCTTCTCAGTCTTTTCTTTCCACAACCTTAAGTGAGGTTGGCCTGTTCCATGTTCTGTCTTGAATCTGGAAGCCAGAAGTTCCCTAAATGACCCAATGCTTAAAGAGTCCTGATGAAAACTCAAAGCTTGATGGGTCTCAAAGGGGAATTGGTGGAGAATGTGAAGCTCTCTCACCTCTTGCCAACTCCACCCCACCTCTCTTGGAGAGTAGGGCTTTTATCTCCCCCCAGGCCAATGGACCTTGAGCTAGACTGAGTCAGGCTCACCTAAAACATTCCACCACTCCTTGAGCTCTTCCCCATGTCCTTACCTCAGAGAGAGGGTGCAGGGGATCAGCCCTGGATTTTGTAGTCATGGGACCTGAGTTCAATCTCAGTTCTTCTATTTATTAACTGTATGAACCTTAGCACCCCATTTAGCAATTCTGGACCTCAGCTTCCTCATCTGAGAGAAAAGACTTCTTGGATTCCAAGGGGAAAGGTAGATGTGGAGATGAGCCACATGTCTACCCACTCCATTCCTTCATGCCTTCCCGAATAACTGGACAACAGTCCCACCATGGCTTAGTTACATCCTATACATAAAAGACCTTTATACCCTAAATGCTGAAGAACCTTCCTCCAGATCACTAAAGACCTTCAATTTGGAATCAACGGGTTTGAGTTAGAGTCCTAACTCTGCTATAGAAATATTTTCTATCTACTTATATATGTACATGTAATTTCCCCCAGTTAAAGGTGACCTCCTCCAGAGCAAGGCCTTTTCTTGCCTTTCTTTCTCCAGTACCAGTCCAAAGCCTGACATAAATTAGGCTTTAATAAATGCTTGTTGCTTGCTTAATTGGGCAAGCCAGCTGACCTTTCTAGACCTCAGTTTCCTTACCTATAAATTCCTCTTCATTTTCAGCTACCTCTCTGGTCTGTTCCATCTGCACATTGGCTACCCACTCCCTGCTCTCCAGGTCCTCTTATTTCTTGTCTTCCTCTGTTAAGCTCCTTCAGAGTAATCACAATCTTGTCTTCTTGGTTTTGCATCCCTAGAACTTAGTACAGCGTCTAGCACACAGTAAACATTTAATAAATGTTTTGCCTATCTTGTTCTGCCTATCTGTCTGTATGTTTATGTATCTATCTAAGAGACTGCGAGGGAGCTTACAGCTCCAAACCCTGTAGTCATCACCATTGTACCTTGCCTTCCCCAGGATCTAAGTGCGGGCATCCAAGGGAAGCAAAGATAGAAATGAGTAACTGATTTCCTTTAATAAGTTTTTATTTGTGCTGGAGTAGATTACTGGCTAATGTTTGGTGTACATTCAGGGAGGAATTTGGAGTCACGTTTTTTCTCTCTTGTCCCTCCCCCTCCCCCAACAGTCCCCAGTTAGTCTGCTGAAGGTCAAGGCAGAGGGAGGAACAGTGTGCTGGCTTGCTCCCCTGTGACTTTGGCTCCTTCTGCCCCACAGCAAGATCTGAATGCTTCTCCGTAATTCCTCCACCCCTCTCCTGCAGGGCCCAACAGCTCTTTCCCTGGCCTGTAAATCAGTTCATCAGGGCCTTCTCCAGGATCCAAGAAAAAGACACACCCCATGGTGTGGCTTACTGTCTTTCTCTCCAACCAGGTATTCCAAGAATTCCACCCAAGGAGATCAGGGATGAGGTTTGCCTTTCTCAGTCCTTAGGGACCAACCCTTAAGAAAACAGACAGTGTTATTTGATATTGGTGCTGATGTAGCACATTCAGAACTGGCATTCCGAGCCCTGATAAACATTCCAAGAGAAACAATGCCTAGGTCGGCTCTCCTGGCAGGGAAACTGAAGCCCCCAGAGGAGCTGTGCTGGTGAGAGTGTCTGCCTCCATCTCACAGCTTTGTGAGTATTTTTAAGATATACCACATTGAAGGTCTGTCTTCCCAGGTAGAGTATGGGCTTCCTGATTACAGGGACCATACAGTTTCCTGACTTCTGAAAATCTGTACATGGTAGGATTTGTTTCAGTTTCCCCGCTGCCTGGAAACCACCGCAGGTCATTATTCACCCTTCCATAAACCATTTATTTTATCTAAGTCCCCATAAGGGCCCTGTGAGCAAGGAGGGAGGGGGAGAGAAAATCATCCCCATCTTTCCTTTAAGGAAACGGGGGGGGGGGGGGAGGGGGGGGGGGGGGAGGAGGGAGAAGGGGGGAGGGAGAGGGAGGGAGAGAGAGAGAGAGAGAGAGAGAGAGAGAGAGAGAAGAAAGAGAAAGTGTGCGTGTGTGTGTGTGTGTGCGCGCGCGTTTTAGGGTATAATTTAAAAGAACAGTGAAAATTAGGATACTTAGATTCTAATCTTGACCCTGCCACTAACAATATGAGGTTATTCAAGGTACTTCTCTCTGAGTCTCATTTTCTTAAGCTGTAAAATGTAAAAGAAAGTGAGCTATATCTAGTTGATCTTCAAAGTCCCTTCAAGCAGCAACATTCCACCCTCTGTGGTCAGTTTGACTGGACACACTGATCAGAACTGTTCTGTCGCCATGGTTAATGAAAACACTTTCCCTCTAGTGGCCACAGGTGTGGCAGTTAGGAGTTTCCCAGGATCACAGACTAGAGCAGAGGGGGCCTCAGAGGTCTTTTAGCCCATCTCCTTCATTTTACAGATGGACTAGGCTGCTTGCTTGGAAGGGTCCTCTTCTTCAAGCCTGAAGGTCTTCAAGGAGAGGCTAGATGATTATGTGCCAGGTCTCTTATAGAGGATATTTTTGTGACATGGGATAGGGGAGAGGGGGATAGACTCAGGGAGATAAGAGTTCGAATTTGCTTCTTGAACTGTGGTCAAAACCTCTGGGGTGTCAAGTGGAAAAAGTTGAAGAAACCCTGGTCTGGATCACTTGTTAGTTACGTTCATCTGTCTGGACCTCAGTTTCCTCGTCTGTAAAATGAGAGGGTTGAACTCAGGGATCTCTATGGTCCCTTCTAGCTATGAAGATGTGATCTTATGACTGCCAGAGGTGGAACAAGGCAAAAGCACACAACACAAAA
Organism: Petaurus breviceps papuanus; assembly: GCF_028583685.1. Taxonomy (NCBI): domain Eukaryota; kingdom Metazoa; phylum Chordata; class Mammalia; order Diprotodontia; family Petauridae; genus Petaurus; species Petaurus breviceps. Next base: position 21,529,366 of record NW_027187400.1, read on the forward strand.
CTCCTCCCTGAGCGTGTGATCTTTTGAACTGAAATTCTGTGTCTGATTTGCCCACAGAGACATAGCTCTTTAGTAGCAGATTTGTTGTTATTTTTGTCCTTTGTCCTCAAAGAGGACCAGGCATCAGGGAAATGATGACATGACTTGCAAGTGATTTTGATTTAAGGGAGGGAGGGCTGTGCAAGGTCACCAGCCTTAATTTCTCCTCCAGAGTCATCTGGGTCCAGTGGCCTGATATTCATCAGGATGACTGGAGATGGTCCAGAATGCAATGGGAGACCCTGGCCTTTGTAGGCTAAGGCCCTTTCAGGTACTGGCTTTGAGTGAGGTAACACTCATTCAGTGAATAGGCCTCTTTAAGAAGTAAGTCAAGGGATGGCCCTTTAATTTAAGAAAAAAGAAAGAAAAAAAAATCAAGCTGGGAGGGAAAGACCTTCATACTGTTCCAAAGAGAAACAGTTGCCATGAATATTCACTCTAAGCTAGGAGGGTCCAAAATACAACCATTAAGCGGAGCTTGGACAGGGACCTATTGTGGTCCAATCTATGAGCTTCAGAGTGACCTGGGTTTAGGATTTTGTGAAAGAAGACAGTAAGTCAGAGAGGGAGGGAAAGAGGGAAGGAGGGAAAGAAGGAAGGAAGGAAGGAAGGAAGGAAGGAAGGAAGGAAGGAAGGAAGGAAGGAAGGAAGGAAGGAACTCTAGCCAGTAAACCCCAAGTTAAGTGGGCAGTTTCTAACCATCAAAATTTACCTTCCTTTGGAGAGGAGTAGTAGAACTGAGACTAGAAGTCAGGACTCCTGAATCTCAGTCATCTACATGGCTATTTCAGTGTTTCCATTGCCATTGTTCATATCAAGTTCTCATTACCTTTCACCTGGACTATTGAAATCACCTCCTAACTGATCTGCCGACCTCATTCTACTCTGTAATCCTCTACATTCCATTCTTAGATATCACTGGCAAACTAACCTCCCTCCTGCACAGATCTGATCATTTCATTTGCCTGCTCAAAGAACTTGATAGATTACCCATTGCCTACCGAATGAATTCCATTCTCCTTAGTTGGTCAATGAAGGTCCTTCAGAATCAGATCCCTGCCTATTGTTCACTTTATCTCCTACAAACTCCCTTCCCTTTAGGCAAACTAGGCTGCAGTTCTACAAATACATCCCGTCATTTCCTGCCTCTTAGCTTTTCTCTTGTCATTCACTACATGTTGAATGTCTCGTTTCACCATTGAAATCCTACCCTTTCTTCAAGGCCCAGGTAAAATGCAGCCTTCTCCATGCAGCCTTTCTCACTCTCCCCAGCTGGAAGTGAGCTCTTCTCCCTCTGAACTCTCATAGTATCTTACATGTACTTCCCTTGTGCATATAACCCACTAAGTAGTGCTGGTGAACACGGCAAATTGAGCTGCCAGCCATTCCCTAAGCCAAAGGGAGCCCTCCCTTCCTCTGCATAGCGCTTCCTAACTGCTCACTTCTCTCTTAGTGCCCTGCCTTCCCCTCTCTAAGCAAGGCACTCCTCTTCATTTGTCAAGGGCATGGATTCCTTTTCAAACTCAACATGCCTGGTAGAGGTGAAAGAAAATGCCTGGGTTTTGCTCACTTGAAAACTGGAATTATTACCAGCTTACTTTAAAAAAAAAAAAAACATTTTAATTGCTAGGGGCATATGGGTTTCTTTTTCTTCATTCTTTCCCAAGGCTACAAAAGGCCAGTCCCAGTCACCCTGCTTTGTCCTATTGGCTCCATCCCCAAGTAGAGCTGCCTACTCATATGGAACAAATATTTCATCTCTCTAAAACAGAATTGGCTCTCTTTCTCTTCCCTTCATTAAAATACATGAGCATTAAATAAAATATGACATGTAGCTTCGAAATTTCTCCTACCCAAAAGGGTTTTATGGTAAATAAATAAAATCTAAATTGAAAGTAACAGATAAAGGACTAAGTAGAAGACTTGCAGCTCATGCTTTTACCATTTTAATCTCTCGGGGTACCTGGGCTTCTTTTTCTTCCTTCCCAAGCCTACAACAGTCCAGTACCAGTCACCCTGCTTTGCCCTATTGGCCCCATCCCCAAGGAGAGTGCCTGCTCAAAGAGACAAATATTTCAGCTCTCTAAAACAGGGTTGGCTCACTTTCTCTTCTTTTCATTAAACTACATGAGCGTTGAATAAAATATGACCTACAGCTTAGAAATTTCTCCTAGTCAACAGGGTTTATGGTAAATAAATAAAATCTAATTGAAAGCAACAGATAAAGGACTAACAGGCTACAGATAGATGAATAGACAAATAGGTACATAGATAGTTAGCTAGATACATAGTTGAATACCTAAATGATAGTTACATAGATAGAAAGAGACATAAATAATAAGTTGATGTTCTATATAAACATATACATAGATTTATAAATAGATACATAGAATTAATCGCTTGCTGTGTGCCAGGCATTGTGTTAAATGCTGATCAGGTCAAGTCAACAATCACTTATTAAGCACCTACTATGTGCTATGCTAAGCATAGTACCAAGGATTAGGGACAAAGAAAGACAAAAAAAATAAAATAAAAACAACCTAGTCTCTGCTTTGAAGGAGCTCAATTTAAAGGGAAATGAAGGAAGGAAACAAGCATTTATCAAAGACCTGACGTGCCAGGCATTGTGTTAAGTGCTTTACAAATATATCTCATTTTATCCTTATAATAACCCTGGAAGATACGTGTTACTTTTTTTTTCTTTATTTGGGGGAGAGGGGAGGGGAGGGAGGCAAGGCAATTGGGGTTAAATGGCTTGCCCAAGGTCATACAGCTAGTAGTTGTTAAGTGTCTGAGGCCGCATTTGAACTCAGATCCTCCTGACTCCAGGGCCGATGCTCTATTCACTGTGCTGACTAGCCTGATATGTGTTACTATTATCCCTGTTTTACAGTTTGGGAAACTGAGGTAGACAAAGGTTAATTGACTTGCCCAGAATCATGGCTAATAAGTGTCTGAAGCTGGATTTGAACCCAGGACTTTATCCACTGCACTGCCTAATTGCCTCTAATAGGAGAGAGAACATGCAGATAACTACATGTTTGTGTGTTGTGTATGTGTGTGTGTGTATACACATGTATATATACATATATATAAAACTATAACTGTGTGTGTATATACAAGACATATATGGGATAAATTGGAAATAATCCACAAAGGAAAGCTGCTAACATTAAGGGGCATCAGGAGAGACTTCCTATAGAAGGTGGGATTTTAGCTGGGGTTTCTTGGAAGTCAGAAGGCAGAGATGAGGAGGAAGAGGCATGAAGGACAAGAGGGGATGGGGGGAGCACAGAGTAAAGAGAGAGGGTGTCTTGTTTGAGGAAAGGCAGAGAAGCCACTGCCACTGGAGCAGAGTATGTGGGGATGAATAGGACATAAGAACACTGGAAAGGTGGCAGGGGTCCAGGTTATGAATGGCTTTCAATGCCAAACAGAGGATGATTCTGGAGGTGATCAGAAGCCACACAAATTGACTGAATAGGTGGATGATATGACCTGTGCTTTAGGAAGATTAATTTGGTAGTGAGTGGAGGGTTGACTAGAGTGGGAAGAAACTTGGGGCAGACAGACCCACCAGCAGGCTATGACAAGGATCCAGGCATGAAGTGACAAGGGCCAGCATCAGGGTGGTGGCAGTGCCAGAGAACAATAGGGGGGATATTGGAGAGATGTTTCAAAGGTGAAGTCTATAAGACTTGTCATCAGATTGGATGGGATGGGCCAGGGAGAAAGGAGTTGAAGATGACACCTAGGTTCTGACAGTAATGGGGAAATTTGGAAAAGGGGAGGCAATTCCCCCTTGCTGAGAGGGCACAGAGTATTTTGTTAGTTGATTCCCAGAGACTAAGGCTGACAAATGACAACCGAGTCAGTGGAGCTGCATTTTTTTTTGAAGAGTTGCCCATTTGTTGGGTCTATATAAATTAAGTTGGAAAGAGTTCTTATGATCTTCATCTTTTTGCATTTTCCTTTGCACCATCTTTGTGAATGCAGCAAAAGTGGTGGTGGGGGAAGGATTTCTCTCTGCTCCTTTCTCCTCCACCAGGAGCAAATTAAAGGTGACTTGCAGCAGAAACACATGGCAGAGGTTGATGTACTGGTCCAATCAGCTCAAGAAGGTAGTTCATGAACAATGTTCGCAGCTGATTGTGTATGCTGGACTTCTTACTGGAAGAGGAAGTGATTTTGGATTCCCTAGGCAGTATGATCCTGGGAATTAGCCTTAAAACCAGAGACAGTAAATTTCCTGGGAAGCATCAGCTTTAGGAGTTGGCTCCAGCATCCTAGAGAAAGATGTCGCCAATAGAGTGCTTCTGAGAACATAATGAACATCTCCAAGACAGAACTGCATTGTAGCTGATAGGCTAAAGCTAGGCTGGGGAGGATGGATTTTATCAGACCCTCCATTTCAGTGAATTGGGGACATTGGAGGGGGGCATTTTTCTGGCAGCTCTCCTGATCCCTCAAAGTATAATTACTTCCAGGAGGTACTCTCGTAGGTTATTTGAATGGAGTATGTGTTTTTCTATCTGTACATGGGTTCCTTTCAGTTAAATAAAGGTTATCCCATACTCAGTTCCCAAATGCCTGAGTGGAATTTGGAGATGGTATCGCTTTCCATTCAGAAAAACCTAGAAAGGAACAATCTGTAAGCTTTAGTTTAGAGATTCTCCTGGTATAAAATTCTAGGGCATAATGAACCAAAGACAGAAGACCCCCAGAATTGGACCCTCTCCATGTATGCTGTGAGTCTTTGAAGGGGAGAAGTCATGGGTTACGGCATTATTTTTGTCATCATCATTAACACACATGCTCTGGAAGATAGGAAAAGGTTGCTAGAAGTGTAGTGGGTAAAAATACAAGTCCCTTTGTCCTGTCTCCATTTCTCATCCATTTTCTTGTCCAAAAGAAAGGCCCTGTTGCTAGTATTGTCTTGGTCATAGAAGATCTTGCACAAAGAGACACTTTGTTGAGTCCATATTACAGTGGATCTCCATAAAGAAAACAGATGACAGTGTGTTCATTGATATCATAAGCAAAGGATTTTTACAGCTCTTTGAGGCTACCATGAAAAATCAATCAATAAACCTTAGAGTACTCAAAAGCTAGATGGGGGCAAAATGATCAATAATAATAACTGACATTTGTATAGTGTTGAGGTTTTTAAAGGTTTACACAGCACTTTATAGGCATTCTCTCAGTTGGTCTTCATTAACTACCCTTTGAGGTAAGTTGTACATGTATCAATATTTTTCATTTTACAGATGAGGAGACTGAGGGAGGCTCAAGAAGGTTAAGTGCTTTGTCAATGGTCATGTAGCAAGTGACTGAGGCAGAATTCAAATCTGGATCACCTGACTCCAGATCTAGCGCCTTTTCAGCAGTGCCATTCTATGTATCCTCCTTCTTTGCCACTGTCCTGCTCCTTTTACATCTTCCTCTTTCTTCCTTATCCCTTGAGAAACCCTGGAGTTTTAATGATACCCTCTGGCTACTCAGAATCACTCCCTTCCCCATAGCCATATCTGTATCTACTCTCCTTTTCCATGAACAGACATCAAATTATATTTCTCCTATCAAAACTTTCATTCTCTTGGTGCCACCAAGATCTTTTCAAACTCTCAAATTCTGTGATTTCTATGATGAGGCTAATCTTGTCCACCATTATCCAAAGTACTTTTAGATAGAGTCAAGACGGTGGCTTAGAGGCAGCAACCCAGTTGAACTCTCTCAATATTCCCTTCCAAACAATTTATGAAGTAATTCCTCAAATAAAATTTTGGAGCAGCAGAGCCATCAAAAAGTCAGGATGAAACTTTTTTCTGGCCTAAGAAAACTTAGGAGGTCAGCAGGAGACTTCTATCTGTGACACCCAGGTAGATGGCCCGTCAGGAGCACATGCGGCAACAGCAATAGTGACAGCAACAGCAGCAACTTTGGAAGCTCTCAGCCCAGAGGTAGTGAGGGGGTCATACAACTAGCCAGAAAGAGATGACTGGGGACCCTTTGCTAGCACTGGGTGCAGCCAGTTCTGACTGGCAACTCTATTGCTTATGGTTTGGGGTCATAGTTCCAGGGTGAAGGAGCACTTCTGGTCAGTCACAAGGGAGCAGGGACCCTAGTTGTAATCCTTAGGCAGAAAGGGGTGCTAGTACTTGGTTAAAAAAGCAGAAAATCAAATATAAAAGCAGAATTGTTCACATGGAAAAAGAGGTACAAAAGCTAACTGAAGAAAATAATTACTTAAAAATTATAATTGGGCAGGTGGATGCTAAAAGACTCCACGAGACATCAAGAAACAAAACAAAGTCAAAAGAATGAAAAACAGAAGAAAATGTCAAATAACTCATCAGAAAAACAACTGACCTGGAAATAGATCTAGGAGAGATATTAAGAATAATTGAACTACTAGAAAGCCATGATTTAAAAAAAGCCTAGACATTACATTTCAAGAAATTACAAAGGAAAACTGCCCTGATATCTTAATTCAGAGGCTAAAACAGAAATTGAAAGGATCTAACAGTCACCTCCTGGAAAAGATTCCCTAAATGAAAACTCCCAGGAATACTATGCCAGAGCTCCCAGACCAAGGATAAAATACTACAAGAAGCCAGAAAGAAGTCATTCAAATATCATGGAGCCACAGTCAGGATCATACAAGATTTAGCAGCTTCCATATTAAAGGAGCAGAGAGCTTGGATTAAGATATTCCAGAAGGCAAAAGAGTAAGGATTATAACCAAGAATAACCTACCCAGCAAAACAGAGTATAATCCTTCGGCAGGGGGGAAATGGATATTTAATAACAGAGAGGCTTTCAGGCATTCATGATGAAAAGTCTAGAGCTGAATAGAAAATCTGCCATTCAAACAGAAGACTCAAGAGAAGTAGTATAAGAAGGTAAACATGAGAGAAATCATAATGGATTCAGTAAGATTAAACCGCTTATATTCTTATATGGAAATGTGATGCATGTAAGATACATAAGAACTTTGTTATTATTAGAACAGCTTAAAGGAGTTCACATAAACCAAGAGCATGGGTGTAAGTTGATTATGTTGGGATAATATTTTTAAAAAGGAAAGATGAAAAAGAGGAATCCCCTAGGAAAAGGGGGAAGGTAGAAGTATAATGGGTAAAATTTTCTCACATAAAAGAGGCACTCTAGGAAGAGATTTTATAATGGAGGGGGAATAGGGAAGGGAAGGAAGATGGCAGACAATGTTTGAACTTCACTCTAATCAGAATTGGCTCAGAGGGAAGAATGCACACACACACACACACACACACAATTGCATATGGAAATCTATCCTACCTAATAGGGAAATGGAGGGGAAGGGGATAAGAGAAAGGAGGGAGGGTCATAAAAAGGAGGGAAGATCTAGGGAATCAGTGGTTAGAAGAAAAGTAGACTTTTGAGGAGCGGCAGGATAAAAAGAAAGAAAAGAAGAAAACAGAAGAAATGAGATGGAGAGAAATGCACAGTAATCATAATTAAGGATGTGAATGGGATGAGCTTACCCATAAAATGGGAGTGGACAACAGAATGGACTAGAAACCAAAATCTAACAATATGTTGCTTACAAGAGAAACACTTGAAATATAAACACACGCTTAAAATAAGGAACTGGAGTGGATCTATTATGCTTTGGCTGAAGTAAACAAAAAGGCAGAGGTAGCAATTATAATCTCAGAAAAAGCAAAGTAAAACTCAATTAAAAGAGAATCAGGGAAATAACATTTTGCTAAAAGTTATCACAGACAATGAAGTAATATCAAAAAATTTTACAGCAAGTGTCTCTGATAAAGGTCTTATTTGTCAACTATATAGAAAATGAGTCAAATTTATATTTAAAAAGAGCTGTTCTCCAATTAATAAGTGGTCAAAAGATATGAAGAGATAGATTTCAGAAGAAGAAATCAAAGCTATCTCTAATCATATGAAAATGCTCTAAATCACTATTGATGCAAATTAAAACAACAATTTGGTACCACCTCATACCTATCAGAAATGACAAATGCTAGAGGGGATGTGGGAAAATAGGTGATACTATAAACTATTAGTAGAGTAGTGTACTGGTCTAACCATTCTGCAGAACAATTGGCAACTCTGCCCAAAGGGCTATAAAACTGTGCATACCTTTTGACCCAATAATACTATTGTTAAGTCTTGAAATGCCCATAGCCTCATATACTAAGTCCCTGTATGTAACAAGTTTGGAAAATTACTGAAATCCTCCTGAACTTATACGTGCCTAGCCAGGGGCCCCAAAGACCATCTTGAACTTGACCAACCCTGCTGTTGTGCCAGATAAGTGTGACACTCTTTGTATCTGACCCCAGCTGCAGCTTTTCTGCACCCTGTACACTTAGATAAGCTTGTGGTTTTTGCCTTTATATGCCTTGCCTTGACCATGGCTCGGGGCAGCTCACCGAGCCTGGCTCCTTGAGTCTGCCGCGGGCCAGCTAATAAACGCTCCCTGAATTGGCTTTATCTAGTCTCGGTCTCTGTTCAGTCTCGGTGTCCATTTCACTCTGTATCCAAGAGATCAAAGGAAAAGAAAAGAGCCCTATATATGTACAAAAAAAATTATATCAACTCTTTCTGTGGTGGCAAAGAAGTGGAAATTGAGGGAAGGCTCATCAGTTGGGTAAAGGCTGAAGAAGGAGCATTGTGATTGTGATGGGGTACTATTGTGCTATACAAAATGGTGAGGGGGGTGGTTTCAGAAAAACCTGGAAAGACATATATGAACTGAGGCAACGTGAAGTGAGAAGAACTGGAAAATCATTGTGTACTGTAACAGCAATGTTGTTATGATGGTCAACTAAGAATCAGTCCAATGATCCAAGATAATTCCAAAGGACTCATGATGAAAAAATGCTATCCACCTCCAGAGAGAGAACTGATGAACTTTGAGTGTAAATCGATGTATAATTTTCTTACTATTTTGCTTTTAAAAATATGGCTAATAGGAAATAGATTTTGCATCATTTCAAGGATGTGATTCATATCATATTGCTCTCCTCAGTAGGTGGGGGAGGAGTGGTAGGGAGAAAGAAAATTTGGAATTCAAAATTTAAAAAGAAAAGAATGTTTTAAATAAATAGTGGATTAAAAAAATAAAATACTCCCACAGAATCACAAGATTGGGCACCTCCTTTCCCTCACTGAATTCTCAAAACATTTTTTTTGCTAATTAAACATTTTTGCTTTAAAAATCCTTTCTGCTTGCTAGTTCATTGGCTATCAGTATCAGTTCTGGGTCCTTTGGACCAGTGTTTTCCTTCTATATCAGGTGCTGTTGCTGTATGTGCTGAGTATTATGTATCTGCAAGTGACCTATGTGTCTGGTCTATGACATATATATATTTTAAAATTTTTGTTTATTTTTACAAGCATTTATTATAGCTCCCTTCTACCTTCCCCCTATTAGACAATTTTTAAAAAGAAAACTCTCATAAATATGCATAGTCCAATAAAACAAGTTCCCACATTCTGGCCATGGTAAAAAATAAGTCTCATTCTACTCCTTGAATACATCACCTCTCTGGCCAGAGGTGAGTAATGTGATGCTTAGAGTTCTAAAGTCTTTCAAGGTTTTTCTTTTAATATTGTCACTATATAAATTGTCCTTTCACTCATATCATTAAGTCAGTCAATAGTCAATAAGCATTTATCAAGCACCATCTGTGTGCCAGGCACTAAGCACTAGGGATGCCAAGAAAGGTAAAAGATAATCTCTGCCCTCAAGGAGCTCACATTAGAATGGGGGAGACCACATGCAGACATCTATGTACAAAGAAGTTATAGCCAGGATAAATGGAAAACAATCACCGGAGGGAAGGTGATGGAGTTAAGAGGGATTCAGGAAGGCTTCCTATATGAGAATTGAATTATCTAGGATTTGGGGGAAGTCAGGAAGGCCAGAAGGTAGAGAAAGAGAGGGGGGAAGGGGAGGGAGGGAGAGAGGGAGAGAGAGAGAGAGCATTCCAGGCATGAAGGACAACCAGTGAAAATGTCTAGTGTCAAAAGATGGAATGTCTGCATCAGTTCATTTATGTCTTCCCAGGTTTCTCTGAAATCATCCAAAATTCTTACAGTACAATAGTATCTGTTACATTTGTATACCATAATTTGTTCAGCTATTCCCTAATTGATGGGTACCCTCTTAGTTTCTAGTTCTTTGCTCCCACAAATAGCTGCTATAAATATTTTTGTGCTTATAGGTTCTTTTTCTCCTTCTTTGATATCTTTGGGACATAGGCTGAGAAGTTATGTAACTGGGTCAAAGGCTATGTACACTTTAGTTAATTAGAGGATATAATTCCAAATTGTTTTCCAGAATGGCTGGACCAGTTCACAACTTCACCAACAGTGCATTGGTGTGTCTCCCCACAGACCCACCAACATCTGTCATTTCCTTCTTTTGTCATCTTTGTCAATCTGATAGGTGTGAGTTTATAGAAGCTTGGAATTGCTTTAATTTGAAGTTTTCTAATTCTTTGTGATATATAGCATTTTTTCATATGGTTATTGATAACTTGAATTTCTTCCTTTGAAAACTGATTTCATATCCTTTGACTTTTTATTGTGAAATGATTCTTGATCTGATAAATTTGATTATTACTCATCCATTTTAATTATGAGACCTCTATCAGAGAAACTTATTGCAAAATTTTCCCCCCAGTTTCCTGCTTTTCTTCTATCTTTAACTTTATTAGTTTTGTTTGAGCAAAATCTTTTCAATTTTTTTATAAGTAAAATTGTCCATTTGATCTTCTGCAGTCCCCTCCATCACTAGTTCAATCCTAAACTCTTCCCCTATTCAAAGATCTGAAAGGTCATTTCTTCCTTGCTCCTCTGCTTGCTAATATATGTCACCTTTTATGTCTTAAACGATGTATCCATTTGGGAGTTTATCTTTATGCATGGCGTGAGATGTTGATTTATGCCTAATATCTGCCAAATTGCTCTCAAGTTTTCCTAGCGGTTTTTGTCACATAGTAAGGCAAAAGACCCAGTATCTGGGACAGGTTGAGTGTAATTGCAATATGAATGTTGTGTACTGTGTGGCAAAATATGAGTATTTGGACGATGGCTTGTACCTATGTTATAGGCCAGCTGTTGATGTTATGATGTACATTTGTGAGCTATAACTATGTACCAGGGTAATTTATCAGGATTGTACATTTTTTTAATTGGGGAAGAAGAAATAAAGTGCATCAATTTTGTCACTGGTTGGAAGTCAGTAGTTCTACCCTGTCCTCTCAGTCTCACTAAATGATGCTCCCATGGACCCAGATAGCAACCAGAGGCATTCATGGAACAGTATAATCTGCAAAGAATTTAAAATTAGTATCATGCAAAAAGTCATAAAAAGATGAGAGAAATATGAAACAAAAGTTGAACTCTGGAGAACAAGAACAAAGGATAGCAAGGAAATGTGTGATCAAAAACAAAGGGCTTGTTTGTGTGCTTTGAAGAGTGGATAGCTGGTGCTCAACTCACGTACTCCACTGAAGAAGATGCCCAGCATATTATGGAGGGGATAGAGCCCACGTGGCCAGTTCCTGGAAAGACCAGTACAACATTAGCACACGATGGCCTTTCAACGTTGTTGGAGCAAATGCCTCCAGGGATCTGACTTTGGTCCTTTGCTAGTCACCTTTCTGTCAGCGACATAGATAAAGACAAAGATGACAGGCTCATCAAATTTGCAGATGACCCAACGCCGCAAGGGCTAGCCAACATGCTGGCTAACAGTCAGGACCCGGAAAGATCTTGACAGACTGGAACACTGGCCTAAATCTATTTAGATGAAATTTAATAGAAATAAATGTAAAGTCTTACACTTGGATCAAAACTATCAGCTTCATCAATGCTCATAAATAGATGAGGCATGGATGATTAGAAAGAAATTTATCTAAGCTAAAAAAGAAGAAGCCTGGCATTTTAGTAGACTCAAAACTCAATATATCAAGAATATTGAAACATCAGCCAAAAAAAAAAAAAACAAACCCTAATTTGATCTCAGGTTACACGAAGAGACAGAGCTTCCAAGAATAAGGAGGTGAAAGTAACTGGCTTCATCAGACTACAGAGTACTGTGTACTACAGAGTACTACTAGAGTACTGTGCTCAGTCCTGGGTGCCACAGTTCAGGAAGGACATTGATAAACTGGAGATGATCCAGAGGAGGAAGCCAGGACAGTGAAGGCCTTGAGTCAGCGCCTTATCGGAATCAGGTGAAAGAACCAAGCATGCTCCACCTTAGTCCATGCCCTCATCATCTCCCACCTCCAGCGGCCTCCCAGCTGGTCTTTTCTTCAAGACCCAACTTCAGCACCACCTTCTACATGAAAACTTTCCTGATTCTCTCTCTTGTGATGCTCTCCTTCCCTCTCTCCCAAACTATTGCTACTCTGTATTTTGTTCTTTAAAATTATTCCGTGCCAATCAATCAATATTAAGCACTAGTGACTATATTCCAGGCACCAGGCTAAGCCCCTTTCTTTCTTATATGAATAAGAATAAACATATATATTCTTATTATATTATTATAATAAACATAAACATATATATATGCACACATTTACATATATTCATATATATGTTTGTGTATACACACATGCATATACACTTACGTCTGTGCTTGTCATCTCCCCCATCAGTGAAAGCTCTAATGTGTTGTTTGGTTAACTTTCTTCCACTGGGCATGTACTTACATCCTTTCGGCCCCTTCCTCAGATTGGTTGGTTCCTCCCGGAACCTCCATTTTAAATACAGTATCCCACCCAGAGACACACACACACATCTTGTTCATATATAAATGCTTGTATATCATGTCTCACATTAGATTGTAAGTTCCTTGAGGGTAAGAATTGTTTTCGCTTTTCCTTGCATCCCTGGTGCATAGCACAGTATCTGGAACATAATTTTTTGTTTTATTTACTGCCTTTGTACCCCTAATGACTTATTGACTAGTGAGTGCCCCCTCTTTGGAGGGCTTCAAGCTGATACTGGATGACCACTTGTCACACATGGTATATTATAGTGAGGATTACTTTTGGGGTATGGATTGGACTAGATGGCCACTTCCAAACTAAATGTCTATGTTTCCATGAAATTGTTTGAAGGTTTCATCTTCTTCCCCTTTTTGAAAATTGGGACCAAAAAAATGCCTGACATTTTATGGCACCACTCCCCAATTCTCCAAAGTTTTTTCAATATTCTCCAGTATGACAGATCAGTGATCACATATATAAGGAAGAAAGTCCTGTCCTCATCCATCCTCACCTCACACGATGTGGTCAAGAAGGCCCATAATGTAATCAGTAGACTTTAAGGAGGTGCTATAAGCACTGTTAATGGAGCTTTCTTATAATCTTATAACCATGTGTGAATAAGTTCTTAATCAAGGGGAGTGGAGGACCTGGGCCATAGAAGGAAGGCCACTTTCACCACCCAGGAAACATCTTGGCACTGACTGAGAGAATAGGGGCCTCTCTATAAAACCAGAAGGCCAGTCAGCAGTCAAGGATTTCAGGCTCAGGAAGCTTTGGCAGAAGGAACTCCCCCTATCGACCACATCATCAGAGCTACTGAACCAGGAGGAGACAGTGCATCCAGCCAGGAGCGTAGATGCACATTCTTAAAGACAGACATAGATACAGAAATGGAGTCACCCAAGGAAGGAAACAGAGAAGAGAGCCAGCAATGAACTGATCGTAGGAACCTGACTGAGCAGTCCACCCAACAGAGACACTACATCCAGGAGAAGCCACGTGAGAACTCTACAAAGAGAAAAAGGATTTTGAATCATGAAGTGCCAGGAACTATGAGCTCCCTTTGCCCTATGAGTAGAGGTATACTGGAGCCAGCTCCAACCAGCTCACAAGAACTGGATGTTAAATTATCAGAGTGAGCAGAAATTAGCAAACGTTACAAATCAGGACTTGATATGGTCTTGTTGATTGTCTAGACTTAAGAAAGTAATGGAGGGGATGTTAATAGTGCAGATTAAACTTTTAAAATGCATCACACATTTTCTGCGAAAGCTGATTGTTAAACATTTATCAGCATACCCCTGCATTCCTGTGCCTGACATATGTACCACACAGCCATCATATTCTGTATTTGAGTTCACTCTTCCCATGGATACCATATGTATTTATGGAAGAGCAAGCCCCAGGTTGGGTGAATGTTTCGTAACAACTGTTCTTATTGTCTTGCCTTATTACTTGTCTTTGCTAAAATCTAATTGTCTACTGGCTGACTGTTGATGGATGGTGCATCCAGGAGGGGCTTGGGAGCTTACAGTAGTAGCAGTGGCTACCCACATGATTGCCCCTGGAATCCCAAGAGATGTCACCGGGCCTCTGAGGGCCCAGGCCTCAAATGGAAGGGCAAGTTGGGAGAGTATCCTGGAGGGGGGATTGTACCACACCTTATCTAGGGTTGGTGGCTTCAATTTATTGAGAATAACCAGGTATACTTTTGCAGTCTCCTCACCCTGGTTTTCAGGAGAGCCAGGGAAGCATTTTTTTCCTCTTGTCTGGTCCTCTCTCCCACTTCACAAACCCAATTCAAACAGTGCAGGTGGGGACAGAGTTGGGGGTCGGGGTGGGGACCTCCACAAGTTCATGATGGTCTCTATCTCTCTCAGGGAGGAAGAGAACGCTAGCTCTCTGGAATCATATTTGCACTATTCACAGTTAGGTTTCAGACGCTTTCACTGACCCTAAGGGTAAAGTTGAAATGTAGTCATTATACTGACATACAGAAGGTGCTTCATAAATGTTTGCTGATTGTTTGATTGATTGATTAACCCTGGACAAATCATTTGAATTTTCATTATTCCCAGGCAATTCTCTAAAATATAAATTGTATATATAGCAAGCCCTGATCTACTTGATTCCTCAGCAGGACTTCCCTACACCATGGAAATCATACATCTAGTATAGGTGTGTATACATTTCCATACATGTAGACATGTATGTTAAATATATGTGTGTGTCCATGCACAGATATAAAAATATCCTGAAAGTCTAAATGGGAATATTTTGTATATATCTAGATGTATCTTTATATCTGTCTGCATACTTATATGCCTATATGTATATTTAGACTCATGGTACCTACTGCACAGGGCTATTGTAAAGATAGAATAAAATAAGGTCTGTATGACCTTCTGCATGCCTTAAAGAACAAGATAAAAATCACCCATTGTTATTATTAAGCCAATGCTATGCAGTGTTTTCTTTTAAAATAATAGAAAGGAAAAGTTAAGTTGATTCTATTTTCTCTGGACCAGGGGTGCTTAACCTTTTGTGTGTTCTGGACCTCTTAGGCAGTGTGTGGTGAAGCCTATGCCCTTCTTCTCAGAAGAATGTTTTTAAATGCATAAAATGAAGTGCAGAGAATTACAAAGAAAACCAATTATATTGAAATTCAGTTATCAAAATATATATTTTTTAGAAATGAATAGGCCCCAGATTAAGAACCCCTGCAGCATTTTACCTTATTTATTATTTTTAAAAACTACCTCTGGCATGCTGACTTATGCTCATTTGGACAAGAAGGGCACACACTGATCCAGAATTATTTGGATATGGTCCAGCCTGAAGGTAGAAAGTGGATGATCTGTTTAGTCCCCTCACCCTAGTTCCCACCCCTACTCAAGACCCAAGGTTCCTCCCTATGTGTTAGCTCCTTGGCATGCCAACGCTCTGCCAATGCCTTTAACCACATTCCTCAGTCTTGGCTTCCTCTGCTTGTTTGCCTGACACTGAATATCCAGAATAAACATGGCCCACACCTGTGTCCACTCACACCAAACTGACCTCCTGGCTCACTCAGGTCTCAATGCTGGGCTCCTTTTTACTGAAAGTGAATTGGGGGGGGGGGGGGGGAAAGAAAAGAGAAAGAAAGGAAGAAAGACAGACTTTCTAGACAGACCATGACAGAAACCAAAATAGGGAATGAGAGGGAGAGATACATAGAGTAAGAGAAAGAGAGAGAGGAAGGAAAGAAGGAAAGAGACGGAGATGTCCCAGAGCTCAAATGAATTTCATCACTGTAACCCATAGGGAGTCTGGGCTGGAACAAAGGTGCTGGGGGGTAGGAACAGACAGACAGAACAAGCAAAGGAATTCAGATGGGAAGTGCTCGCTTCATAGAGGGAAGGAAGAAACAAGGGTCACTTTCAGTGGATTTTATTTATTTTACCCTAATAGGTCTGATTTACCTAAGAGAAAAACAGTCCCATTTGTCCAGAATTCAATGCTGGAAAGGAGAAGTAGTGTTTTATGAGTGGTTCTTACATCTCTGCCTTCACAGATGGGCTGTCCTGGGGCACCCTGCTACTATTTTGTTCCCCTCTGGCTGAAAGAATTTCCATCCTACTAAGAACACAGTCCCCCCCACTACCCCTACCCCCAGACCTCACTGTGTTGCCTTTGGCTGGGCTCATGGTGTTATGCTTGCGAGTTCATATATTTCTGACTCTCCAGGGCACCTGCCCCCACATGGACCCACTGAAGCGTCTGGTCCTCAACTTTCTTGAGTCTTTTTTTCCATTTACTCAGGGTTTTTTGCCCAAGTTCAAGCACACTTCTTTCTCCTCTTAATACTGCCTGCCTGTTTCTGTTGGGGAGACAAGTAGCCAGTTGTCAAAGTGTATGTGTGTTTGTGGGTAGTGGTTATTTTCAGTCTTGCTAGGTGCCAGAATGCTGGTAAGAGAGGGGAGGGATTAGGCTACAAGATCCTGAATTCGGGTTCTCATTCTATTCCCACTCATGACATTCTGGGAGTCAGACTCCCTGGATTCAATTCAGTCCAATTCAACAAAAAAATGATTATGCACCTATTAGGTACAAGCTGCTGTGCAGAGAGAAAAATGAAATGGTCTTCTTGCCTCCCTGGCATCAAAACCACTTCAGCGTTTCAACAGATCCGCTCTCTCATCAGTGTGGACATTCCCTCCAATGACCCATTGATGTCCTCTCGGTCCATGCAAGGTGGTTGGGAGAAAGGTGAATCCTATGGACAAAAGGGAGTTCCTAGACCTATTAGCATGAAACACATGCTACATTTTCCTTCTGCTTTGGAGGCTCGATCTTCTTCCTCCCTCAGACTTGACTTCCAGGCTCCATGGGGTTCACTACAAGGCTTCCAGGCTCCATGGGGTTCACTACAAGGCTTCCAGTCTCCATGGGGCTCACTACGAGGATGACTAAACTTTTAAAATCAGTCTGTCTCTGTGACGTGAGCTAAACCCATTAATCAGTGTGGCAGGAAGGCAAGGGAGCTCAATTTGGAGTCACAAAATGTAGGGTTAGCCCCAGCTTCACCCCTAATTAGCTTGTGACCCTGAACAAGTCATATGATCATAGATTTAGATCAGGAAGGGACATTAAAGATGAACCGATGCAATCCTTCCATTTTATAGACGAGGAAACTAAGGCCCAGGTTGTTTAAGGAATTTGCCCAAGGTCATAGAGGGAGTATAGAGTATAGAGGAAGGATTCAAATCAAATCTTCTCTGAACCCACCTGTAAACACTTATGGGATGCAAGCCACCGTGCAAGGCTTATGAGATATAAAAACGGGAAGGCAACAGTTCTTGTCTTCAAGGGGAACAAAGAGAAATGAATACATAGGGATAGAAGACCTAACTTCTCCATGGAATTGATCAATCAGCTAAACTAGGGGGAAACAAGTCTTTCCCTTTGGAAGCATAGAAGTACTTTGATCATTGGAATAAAGACAGATGGTGCCACACAGGAAATATCTTGGTATTAGCTAGACGAATCGGACACCCCTCTGGGCCTGTATATGACACAGCAGGCCAATTTGGAAGCATCTCATCCTCACTGAGGCAGTCAGGCTTCAGGAGCATCTTAAGGAGGCAGAACCTTAAGGCCATAGCACAGTGTCCTACACATCCAGTAGGAGACAGTGTACCCCACAGCAAGCTGAAAAGCGTACCAATGACAAATTATTCATGCTACGGACTGGTTGGACTGACTCTTGGTACTGCCCCCCTTGGAGCCCAGCAGAGAGATTCACCTAAAGGGGCCTTCATAATGACTCCAAGAAGAGAGAACAAGGACTTCCAGTAACTAAGAACTATGAGTTTGCCCTTTGGCCATTTGAGCAATCTTTTGTGGCTTTTTTTTTTTTTTTTGAGAGTCAGGGCCTCAAGCTGGAAGAAAAATGACTCCTGGGTGCCTCATTCCACCGATTCAGAAAAGGTCAGAGTTTGGTCAGCTTTAAATACCCATGAATAGGTATCTGCTCCAACCCTACTGTGGGGCTGGGATCTCATCCAGCTGGGTATTCCCTATAGCGATGAACTTTCATTAATTTCTTCCCGTAAGTGTGTCAGAGAGTATCCACCCAACATGTGGGGACCTTTTCTTACTTTCTCCTGAAATTGTGGGGCTACCAGTGAAATGCACAATCTACAGATCTCTTATCTTTCACTTTGGCTTGTGTGACTAGCCCATCCTCTTTTCCAACTATGTGTGTCTTTGACGGTACCTTTCAGAGTTCCTTATTTGTCCTGAGTTACTCCTCATACACACCCTTCCCATGTGCCTTCCATTGTTCTCTGTGTGACAACTTTTTTTTCTAAGTGCTTTAGAAACTATAGTGTTCTGTGACTCTCAGTCAGACACCAAGTGTGGATGTGCTTCTCACAAAGTGCTAAGAAATAGGGATAAGAGCTGGGCCTTGGATTTCATTAGAATAAGGAACTCAACCAGTGCAGGCGGACACCTTTCTACAATTTCACCTAGAGCACGGAGAGGATGGGCCAACAGAAGATAAAGGCTTTCCCACACTGCTAATCATTATCTAAGGCAGAACTGGAACACAGGTCTTCCTGGTTTGAAGGCTAGCTATCTGTTCATGCAAAGTATCAAATAATATGGAAAACTCGGAAATAGGGTTTTTAAAAAAACAATTCCCTTCAATTGTAACAACCTTAAGGGTAGGATCTATCATTCTATTCCTTATGTTTCTTCCTCATAGTGATTCAACACACAGTGGGTCCTCAGATACCATCAACTGACTGATAGATTATAGCCTATTAGGGTTCATAGAATTGCATGATTCCAGAGTTGATAGAGATCTTGTCCAAGGGGCAGCTAAGTGGCATAGTGAGTAGAGCACTGGCCCTGAAGTCAGGAGGACCTGAGTTCAAATTCAGCCTCAGACACTTAACACTTACTAGCCATGTGACCTTGGGCAAGTCACTTAACCCCAATTGCCCTCTAAAAAGAAAAAAAAATCTTGTCCAAGCCTTACCCTGAGAATAGAATCCTTCCTTCCACAGCACAGACAAGGAGGCGTTTGGCCTCTGCCTGACAGCTTACTTGCCATGGGAGGATCACATGAGAAGACATGTGGAACACACTTTGCAAACCAAAAAGCACTATGTAAATACCAGTTATTGTCATTACACGCTATGTAAATGTCAATTATTACCATGAGATCTCTTGAGGAAGGGCCCTGAGAGGCCATCTAGTCCCACCCAAGCCAGAGTACAATAGGCCTCTCCTTAAAGTCACCAAAGAGAGTCATGCTTAATGACAGGGAAGAGCACTGGCCTGAGGACTGGGGTGGGAATCCTAGCTCTCCCTTTCACTAGCTGTATGACCTTGGGCAGGTCATCTACCCTCATCTGCAAGATGAGAGGGTTGGACCCAACCTCCAAGGTCCCTGCTGGCTCTGAATCTGATTGTTTGCTCCTGTGATGGGTAGCTAGATGGTGAAGTGGACAGACAGAGTGCTGACATATGAAGAGTATTTTGCAAAACTTGACATGCTCTATAAATGCCATCTATTATCATCTCGAATGCTAAGTCAAGGATTGGGATCCCCCTAACTTTTTAGTCCTTCCTTCTATCCCACTGAGATCTGCTTCTGTGCCCAGCACTATATTATCCCCACTCTTCTTCATCCTTGCCTTCCCCCCCCCCACCCACTGTGTTAGAGCAACAATCTCCAGTCCCTGCCTATGAGAAGTTGGGGTGTGGTGGACAGAACACTTGACTCAGTCAAGAAGATGCATTTAAAATCTGCCTCAGACTAGCTGTGTGACTCTGGGCAAGTCACTTTACCTCTCTGGGACTCATCTGTAAAAGTAATGTTGGGAGCTGGGTAGGACCCTTCTAGCTCTAAGGTTCTGACAGTCCATAATAACTTTGTTTTTCGAAATACAGCAAGACAAGGTAATATTTTTCCCTTCCCACCTCTGCTGAATCCAGCAGATCTTCTGTTTCCTTATCTTTAAAAATAATGGTAGAGCTGGGGGTAGAGAGATTTAATGACCTTAAATCTCTAGGTCCCTTCCAACTCCCAAACGATGATCCCATGATGCATCTGATGGTTGCCAGTATAGAGTGAAGTACTGAGAGGGTGAGTTGACCAATTGGCATGGGAGGCACAATGCCACCAAACCTCCTCCGCCATCTTGGTGACTTACCAGATAGGCCTTCAGGTTACTTACTTCCAGTTCATACTCTGTTGGTTGGGGAGCCTTTTATTACAGGAACCCAGCCTGGGGATGTTCTCAAATCTGCCCTGTTTCCAAGTCTGTGGTTTCTTTATCCTAGAGAGGTTCTAGAGTGCTAGACCCAGGGTCAAGAGAGACCTGGGTTTGAATCCTACCTCTGCCATGGACTTGTGACCATGGAGGAAAAAAGCATTCAACCTGTCTGAGCCTCAACTTATCCCTAAAATGGGGGTGATAATGTCTACAGTACCCCCTTCAAAATGTTGTCATGGGGTTCAAGTGGAATGATGCACAGAGCTGCCCCTTCCCAATTCTGCTTAGGTGAGGTTGCTCATGTAAATCCTTGTAACCTATTTAATAAGTTTAAAGCATTATATAAATGTAGCTATTATTATGATTCCCCCAAATATCTGTCCCCCACCTTTAGGGGCTCCTAAAGAAATTGTGCATTTTGTACAACTTTGCCTGAGAAGATCTCTAAGCACTTTTAAAATCTTTGAGGGAGACTAAGTTGTGTCTATAAAGGACTACAGCAAAAGTGTTAAGGGGCAGAGCTGGAAAGTCACCCTCAGGAAAGAATTTTTAGCTTTTTCTCTTTTTTGGTTTGTGGTGCATAGCCCTGAGAAACTTGGTATTTATAAACATTCCCCACTAAGCCAATCCCTCATTGCCACTTCTTCATACCCCTCCAGCCTTATGATAGTTAAGGTAGCCTGTGGAAAACACTGACTTCACCCTCCCTACACATCTGTGTGTCTTGTGCCTGGGCAACCCACAGATGAGAGAATTGTAGAAGCCAGAAGGACCTGAGAAAACCACCACATCTATGCTCCTGACCCCAGGCTTTCAAAGACTGATCATGAGAACCTTTCCCCTTCTTAGAGAGTACGAGAGAAGAGGGCTCCCCAGACTTTCTTGATAAGCTGGGCCTATTAGGACTGTCTCCATTTCTCTGGGCCTGTTACCATTTTTTTTTTCTAAAGTGGCTCCAGCCTCCTCAGATGGCTGGCTTATGGCTGCCAGGTCCTCTCACACCTTTCAATCCAAGTTGCTGGGGAGCCTGCTGGTGAAAATTTAGTCATGGAAAAAGATCTCTAGGCTTCAGCTCACCTCTTCCATCAAACCCACAAAGGCTCCTTTCACTTTTCCAGGGGAAAAAACACATACGCTTGTGGGGCCCACTGCCAAGGCCGGGAATGTGAAACGCTAGTGTTCACCCTGGAGTTACATTGCTGCCCCCCAAGGAAGGATCATAGCATCAGACTTGGAGCTGGGAGGGACCTCAGGGAGTTAGTCAGAGAACGGAGGATATATAGGGTTTGGCTTAGGTGGGAAGGGAAAAATGCTGCCTTGTCTTGCTGTACTCAGAAAAACTGGCTTATTATGAACCTTCAGATTCTAGAACTAGAAGGAATCCCAGAGTCCAACCCAAATCTGAAGAAAAATCCCCCCAAAGTGGCTATCCAGCCTCTACCTGAAGACCTTCAGTGATGGGGAACTCATCATCTCATGAGGCAGCCCATTCCATTACTACTGTGATTGTGCTATTATTAAATAGCTTCTCTTTTAAGCTTTTTTTAAAGTCTACTATTAGATTTTTATTAGTACTAATTGTCCAGATCTGCATGGGGAACATTTCCTAGCCAAGCAACATGATTCAATTCTCAGAATCAAGTAAGCCCATAGAGGGACTCAAGGTGCCCAGAGGGAGTAGTAGATTATAGTTTTGGTGTCATAGGTGTATTTTAGCTCAAAGCTGTTCATTGTATCTCAGGATGAAGGAAATCATTCAGTCCTGGAGCTTTGGGTTCAAAAGGGAAAGAACATATTCTCAAGCTTATGATCCAAGCAGAAGACTTTACTAGAGTTGACATTAAGAGCTGGGAAGGGGCGGGAGGGGGGGTTCTTCTTGGCATCCATATATATTTTTAATATCTTCAAGCTTTTTGGCCAAGTCCAGAATTTCATAGTTCTGAGCCAGCTACATCCCAGACAAACTGCCAACTGTGATTGTAATTGTTTTCATCTTTTTCAATGGAGTTCAGATAGAATTGGTCCTGGGACAAGTTGCCATCCTGTTATTATTGTATTATATTTATGTCCTACTGACTTCTGCGCAAGATAAAATGACATTGTTTTGTAATTGGGAAAAGTAGGCTCCACGAAACCCCCCTAGGTACAACTCCAATAGCAGATGAGACAACAAAGAAGCCTTGCAGTTCATCCTGTTCCCACGTGATTCTGATCTCCTCCATTCAGTCTTCATACCTTAAAAGCTTTTTGTTCCATTGACCTTAGAGATGTATTTGTTATGGCAACATCTATTGCTCTTCAGATACTTACTAGTTGTGTGACCCTGGGCACTTCACCCTATTTACCTCAGTTTCCTCATCTGTAAAATGAGCTGGAGAAGGAAATGGCAAAACAGTCTAGTATTCTTGCCAAGAAGACTCCCAAGGGGTGACAAAGAGTCAGATAAAACTGAAAAAAAATCTCGACAGAGGTGCTCTTAAAATTTCTAAAATCACTATTAAGTCCTGGTGATCATAGGCAGTGGTTTGATGATAATGATCCAGCTTCAGTATAGTTTATTGGTTGGGTTCTCTAGGATAGTTGGAGGTCTGTATGTTGTAGTATAGGGATTTGTCATCAGACAGCACATGAAAGATAACAGGCCTCAGATGTGCAGTTCTAGCCACCAGGTCATATCATGCTAAACATGCAGTAGTTGCTAAATTTTTACAGCCAACAGTGATGTGTTGCACAGTTTCTAGCATTTCTATGCATAATCTACATTGATTAGTATCTGGACTCCATAAAGATAAACCTTCCATAATTTATGTTGGTGATGACCTGGTCCTGAATTGGCACCATAATCCCCTCCATTTCTACAAACAAATCCATATGACTCAGTCATTTGTTCCATGCTTCTTTGTCAATGTGTTGCTGAGTTCATGCAGATGTCACCCATGGAGGGCCTTTTGATTCCAGTCTTGGATCAAAGCCATTTTACAGTCTCCATCTGGAGGAAAAACACTTTCAGTTACATATGACATATTCAGTGGTTTTATCAGTCTTTGCTGATACTTGGGGAAGTGATTTCTGCTTGTTTCTATGGGTTTTATACCTGTTTATCATGTTCTCTAAGAATTCTCATCAATCTTTTTCTTTCTTCTGGGTGAGGAAGTGTTCCTCTTCCTATGGCTGCCTTGAGCAAAGAGCTTTGTATTTCATTAATATCACATGAGATTTTGTTAGAGTAGTTTCCATAGGCTCTATTTTATGGTCCTGAAGGTATACATTAGGAGTAGTATTATGTAGTTTTTTAATGTTTTAAACATATTTTTCCCATTTGGCTTTGCTTTCAGAATTTCAGTATGTCTCAACATATCCAACCAGTTTTCACTTTAATAAATAATTGCAGCAAATAAGCATAGTTAAACAAAATACATACACATGGTGACCATGTCAAAAAATCTGCACATTGTATCCATCACCTCCATCAAGAAGTAGATGACACTTCATCATCGGTCCTCTAGAGACATGTTTGGTCACTGCTCCAATCAAAATTCTCAAGTCCTTCAAAGCTGTTTTTCTTCACAATGCCACTGTCCTTTCGTTACTTGTTTTCCTGATTACACTCATTTCACTCTGTATCAGTTCATACTACACAGGTTCTTGTTAGTCTTCTCTTTTATAACTTCTTACAACACAGTAACACAGTAAACAACACCATAAACCACAATTTCTTCAGCCCTTCCCTAGAAATCTAAGAAACAATCTAAGGCATTCCTTTAGATACTAGTTCATTTTCTTTATTTTTCCCTCCTTTTAATTTCCCCTTAAGATTAGAAAAGGGCTTTTTGTGCTTATTCCCTCCCCAGTACTCTCCTTTCTCTTAAATTTTGTCACTTATTTTTCTGTAGAGTTGAATGTAGTCCTACACCAAACTGTTTGCATAAGTATGCTTTCAACAATCCTTTGTCTATTTCAGATAAGAGTATGGTTTATATGCTATCCAATGGGCATCCCCACACTTTCTTCCATGTATTTATACTCTTCTCATGAACACCAATTAGGAGAAAAAGCAAGTTCACTCCTTCCCCCTTTCTGAACTAGAGTATTTATCCTTTTATTCTCCCCTTTCTTTCCACTATTCAGACCTTCAGAAAAGAACCTTTACCTCCTAGGACCTTTATTTCCTTATTTAATTTCCTTAATACCCTTTGAACACAGTACGTTTCAGAAAGGAAGTTGTTTCCTCTCCCCCATTAAAATGTTAGCACTACATCATAGTAACACCTTCCAACTGTTCAAATAAAGTTACCTTTATAGATTTCTCCAGACCCTTTTTTTGTCATTGGTATTTTATGGTTCCTGCTCAGCTTTGATCTTTTCATTAGTAATGCTTGAAAATCTTCTATTTCATCAAAGACTCATTTCCCCCTAAAGTATTATATTCAGCTTTCCAGGATAAATTATTCTTGGTTTTAAGCCTTTATCTTCTGCCTTTTGAAATACTGTATTCCAAGATCTCCTCTCAATTATAGCAGAAACATCCAGGTCTTGTGTGACTGTGACTAGTTTCTTGGTACTTGAACTGCATCTTTCTGGATACTTGCAGTCATGTTTCTCTGATGTGGGAGTTCTTAATTTTGGCTATACCATGCCTAGGACTTTTCATTCTACAGTTTCTTTCAGAAGGTGATCAGCATATTTTTTTTTCTTTACTTTGCCCTATGGTTCTGATAGATCTGGGAACTTTTCATTTATGATTTCTTGAAATAAGTGTCCAGAGCAGGGGTGGGAAACCTATGGCCTCAAGGTTGCATGTGGCCCTTTAGGTCCTCGAGTGTGGCCCTTTAACTAAATCTAAACTTCACATGGATTCTGTCAAAGGGCCATACTTGAGGACCTAGAGGGTCACATGTGGACTCAAGGCTGTAGGTCCCTACCCCTGATCCAGACTCTTTTTAACCATGATTTCCAGAGAGCCCAATTGAAAAAATAAAAGAAGCTGAAATATATATGTGTGTGTATGTGTGTTTGCTAATATATATGTGTGTATGCATATATAAAACTTATATGATACATTTCAGTTTCTTCTATTTTTTCAATCTTTTGATTTTTTTCTAATATGTCTCAATGTCTCATGGAGTCATTGATTTTTATTTGGTGCATTCTAGTTTTTAGGGAGTTCATCTCTTGAGCAAAGTTTACCATTTTCTCTTCTAAACCACCTATTCTAATTCTTTCTTCAAGAGCTCAATCTCACTGTTTTCTCCTAAGTTCTTGCACTGACTTCCATCTCCCAAGATTAGGCACCCCATTTCTTTGAGGTTCCAAGTTCTGGATTTTCAGGACCCTCTGTGGAGTCTCATTTCAGAGTGTTGGGGAGAGAACAAGTGTCCAACTCTGAGTGTTGCCAGTTGCCTGGGTATTCCAAGGTCCCCAATCCAGGGCTTTTTGAATACCCTGAGACTTCATCGGGGAACCCCCACTCTCCTTCCCTCTACACACAGATCCTTGCAGGTTACACGCATCCCATCTCTGGTGGTTCCATGGCCTATGGGCTTCTGGCTGAGTTTTTTGCCATCTAGGGTAAAAGAAATAACTGAAGTTCCTCATAGGTTTTCTTGGCTATAATTCAATCTATTGTGATCTAAAGGATTTTGCTGGGGTAGATATGTGGGAGCTGGGCAGCCTGACTTCAGGTAGACATCTTGAGAGAAAGTGATTATTAAATATGTTTATTCTTGATGAGTCTTACCTGGAGAAGACTGAAATATCCGTATCAACTTCATTCACTGGTTCAATGTAACTTCCAGTTTCAAGTCCAAAGCCATTAGTCTCTCCCTTCCTTTGGTTTCTGTTAATAGTTTTGCACTTATTGAACCAATGACATTTTTGTGTCATTTTAGAGATTCAATGAGATGAAGATGTTGAGTGAGGTTTTCATTGGAGCTATATAGCTTGATGTTATCCATGTACATGAAATGATTGATAAATTGTTCTGTTTTGGCTCCATCTTTAATCTGGAATCCATACTATTTAGAAGAAATGATCGTGAATTATTCAAGTCTAGAACAAACTAGAATGAGCTTAAACTATATCCCTGCAAAATGCCACATTTCATATAAATTTCTTGACAGTGCTGCATTGGTGGCATAAAGTTTATAGAGTATTTTCTCACAACAATTCTGTGAAGCAGGTAGTACAAGAATTATTAAGGAATTATTAACCTTATTTTACAGAGAAGGAAACTGAAGCCCAGGCAGGGGTTCATGACCTGCCCAATTAGTGAATGGGCAACACCATTATTCAAAGTGTTGTCTTCAAATCCAGTATTTGTTCCATGAAAGCTGCCTTTGTACATCTTTCTCCCATTGCTGCTGGACAAGTCTGGTTCCTCTTCCACATGAAAGCCCTCTAGTCTCCTCTTCTCTGGTCCCTCCAACTGATCCGCATATGACATGGTCTCAAGGCCCTTCCCATTCTACTTGACCCTTCTCCGGTTATCCTCCATGTGGTCAATGTCCTTCTAAAATACTGTGCCCAGAAATGAGCAGAGTCCTCTAGATGTGGTCTCCTAGGAGGGCTGCCGTAACTCACATTCAGAGTCAGAGGACCTAGCTTCCTTTACAAGCTCTGCCACTTCCCACCTGTACAACCTCAGGCAAGTCTCCACGGCTGGCTCTGGGTCTCAATTTTCTGTAAAATCTGTAAGTGTTTGGAATTGGACTTGATCTAACACATATAGTTCTAAGTGTACCCTCAATCTTTATTTTTTACCTGGTATCTATATACAAATAGGGGGTAGCAAGTATGGAGGGGACAGAAAGATACCACAGAACTGAAGCTCCCCTATCAAGTCAATACGCATGTATTCAGCGCCTACTGTGTACCAGGCATTTGGCTAAGAGTGGAGGATACCAAGACAAACAACACCACCAACAAAAAGTCTCTCTTCTCAAGGAGAGACTTGGGTCAGCAGGAGGCCCCCTGCAGGTGAGATAGGCACTGCTGCCTTTCAGCCTTCGTCCCTCATTGACCATTGACTCACTCTCTAAATGAATGGGGCAGGAAGGAACCTGCTTGAACCCACAGGTAAAGTTCTCATCTGTCTTAATGGTCTTCTCTATGGAGAGGAAGACTTTCAGCAGCAAAGGAAGCCATGTGTGGTTATGGGTAGAAAGTCTAACTGGGGAGTCAAGGATCATGGGACTTTGGGTGAACCAAGATCAGTGAGGACATAGGAGAACAGATTCCCCTCCAGGAGTCCATGTCATCCAGCCCAGATGAGCTACATCAAAGGGAACCAAAAGTTACTTCTTCCTTTTCCCAGGGATGTTGTGGCAGCCTCAGGCATAAACAGGAGCCGAGAGAGCCAACAAAAACAGCATGGAGCTTATTGACATGGGACTTTCTGTTCAGGTATGGGCTGGACTGGATGACCTACGAGGGCCCTTCCAACTCTGTCCTGGCGTGCTGTGTGGCTTTGGGCAAATCTCGGCTTCTTTCTTAGCTTCTCTGAACCACCATTTTGACTTCTGTGAAATGAGATGAGGACGGTCACTTTTTACAATCCAGAACACTGGCTCTGAAATCACAAGACCTGGGTTCTAATCCGCCCTGCTGCTGTTTACTACATCTGTAACCCTGAGCATGTCACTTAGCTCCCTGAATCGTCTGGAGAGTGAGGGCGTTGGCCTAGATGGCTCCTAACATTCCTTCTAGCTCTAGGTCTGGCTATCCTGTGACCCTTCTAGCCTCAGTTTCCTCATGTGTAAAATGAGAGTTGAACTAGATACTGGGACCTAGACACTAGGACTGAGGTCCCTTCTAGCTCTATGATCCGATGCCATTCTAGAGCCCTAGTTTATAGGATTAAATCAGCTAGCACATATATGGATATATGTGTACACACATATATGTATATATGCATTCTGAATGTTATCTCATTTGATCTTCCCAACAACCCTGGTAGGTAGATGCTATTATTAGCCTGATTTTATAGATAAGGATATTAAGACTAGAGGTTAAGTGACTTGCCCAGGATCACATAGCTAATAAGTCTCTGAGACAGGATTTGAACTCAGGTCTTGCTGATTCTGAGTCTAACATGCTATCCATTATACCACCTAGCTGCCCCAGAACCTCTGAAGCCATCTGGTTCAACTGTCTCATTTTACAGATGAGAAAAATGAGGCCCAAATAAGTAATCGTCAGAATTTAAACCCAGGTTTTCCTACTCCTAATCCAGTGCTCTTCCCTCTGTGCCATTTACCAGTGTTACAGTGGAAGAAGGAGGGCCTTGCTAGTACACAACTATTTCTATGTTTCTTCTCCCACTAGGATGGGAGCTTTTGGAGAGGAGGTAGTTTTTTGTTGGCATTGCACAGCTCTTGGCACAGTGTCAGGCACATATGGTGCTTAATAAATGCTTGGCTTTGGCACTGCATCCGTCCCCTCCACACTGGATTTTTGCTTAGAATAATACTGAAGATGGAAAGGAGGACAGGGAAGAGGAGATTAGCAAGCCAGGTGATAGTGTTAATAAGTGAGCTGTATCTGCAGGAAAGCAGCATGAAAAGCAGAGTGGGAGGACCTGGACTTTGGAATCCTACCTCTGCCCTTTACTTAAGAGCTGTGAGACCATGGCCACTCACTTCCTCCTCTGGGTCTTGGTCTCCTCATTTGTCAAACTATTTGGGTGCAAAGGTCCCATAAAGCCCTGATTCCTAGAGTGCCATGAGGAAGCTGGGGAAGGCTGAGCAAGAAGGGGCCTGCCAAGGCAGCAGAGGATGTGCAGAGAGAGCAGGGGGGACCCACCTGGCACTAGAAGCCTGAGCCCCTAAAAAGCAGTTTCCTCTCCTAACCAGCAGGCGGCTTCCTAATATAAGATCTGGAGAAGGTGCTGGCTTTGTATGTGTCTGAAACTTTCTAACTCCAATGTGTTGGAGTCCAGTGTAATAGCCCAAGGGGTTCATAGGTGGGAAGGGTTGGGCCTTCCCAGAGGCCTTTGCTTTCCATTGTTTTTGCCCTCCCAGTTGGGTAGGTCAAGCTCTGCATTCTTCGACTTCCCTAGGGTTTGTCAAGCAAAGGGGCCTGCTTTCATCAGAGATATAGTGGGACTGAAGGACCAGAGGTGCAGCCTCACTGGTAACTATGAAACCAGTTCTTCTAAACTAGGGATCAATCACCCAAGGCTAAGTAGCTCTCTACCACTCCCTCCCAAAGCATATACCCCACTCTACCTCCATTCTATTCTTGTCTTTTCCCTTTACCCCTGACTATACCTTAAGCTTGTATAGTACCCTGGAAAAGCAGGAGATAACTTTCCAATTCGATCTTCCTTTTGAACCATGGGGATGTTTGTTCCTCAAAAGGTTTAAAGCTGGAAGAAACCTTAGAGTCTTCTACTCCAAATCAGTACTGGAAGAGATCTCAGAATTCATACCTGCCATAGAATTGGCTGTACAATATACCTACCTTGGAGATTTTTCTTGGAGATTTAAAGTGGGAGAAAGGGGGACCCCACTACCTCCTGAAGCAGCTCATTCCACTTTGGGATAGTTCTCATCCTTAGACATTTTTTCCTTACCTTAAATCTCAAGTCCAGCCAACCCCCTCATTTTATAGACCAGGAAATATGAGACATAGAGAATGCAAGTGACTTCCCCAAGGCCACCCAGGCTGCTAAGAGGCAATGCTGGGATTCCACTGGAAGGGCAGGGAAGTGAAAAGAATACTGAATTTGGAGCCAGAGGAGCCCAGTTCAGATTGTAGCTACTTGCCACCACTATGACCTTGGCCCAATCAACTAACCTCTCTGGGTCTTGGTTTCTTCATCTGTAAAATGAGGGGGGTTGGACTATGTAAGAACCCTTTCAATGCTAAGCCTCCAATACTCTGGTTCTTTTTGTTACACTGGACCGTCACCTACCTCTAAGACAGGGGTTCAAAACCTGGATTCAAAAACTAGAAAGTTCTCGAACTTTTATATATATAAAGATTTTGGATAATTATTTCAACATAATTGATTTCCTTTGTAATCTTATGTTTTATTTAATGC
Organism: Petaurus breviceps papuanus; assembly: GCF_028583685.1. Classification (NCBI taxonomy): domain Eukaryota; kingdom Metazoa; phylum Chordata; class Mammalia; order Diprotodontia; family Petauridae; genus Petaurus; species Petaurus breviceps. The sequence continues at coordinate 21,560,007 of NW_027187400.1, forward strand.
ATTTTAAAATGTATCTGAGAAAGGCTCTGTGACACAAAAAAAGTTGAGAATCCCTTTTGAGTGTAAAGCCCCTCAAAGAATCGTGGGATCTTTGCTGAGAATGAAGGGGGTCTTGTGTTGGGAGGCTCTAATTGAAATCCTGAAATTGACAGAGCATGTGTGATCAGAGGCAAGTCATTGCCTGAGTGTTTTTCCAGAAACTGGGACTTCCCCATGTGCAAAATTCAGGTGCTGATACTCCTCTCCCCCACACAGCATTTGGAAAAAGACCACACTATGGAATTGAGTTATGCCATTATTATTATAATACCCCCAATAATAAGATGTTCGAGTGATCACACCACTTTCTCTCCAGCCCCGATGGCGGTTGCTTATAGAAGACCCTCTGAAGTGTGGCCCATTGAAGCAATCCCATTGGCAGCTTTTACTAAGGCTGTCTTTAAGTGAGTCACCTCCCTAGACTTCCTCCTAAAGGAAACGCTAACTAGAGCCCTCCCCCAGGCAAGAAGAAACTTTCTTTGGGGGTGGTGAGAGGGCACGGGGAGTGTGCGTAGCGCTGGTTCCGGCCACAGAAAGAGATCTAAGCAGAGGAAACCAGACTTGTGTAGAACAAGAGACGTTTTAAAAAATTTACTAGCATTTGTTATTAAGGATCTATAGCGGTGATGGAAGGGACCCATTGGGGGGTACAGATAAGGAATATGTGCCCCCAATAAACTCGATCGGAGGGGAGGGGAGGAGAGAACTCGTATTTGAAGCGCGGGGGCAGGGTCCCGAGGTCCCAGGATTTTTAGCTGAAACAGACCTTAGAGGTTATTAGTCCAAACCCTTCATTTTGCAGAAGGGGGTATTGAGGCTCAAGAGAAAAGTAATTTGTCCAAATAGCACAAATGGACTTCAGTTCTCACTCCAAAATTCAGCGCTTTCCACCACTTGATTCAGTTCTTGAAACTGCCCCCAAGAGACCACAGTCTAGTTGGGGAGCAAAGTCGAAAGCACGAGGGAGTTGGGTCAGACCTATGGAAGAACATGCCCAAGGTGAATTGCAGACGTGGCGAAATTCTACCCTTTTCTGGAAGGCTTAGAGGTTGTGCTAGCTAGTCCTAGGTCTGAGGAGGCGGCTCCCGGACCTCTGTGGACCTCCAACTTTCCCTTCCACCTCTAAATCTAGGGTGCTCTGGCTGGACGACCTGGGCTAAACATTGTGGGCAAGTGCCTCCCGGTAACCCCGGTCTCCTGCTCCAGACTTGGGGTGGAGTATCTTTCTGGGTGCGTAACCTTTCGCAGCTGACTCCCCAGGATTGGAGGAAGGTCTTAGGGAGGGAGAGGGGCTGGCCCCAGCTCTCAGTTACAGCGTGCTCGGGTTACAGAGGCGAGTCCAAAGGGGCATGCACATACTGCAAGTTCCAGCTTGCAAACGCAACGCCCGGAGAGTGAGAGTGAGTGTGCGTGTGTGCGTGTACGTGTGAGTGTAGGTGCGCGCGCGCGCGGGTGCACGGGGGCGCGCGCCCCGAGATAGCGCGGGCCAAGCTGGTGGGGGGAGGGGGAGGGGAGACCACAGTCAGCCACTCACAGAAACAGTGGTGAAATCTCCCGAACACTTTAACTGTCAATCAGACTTAATGGGGTATAAAAAAAAAAAAAAAAACCTCCATCTGTGCTGCCGGGGAAGCAGGCAATGGAGAGACTGCCTACGAGGCAGGGCTGACAGGGGGTGCATCTTGTTCGCTCTCGGAACCCGAGGACTACAAGTTGGGGGCGGAAAAAAGAGAGACAGCAATAAATGCTCCAGGAAGAGAGAGAGAGCGCGGGGCGAGGGAGGGAGACTGAATCCAGCGGCAGCAGCCCCTTTGCTAGGCTAGTCCCCGGGAGCCAGAGAGAGAGCGAGGGGGAGTGAGCGACGCACGTAGAGAAACTGACACCGGGACCCCCCACTTCTCCTGCAAAGTGCTGGCAGTCAGATCTCATTTAAGCAATTTCCTGCGCGTAAGAATAGCAATGAGTCGAGAGGCGTTCGGCGGCTGAAATTGGGTGAAACCTCAGCCACTCCCCCCTCCACCTTCCCTTTTGGGGGGGGGTGGATTCTGCTTTTTGTTTGTTTGGGTTTTTTTTTTAAGTCCTGTACTTTGAGACTTGCGAGGCTGTGGCTGCGTGCGCGCGTGTGGTTGGTGCTTCCCCCCCCCCCCTTTCCTTCCTAAACTCCCCATATCTGTCAGCCAGTAAACATTACCTGAGAAATCCCCAACGGAAACGACAGCTGAGGCAAGAAGCTTCTTGCCTTCACCGTTTCCACCTCCCGCTCCCCACCCCCCACCACCCCTCCTGCTGTCCCAACTTTCTGAAGTGCCTTTTCCCTACCTAAGCAGGAGTCATCTCTTTGCCCCCCACACCCGCTACTTTGCATTTTTAGAGGGGACCAGGTGGGGTTCTCTTTCTCACCACCCACACACACGTAGCCCCTACCCGACTTATTTATCATTTGCTTTTCTTTTTGGGTTTGGGCTGCGGGTGTGTAGTTTTGCACTGGGGGTATCTCCCCCCTGCCCCCCGCCAACGTCCCCCACCCCCTCGGAGGATGGTTTGGAAATGGCTGGGCGCGCTGCTGGTGTTCCCGCTGCAGCTGATCTATTTGGTGGTGAAAGCAGCCGTGTGTCTGGTGCTGCCCGCCAAGCTGCGGGACCTGTCCCGGGAGAGCGTCCTCATCACCGGCGGGGGAAGAGGCATCGGGCGCCACCTCGCTCGGGAGTTTGCCGAACGCGGAGCGAGAAAGGTGAGCGCGGGGCGGCCGAGAGGGGTTAGGAGCTGGGCTGGGGTGGCGGGGGTGCAGATCGAGGGTACTGGAGAATTTTAGGGTAAAGGATGGGGAACAGAAGGGGGATAGAGGGGATATCGCACCTGCTACTTACTGGAGCTAAAGTCTCCCTCTCTTTCCTGTGTTTTGGGGGAGTAATCCAGCTCTCTGCGCTCCCCCGAAAATAAGAATGCTGACCTAGTCAATTTCACCTTGTAAATTTCCCCTGGGACTGAACTGTCTGGCAGGTCCTGAGCTGTCTGTTCACTTCTCTGGCCTTAATTGAGTAGCTCCCCCAGCCCGAAACCTCCTAGATCCAATCCTCTCCGTCACCCCCCACCCACCCACCCAGGTATTTTTTTCCCTAGTCCCTCTCCCCCACCCCCACCCCCTTCTTTTTTCCCCTTTGCTGCAGCTGGGGTGATTATTGTAGGGCGTGTGCGTGGTTGAGCGTCTAAGAAGCTTCTCACAAGTTGGCACTTTTCAATTTTCCTTGGCGGCTCCATTCCAAGCCCCAACCTGAGAGCCAGGAGATGTGAAATCTCCGATGAAGGCGGGGGAGGCTGTGTGGCAACTGTGGGCGCCTTCTGCTCTGTTCTCCTGGATGGTCCGGGCATCCAGCCATGTCCAGGGAGGTCAGGGCAACTGGGAATCCAGCAATAGGGTTGGGGGGGGGGGGGTGATTTCAGTCAGACCTTGTTCTGTATCTTAAAAAAATATATTTAAAATTAGAATTCCCTCCTCTTGCCCACTTAAGTGGGGAGATAGTTATATGGAAGTAGGAATCTCCACTCTCTGTGGGGATCCCTGTTGTTGGTGGACTGTGCCCTCTTCCTGGGTTTGTTGTGGGGGGAGGTTGGGGGAGGAGTGACTCACCCAGTGAGAAGAGCACTCTGAAGAATCCTATTTGAACCATGTGAACTGGGGGAACAAAAACATGGATTTAGTTTGGAACTTAAACTGTTGGGGGGGGGGGGGGAAGGCCAACAAAGTCAACTGACATGACATGGAGCTGCATACCTTGGGGATTAAGTAAATATGTACTGTATAAAACCAAACCTGCATGTAATTTCAGGTTGCTTTTGTTTTGTTAAACACTGCAGGGAGATTTACAATTCCTTAGAGGTTGCTTGGGACCAGGAACTGAACTTTGGAGTCCGAATGATCAGGGAAAGAGCAGATCATTTGTTCATTAACTCTTCACTGGCCTGCCCCATTGGTCACAGTGTCTGGCCCCTGGTGGGTTTTCCATAGCTCCCGCTCCCCTTGCTTCCCGCCTCTCCCTGGGTGGTTTGGGCAGCTGCTTTGCCTTGCTCTTGGATGTGGGATATGGGGGGGGGGGCCCTTAGGGTGGAAAGAAGTGATAGCCCACAGTGTTTTTAACCCCTGGTTGAACAACATTGAACACCCAGAAGCACGGGCTATTCTCGGCAGCTTTATATCCTTGGAAAGATGCCTTCATTTTAAAGATCCCTAAATGCTTTGCAGACAGGCGTTCCTGGCCTGGGTAGAGCTAGGCAGAGAAGGAACAGTCTTAGGGATAAAGGTGTGCAGCCTGCCTATATTCATAGGTCCAGAGGATTGCACGGTAGCTGTCATTTTCTTACTTGTCAGCACCTCCAGAGAGGCCTTCTTCTGAATCATGCAACTGGCACAAGGTCTGGATCTCTTTAACAATCTCCTGCCTAATTGGTTGCAGTGGGCACAAGGAGAATAACCCTTTGAGTCAGCCTGGAAAAACTTGACTGATGATAAACCAATCACATGTAAAATTGAATTGAGGGGACCAGAAAGATAAGATGAGGAAGCTTATTCAGCCTCTCTGTGATTCTTTTGGTAACTCCCCACCCCTGCCCCTGAGTCCCCAGCAAGAATCCCCTCTTCCTCCAACTAGTAAACTGAGAGCCACTGAAAATGGTTCTTGCAGAGGTCTTTTTAGCTCACTAAGTTCAGAGGAGCTGTGGGAGTCAATAACAATAAAAACAACTAAAGCAACAATAATAATATAACAACACCCCATATTTATAAAGCGCTTTGCATAGATTACTTCAACAGACTGCCTCTGGCTCACATTGCGTCATTGGCTACTGTTGTTTAGTCCAATAAAAGCAGAAAGAAGGGTCCCCTACCATCACAGCTTACTTATTAGAGAGAGCTGGGTCTAGAATAAGACTAATTATGGTGATTTTACTGCTACTCCCTACTAAAAGAAAATTTTGAAGGGTTACCGACTTTCCCCGAGTTAATCTCCAGGCCATTTCACTTCTGGCTGGTATCATAGATTACCTCCAGGCCATATCTCCCAGAAGTATTTTAGAGCCCTGTGAGTTCATGAGAAGGAAGAAATGTGCTCTAGGAGTGGGGAAAGGCCATGAGAATAGTTAACTGTGCATAGTTAGGGATGCCTATTTGAAAGAGAAGCATCCTCTCAGTCCTGAGGCGAGCCATGTGGTTTGGGATGATCTTACAAGAGAGCTGTTCTGCAGCCCCTAAGCAGCCCTGCAGTTTACTTTAGGTAGGAGGCGATGTTTAACCACAGATTGCAAATGAGAATCCTCCTTTGATTGGGCACATTGAGATCTGGGGGGAATGGATACTATATAGGCACAAGAAAGCCCAGCTATCCTGAAGTCTGGGTCCAGACTCAGGAATAATAGCAATAATGCCAACTGTATGAAGCATGAAGCAAAGTTGGGAGTGGCTGATGGTAGCTGACATCTCCAGGAGATGTCTCCCCCCGCTTCCCACCCCTTACCTTATAAGAAAGATAATGATTATGATCATAATGTTATGAATGTATATAGGGCTTTAAGACTTGCTTTTATTCATTATCTCATTTGAGGCTCCTTTTGTAAAAGAACCCAGTTGGCTATCAAAGCCATTTGGATGCCTCCTGCCAGTGGGATTGATGTACCAGAAACCACAGGGTCCTGATTCCAAAGGCTTCGGACAGGTGGTGTTCCAAATGTGTCTCTGAGTTATAAGAAAATGAGGAACTGAATTTAAATGTTTTTAACCTAGAAGAGACTGCTTCTTTCCCATCAAGTATAATGGAAAGTGATCTCTCCCTCCTGAAATGTCTCAAGGGCCTTGCCTGTATCTCTTCTTATACTTCTTACTTGTATAAGTATTAGTTGCTTGAACGCTTGCCTCTCTCCTCATTTGATTATAAACCCCTTGAGGGCAGAGTCTATGCTTTTCTCCCATCTCCTCTTTTTCTCTTGGGTGCCTTTCCCAGAGTAAAAGTTAGCTGTTAGATCAAACTGAATAACTAAGGCAGGGGTGAAGAGTGGTTAGGAAATCCAAGTTAAATCTAGTTGGCATTCCCTCCTAGGGACAAGCACTCAATAAACACTCCCATTCTTGACCGAGGAATTGAGCTTTCCAAATGACCTTTTCATCCATCAAACTTCTTTGGGGTCAACATGACCTTAGCACGAATCATTCAGAGAAGACGAAGATGTATTGTTTGTTTGGAAAATCCAGGAGACCGGATGGAAGTGTTTGCCATAACCAGTCATACCTTTAGCCCAGTATTGGGTAAGCAGTTTGAGCAATCCAAGAGGACAACATTTGACACTTGGTCATAATTTCAAACCCTGGGAGAAGGTGGGGGACACATTGAATTCTGTTCCCAATGCTTTTGGTCACTGGGGCTAGCTACCAACTGGTGGGAGTACATCCAGGCTCAGAAATGCATTCTGTGAGGGTGATATGAGAAGTGGGGTCAGGAGTCACATTTGTGCAATTGATAACATTTTGTTTATAGGGTGAGATGTTACAGTACAGTTCTCTGGTCATTCTCTCCAGAACTGACCCTTTAAAGAGATTTATCAATTCCATTCCTTCTTCATTCAACAAACAGGGTCTGGGGCAGCATTAAGGAAGCCTTAATACCTCTTTAAATTCTTTTGAATTTCTTTGTACATACTTTGTATTTATTTGTCTGAGTACAGTTCCTCTGTTGAATGAATGGTTGAATGTAAGCTCTTTGATGGGAAGGATGTATCATTTTTCTTAGGGTTCCAAGGACCTAGCACAAGGCCTTCTATTTGGATATTTGTTTAATGGAATCAGGGTAGGGAGGAAGAAAAGGATACAAAGTGTAGGTTAAGATAAAGTCCCTGATGAAGCACACCCGTGAATAACTGTAATAATAGACATGAATTTGAGAGTTACAAAACAAAATAAAGGGTCCATGTTGGCCATCTCCATTACCCTCCCCATCCACAGGAGTGAGTTTTCCTGAACACACTGAATTACCATCGGGCAGACCAACACAAAGACTTGACATGTCACGTTTTAGAATAAGATCATCAATTTCATCTAATCCAACCCCTTCAAATTGCAAGTGATGAAACCAAGACTGACAACTCAGATGACTTGCCCAAGGCCACAGCTAGTCTCAGAGGTGAGGTTGGAATCCAGGGCCTCTGAAACTAGAGTCAAAGTGCCCTTTCCACTATACCACACTGCTGCTAGTGTCCTACATTCCTTTATCAATACTCTGACAAATGGCCTATCCTCCCCTCCATCCCCAGTCCAGTTTGGGGGAGGTTGTACCACCCTGAAGAGAGTTATGGCATGTTTGAATAGTGTCTTTGGTCAACAACAGGGAAGTTTTTTACTTTTTGTGATGTCTTGGCAGGACATATAGAGGTTGGCAATATGAAACTGGAACTCAAGAGTGAGATAGATAGATTGGCAAGTCCTGTGCTATACAGGTGATGATGGAGGCCACAGGAATAAATGAGCTCTCCAAGGGAAGAGACTGTCAAGAGAAGAGGCTAGACAAGAGAACCTTGGGGTACATACACGTGCAGGACCAAGAAGTGGAGTCAGCCAAAGAGTCAGAGAAGCATCCAGAAAGATTCAAAGGAGTGAACTGTTTCAGAAGGAAGCCACAGGGGAAGAGAGGACCAAGGAAGAAGAGATGACCTATGACATCTAGTCAGGTGGCCCAGAGAGGTCCCAAAGAATGAGAAGGAAAAAGTAGTATTGTAAAATACTGGATTTAGAGCTTTTTGGTGACTTTGGGGGCCTAAATGTCTTGATAAATATTGGCTTTGCTTGCTAAATATTGCTAAATGTTGGATTTAGCAATGAAGAGGTCATTTGAGACTAGGGAAAGAGCGCTGTTTGGATAGAGTAGTGGGTGGGGGCAAAGTCAGATTATAAGGGGCTGACTAGTTAGTGGTAGTGAGGGAGCAGAGCAAACGTAGACTAGATTGCCCTTTCTGGGAGTCAGGAAGTGGAAAAGGAGATTAGAAATCCAGCAGTGTTCAAAATGAAAGAAATTGCTTTTGACAGAAGCAGTTTCTTTATAGTCCTCTGTAAATGAGGAATAGGATCCAATACACAGACCTACAGCTTTAAAATGCCACATCAGGGCAAAGGTGATTTAAAAAAAATGGAGAGTGAATAGAGAATAGAATAGAGTAAATAGGTCCTGGAGTCAGGAGGACCTGAGTTCAAATCCGGCCTTAGACACTTGACACACTTAATAGCTGTGTGACTTTGGGCAAATCATTTAATCCCAATTGCCCTGCCCTCCCCCCTCCAAAAAGCAAGAAAAAAAATGGAGATTAGCTAGGTATTTTTGGTTTTGACAGAGACACCAAGAGAGATTTTCCAGGAAAGGATGGGTGTCCCTACAATATTCCATGCCCAAACCTTGATACATATATCCTCTACCCCAGCCTCTTAGAGTCCTTAAATTCCTGCAAAGCACAGCTCATTTGGACACCTCCTCCTTTAAGTCTTTCTTGATCTACCCTGTTGTTAGCAGTACACACACACACACACACACACACACACACACACACACCCCCCACTTTTTATTTATGTGATATGTATTTTACATTCATTTCTCTGTGGATATGGTGTTTACTACCATCAGAATATAATCTCCTTGAGGGCAGAAATGACTTCATTTTTGCCCTTGTATCCCTGACACCTACTCTAACAGTGTCTTGAACACAGTAGTTGCTTAATTAATGTTTGATGAATGAATGAAAGAATCAAAATGTTAAGACTGGCCCCAGTTGATTTCTAAAAATTCCCTAATAATGCATTATAAATCTGATCACCCTAAATTTACCTAAGATTAGTTTCAAATCTTTTCCTATTTTCAATCTAAAGTCTTCAGGGAAGAGGTTCCATAAATTTACTTACTGTGTAAAGAATTTTTTTTTTAATTATTTCTTTTGAAACAGCCCAACTTCCTTATTTGAGCTTCAGTTTGGTGACCAAGAAGTCAGACCTTTTGCAGTTACTTAGCCTTGGATCTTCTCTTGGTCTTTATCTTTACACACACACACACACACACACACACACACACACACACACACACACACACACACACACACACACACACACATACATCAGTGACTAATGTATATGGGAACCCCGCCCCCTACCCATCTGTAATTTAGTGTTTAAAGTATTACCTGAAACTTAGTTTGGGTGAAAGTTAGTTGGGTGAATTACCCAAGGTACCAGGCTAATAAGTGCAAGTGATTAGATTTGACACCAGATCTTCCTAAGACCAAGTTCAAGACTCAAGCCACTATGTTACACTCTAAATTTTAGCTATATGTATACAAATGGTTGCTATTCAAGAAAGGGGTGTTGTCACCACTGCTGAATCAAAAGCCTTTTTCAGCTAAGTGGGGTAAGGGACCTTGTACATCATATCATGTAATCCAGTAAAGTTTGGAAAGTATGGTAGACTCAGAGACCTATTGAGACAGGGTCTACCAGAATGCAACTGACATGGACTAAAGTATAGAGAAAAACTCACACTGAAGTTGTGAACTGCTGTCACCAGGATTCTTCAAGTAGCTGGACAGTGATCATGATGGGAGGAGAGGGACTACTGGTATTATTATCCCCATGTTATAAATGAGGAAACTGAGGCTCAGATAGACTGTGTAATCTAGCCATGGTCACAAGGCTAGTCAAGTACAGCATGTCGTTGAACACTACTCTCCTGACTTCAGTCCCAGGACTGTGTCAGTTATCTCATGTTGCCTCGGGTGGATATAAGCATTTGTTAGGGATTTCATGAAGGGGATTCCTTTCAGTTCAAAAACAAGTTGGATTAAAACTCCAAAGTCCTTCCTCTACCGTCCTCTCATTCCAAATGATATGTAATGGATGTAGGCAAACAGGCACCAAAATATCAAATGTAGCCTAGTCAATAGAACACTGAATCTGAAGTTCTGGGTTTAAATAGGGCAAAATGGAAGGTCTGGGTTTAAATGCCAGAGTTTACTTGCTGTATAACCTTGGGCAAGTCCTTCTTAAATTTTGATTTCCTTATCTGTAAAATGGGAATAACAGTACTAACTCTAATGCCTGTTGAATTGAATTGACTTGAGCCGTCAGGTGTTTGATGACTGTTGCTGTTTCCCAACTCCCAGGACCAGGCAGGAGCAGGGAAAGGAGTCTGGGAGGTTCAGTATCTCTCCATGCTTTAAAAAAAAAAAAAAAGAAAAGAAAACCTTTTTCCTCCCCCAGCCTGACATCACTGGCTTTGTACTTGCAACTAGACGATTATGTCACTCATTTTTGTCTGTGTTATTCAAGGGGAAGAAGAGTGTGTGTGTGCATGTGTGCTCTGCCTCAGCTCTAACCCATTCAATTTAGGGCCAGAGGAGGAAAAGAGGGGCCCAGAAAATATCAATGCAAGAGTCTGACAAGGAACAGGAGGGAAAATGGAACAAGAATGATCAGCCAATAGTGTGAAAATCCATCCCCGGTAAAATGAAGTAACCTCAAGTCACTGGGACTGACTGCTTTTACTTCTTCCTTGGCAGAGATATAAAGCAGGCTTCCACCCCTGGGGCCTGGGCCTTCTGTTTCACAGAACCTGAGCTCTGGAAAGGACTTCAGAGAGCCCTCTTGTCTGATAATGTAACTCATGAGAAGCCCCTTTCCCACATCCCCAGCAAATGTTGGTCTTGTCTTTGGGTGAAAAGTTCCAATGGTGAGGGACTCACTCCTTCCTGAGACAGCCAAGTCACTGCCTTGAGATGTCTGTGGTTCCATGATCTCAAGGCTAGGGCTCGCAATGCAATACCTTTATGCCTATCAGATGTGAATTTTGTCCTAGTTCATGCAGTCTCCAGAGAGGCCTTTCTCTAGTTCTGGCTTAGGTGTCAGGAGAGAACAAGACTGTCCAACATGTGTTTCTTGCATCACTGTGTGATGAAGCAGCCCTCTCTTCTGGACAGACATCTTTCTGATGGCGCCCCTCCCACTCAGTAGCATACCCTCCCCATACATCAGCTCTGAAGACACTTGCCAGAGTCACTGGATAATAAAGCCAGCATGGGAGAGTAGATAAGACTTTGGAGCTGGAGTCAAAGAGACCTGTGTTCAAAACTCTCCTCAGATATTTTAACTTAATCTCTCAGAGCCCCAGTTCCTCATTTGTGAAATGCGGGGACTCGATCTTCTCCAGTCCCTTCTGCCTCTAAAGCTATGATCCTCTGGCCTTGAAGACCTGCTCCTCCAACTGCTCCATTTTATAGAAGGGGAAACTGAGGCCCAGCAAGGAGAAGCAATTTTGCCACAGCTACAGTTGTAGTAAAATTTTCTAGCTGTCTCTCCAGGGTGCAATGTCCCAGGAGCAGATAGTTCCCCAAACAGATTCTGTAGGCCAAAAGCACACAGAGCACAAAGCTTCCAGAATGAACTGGAAGAGACTAACAACTTGGTATAAGTCCCAGGAGACTTCTCCTTATCCAACATCCCCAGAAAAGCTATTTGCAAGTCCAAAAACCTAGAGCTTGGAATGACTGCTAACCTAGAGTGTATTGGCCAGTGTGCTTTGGGATTCCCTGAAGGAGGGAAAATTCCATCCATTTCCCAGAGACCCAGGGGGAATTTTAGCTCTTGACCCTTTTCTAGAAACCAGTAGGAGGGGATTGTTTTCAAAACAGCAAACTTTAAGAGGCTTGCCATTTCCATCTCCCACTCTAGCCCCAGAACACAATAGAAATGAATGGGCACAGTGGGCCCCTTTCTTCTGTAGGAGTTAGCCCCAGAGAGGAACTTCTTGGGGGAAAGAACTTGAGAAGCTGAGAGAGAATTATGTCCTGCGAAGAAATCAGGCTCTACTTTCCCCACTTCTGTTCCTTTACTGGTGCCTCTATTACCCATCTGTGCTCCTAGGAGGAGCTAATTGGTACCCTACTTAGACCAGTGACTAGGCAGCCCATTAGCTCACTTGGCCAGAGTATAGGGCTTATGGAGCCAGTCATAGTTTCTTAAGAGCTGAAAAAGATCTTAAGAGATCATCATGGGGCAACTAGGTGGCTCAGTGAATAGAGCATCGGCCCTGAAATCAAGAGGACCTGAGTTCATATTCAGCCTCAGACACTTGACACTTACTAGCTATATGACCTTGGGCAATTCACTTAACCCCAACTGCCTTGCCTTCCCCCCTCAAAAAAAAAAAGAGATCAGGTTAAAACCTTGAATTTACCCTGTGAGGAAACCTAGACTCCAAAAGGGGAAGAGACTTGTCTATGGTCACACAAATACTAAGTTACAGTCAGGATTCAAACCCAGTTCCTCTAACTCCAAATCCCCTCTCCTTCCATTATTCTATGGACAAAATCAGTCCGCATAAGAACCAATTAACCAATTGCCACAGAATCCTAGAATGTCTGAGTTGGAAGGAGCCTCAGTAGAAGTTAGTTCCTTCTAATCCAATTCATATTGGAAAAATAAGTGTGCTCTATGATATGTCTGATGAATGTCATCTGGAGTCTGTGTGAAGACCTCCAGGAATGGAGAATTCACCTCCTGGGAACCTGTCTTACTTCTTGACAACTTTCATTGTTCAAAAGTTTTCCTGACATCAAATCTCAATCAGCCACCTCTTTGCATCTTCTACCCATCATTCCTCACTCTGCCATCTGAAGTCAAACAATACCCAATCCCTCTTCCCAGACATAGCCCTGTTCAGGTACTTGAAGACAGCTTTCACAAACCCTGTGAAGTTTTTCTTCTTCCACCCAAGAGTCCCCCCAGTTCCTTCCACTCATAATCCTATGACCTGGACTCATGATTCTGGTTGCCTTGCCTGGATGCTGTCCAAGTCAGGTCAATCAGTAAGTATCTATTAAACACCTACTATGTGCTAGGCACTGTGCCAAATTCTGAGGATACAAAGAGCCCTACCCCTCCAAAAAAGTCCCTGCTCTTAAGGAGCTCAGAGCCTGACATCCAAACAACCAATTATAAACAAGATATGTGCAGTATACATTGGAGATAAACCTCAGAGAGAAGGCGCTAAGATTGCAAAGGACTGGGAAAGGCTTCTTGCATAAGGTGTAATCTGAAGGAAGCCAGGGAAGCAGGGAGTCATAGATGAGGAGGGAGATACTCTAGGACTGAGAGAGCACTAGTGAGAACATTCCAAGTTGGGAGATGGCACAGTAAGGAGGCCGGTGGTGCTGGATCGAAGAATATAAAGGAGAAGATGGAAGAAGCCTGGAATGGTAGAAAGAGGCCAGATTGTGAAGGACTTTAAAGGCCAAAGAGAGAATTTTCTATTTGGTCTTGGAAGTAATAGGGAGTCAATGAAGGCTGTGGATTGGGGGATGACCTGGTCAAACTTGCCCTTTAAGAAGATCAATTTTGCAAGTGAACGTGGAGGACAGACTGCTTATCAGTGTCTGCTGAACTCTGGCACCTCAGACTAAGCACGGTATTTTCAGTGGTGGGCAGATTTCTGGCAAATGCTTCCCTTTGATCATTGGAAAATGTGGATAGATTCTGTACAATAGCCTTTCTGATCATGGTGGAGCCACAAACCCCTCATTTTTAAAAAGGGAGCAAATGTTCCACACAAGAAGTCAGGCCATTAAGGACAATGTGAAGACACTTTGTGAAGACGCATTAAGAGGATGGAAAAGTCTTTCAGGGATAGAATTGGAGATTTAGAGCTGAAAGGGACTTCAGAGGTCATCCAGGCCAACCCCCTCCATTTTACAGATGAGAAGACCGAGGGCCAAGGAGTAGAAGGGACTTGCCCAACCTCCCATAGCTACTAAGTGACTGAGGCCGTATTTGAACTCCTACCTTCCCACCTCCAAGGCCAGTGCTCTATCCTACACTACATTTGCTGCTTCTCAGGATAGTAGAGGGACCACTTCATTCTCTGAGGGTGGGTAAAGGGAGGAAGAGTATGTGGAGGAATGCCAGAGAGTCTTGAGATGAAGGGAATGGAAGCAGAGGAAGTTCACCTTGCAGGTTTTCATACTATTATTGACGCAGTTCAAGTAGGCTATTTAAACTTGTTATGATTAAATTTTGACAAAAGGGCAAACCAAGGCAGATCTCCAAGCAAGATCACATTCCCATCATTTGTTGATTGATAGCCTTGTTCTCATCTGGAACACAGTTGGCTTGGGATCCTAGCTCTGAAACTAAAGGGGCCAGAGAGGCCATCTAGACCAACCCCTTCATTTTATATCTGATGACACTGAGGCCCAGAAAGCTGAAGGGCCTTAGGATCATGGGATCATAGATGCTGACCTGGAAGGGGCCCCAGAGATCATTTAGTCCCATCTCCTTATTGACAGGTGAGGAAACTGGGACCCAGAAAGTAGGAGTGACTGCCCTGGGAAACACTCCTCTCTGAGACAGTTTGAATCCAAGTTTTCCTGACTGCAAATCCAGTGTTTCATACACCACCTCCCTGGACAGAAGAACAGTAGCCAGGAAGCATCTTGGTTCCAAACCTGCCAGAAGGTAAAATTTAGTTAGGAGATGACCTTGTTCACTGGTTGTGGATGCCTTCTGTACACGCTTCCTCCCAGGCTGAGCCAGTCAACCTCCACACTTTCTGGAAGAGTTTCCAAGAGGAAGAGGAGGGGATTGAACAAGATAGCCTTAGGCCTATTCTGTTCTAAATGATAGTAATTGTTGGTATCTATATAAGGCTTCAAGGTTTACAGAGCACTTTGTCTACTTTGATACAACAGCCCAGAGGGAGGGGAGGTTTTTCATATGAGGAAATTATGGCAGGCCAGGATCACATAGCAAGCAAGTGTCTGATGCCAAACTTAAGTAAACCTTTGGATTTTGTGAGGTGACCCTGACATTGGGTTCCTGTGGATCATCTTGCCTGGTCCATAATCTTCATTCTAGGTCCTGCCATAGAAAGGTGAATAGATGAGAATGAAGTGTTAAGATAAAGAAAGTATGCACATGGTGCAATGACTATGTGTTATACATGAAGGGAAAAGCATTAATTATGAGATTTTGAGCACTGTTTGCTGCCAGTTTAGTCGATGTGGAATAGTAGAGTCTGGAAATGGGAATTGGGAAATCTGGGTTTAAATTCCTGCTGTTTACTAGCTACTTATTAGCTATGTGACCAGGTGCTTCACTTCACCCTAGAGCAAAGGTCCCTCTAACTTTTTTTTTTTGGTACCTCTAACCTTTGGCAGTCTGGGGAAGCTATGGGTCCCTTCTCAGAATAATGTTTTAAATGCATAAAATAAATGTAGAAGATTACAGAGGAAAGCAGAACTACTCATGCAAGTTTATGGATCTCCTGAAACCTATCGATTGATGCTTTCGAGGATGTCTGTGGACTCCAAGTTAAATACTTCTGACTTCTAAGGCAGGCTGCATGGTATAGTAGAGAGAGTCCTGGACTTGGAGGCAGGATATATTACCAGCTGTGTGACCCTAGGCAAATCACCTAAACCTTCTGAACCTCAGATTCCTCAACTGTAAAATGACAGGGTTGAGCTAAAGGCCTTTTTCAGTTCTAAATCTGTGATTCTATACAAAATCAAAAGAGGTATGTTGAGGGATATACTTACTTTTGGAGTCGGAAGTGACATCAGTAGATACTGAGTCCAACCCATACCTAAAAAGAAGAGTTGGGGGTGGCTAGGTGGCTAGGTAAATCCAACCTCAGACACTTAACACAAAAACTAGCCGTGTCATCTTGGGCAAGTCACTTAACCCCAATTGCCCTCCAAAAAGCAAAAAAAAAAAAAGTGGAGGTGGAGAGGAACTTTGATTCAGCTGAATTTTAGAAATGGGCTCCACTTAAATCTTTATTACTCCTTAACTTACCAGTGGAGGGATTGCAGGAAGTAAAATGTGTTTCCATTCTTTTGGTAAGAGTGTGAAATGAACATGGGAGTTATCTTTCCAATGTGATGTGTCAAAAGGACCCTTAGAGACCATGATCCAACACACAGCATCCCTTTCCATTTCAGTCATTTCAGTTGTGTGTCCAACTCTTCATGACCCTATTTGAGGTTTTCTTGGCAAAGATAGTGGAATGGTTTGCCATTTCCTCTCCAGCTCATTTTACAGATGAGGAGCTGAAGCAAACAGGGTAGGTAAACTGAGCAGTCTTGCTCAGGGTAACACAGCTGGTAAATGTCTCAGGCCAGATTTGAACTTGGGTCCTCCTGAATCCAGACCTGGCACTCTATGCTGGCACCATTGAGCTGCCCACTGCACCCCGTGTTAAAAGGGCCCTTTGTTGATTTCCAACAAGAAGGCCCTTGGAGATCATAGAGTCCAACCCATAGCTTTTGTGGGAATCCCCTCTACAACATCCTGATGTAGTGGTCAGTCCTAAAGGCTTTTCTTAAAAGACCTCTAATCATTGCCTTCCAAGGCAACCTACCCCACTTTAGGACACTTAACTGTTAAGAACTGATCTGTTACATCCAGCCTAAATCTGCTTCTCCTGCTGCTGCCCCTGTTTCTAGTTCCACCCAAACTAAGGAGAAGAAGTAAATCTACTCACACATGATAGCTCTTCAGATATTGGAAGACGGCTGTCTTGTCCCAAAGGAGTAAGGGATGGGAGAAGGCTGACCCAATGGGGAATGAAAGCTCAGATTCCTCAAAGACTCTCCACAGTGGATGACAGACCTCTGGACTTGGGGCTGGTTCCTAGTTCCTTGCTAGTTTGTCTTTCCAGTTAGTCTCCCTGTGAGAAGTCACAAATGGGACAAAAGTAGAGAAATATAGAGGGCTTTGAGAGAAACCTAGTAGGGTATCCTAGACTGAGAGAAAAGAATCAGTCAGGCAAGACATTTATTGAGCCTTCACTTTGTGCAAAGTAGATTATGCACTCCTTGAAGGAGAAACTGTGACTTATTTTTTCATCTTTGTATATCCAGTCCTTACCCATATTAAGAGCTTAATGAAGCTCAATGAATGAATTTATGAATGAATGAATTTATGAGTGAATGAATGGATTTTTGAATGAATGAGTGAGAAACTTTGTTCTTAATCCTCTAGGAAGATACAAAAGAAATAGACATCATCATCTCTGAGAGCTTATGGTCTAGTTGAGGAGATTGTGTGTGTGTGTGTGAGAAAGAGTCAACACTTACAAAGAAATCAGACAGATTAATTTAGACCCAGCTTCGAGGATAAATAATTAGGGAAACAAAGTGGCAGAATGGTTAGTGTAATGACTGGAGGAGGCTTCCTAGAGAAAGTGAGCTTTAAAGGCAGGAAGGGTCATGATAGAGATGATAGTGAGGTCATCCCAAGACTGGGCACATGTTCCCTTCCCCCCAGTAGAATGAGCACAGGAATGGTTTTTCATTTTGTCTTTGTGTCCCCCTGCACACTCATATAGTGCTTGGCACATATGTGGTAATAGGTGCTCAAATGCTTGTTGAATGAGTGAATGAATAAGTGAGTGTATGAAAGAGTCACCCAGAACTAGAGGGGCCTTGAGAGGCCAGCAAGTCCTACTTTCTCTTTTTGTGAATTAAGAAACTGAAGCCCAGAGAGGTTTGATGACTTGTCCAAAGACACACAGCCAGTAAGTTACATAACTGAGATTCCACCCCAAAGATGGAAGTGTGAATGGAAGACTAGGAAGAATGCAGCTGAAAATCAGAACTGATGTTAAAGGGAAATCTTGACACATATAAGCAGCACCGCCCCCCCCCCCCAGACCACTGCAAAGCAAAATCCATTGAGGATTTATTCCCAGATTCCTGGAAACCCACCTACAGATCCAAATAGCTGAGCTGACCATGCAGTGATATGCTGAGCTCTGGTCTTTGTCCACTCAAAGCATCTTGTTGACATTCTGAAGTCCCCAGCTCTGCTAGGCCAGATCCATCGCCTGATAACACTGACGCCAGCTGGGAAGGGCCAGGCCCAAGCCACGGTGTTTGACCTCTGTCCCAGAGGAGATTAAAACGATTCCTAATTAATAGCCTGTGGAATAGATAGTTACCTTGGCTGGCAAGTAATTGAGAGCCCATGGCCACTGGAGGCTGACCCATAAATTGTGCCTAATTAGCCCAGGATCAGGCCACCAGCCACTGGGTCCTTCTAACCTAATTAGGTCTTCCTGGAGACATTGCACTACTTGTATCCCACTTGTCTTCACAATGGCTGGCTTTTATGTCGACCTGGCTGAGTGACCTCCAAATGATATTTCTGGTAGGAGGAAAGCTGGCAAAGAGAGTTCTGAGTACACTGTTTGTCTTTCATCCTTCGAAACTTACCTTTCATCTCACCTTCTCTAAGAGCCCATTTCCTGCAGGGTCAAGCTTGGTCCCAAAACATCACTGACCCTCTGTGTCTGGCCTCTCATTGGATTATGGGACAGAGTTTATAGATTCTGGGTCAGACTTTTTAAAATTATCTTTTTTTTATTGGTAACTTTTGGTTTTATATCACATTCATTTCCAAATATATCCCTTTCCCCTCCCCTATCCAGTGTGTCTCCTTTTTAACAAAGTTTTTTTAAAAAGAGAAATAAAAAAGCAGTCCAGCAAAAGAATCCTAATCTAAGAGTATATTGAGTATTCCACACTCATAGTTCCCCACTGCTGAAAAACAACCAGAGGTTTATAGTTCCCATTTTTTCTCTGGGACCAATCCTGGTCATTATAATTACATAGCATTCAGTTTACATTGGCATAATAATTGTGTTTATTTTTTTCTTCTCCTACTCACTTTGATTTGCATCAGTTCATGTAAATCTTCACGTGCTTCTCCAAATTCTTCATAGTCATCTTTTCTTAGAGGCAGCCATGGCACAGTGGTCAGAGAACCTGCTCCAGAGCCAAGAAGACCTGGGTCAATTCCTATCTCTTAGACCCTAGGAAAGTGCCCTGGTCATTTCTCTGAAAGTATAAGTCATGAAGAAGATTTGCTAGTGTATAATCAGTCCTCGATGAATGCATTTACACATATGTATTTATGGCACTTTAAAATTTTGGCAGATTAAATTCTTTATCAGGAGTTTCCTTCAGCAATTAAATCACCGGCCCAGAATCCCTTATCCAGGCTTTTCTTACAGTTTAGTAGCATTCTATTATGTTCCCAGGCCACAATTTGTTTAGCTGTTATTATGGGGCACAGAAACCACCCTGTTCTTTTTTCTCTGTAACATCATTTGTTTTCCCCTTCCCTGGACATTCAGAGGTTCCCTGGTAAATTGGAAAGGGCAGCTGTATAATTATCAATCATTTAGCCACTTTGAGTCTCAGTTTCCACATCTACAAAATGGGAGATAATAGTACTTGCCCAGGACCTCTCCTTCACAGGATTGTTGTGAACAAAAGAAATCTGAGCTAATGTTACCCAGCTTTCCTGTGACTCAGGAAAGGCAAAGTAAATTTAGCCATAGGATCTAGAATGGAAAGGGACCTTAAACATCGTCTCTCCTATCCTCTTGTTTGACAGATGAAGAACTGAGGAGGGTCCAGAAATATTAAATGACTTGTCCAAGGTCACATAGCTATCCTTAGCAGAGTCAGGGCCTCTGGTCTTAAATCTAATCAAATAGGAGGGTGGCTCCGCGCCCCCTCCAGCCACCACTATAATCTCCCCTTTTCCCCATCTACCAAAATACGTTTTGTTGAATGAATGCTGAGATCACATATAAATGGCTGAGAATTATCCTTTTTAAAAAAAATGGTTATCCATCCCACTATGATTTATGGAGGGGGCTGTGATTTGCTAGTGTATAATCAGTCGTCGATGAGTGCATTTACACATATGTGTCTATGGCACTTTAAATGTATTCCTCTTTACCATCTGGTGGTAAACACCTCCAATTCAAAGACTCCCCCCTCCTTTACATCCTGGAAGTCTCCATAGTGAATAGTACAGGTTCCAGACACTCTTGGGAGATGCCCAGGAAGCGTGACTTGGATGGGGACTGTGCGAGTTGTAGTTTGGTAGAAAGTGAGGTGACCTGTTCGAGGCCTTCTTCTTCTAGCAGGCATGTTCTTTGTTATTAACAGCTTTTCCTACTTTGTATTTCCAGTCTTTCCCCCTCTGGGTCCCCTCATCCATCTCTTGGCTTTTACCGTGAAGAGGGTTATTCCCCTCTGTTTCCATAGTAAAGCAGCTAAGGCCTCCAAAGACCTTGTGACTTTTCCAACATCACACATCAGACCAGCCTTAGAGTTGATGCCCAGGAGTTTCTGCAGCTCCTGAGTCAGGTTGCTTTTTGGAAGAGTGGTGAGTAGCAGAACAGGCTTCCACACCCCTAGGCCCACTCATTTTGCTTGGCCCCAGATGGGCAGGACTGAGAGGAATGGGTGGGACTAGCAGGGAAGCAGGTTTAGGTTCAGGATGGGGGGTGGGGGAAGAGAAACTTCCTAACAATGAGAATTATTCTGCCCCCCCCAAAAAGGTGAAATGGACTGACTTGATAAATGGTTATCCATCCCACTATGATTTATGGAGGGGGCTGTGATTTGCTAGTATATAATCAGTCCTCGATGAGTGCATTTACGCATATGTATTTATGGCACTTAAAATGTATTCCTCTTTACCATCTGGTGGTAAACACCTCCAATTCTGTGGTTTTGTGTTGAGAAGCAGTGAGTTCTTCATTACTGGGTATTCCTATTGAGACTGGACAGAGCCTAGCACTTGGTAAATATTTGATCCATGGAGAATGGATGACCATTTATTGGACATGGTGTGGAAGAGATCCCTTTCAAATACAGGTTGGGCTACATTGCCTCCGAGGTCCCTTCCTGCTTGAAGATCCTATGGTTCATGGAAACAATACAAGAGTTAGAATGGACCTCAGAAGTCATGGAGCCCAACCCCTACCTGGACAATAATTGTCTTTACCATATGGAAGACGAGTAGTTGTAAGCCTTTGCTGGAAGACCTCTAGCAATGGGAAGCCCACTCGAGGAAGTTTTTCCTCATATCCAAGCTAAGTCTGCACTTTTCTCCCCTTGCTCCTAATTACAGCATGTGGACATGAGTTTAATCCGTCTTCCACCAGAGCCCTGCAGATGCTCAAATGACTCAATCACCAAGCATTCATTAAATGTTTACTATTTACCAGGCACTTACTTAGCTGTCACAACTCCTCCCCAAACCTCCTCCTCTCCAGACCAAACATCCCCAGTTCCTTCCACTAATCGTCACAGGGCATGAACTTGGGGCCCTTCCTCATCTTGCCCCAGCCTCTCTTCTGAGCTCTAGTCTTCAATCAACAGCCGCCTGTTGGGCAGATCTCAGGTCCCGTGGGCATCTCACCTTCAACAGTCCAAAACAGAGGTCATTGTCTTCCCTCCTACACCTACACTCCCTTCAGACTAACCTGTTACTGTCAAAGGCACCATCATCCTTCTAGTTAACCCTGTTGGCAACTAGAGTGTTGTTCTCACATCTTTACTCTTGATTACTCCACATAGCTGGTCAGCTGCCAATCTGGCCATTTCTACCTTCATAATAGCTCTTCCATGGGCCCCCTTCTCTACCTCATAACCTCTCACCTCACCTCTTGCATCAGCCTCCTAATTGACCTCCCTGCCTCAAGCCTCACCCCACTCCAATCTGTCCTCCACACAGCGATCAGAACTGTTTTCTTTAGACTTGACTGTAACTGTGTCAACCCAACCCCTTCTCCCCTCAGTAAACTCTGGTGGTTCCCTCTTACCCTTGGAATCAAATATAAATTGCTCTGTTTGGCTTTTAGAGGACTTTACAACCTTCAGCCTTTCTGGTCTTCTTATACTTTCCACTCCCCTCTGTACCCTTGGTAACCCAGCCATATTGTTCAGTTCCTCTCCTGTTCCTCACATACAGCACTGCCTACCCGGCTGGCCTCTGTGCCTGGGATGTTCTGTCATCTCCTTCAAGACAGCTCAAAAACTCTGACCCTGCTGTAGAAGGACTTTCCCTACTTCCCTACCCTCTAAGATTTTTTGTTTAGTTGTTTCCATTCTCTCTGACTCTTCATGACCCCATTTGGGGTTTTCTTGGTCAAGACACTGGAGTAGTTTGCCATTTTCTTCTCCAGCTCATTTTATAGATGAGGACACTGAGACACAGGCTGAAGTGACTTGCCCAGGGTCACACAGGCTGAATTTGAAGCCAGGTCTTCCTGACCCCGGGCCTGGTGACACCTAGCTGCCCTCTAAGGTTACCTTCTATCTCCGTTTATCTTGTCCACATCTCTGTATATACAAGTTGTTTCCTCCATTAGATGGTGAGCTCCTTGAGGTCAGGGACTGCTTTTGCCTGGCATACATAGTAAGACCTCCTCATTGTTTATTGATTGTTCCTAATTGCCCCCATCTGGATTCACTTCTCCTATGGATTCCAAGGAGTTAGAGGGATGGTCACACTTCAGAGGAGAGCTGAGGCCTCCAGCACCCCTCCTCTCACTTTGTAGGCTTCCCAGGGCAGGGCTTCTGGGCATCTGCACCCAGGGATCCTAAACCTGGGGACCTGGCCCCTCCAAGGCTCCCCTCCCTGTCTGGGCTGAAGGGCAGATCCTCCGGCCGCTAGAGGGGATTAGCCTTGATGCTTTTCTTGGAGCAGCCACTGTTTAAAATCCCTTCTTAATAGTAAACAGAGCCTGCTGTCCCTTCGGACAGGCCTGGAGGGAGATTTGGCAGCTCTCAGCAGGAGGGAAAGCAGGAAGGGGAGGGCGGGGGAAGTGACCAGCTCTGGTTTTAACAGTTTGGGACCCTGGCCAGTGTGGGCTCTGCACCAGGACTGGCTTTGCTGAAGAAGCCTCATTATTGGCAGGCCCAGACCCAGCATCCCAAGTTCTTGCTTGCAGGGGGGAGGTGCCCTGCTTCCCACAGAGCCTGGTGCCAGTGGGGGGTGTCGAGGTCGTAAGGGATTCCCAAGCTCCAAGCCCCAGCTGCTCCTGAGAGTGGGTTCAGGCTGGCATGTTCCCAGAGCCCCATGGGTGACCCAGGAGAGAAGCAGTCCAGCTGTCCCTTCTTTATGAAAGATGTTGGATCTAGAGGTGGAAAAACCCTCAGAAACCATCGATCCAACCTCTTCCTCATCAAGAAGCCTGGACGAACTCTTGCTCGGTAGCACGAACCTTCCTAAGGGCTGGGGGCACAAAGAAAGGTAAAAACAGGTTATCTGCCCTCAAGGAGCGCGTGTCCTACAGATATCCCTTCTTAATAGTAAAGGGGGGGGACCACAGCAGGAAAACGCCAGAGGGAGGGAAGAGAAAGGGGAGAGAGGGGGGCGGGGTGGGGGGGGGGGGCGCGTCCGCCGGGGCGTCGCCGCCCGCCGCCC
>NW_027187400.1:21583447-21620885 GCF_028583685.1 Petaurus breviceps papuanus
GGGGGGGGGGGGGGGGGGGGGGGGGTGTGTAGACAGGACACATCAGAGGAAAAGACCGAGACAGAGATAGAAAGAGCGGGAGAGCTGTAGCTGGTGCGGCTGCGGCTGCGGCCGGCCGGTGCCCTGCACTGCCCAGCCCGGCCGGGTGCCGTGTCGGGAGAGGGGGAGCACGGGGCTGCCACGCCGGGGACTGCTTGCAGGTTCACGCGGCGGCCAGCAGACTGTGGGTGCGTGTGTTGCAACGTCTGCTGGAGCTTAGAGCATCCTGTCCATATGTGCAGCTGGGGTAACCTCCAGGCCGGAGCTGAGCTGAGCCGAGCCGAGTGTGCGTGGGGCTTAGGATGGATGGGAAGAGGGCTGCTGGCACCTTGCATCTCATTTACAGCCCCGGGTTCACCGGCAGGTCAGCGGCTCTTCGTGACATCATCACATTTGTTTACCGTCTTCTTGGGAGGAAGTGCTGCCCCTGCTCGGAGTGGGCTTTCCCTCCCCTAGCCCCCCAGCCCCCCAGCCCCTCCCCCTAGCCCTCTGCGCCGCATTCGTCCCCTCCCCCGCCCCATCGCCCCCCTCCCCTTCCTCCTGCCGCAGTTTCTAGAAAACTCCGAAAACCTCCAGGGAGTCTCCACTTTAGATGGATTGGGAACGGACTGGTTTTAGTTCTTCCTTTTCCACACCCCCAGCTCCCTCCCCCCCATCCCCGGCCCCCATGCCGCGGAAGAAGATGTTTGACTGCGGACAGGACGGGATGGCTGCTGCTTAGCTGGGAGGAAACGCTCGGGGAACTCTTTGTAATTGGAGACAGCTTTGTTCAACAACCTGTTGGCCCTTATCGACTCACTCAGTCAATCAACAAACATTTAAAGTACCTACTGTGTGCCGGGTTATACTAGGTTTGTCGATATAAAAATGAAATATCCCCTGCCCTCAGGGAACTTCTATTCTATGGCAGAGACAATGGAATATATCTTTGTAGGGGATGAATGAACGAATGAGCGTTTATTAAGGATTTACTAAGTGTTGGGACTACAAGTGAATAAGTGAAGACATTCTCTGCCTTCAAGGGGGGAGACAACAGAAAAACCAAGTTTCTAACCTGGGATTCAGGAATTTTTTGCATCCATCCATCCATCCATCCATCCACCATCCTCTATTGATCTACAGCTACATATGTCACTGTAGACATAGATACACATCGTGATAACTATTTCAATATTAATTCACGCTCAGTGTTCAGGGCATTTAAAAATATGGTTCTGTCGTAAGCCTTCACTAGCCTGACAAAGGGGTCTGTGACATACAAATAGTTAAGAACCCCTGATGTAAAGCAGACTGATGTCGACCAAGGGTTAAAATAGAAGTTGACAGCACACTCTTTAAGACTCAAGGGAAAGTGCCCATCTGTATGGTTGGAGAGGGTTCCACACTCCCATGAAATCCCAGTTCCAGTCAAAAGAAAAATACAGACTCAATACAAGAGAAATCTGAGGTTGTTGGGGAGGGAACCAGTTATTGGGGAGATGAGGACGTGGGTGAGGAGGGAGGGTGTTCATTGTGTGTTTCAGTCCTGGAAAACAGCCAGGACAGAGGTGTGGAGGTGCGAGTGGGAGGGCTGTGTCAGAAGCAGCATGAAGGCCAGTTTGTTCGGAAAGTGCCCGAAGGAGAATAATGTATGATGAGGATGGAAAGATAGGTGGGGGCAGGTTGTAAACAACTTTAAACAGTCTTCAACCTGTATTTGTTACACATAGGAACTGTGCTAGGCCAGAGAAACAGAGAGAGCCAGGCACAGGAAGTGGGTTTTTTATTAGTTGAGCAATGTAGGTCAGCCCCTTTTCTGTCCTTGGTCTTAGTGAATGTCCTTTAGGGCCCTATCTTGGGCTCCCTTCTCTTCTCTCTCTATGACAGGGCACCTAGGTTTCAGAGGGTCTGTGGCCTTGGATAGGGAAAAAGTGACATCTTTCTTTTCACTAACTTCTAGCTGAAATTTAGCATTTCTTTCAGTAAGGGGGGAGGGGTCCTGAGAAAGGGTCCATTGGCTGTGACAAGCTGCCAAAGAGGTTAAGAACTACTCTATAAACTTTGAGGACAGGAGGTGGTCCTTTCTCCTCCCCCCTCCTCTTCCTCCCTTTCCTCTCCCTCTTCTCTTTGTAAAGATAGCACCTAGAATCTTCAGTAGCATCTTCTAATAGATACTTGTCAAATTGATGTTAACTCTCATCTGGGCCATTTACCTCTCTGGACAAACTCTGCTCTCAGTTTCCACCACTCTCCATGGCTCCCAGGACAATCCTCCAAATGGTCCACAGACAGAGTTTCTTGTAGCACTAATGCTGATTCTGTGACTCCAGGTACCGTCCATGGATGCTGTTTCTGCCTGCTTTGTCTAGGGCAGCATTTGGGGGCAGTAACTTGGGGAAAGGGGCTCATATGCCTTTCCAAGGTAATACCAAGTCTTGAGAATCCCTAGTTTAGGGAGCCACAGCTGAAGTAGAGAGTCCTGGTCCTGATCCTTATGTGTTAATTACCTACAGACCACCTTCTAGAGGTCTTTCATTCCTCCAGCTGCTAATGCCCTTCTAAGCCTCCACCCCTACCCCCCAAAAAAGAGTTTATTTGCTTCGGTAAGGATAGAAACCACCAAAGGTTCATGGGACTAGAATTGGGAGGGATCTCCAAAGCTATCTAGGGCAATCCTTTGTCTTACAGTTTAGTTAGGAAATAAGACATTCAACACACAGATAATTATCTGAAGTAGGGATGGGGAAAGGAAATAAACCCTCCCCGGAAAAGGTAGAAAATAAGAACAGAGATGGAGTGACTGACTAAAGATTTCTGACACACAAAGAAGATATTCTAAAAATATAATCGAACAGTAGAATTTGTTGATTTAACATAATGGGTAGGTGACTCTGTGGAGGGGAGAGTCAGCCAACTGGTACTCTATCCTTTTTGGCTCCTATGCTCTCTGGCAATGTCTGGAGATAAATACTTCCCAGGCCTTACCTCTCTCTTTTCTGGAGGAGAGTGAGTGATTTAAGGTTCTATTCTCACTGCCCTTCTCCTAATTACTAAAGATTTAATCAGTCATGTATTTTTGTGATAAGTTGCTTTTAACTCTAGGGGCAATATAAGGGCCAATACAGCTTTTTCTCTTCTACTTTATGAAATTTATATCATGGATGAAAAGTTAGTATAATCACAATAACTCAGAGCTTCCCAGTTATGAAAATTCTTAACATTTGGACAGAAATTTGACTTTTTGCCTTAATGTAAATTTTGTGTATGTCCAGCTAACCCGTGGCTTCTGAATCCAGTCCTTTTCTCAGCACAGTCTAAGTTGTAATTAAGGTTTCCTGACTGACCCCATGTCTTTATATTTAAAGCGAAGTTGGGATACAGGAAGTAAAAAGTAAAGAAGTAAAAAGAGTTGATGATTGTGCTTGTTACTAGACAGGGGTGAGGATGGCAAGTTGGGGAAAGAGTAGACCTTGGGAACTTCCCTCTCTCCCTTGAAGAGGTGATTACATCCAACAACTTCACTCTGTGTTTTTGTTCTGAGATCCCTGCAAAGACCCAAAGATACACCTCTGTTTCTCTCTCTGTTACTTTGGTCTCTGTCTCTTTTTCTCTCTCCCTCTCTCAATTTCTCTCTGTCTGTTTTGTCTTCTCTTTCTCTATTTCTGCTCTTCCAGTCTCCGTTTCTTTGTCTTACTCTCCTTTTTTTGTCTCTGTTTCACTCTGTCTCTCTGTCTCTGTCACTTTCTCATTGCCCCTGCTACCCCCAGACATCTCAGCTCAGGTCCTGGCTGGGGCCAAGGACACCATTTCCCCTACTATGGCTGATACTTAGCTCACCAAGTCCCAGGTCCTTCTTCCCAGTTTGTCCTCTTCAAGACCATGTGCATCTTTTCCAAACCTCCGAAGTATGACTTGTATTTGCCTGCTGGCTCAAAGATCATGAAAGTCTAGATTGGCCCAGACCCTCGGAACTCCAATTCCCAAAATGTTAGTCAAACATTATTACACTGTAATCCTCTCTCTTCATGATTATCTCAGATTGTCTCATTTGTGTACAGTTTGGATCCCTCAATAGAATGTAGGTCCCTCGAGGTCAAGGGCTGTGAGTTTACACTTATTTCTTTATGTGACCCAGCATATAGTACCACTTCTGATACATCATGGATGCTTATTTAATAAATGCTTCTTAGATTGCATTAGATTGGAAGAATACTTGGTCTTTTGAGCCACTCTAGCAAGAGTAGACCCTGCCCAATCCCTATTCTCATTTACATAGAACCTCCCGAGTACCAAAGTCTGTAGTGGGCATATATGGCAGATCTGTATTCTTCAGGCAGTCTTCAGTAGCCTGAAAAGTGAATGCTTCAGTTGGGAAAGGCTTAGGTAACTTTAACAAAAATGACCAATGGCACATTCAAAGGGGAAAGCCCAGTGCTTCACAGGAAGAACATACATTTATTTCCAAGCTAGAAGGCATGGTGGACATCATCTGGTCCAACCCCTTCCCTGCCCCCAACCCCATTTACTGAGACCTAGAATTATCAAGGAACTTAGCCCAAGTCCCACAGGCAGCAAAGTGATGACTTGAACTTGGACCCTCTGATTCCAAATGCAGAAGAAGTCTTTCTACCAAAGGGGCAGCCAAGTAGCACAGCGAGTAAGAGCACCAGGCTCCAGTGTTGAGAAGACCTGGAGATTGAATCCCAGGCTCAGACACTTAGCACCCACCCAGAAACACCTGGCTGTGTAACCTTGAGCAAGTTACTTAACCCCGATTGCTTTAAAAAAAAAAAGTCTTTCTACCAGAGAGAGGCTTCTGGATACCCATCACATGACCAGGAAAATCTGGGCTAAATAATAGATCAGAATGCCTCGAGTGTGCCCTTGCATCACTATCCTTTTTACAAGTTTTAAGCAATACCCATAGAACTTCTGTCCCTCTGACATAATCTCTTAATTTAGCTTAGTGCCTAGCACATAGTAGGTGCTTAATAAATAATGATTGATTGATTATAGTAGGGAAACTGAGACCCAAAGAGGTTCTGTGCTTAGATGGATCATGGCTTCACCGGTGTGAATGTGCACTCCTTCTAATGACTTGAATCATAGCCCAAACATGTTCTCATTTCACCACTCCCATAAATCCCCCTCAGGGCCTCCATTTTCCTCTTATTCTTTTGACACTGATACCAAATCAATTGACAATCAATACATATTTATTACAGTCCTACTATGTGACAGACACATATTAGGTGCCTTACATACAAATACATAAAGGAAATGGTTCCCACCCCTCGAGGATCTTATAGTTGGACACAGAGAGACCATATGTCCAAATATAGATGAATACAAAATAGATACAGGACAATCTGATGGGGTGAGGCACTAGCTGTTGGGGGAATCAGAAGAGACTTTCCATAGGCAGTGGCTCTTGAGCTGAGCCTTGAATGGATCTTGGAATTCTAAGAGGTCAAAGTGAAGAGGAAGAAGGGAGGGAGTGTATTCCATGCCCCAGGGGCCAGCCAGTGCAAAGGCATGGTCATGGAGTGCCCCATGGGCCAGACCCTTCATGACTTACTCTTGTTACATAGCCAGTCCCTTTCTCTTCTAGTCATTAGAGGACTCTCTAAATGCTTCTTTTTTAATGCAGTTCTTAATCGGTGATGTTACTGCCTCCCATCAGCTTCTCCTTTTGCCCTTGGTTTGGTCACCTACCCTTAATCATAAAGCAAATCAGAAAGAAGATAGGGGCTGGAATCCATGGGATCCTCCCATTTCTTGTAGCTGGATTATGTGATTTTTGTTTCTCTGACCACAGGCTTGAAAAGTGAAGACTAATTAGCTATGGATTTGAGGGATTGATCCTCTATTTTCTCATCTGTAAAATGGGAGTGGAGAGAAATGTAGATGATCTTTAAGGCCCCTTCCAGGGTTCTGTCCAGGATCCTGTGGTCCCCCAGGACCATGACATTTCTACTTTATAAACCCAAGCTAAGAACCCTTTTCCCATGTTCTCTTTGGGTTTCCTTCTTTGTTCGGGGAGGTGTCGTATTTTGGAAGCCTTCCCTTCCTATCTGCCAGCCCCCAGGATAGGACTGCTTTCTCTCACAAGAGTTTCAATGTCCTCATCGCTTCCTGAGTCTTACCATGTCCTTTTTTGTTTGAAGCCCAGTTGTGTGTGGGGAGACAAGCCAAGGGGCAGGAGTGGGAAGACTGAGGGGTGCTGAGAGAGCTAGGCAGGCCAGCTGCACCTTTAAGGAGATGGGACTTTTCTGGGAACATCGAACATCAAAGCAAACAGAAGGGGGACTTTTGAAAAGCTCAGCCAGATGGGTTTATAATGCTTTCTGCTTTTCTTCCTCCCTTCCTTCCCTCCTCTCTCTGTAGGGCCCTCTCATCATTCCCCCCCCCCCCCATCCTTGGAAGAGCTCTACTGGTCTGGTCTGCCGGGACAAAGCCAGTTCCTGGCATTGTTTGTCCCCAGGCCCTCTCCTTTGTTCCTTCCCCATTCAGGCCTCAAAGACTGGACAGTTCTGTGGCCCACTTGGGGACTGGTTAATAGCAAACAACACCCCCTCCACTCCCCTGCCTGCCCCCGGCTTCTCCTGTGTTAAGCTGAGGCCACAGGCAGCCAGTAGACATTCATTCTGTGCTGGAGAGGAGAGGGGCTTCCTACCCTGTCCTCTGAGACAAGCTGCTTCTCCAACATGCCCTCCCTACCCCCTAGCCAGGAAGTAACCTGAGTCCTCCTACCTAGAACACTGGGCCCCTTGGCCACACCATCATGCCCTTCTTGTATCTTAGACTCAATCCTGCCTCAGCTGCTGTGTCACTTATGTGACCTTGGACAAGTCACTCGATTCCTCATCTGTAGTGATACTTGAATTATCTGCTTCACAGGGTATTGGACCATAGACCTAGATCTTAAAGGGGTCTACCCCCTCCCCATTCTACAGATGAGGAAACTGAGGTCCAGTGATTTTATAGGATCATAGATTTAAGACTGGGAAAGACACTTAGATTGTGCGGCCTCTGTGTGTGTGTGTGTGTGTGTGTGTGTGTGTTTGGAGAGAGATAGACAGACAGACAGACAGAAAGGAGAGAAAGAGGGAGAGAAAGTGAGAGAAAGAGAGAGAGAGGGATGAGTAGTTACACATTTATATACATGTATGTAATTCCCTGAACATATTGACATAGAAAATTTAAAGGGCAAGGGAAAATCAGTGCAGGATTGCCTAAATTGCTGAAAATTCAATTCATTTCAATAAAATGTATTAAGTAACTGCTATATTTGAGACACTTTGAGAAGCACACACAGAGTAATTAGTCCCTGCCCTCAAAGAGGTTTCATTCTCCTGAAGAGAAACAACCTAAAACAGGCAAGTAAATACAGAGTAATTGGGGGCAGGAGAGAAGATAAATGGCCTGGGAGATTGATGGAATAATGAATGTGGAAGCACTTTGGACATCATAAAACCCTGTTCAAGTCATCACCTGCCAGATCCTTGGCTTGGAGTTTACACAGACCAAGTACAAACTAGGGCATCAGTGATAAGCATCAAACCCTGTCATTGGCTTCTGCCCCTCCCCAGGTCCTCCCCCTGCAAATATCCAAGCATGATTTGCACATCCAGGCCTAGAACCAATGAAGGTAATGTCCAGGTTTGCCTGTCAACAT
Source organism: Petaurus breviceps papuanus (assembly GCF_028583685.1). Lineage (NCBI taxonomy): Eukaryota > Metazoa > Chordata > Mammalia > Diprotodontia > Petauridae > Petaurus > Petaurus breviceps. The sequence continues at coordinate 21,591,144 of NW_027187400.1, forward strand.
CAGTTTTGTCTCCTGCTCCCCATCTGATTCAGGAACCTAGGCTAGCCCCTCTCCAGGGGAAGCTTAATCCAGGCCTGATCCATACAGAGTAAATCAAGACTCTACTTTCCAAATTGTGCCTGTCCTCTGGTAAGCCAAGCTCGGCTCTATCAAAAGCAGTTTCAAGTACTGCTCCACCCCCACCCCCCCTTAGCACCTGTTGCTGTCCCCTGACCTAGACTGAAGGGTACCATGGCCCTGGGCCATGTTTGTTTTCTCCATCTTGCCTATGAGACTGGACTTTCTTAACCTCCTGCTGGAGAGGGTAAAGGGGGTGAGGTTCCCATCAAAAGCCAAACCTAAAATTACAAACCCTTGTGACTTTGGGATGCCTGCATTAGACCTTTTCTTTTTCTTTTAAAGCATGCTCCTGCCTCTCAGAAGCCCAGGGCACAAGTTGGTCCCACCAAAGAGCTGCCAAGGGCCTGGATTCCAACGGTCACCAAATGTTCGTCCTGTGATAGACCTGCCCCGAGATAATCTGGTTCATGTCCTAGTGGGACCTGGTTCCTCTGACCCAGAGTCCTCTTCAGAAATGACAGGGCCTGTAACTTTGGGCCATTAGCAATGAGATACTAGCTGAGAGGATGACGTGAAATTGGGGAAGGGACAAGGAGGGAAAGGCTTGTTAAGACTCTTTCCCCGAAGAGGGACTGCGATTGGAATGCTTGTTCATGAGCATTTACTGAGGGCCAACTGTGTGCAAGAGGATTGTGGGAAGTTGGGGCTACAAAGAATGTAATCCCTGCCCTTAAAGGACTCGTGGTCTGGCATGGAGAAGAGAAAGATAGGAGATATACATACATACATTATACACACATATACATACATGCATACATAAACACACATAATAAATCAGAATATCCACAGGTTCAAGAGACCTTGGGCAAGTGACTTCATCTCTCTGGGCCTCAGTTTCCTCATCTGTAAAATAAGGGGGTTGGAGTCCAACCTCTGAGGTCCCTTCTGGTTCTGAGTCTCTTATTGTAGCAATAATTCTGTGGCCTTTGACCTTGGATTGTAGCTCTGCTATAATGATGCTCTAGCTGCAGCGTGTGAAGCTAGCAGTGCCTTAGAGAACTGTTGTAAGACCCGTGGGGGAAGCCGTGGTGCTGGGTTCGAGAGCATGGGTTTCAGACTTGGCACCTCCACATGCTTTCTGCAGGACCCTGAGCAGGACATGGGGTTTCTCAGGGCCTGTTTTCATCGCAGATAACACTAGTATACAAACTAAAAGCAAGAGTAAATCTTACTGGCAGTGACCGCCACCTCTCCCCACAGAACCTCAGCCTATCCCTGTCCTGAAAGTTAATCAGGGACCAGGCAGAGTTAAGTTTCAAGGGGTCATAAATCTCTCTTCCTGTCCTCTCTCCCCCATCCACTCACCGCAAATCCCGGATTTTCTCAGGGGTAGAAGAGGGTGAGGAAAGCCTGTTCTCTTAGCCCCATTCCCTGACACTGGTCAGCCTTGGGGTGAGGTCATTCTGAGGTCACATGGGGCATAGAGGCTCCCCCCACCCCCCAGGGCTGTCCTCCCCCCAGAGGGGATTACCCGCCCTGCTGGGCTGCTGCCCTCCCCAATTTTCTGGTCAGTAACTTTCTGAAAGAAGATCAGGGCTCCCATGGGAGGGGATCTGGGACAGGGGGGAGGTGCAGGGTCCCTGCATGTGGGAAGGGGTGGGGGAGAGTGGGGGAGCTGCCCATCCGCCCCGGATGGTGGCTGAAGGGATCAGGGGGAGGCAAAGAGACAGTGGCTGGATGGGATCCAGGCTTGGCAGCTACCTGTCCAAGAAGAGAGATTACATTTTCTCTCTTTCCCCCACCCCCTGTCCTTCTCTAAATAACCTGAATGAATGGGAATTCAAAGAAACAAGGTCCCTGTGTCTGGGTCTATTATGAGGATTCTCGCTGGGATCTCTCTGGCTGCCAGCAACGCCCCAACTTGAAGCCCAGTTGCCAGTGAGACCCTGTCTGTAAGCCAGAGAGGAGCAAAGTTGGACAGAACTTTTCTTTTTCCCATCCTGCTCCCATGCTCCCCTTTTCAGATTCAGGAGAGGACACTCACCACCCACCCCCCATCCCGGTCCCTCCATCGCCCGCCCCAAGCCCCAACAAAGCCTTCTGCTTGAGGACTGGATAGCAAGTGTGGGGCTAATGAAAGAAGGCTGAGCTAATGCCCTCACCAGCTGTGGTCCTCCTGATCCTCAGGAACCCCGCCCCTCCCATCCACCGAGATCTATAGAATTATAGGTTAAAAACTGGAAGCGACCCGAGAAGTTAGTGAAGTCTGCCCCTTATTTTACAGATGAGACATGGAGAAGTTAAGTCACTTGCCCAGAGTCACACAGCCAGCAGTTGTCAGAAACAGGATTTGAACTCAGAATTCTTGACTCCAAGTCCAGTGCCCTATCCACCTCCCTGACACCCTAGCTGCTTGGTCCTTTGTGTGTGGCCTGTGCATTCCTCAGAACAATACAGGCAGGGTGGGAGGGGGAAATCCTTGCCCCCCACTAATTTGAAAAGATTTGAAACTGATTCTGAAAAGGCAACCCCCAAGGCGCACCCACTCAGATACTTTATTGTGGTCACTTTTTCCTCACAGCTAGACTTTAGTTCAACTCCACAAACATTTATTAAGCTCCTACTATGAATCAAAGAGTAGTATGGTAGAGAGAAAGCCCACCCCAGAGTCAGGAAGGCCTGGGTTCAAGTCCTAACTCAGATACATTTGGGCTATTTGACCCTGGGCATGATGCTTCCAAGCCTGTGTGGGTGGGAGGAGCTTCCTCATCAGTCAGTGAGATTACTTCTCCAATCCCTTTCCCTAACCTTATGTAGCCAGGATGAGATTGTCCCTGCCCTCAGGAAGCTTAGAGTCTACTGGGGGAAATCACACATACACACAAGTCAACACAAAATCCAGTCCAACTTAACGAAGAGGCATCTTTGGTATAGGAACAACAATCAAATTCTTGCTTTTCTTCATTAAAAAGAAATTATCCTTCTCGTTACCGGATGGGTAAATCACGGCATAGTTTAAACCATATTAGGACCTCTGACTCCACTCATACTTTTGGAAATATCTGAACCCCAGCATCCCTAGTTTTCTGCCACTTACCATCTCTTCCCTGTAAGCCCTGCTAGCCTGTAGTTCTGTATGAAAGCCTTGCAAAAAGTCTTTCATCTACTGGTCCTTGGAGGCAGGAATGAACGCCGGGTCCCTGGGATGGGTGAGTTGTGAAAAGCTCCTGTTTGATTTCCTACACTATCTATGGAGGATATGCCAGAGAAGGGCCGTCACAGGCTGCTAAAGACTTTGCATTTCTTCCCATAGCCCTTTGTGTGCCTTTGATTTCCTCTCCCAGACATTCTTTCAGCTGGTTAGATGGTCCCTTGGCAGGATGACTTTTTCACAGGTTTCAAAGCCAAGTTGTAGGTAAAAGGTTTCAGTTCTGGTACAGGAGAACCACAGAGGTAAGAAAGTGTCCATGAGGAATTGTTGCCCAGTCTAAGGGGAGATGCATTCTCCAGATGCAGCAAAGTGGCTTCTCATCCTGGGAACCACTGAATCTTTGTTTAAAAAAATGTTTCATGGATGTCTTTTTGTCTTTGTATCAGTCGTTTCAATTCTTCCCTCTCCCCTAAGTTCTCCCTAGTGAAAACTGAGCCCCATTATCTGATACAGTGACCAGTAATATAACAAATTCTGTCTTCTTGGCTCCCTACCCTCTGCCATGATAGAAAGGGGAAATTATATTTCATTATCTCATATGGGACCCTCATTGGTTTTTCAATTACTCAGAATTTAAGGAAGTCACTTAGTTTTATCCCTGCCAAGAAATGTCCACATAAGCCTTCCCATGGTTACATTTTTCTCTGTGGATCTGTGCTGATATGCCCCCAAAGTGCTATTCTCATTCCTACCCCCAAAACTTCAATGGGGAATTTTCCAAAATGCTAGATTTGTATTTCAGAGACATGGGTGTCACTACACAAATTTCTTGTGATCGTGGGCAAAAGCACATAAGTCTCGCAGAGCTTCAGCCTTTTCGTCTGCAAAATGGGGGTAGCAATATTAATACTGCCAACCTTACAGGGTAGTTGGGAGGAAAGCATTTAGCAAATTATGAGGTACTATATAAATGTGTTACTATCATTGTTGTTGTTACTACTTAATGTATATAATTTTAGAAAAACTCCAGGTAACTTAAAGCTGCTCCCTCCCCCTCTCCACCTTGGGCTACCCCTTACTATTCCAGTGGTGTTTAAGGCACGGGAGGTGCCTGGAAAGGGGGTGGCCTGTCCAGCAGCAGGGGGCCCTGTGGGTCTTGGAGGGACTAGATAGGGCCTTAGGAGAGAGTCAGGCTTAACACAGTGGCAATATCAACTTCAGGGCCTTCCAAGGGGAAGTACTTTATGAGAGTTTTAGGGGTGATAATTGCCGCACCCCCTGGGTCTTTGTCTTCTTTGTAGAATCATCATCTGTGGCCCATCTACTATGTGCAGATTTACTCCAGGGCACCATCCTGGACCCTCCCCTCTTCTGTCTTGGTGACCTTATCAAATTCCATGAGTTCAACTGTAATCAGTAATTCATAATAATAAAAGAATAACATTGATTTCTATAGCACTTTAAGGTTTGCAACCTAAGGGTTTATCACAAAGATTTCATTTTATTCTTGCAACAATCCTGGGAGGTAGATGCTATTATTATACCTACTTTATAGATGAGGAAACTGAGGCAGAATATAGTTAAGTGACTTTCCCAAGGTCAAACAACTGGTTAGTGTGGGGATTTGAACTCAGGCCTTCCTGACTCTAGGTCCAATAATACAACACCCAGCTGCCTCTCTGTGCAGATTCAAAACAAATCTACCTATCTGCCCCTCTATTTCCACCTGCCTCCTGGACATCTCCATCAGAAGGAACCAGAGGAATCTCAAACTCAGCCTGGACCTCTATCCAAAACAGAGCTCACCATTTTTTCCGCTAAGCCCTCCCACCAGCCCGTCTCCTCACTTCTGTATTTCTGTCCAAAGCACCACCATTCTGCCATTCGAAAGCCATCCTCACCCCCCCTCCAGATCCAGCCAGTTTCCAGGTCTCATCTAATCCGGCTCCTAAATCTGTCTCTTAAATCCATCCCCTCCTGCCTTTGCTTCACAACCAATACAATTCTTGCCTTCATCACCTGTTCCATGGATCTTGAGTCCCTCCTTCCTTCAATTCACCCCCTTGCAGAGGTGCCAAATGTACCATCCCAAAGCACAAGCCCTATTACAGAAGCTTCAGGGCATCCTCACTGCCTTTAGCATAAAAATAGTCCTTTATTTGACATTTAAAAGCTGCAATATGACTCTTGCTTGTCTTTCTAGAACGATCTTGATTTTATTCCCCTTCATTCCCTCGACATTCCAGTCAAACTGACCTATTCACTGTTTGCCAGACACAAGATTCCATCTCCCATCTCCATGTTTTTGCACAGGCTGTGCCCCATGCCAGGAATGCTGTTCCTCCTCACTTCTGCCTTTTGGAACCCCTAGCTCCCTTCAAGAGTCAGCTCAATTGCTCAAGGCCTTTCCTGATTTCTTCCCCAAATTATTACTAGTCTCCCAATTACTGTGTGCTCCCAATTACACTGTAGATCTCCTAAGTTTACTTACCTGTGAATATGTTCTATGCCTTTCCCTCCCCTCTCCCCCCACCAGTGGAGTGAAGGTTTCTCTGGGGTAGAAATGGATTCTTTTGTCTTTGCCTTTTTGGGTTTTGTAGTACCAGAGAGAGCAAAGGGTAATAATAAACTGTGCTAGTACAGTGCCTAGTACCCAGCAGGTACAAGTGCTTATAACATTGAAATTAATTGAATTGGACTGTATTTTGCTGGAAAGTTCTATGTGGCATTTGTCTCCAAATGGTCTCTATTTAGATATACAAAAACTCAGCCAGAGCCCTAGTCCCCCCCCATGTAGCAGTGTGTGCCTGTCAGTCAACAGACATTTATTAATCACCTGCTGTGTGCTGGGCATTGTGCAAAATGCTGATCCACCCATCTGAGTTAAGTAGGAATCAGGGTTCTGAAAAAATTAGGGATGCCTGGTGCTTCTTTATCTCTCTGCCTCCAAGGACCAAAGGGAAGGTTGTTCATGCCTTTGGCCACCTGTGACCATGTGGAAGGGACCATCAGGTACTTCAAGGGCCCTCTGAGCCTGGCTCAGATCTTGGGTCCATTAATGGAGGCCCCAAAGTACCCTCCACAGGAAAGCCTGGTGGTCTAGAGCACACGGAACCCAGCTTGTCTTGTGAAGCACTTAGTGCTATGGCCTTCATAAATTTATCCAAAGCCTTTTTGGATGCATTTGTATTTTCTGCCAGTAACGAGCAACCGCAGTTTATTACTAGTGGTGTGAAACAGACATTGATCATAGCAGGGCCATGACGGTTTTCTCTTTGGGACCTTCTCAGCCTCCTCCACATCCTTTTCCATGTCCAGTGGCCACAACTGGGCGCACCAACCTAAAAAAATCTGAATCACCTGGGGGAGCAGAAAAAGGACTGCTTTCGTGGCTGCTCACTGCTCAATACAACCCCATTTAATGAGAGCTCATTGATTCAGATTAATTAGTGGAAATTAATCTGATGTAATGACTGGGGAGCTGGAGGAGAGTCCCAGATTTAATATTATGTTTTTTTTTTAATCTATTCACTATTTTCAAATAAAGGCCTGTGAACCAACTAGGCTCCAAGACAGTTGCCTAGTGGAGACCAGTAAGGATGACTAGATAAGGGGAGGATAATTCTGGGCATCAGGCATTTACAGGCATTACAAATTCTACATACAAAGAATGCTTGGAAATCATAATCTATATCAAATAAGTTGAATATTCCCCAAAAATTATGGTACAGGTTTGCTGAGCAGACCCAGAAGTAAACTAACCTTTCCCTGAGTTACCGTAAATTCAGAATTCGATGCGGTATGAGACCATAGAGGGAAGTGAGCTTGGTGTCAGAAAGCCCTGGGTTCCCTGGTCCCCACCCCAAGCTCAAGTTCAGGAGGATGGGGGAGGTGATCAGCTACAATGCACAAAAGGTACCTCAGGCAGAAACACTGAAAATCGGGGGAGGAGGGCCACTGTTTAAAGGAAGTAGCTTCATTCAACTCTCTAAGCCTCAGTAAAATGGGGGAAGGAATCACATTTTCCTTCCAGCATTGTTGTAAGGATCAAAAGAGAAGGTATGTGTAAATCAGAAAGTGCTATGTAAAGGGCGCCATGGTTATCTGAAGTGATAACGGTCTAGCTGAAGCCTCTTAGCTTTTTTCCGTAAAAAACTTGGTTCTGATTTTCTGGCTGATCTTTCTCTCTACTTTCAGATCATCCTTTGGGGTCGAACTGAGAAATGCCTAAAGGAGACCACAGAAGAGATCCGGCTGATGGGTACCGAATGCCACTATTTTATCTGTGACGTGGGCAACCGAGAAGAAGTTTATCAGACAGCAAAAGCTGTTCGAGAGAAGGTAGGGAGCCTAGGAGTGAGATGAAGGCTGCTGGGTTCTTGGGACTGTCTTCAGATCAGACTAAGAGACTGAGAATCCATGTGGGAGAGATGATTGTACAGACAATTCTCATGCATGTTTGAAAAGTGATGCTTTTGCTTCGATCTGGTCTCGGTGAGACAGCCTTTCTCAGAGTGGATGCCCAGGTCCAACCTCATGATGGGCCCAAGGGGCCAAGGACATGGGCCACTGCTGTTCCATCTGTACCCCTAGGGAAGAACTGGTGGTTGGGGTAAGGGTTCCTTCCTAGGCGTAGTAAAGGTAGTGCCACTGACATCCATGGACGGAAGGAACCCAAAGAAATCCGGCTCATTCTCCCCACCCCTTTTTGATTATTTCCTTTCCCAAAACCCTTTCTCCACTGGCTGACTTTTTTTTCTGCTTTTGTTTGGAGGGCAGTTGGGGTTAAGTGACTTGCCCAAGGTCACACAGCTAGTTTTGTTAAGTGTCTGAGGCTGGATTTGAACTCAGGTCCTCCTGACTCCAGGGCCAGTGCTCTATTCACTGCACCACCTAGCCACCCCACACTGGCTGACTTATTATAGGTCTATTCATTCAAAGACCATTTATTAAGAATTTATTATTTATTGAATAGAGAAGTGGTTTTGGAGTCAAGTAGATTGAGGTTCAATACTCATCAAATACATCCTGTGTGTGTGACCCTGGTCAAGTCATTTAAATCTCAGTTAGATCTGAGGTGTCTGTCAAAGAGTATTAACTTATAGTCTTTGAAGATGAAATAGCAGGTCCAGACCCTGTCCACCCCCCAAAAAAACACCTCCACATTGTCAGGATTCCAATTACAAACAGCATCTTAAATGACCATTATGAAAAATATAGGATATATTTCTCATGTGCATGTATACACATGTATATACATACACATGTGTGCGTGTAATGTTTATATGTAGATATAGGATGAATTTAGGCATGATAAATGTAGGAATGAAGATATAAAAACAAAAACAAAGCAGCCCTCCCACAAGGAATTTGCCTTCTAGTAGTATAATTAAGTAATATTTTGTACTTACCCATCAGTATACACTCTCCCTCCCCCCAAGAATATAAACTCTTTGAGGGCAGGAACAGTCTCATTTCCATCCTTGTCTCTCCCCCCACCCTCTCCCCATTGCCCAGCACTGGGCCTTGAACACCATGAATCATTAAGAAGTACTTGTGGAATTAAGTTGAATAACATAATTCCTGTCCTCAAGGAATTTGCAATCTATTGAAAAGAAAACCCCATGTACACAAATCTGTTCGATGGGGCAAAAGAAGAGAGAATGAAATGAAATATTCTAGGGAAATTGGAGGAGGGAGATATTGCTTTCAATTAGAGCAGTCGGGGTGGGCATCCAGAAGGAGGTCAGCTGAGTCTTGGAGGAAGAGAAGGATTTTTTTTTTGGAGGGGGGAGGGCAGGGCAATTGGGGTTAAGTGACTTGCCCAAGGTCACACGGCTAGTGAGTGTTAAGTGTCTGAGGTCAGATTGAACTCAGGTCCTACTGACTCCAGGGCTGTGCCACCTAGCCGCCCCGAAGAGAAGGATTTTGTAACAACTGGAAGCAAAAAGGGAATCTTTTTCTATGCATGAGAAGTGACCTGTTCAGTCAGTTCTTTCTATGCATGAGAGGTGACCTGGAGGTAGGAGGTGAGGCAACCATTTTTGGGATTATGGGTGTGCCCAGCTTGACTGGAACAGAGGAAATTCATGTCACAAGGTTTTAACTAGGCCCTGTTCTCCTCTTCTTGTTCCTAGGTGGGGGATATCACTATCCTGGTCAACAATGCTGCCGTGGTCCATGGGAAGAGTCTGATGGACAGTGACGATGATGCCCTCTTGAAGTCACAGCACATCAACACACTGGGACAATTCTGGGTAGGAGCTGGAGCCCGTCTGGGATAGGACTGTGAGCATTTCTTGCTAGGACAGATTCCACTGCCTTGAGAATGACTCCAGGAGGGGAGGGTGAGCTCATCCAGGCCCATGGGCATGTCAGAGAACAGGGTGATGTTGGGCCCAGCCAATGAAGGTCTTGAGTCTTTCTGATCTGTTGGATTTGGCCCCCATTAAGCAGATGGGTCTAGATACCTTTTCTGCTCCTCCTTAAGTGTAAGGCTTGTTTCCTAGAGATGTTATCGATACCCCTGTGCCTTAAAAAAAGGATGAGTGGGGGCAGCTAGGTGGTGTAGTGAATAGAGCACCAGCCCTGGAGTCAGGAGGATCTGAGTTCAAATGCAGCCTCAGACACATAACACTTACTATCTGTGTGACCTTGGGCAAGTCACTTAACTCCAATTGCCCCTCCAAAAAAAGCCAAAGGAAGCAAGGAAGGAAGAGGGAGGGAGGGAGGAAGGGAGGAAGGGAGGAAGGAAGGAAGGAAGGAAGGAAGGAAGGAAGGAAGGAAGGAAGGAAGGAAGGAAGAATGGATGGATGAGTGCTAGGGGGTTGAAAGCATGGATTATCTTCAAGCTGACTTTCTGTTTCTGCCTTAGACCACCAAGGCCTTCCTGCCCCGGATGCTCGAGCTCCAGAATGGCCACATTGTGTGTCTAAATTCAGTTCTGGCTTTGTCGGCCATCCCTGGAGCCATTGACTACTGCACCTCTAAAGCGTCTTCCTTCGCCTTCATGGAGAGTCTGACTCTGGGTCTGCTGGACTGTCCAGGGGTCAATGCCACCACCGTCCTGCCCTTCCATACTAGCACAGAGATGTTTCAGGGAATGAGGGTCAGGTGAGTAAAGAGGAAGCCAGTCTTTTCAGCACTTCCCCAGACCATCAGCCTTATGAAACAAAACAAAATGAAAAAGCATTTATTGAACATTATGTGCCAGAAACTGCTAAACTCTGGGGGTACAAAGACAAAATAGTTCCTGCCTTCAAGGAGCTTCTATTCTAATAAGCAAGGGCTCTTCTTAAGCAGCTGATGGGGCAGTAGATAGAGCCTTGGACCTGAAGTCAGGTAGGCCTGAGTTCAGATCCAGCCTCAGGCACTTACTTCCCTGTGTGACTCTGGGCAGATCCCTTCATCTCTGCCAGACTCAGTTTCCTCATCTCTAAAATGGGGGTAATAGCAGCACCTGCCTCCTAGGGTTGTTGAAAGGATCAAAGGAGATAATCTTAAAGCCTTTAGCACAGTGCCTGGCACACAGTCGGTGCCTAATAAATGCTTATTCCCTGCCCCCTTCTCTTCCTTTACCTTTTTGTGACATAGGAAGAAAGACACGCATCTATTAAGTACTTACTGTACAGTCTGGCAAAGCCTAGGGACTCCTCAGAATAAGGTTTTTGAATGCATGAAATATGTGAGATGCCAAAGGAAACCCATTATATTGAACTAGTTATCCTTTAAAAAAAAAGGTTCATGGTTAACAGGTGGTTAAGAATCTCTGTAATGAGGGACAGCTAGGGGATGCAATGAATAGAGCATTGGCCTGGGAGTCAGGAGGTCCTGAGTTCAAATCCAGCCTCAGACACTTGACACATACTAGCTGTGTGATCTTGGGTAAGTCACTTAACCCCAATTGCTATACCTCTCCCCTCAAAAAAACAACAGAATCTCTGTAATAGAGGGGGATAGTCCATCAAGGATATCATTGGCCCCATCTAATTCAGATAGAGCTTCTTGCAATGCGTTGCTACTAAAGTTTTCCCAAAATGCATTTATGTTCCACAAAGTGTGACATTTATTTCTAAGCTGGATATGAGAGTGGAGCCCTAGGGCTGCCATCTCAGCCTTTCCAGGGAGGTCAGAGTCAATGTGATTGCTGTTCCCAGGGCTAGAGGGGAGTGTGAGCAGGCCGGATCATCTCACCAGTGAGGAACCCCAAAGACCCATCCAGGGAAGCATATGATATGTGGAGAAGCTGGGCTAGTAAGGTGAAGGACAAAGGAATGACACATGGGCAGCCAGGGTTCTCCACTGTTGCCAGGAGAAATCAAGGAAGACCTTCAGCAGGACCTTAGGAAAAAGAATGAGTACTAGCGGTTTGAAAGCATGGGGCATCTTCAAGCTGCCTTCCTGTGATGGACTTTGAGGAGAAAATGGACAAGATTTGAGACAGGATAGGCTTTGTCTGCACCTGGAGAAAACTCCCAGGTTGGTGAGGTCACGGGTCCCCTTGATGCGGGAGGTTCAGAGCAGCCCCCTGCCGCCCTGGGGCTTGACAGCAGGTGGCCAAGCTCTACAGAAGACCAGCTGTCTCCTGAGAATGGAGGTCAGAAACTGGCCAGCCCTTAGGGTTAACTGGAGAAGTCTTATTTGCAAAGGTTTCCCCATCCTCTAAAGTACTTCCAAAGAACTGGGAAATGGGTGGTTCTCATAAACAAGCCGAACATTCCTCCGAGTTCACAACACACAGTGACAGGTTGGAGCTGGAAATCAGATTTATTGCCATTGCCATGCTTTCCCCTTTCTCAGGCAGAACTCCACCTCCTTGCCCTCTTACCTTTGGAGACAGAAATATGAGACTTCCCACCTTGGTGGGTGGCAGTTGCCTAGTGACTTACAGGCTGGAATCCTTGCAGTCTTGGGATGAGCAAAGGGAAGAGGCCTGGACCAACCGTATTTAGTGAAAACCTCCTTCCTGAGAGTCAGAGGAGTTTTCAGCCGTTCTAGCCAGGACTTCAGAAGAGCCTGCTAAGGGCTGGTAAATGTCCACCCATCCACACAGTCCACAGGATTTGTGGTCTCCTGCTTAGGAACATTCTCTGCAGTGATACGGGTCACCGCCTTTCCCCACCTGGCCCTTCTCCATGGCCTCCCACCTCTTGGCCCCAGGGAATCCTTCCCTCTTTCCTTGACATCACAGATAGACCAGTGGGGCTGTGCACTAGACACCCCTCACTTTTCCACAGGGCCAGTCCATCTTTTTTAAGACATTTTTTTTTAAATGATTGCCTTTCCTCCTGTCTTGTATAATTCTTCATCTGTTCTGGGTCTCAGCCTGCCACATGCTGCCTTCTGCCGGTCCATCATCATCTTCACTTTCTTAGGGGATTGTAGAATGGGGGGGGGAGGGTTACCCTCCTCACCCCCCACCCAAGAAGGCGAATCCTAGGCCAAACACTGTGGGAACATTGGTCAGGCTGCTTACATGTAGCCACAAATGTACAAGTGAACAAACACGCTAGGCCGGGTTGCATAGGGAGTTGGACCTGGAGTCAGGAAGAATTGAGTTCAGATTTTGCCTCAGGCACCTCCTGGCTGTGCTGGTTTTTGTCTGTGTGCTTGTTTCACCCTTCTTTGTGTCCCCACCGCTCAGCATAGTGTCTTGTATGTAGAAGGCACTTAATAAATGCTTGTTGAAGGACCGACTCTGAGCAAGTCACTCAAACCCTTCCAGTTTCCCAAAGTCTAACAATGGCACCAACTTCCCAGGCAATTGGGAGGCTCAGTGAATTAACAAATGTCAAGTTTCCAGTGCTTTGTGCATAAGTCACAATTTGTGTTGTTGTTGTTATAAGTCATTTCAAGAACTTTGGGGGCTTCAGATTGCTCATGTCTAAAATGGGAGACCCCCCCCAAAATCTGTGACCCTGTGACCTGTGAGCATGGGCAGGGGGAACCCACAGGAAAAGAACCTTTATAAAAATCACACTTAAGTAACGGTACCAGGAACGTTAACAGTGCGCGTGTCGGCAGGCATGTCACAGAGCACCTAACAAGGCGACCAAGTGACTTTCCCACCCTGAGCCTATGAGCTTTGATTCTAACCTTGTAATGGATGAGGAAACTAAGGGACAGACAGCTTAGGTGAGAGGTCAGCGTCTTACAGAATCATGCGTTCAGAGCAAGATTGAACTTTAGAGACTATCAGGTTCAAAACTGCTGCCCTTGCCTATTTACAGAGGAGGAAATGGAGGCAGTCTGGGGAGGAGGGATCTACCCAGTCACCCAGTTACTCAGTCTCTGTAACTAGATTTAACTGGGGCCTTGCTGATTGCAAGGCTGGTGCTCTACCCCCTGCACCATCCGGCTGCCTTCTGTCTGTACACTCAGCCCTCTTTCTACTGCATCACCCTGTGTCTCAAATCAGAGAATATCCGAGCTAGAAGGAAGGATTAAAGGAAGGAAATTTATGGATGGAGAAGACATGGGTATGTCTGTAGGAAGCCAACAGATAGGGAGAGATTGAAGCGAGCGTGTGGGCATGAGAGGGGGCAGGCTGCTGGAGGAGATAGGATGGGATCAAGGCCGATCTTTGTTGTTCTTTGGCCATTTTCAATTACGTCCGACTCTCTGTGACCCCTTTCGGGGTTTTCTTGGCAGAGACACTGGAGTGGTTTGCTGTTTCCTTCTTCAGCTCATTCTACAGTTAGGAAAACAAGGTGAACAGGGTTAAGTGACTTGCTCAGGCTCATACAGTTAGGAAGTGTCTGAGGCCAGATTTGAACTCAGGAAGATGAGTGTTCCTGATTCCAGGCCTGGTGCTCTATTCATTTTACCACCTAGCTGCCCAAGAATGAAGAAACCCTGATAAAAAAACAAATGTGGGGAGATATTCTTACTCCGGAACAAGTATTCTTTCCTCTCCATCACATGGATGGGTTATTGATCAATTGCCAAAGCAAGAGCAAGACTGAGTGGCGGTGGGATTTGACCCCAGCTCTTCTGTTCTGGAGTCAATGTTCCTCCTCCCCATCATGGTGCCTTCCCAAGGGAGTCTTGCCAGCAGTTCTTCCAGATGCTTCCATCCCTCCTCAAACTTCCCATGGCAATGCCTCCCCCACCCTCCGAGCTGAGAACCTCACCTCACACCTTTCTCTTCTACCTCCTTATTTCACATACCTCAGATGCCTCCCCTCACTGTCTCCTCCTTCACCCCCGTCTAGGATGAAGCAAAGCTCTCTCTGTGTAGTCAGCCTTGATCCCATCCTATCTCCTCCAGAAGCCTGCCCCCTCTCATGCCCACACTTTCGCTTCAATCTCTCCCTGTCTGTTGGCTTCCTACAGACACGCCCATGTCTTCTCCATCCATAAGATTCCTTCCTTTGGTTTGTCATCTAGACCACCCTTCCTTTTTATGCTTAAGAGAAGACTGTCTACAGTTGGTGCCTTCCCTTCCTCTCTCACTTTGTTCTAAACCCTCTACACCCCACGTACAGTTTGGCTTCCAACCACATCATTCAGTCAAAAGTGCTTTCTTCAAAGTCAGCAGGGATCTCTCAATTTCCAGATCAGATAACCTTTTCTCAGTCCTCACCCTTCTTGCCTTCTTGGCTTTTCCTCCTCGATACTTTCTCCTGTCTGGGTTTTCAGAACACTGATCTCTTCTGGATCCCCTCCTGCCTGTTTCTAACTACTTCTCAGTTTCCTTTTCCATATTTTCATCCAGATCATGCCCACTCACCACAGCTTATCCCCCAAAGACTTTATCCTGGACCCACTGACATTCTCCCTCTATACTCTCTCTTTTGCTGATTTCATCAGTTCCTATGGAATCTTCATTTCCATGCAGATCAGATCTGATTTTCTAGCCTTACCTCTCTCATGAGCTCCAGGTTCACATGTTACCATTTGCCTGTTAGACAACTCAAACTGGATACTACAGATATCTTATTAAAACAGAATTCATTAGCTTTACTAATTAATTGTCTAAAATTAATTTACTGATTCATTAGCTTTACTAGCCCTACCATTCCCCTTCACAACTTCCCTATTGCCTCCCAGAACTCCACAGCCTGGGAGTCATTCTTGAACCCTTTGATGTAGTCACCCCTCATATGCAATCTGGTGTCACTTCTCATGACCTCCACCTTCACAACATTTCTTATAGATGTCCCCTTATCTCCTCTGACACAGCCACCCTCTGGGCACAGTCCTTATTGCCTCACACCTGGACAACTACAATAGCCTTCAGTCTCCCAGCTTCAAGCCTCTCCCCATTCCAGTCCATTCTCCACTCATTTGTCAAATTGATCTTTCTAAAATGAAGATTTGACCATGTCATTTCCCTTTCCAAAACGCCGCAGTGATTCCTTGTTATTTACAGGATCAGATATAAAATCCTCTGTTTTGCTTTTTTTAAGCCCTTTTTAATCTGGCCTCTCCCTCCCTTTCCCCCTTCTTACATTTTCCTCCCCTCTGTCTTCTATCTGGCCCAGTTACCTTGCCCCCCCCAACCCTCCCACCCCCTGACCTCCTGGCCTCCCGGCCCCTGGCCCCCCAACTTCCCAGCCTCTTGGCCCCCCAGTCTCCCAGCCCCCCAACCTCCCAGCCCTCTGGCCCCCTGGCCCCCCAACCTCCAGGCCCCCTGGTTGCCTAGCCCCCCAACCTCCCAGCCCCCTGGCCCTCTGGCCCCCCTGGTCTCCTGGCTGTTCCTCTGGTAAAAGCCTCCACCTTCTGACTCTGGGTTTTTCCACTATCTGTGCCCCCCTGCCTGGAACGGTCTCTCTTCCCATCTCTACCTCCCAGCTTCCCTCCAGTTTCATCTTCTACAGGAAGCCTTCCCAACCCTCATTCATCTGAATGCCTTTCTTCTGAGACTACCCTCAGTTTATAC
The DNA here is from genome assembly GCF_028583685.1 of Petaurus breviceps papuanus. NCBI lineage: Eukaryota > Metazoa > Chordata > Mammalia > Diprotodontia > Petauridae > Petaurus > Petaurus breviceps. Next base: position 21,607,238 of record NW_027187400.1, read on the forward strand.
CATCTGCAGCTTATTTGTATATAGTCATTTACATGTCATTTCTTCCATTAGACAGTGAACTCCTTCCAGGGAGGGACCTTGGGCATTCTTTGTATCCCTAGCGTTTAACCCATGCTTGTCACACAGTAGGTGCTTAATAAATGCTTGCTGAGGATGATGATGATGCTTTTGTGTTCTAGATTCCAAGACCCCCAGCAGCTCCTAGGCTGCCACACACAACCTCTCTCTTTCCCTCCTCCAGGTCACTTCCTTGTGAAGTCAGGCCAGTGGCTGGGCCTTTCACTCCTGGCCCTGTTGCAAAGCCACGCCTCATTTTCCCAAATGGTCTGTGTCTGCTTTCTCTGTGATAATGTTCATTTGGGTACTGAGGCTCCTCAGACTTGCTTTGGGAGCCTCTCCCTTCCTCCTTCTGTGGTCACTCCCCTGTTCATTTAAGCATTGAATGTGGTGGCTCCCAGGGGCAGGACAGCTAGCATGATAACGGCCCTGTCTGTGTTCATCCATGCAGGTTTCCCAACCTCTTTCCTCCCCTGAAGCCAGAAACAGTGGCCCGGAGGACAGTGGAGGCCGTCCAGCTCAACCAGGCCCTTCTCCTGCTCCCTTGGACCATGAATATCCTCATCATCTTGAAAAGGTACAGGGTGTTTGGGGGAGAGGGGTGCGTGATCTGCCCAGCCCCTATCAGTCACTGCAAGGGAGAGCACAGTCCAGTTGGCAGTGGTGAATGCTGTCATTCAGTGCAGGCAGAGCTCCGTGTCAGGCTCTGGATGTAGTTCCTGCCCTCAGGGAGCTTCATCTGTCCGCTCTGCATCCCTAGCACATAGCAGGCACCTAATAAGGTGTCTGAAATTAAGTGAATTGAATTGGATTTGGTGGGGAAAGACACATGCTTGTGATAAAAAAACATAACAATAATAATATCTAACATTTATATAGCCCTTTAATGTGTCCCAACAACCCTGGGAGGTAGGTGCTATTATTATCCCCATTTTACAGATGAAGAAACTGAGGCTGATAGCAGTTAAGTGACTTACCCAGGGTCACACAGCTAGCTAATCTGACTCCAGGTCCATCACTCCCTCCACTGCCCCTGATAACACGTAAAAAAAAATCTTTATGATTTATATTATAAATAGCAGGTCTCCATGGCCCAGCATGGCCTCTGGGCTCACTCAGACTAGGTCTAATGCAAAGGCCTGATGCCAAAAGGGTGGTTTCTGTCTTTGAAATCATTATGCCATCGACTAGAGATCACTCCAAGAATCTCCCAACTTAATGCAGACACAGCTATTGTCTGGTTTCCCCGGATTCCTGTACAAGCACGCCAGGCAACAAATGCCCACGGGGTTTCAGAGAGCCTCATTGCCCTAACCTGCTGAGGACTCAAGAAGCACAGACAGTGGAAATAAAGCATTCTCAGTAATACGTGAGCTCCACTTACAGGCCAGCCTTCTCTGGGACTACTTCATCAAGCCATCTCCCCTTGGAGTTGGGCCTGCACCATTCACCTCACCAACTGAAACGGAGACAAGAGAGAAACAGGACAGATCGGATGGTGACCAGGGAGGCCTGGTGGGAGTCCTGCTTCAGACCCATCCTGGCTATGTGACCCTGGACATAGCACTCCTCAGTGTTCTAGGCAGCTGTCTCAGACCTAAGTTACGGAGAAGGTGCAACCTGTATCAGTAGAGGGAATTCCCTTGATCAGTGAAATTACTGCTTCCCTCCCTAGCCCTAAAAGTAGAGACTGGTGAAGTCCAGAGGCCCTACTTGCCCTCGTCATGGACCCCTTCACCACTCCTCTGGCCTGGAGGCTACAAGTCTGACTCCCCTTCTTCTCCAAGGAGGATGCTGATCAGGAAGTCTCCGTGCTAGAAGACCACCTCATCTTCACTCTCCAGAACACGGACTTACCTGTCAGGTCAACCCCACTGGAAAAGGCTCTTCTCATCCTGGAAGGCCAGAGTCTGATCATATACTGCATAAGCACTTGGAAATCATCCCTCCTTTACACACACATTACATGAGTGTTGTCCCTGAATTCCCGTCTCTGGCCTAGGAGACCTGCTTCTCCCCTGTGCTTCTGAAGCACTCCCCCAGTGTCCCGGCTGCTGACATCTCTGGGACTGGCAAGGTTCACCATTGCTCTCCTGTCTCTGCCTTGGGCTCAGCAAGCCATGGGCAGGCCCTTCCCTGGGGGAAAAGATTGGGCAGGCACTGCCTCCATTCCCCAAGAAGACAGGCAGAAAGTGAGAACTGCCCTTCTCCATGATCCAGTCTATTGGGCCCACAACAGGAATATGTCCTCCAGTGTCCCAGGCAGTCAGTCGTCTTGGGGGTAACCCCACTCAGCAGACACCAGTCAAGACTTGTCAGTTTTCTTCCTCCATGCTTTTTAGGTCATATGGCATCCTAGCTCCAGAGCTGAAGGGACTCTAACCCCTTGATCTTACAGATAGAGAAACTGAGTCACAGAGGTTAAGTAACTTGCTATTAAGGGTCTGACACAGAATTTGATCCTAGGTCTTCCTGCCTCCAAGGCTGGTGCTCTATCTATCCCCTGAGCCGCCCGGGTGCCCCATATACAATTCAGCAGTAAGTCCAGATTTACCACATGCAAAGCACTAAACCCAGCCATGGGGGGACAAAGACAAAAGGGAAAGAGTCCCCCTCTCTGAGCTTATAGTCTACCAGGTACAAGGTATGCTCACATGAATCTGTGATTCCCTCCAACACACTTTCCATGGCTGTCTGTTACATGTGACCTTTGTCCACGTCCTACAAGTTTGTCACAGGGGGTCCACCTGACAAGACAGAGGCCTTCCTTTGTCGTGACATCCAAGTGGATCACTCTCGGCATCTCTCATCTTCACTCTCACCGAATGACCAGCCCATCTTCTCCTCTTATACAAAATAAATACAAGGGTATAAGCCATGGCCTAGCATGTTCCCCCACCCCAACATGCAAGGTTCTCCCAGACTGGGTCTGATCCCCCAAAAGGGGTGACTGAGGAAAAGAAAGGGTAGTCCTGATCAGAAATTCACCTTGACATTTTATAAGACTTAGGAGCTGGTCCCAGCTCCTCCCAACTTTGAGGACGTCCTTGGAAACGACCTTGCCTCATATTCCCCGAGGCCATTTGGCTGTCACATAACTGGCCCTTTCAGCACAAAGCTCATTTCAGGATGGTGCTTCCCAGCTTCTGGTTCCAGCAGGCTTTTTCCGAATCTCCAACTGGAGGTTGGGAAAGGGCTCTGGGGACGCAGGGAGCACAACTGTCCCAGGGACCGGGTCACCACAACTCACTTGAAAACCTAGCTCTGTCCGACTAAACCCACTTGACTCAGAAGGCTCTTTCGGGAAAGGGAACGATGCACTTCGGAGAACTCAGGGAGTCAGGTCACCTTTATCCGAAGCCCCCAGGAAGAATCTACTCCCCATCTGTTGCCATGGAAATGGCTAGAAGTCAGAAGAAAAGGCTGCTGAGTGAGTCTTCACAGGAAACCCTGGGCCAAGAGAGAAAGGCAGGGGTTTTGTGGGAGAGCAGAGGCCAAATCTGTGACTTCCCTACTCTGGAGATTCCCCTCCATTGATGCATGTCAATGCCTCTTCTACACATTGTGCCAGGAGCACTGAGAGGTTCAGTGATAGCTCCAGTCACTCAGCCAGGAGTGTCAGGTGAGATTGAACCAGGTCTTCCAGACTTGAAGACCGGCTCTCTATCCATGGTAGATAGAGAGCCACCATGCCACACTGTCTGTTCCACCAGGCTCCTCTCTGGGCCTCAGTTTCCTTATCTATAAATGAGAGGCTAGACATGATGGCCCCTATGGCCCCTTACCGCTTCTCAATCTGTCACCCTATGCTCCTTCCAGTAATTTCTTGGCAGGGCTATGTAATGGGAATGCAAATTTGGAAGATCTTCCCTGCCCCTAGGCTAAAATGCACCTGAAGCCTGGGGAGGGAGGCTTGTTTTTCAGTAGATACTTTTTGATTGGCCAGTGAGTCAATAAGGTTGTTACATTCTCTGAGCCAGGAGAAGGCTATATAAGCCCTGATGTGTAGCTTGTTTTGGGACTCACTTTGAGAAGTGTTCTGTGATTTGATCTGAATTCTGGGAAGCTGTTGTTGAGAGTCCCCCAGCTTTGAAAAACCCAGATGTGGAAACCCAGATGTTGACTGGGTATGGATGTAATGGTTGGACAGTTTGGAAATCTGTCTACTTGATCTGTTTCTGTCTTGATAATTCTGCCTGTATGCTTTGAAGTTCGGAGTGCTGACCTTTTTCCCCTGAACAAGGTAAACGATATATGTCTGATTGATTAAAGTAAGCTTGTTAACCCATTTTGAGTTGCTTTCCTTTAACAAAGCAGATCCAAGAACCTGTGGTAGCTGCAAACCCTGAGGACGCTTGGGGTGCTTGCTGCTACAGGCTATTACCCAGTGTGTACCCTCTACACCAACCATCTGTTTGCAGTTACTTACATCCATGCCTCACTCCCCTTCCTGGACCATAAACTCCTTGAGAACAGGGGCCATGTCTCCTACAAATTTGCATCCCATACCTGGCTTGGTGCATCTCATGGAGGGAGAGGGAGAAAGATTAGACCAGGGACTTCACTGGGGTAGGAAACTCCCAACTGCCAGTGAAGACCACCAGTTCTTCACATTCTGATCTGAAGAGAGTTATCTAGAATGCTGAGAAGCCCAATAATCATAGGTGAGACTTGAATTCAGGTCTTCCTGGATTCCAGGCCAACTTCCTCATAATAGGTGCTTAATCCATGGTCTTGAGCAACTGGGTAGCATAGAGCTCCAGTCCTGAAGACCTAAGTTCAAATCCCTCCTCAGACACTTACTAGCTGTGTGACCCTGGGCAAGTCACTTCACCCTGTTTGCCTCAGTTCCTCATCTGTAAAATGAGCTTGAGAAAGAAATGGCAAACTACTCTAGTATCTCTGCCAAGAAAACCCCAAATGGGGTCACAAAGAGTCAGACATGACTAAAATGACCAAATAGCAACATCTATTGTTGAATCGAATCAATACCACATGTTGCAATACTTTCCCAGTATTATTGGATGAGATCTCAGAGGATACCTTCTCCACACGAGAGAAAGCATTTTAGGGTCAGAAGGGTCCGTCTATTTCAATCCATGCCCAGAAAAGAATCCCTGTTCTAGCCCAGTGGACAAGTGGTCAGCTAGCCTCCAGAGAAGGGGAAGCCGCCCCCTGCACAGGCAGCCCACTCTGCTTGGGTCTAGCTCTCATGGTCAGGGAGTGTCTTCTGATGCTCAATCAGAATTCCCACCCATGGCTGCCAGTCATGGGCTACACTGCGTGAGCCTGTGTCTTCTCATGTGTAGCAGCATTCAAGACAAGAGAAGACAAATCTTCTCTTCCCCAGGCAGAACACCTTCAGCTCCTTCCATCAGTCATCTTCTGGCTTACTCAACACGCTTCTCTTATTGTGCCCCTTCATTGGAAGTGCTCACATCCCAACGGTGACCAGACTAGGGTTGGCTAAGAGGGGGCCTCGCCTCCCTAGTTCTCAACATGATGCCTCTCTCAGTGTAACCAAAGATGGGAAGAGCTTTCCTAGACAACAGAGCTCACTACAGACATGATTCTGAAGAAGGAGAGAGCTGAAGTTGACTGGAGAGAAGTCAGGTGAATCCACTTCCAGATTCGCCTTGAAGCTGTATCAAACTTGGGATCCAGAGCCATGTCCCCAGAGGAGGCGCTTAGATGGGATTTTGCCTTCATTCCCCAAGGCCACACAACTTGCTCTTTCATCCCTTTCTGGGCTGGGAGCTCCCCCATTAGCTGGAAATTCTGACTTGGGGATGCTTTTCTTTGTACCGTGGACAGTGCCTGGAAGAAGTGCGCCACAAAGGTGTTGAACTATTAACCAGGTATCTTAAGAGTGCATTCAAAGCACAAATTCCCAGCTCTTTCCCTGTCTGTTCAGGTTGGGCAGCTAGGTGGTGCAGTGGATCAAGCCCTCAAGACCTGAGTTCATATTCTGCCTGGACCCTTAGTCATTGTTTGGCTACAGGCAAGTCACTTATCCTCCCTCTACTCTGTTCCCTCATCACCCCCATGTAAAATCTGATGATAATAGCACCCACCTCCCAGGGTTGTTGGGGGGGTAAATATAAATATAAATGCTGGCTCTCATCATCATCATCATATTGGGTTGGAGAAAAGATCCTGAAGATTTCACTGCTTCTGTTTCTACAGATTCATTTAGAAGTCATTACTAAAGCATATTTCATATGTGCTTCCTAATCACCCATATCACAGTAATTATTGAATTGGACAGAATCGGGCTGAGGAAAAAATAATCCCCAGTGCTATGCTTTCATCCATTACTCAAATTGCCACTGGACTGGTGATGTCATGGGTTTGGAAGTATCCTCTTGCAATGCAGGCCTAAGCCTATCCAGTGCCTCTCAGCCTGTAGAAACTGAATGTCTTTAGACAAGTTATATGGATATCCATTCACTGTGGTCAGAAAATGACAGATAACCAAGTGGGTAACTTAGAGACCAAGTCATTGTATGTTTGGTCAAATATGTATTGAATGCACACTATGCTCAGGCTAAAAGGTCACTCCCTAAATATAGACTTCATCCTCAAAATGAGAACTCTTGAAAGAAAATATTTATTGGTACAAACTGAAAAACAGCACTGATTATAAATCACACTTAGCTTTTATACAAATCAAATCAGAGTGGGGGGGAGATGGTACATGGATTGTGGCCAATATTTAGATCAATGTAGAAGGGGGTGAGGGAAGGGGATAAGCATTTATTTACTTACTGGATCAGGTACTGTGCTACGCACTTTACAAACGTGGTCAGAATATTGATGTTAGTACAGTTAGATGGATTTAGGGGCTGGTTGAAGGGCCAGATCCAAAGAGTAGTCATTGAGGGTTGGATGTCAGCTTGGGAGCAGAACTCCCATGGAGTGTCCCAGACACATATGCTTGACCCTGTTGCTGTTTAACATTTTTATCAATGATTTGGATAAAGGCATATATGGTTGTATGCTTATGATGTTTTTAGATGCCACCAATCTGGGAGAGAGAAAAAACACTGAACGCTAGAGTAAGGACCCTCAAAGGTCTTGAATATTGCCCCAAATTGCATAAGATAAAACTGAGCAGTGGTAAATGTAAAGTCTTACAATTGGGTTCAAGAAATCAATGTCCTAGGTACAAGATGGGGGTTGAGGAGTCATGGTAGGACAGCAGTTCATGTGGGAAAAGGTCCTAGGTTGGAGGAGGGGAGGGTGGAGGAACCTGAAGCTAAGAGATGGCATCATCTAAGTGTCTAAACCTCATGTTCTCCTCTCCCCCTTACAGCATACTCCCACAAGCAGCACTTGAAGAAATCCACAAGTTTTCTGGCAGCTACACCTGCATGAACACTTTCAAAGGTCGGACATAAAGCTAGAAACAGAGACATCCTCCAGGCCAAGGGAAGCCAGCAGGGCCTCCAGAGGCCTGTCCTTTAGCACCGCCCTCCTGCTGCAGGGAGCCCATGGGCACTGCTCCTGTCCTAGGGAGGGAGGAAACATGACTGCTGAGCCAGCACCATGACCTTTTGCACAAGACTGATGGACAGGATCCTTACCCCCACCAGGAGGTGAAAAGCAAAGAAAAAAAAAAACAAAAACAAAACAGCAGCCTTGACATTTTTGTATATTTCTAATTCTTTAGAGTTTTATCATTAAATCTGCTTATATAGTCGAACCATTCTTCGAGAGTGTCTAGAGACTTTTTTCTTGAGGTTCTGTTCCCTGTTAGCCCCTGACAACATAACAGGAACAGAAAATAAAAAGAAATGGCTTTGGAGAGTTTTTTTTTCTTGGAATCCCTACCCCTGAGTTCTGGATGCACAAGCAGCAGATCCAATGCAGACTCTGCAGCTGATTTCCCTGCTCATTGTCCCCACATGGATGAGGGGAGGTGGGGCAGTGGAGAGGATTTGGAATGGAGATTGCTAAACTGGAACCTCAGAGGCCACTTCTCCCTTGCTTTCCATTCATCTCTTAGAGATAATCATGTGTACCCTCTTTAATTTGAAGAAAGGACACCTCTCAAGGGCCCCCAGTGATGGGGCACACTCTTTGAGTTGTTTTCCCACTAGTTGCAATGATGAGTGAAATCTATACTTTCTTACCTTGTTCCCGGCCCATTACCATTAGGCCCCTGTAAGATCCCCTCTAAGGCTGGGGGAGCAGACCAGAACCATGAGGGAGACTCCCAGGCCCATAAAGGAGTAAGCTCATGCATATGGCCATGCACCACACATCTTCAAAAATGGGCATTGATGTTTTTTTTTAACATCACTTCCATTTCCAAATATATTCCCATAGTGAGTCATCCATTGTAATGGAAGGTAGGGAAGAAGGAAGAAAGGAAGGAAGCAAGGAAGGAAGGAAGGGAGGGCGGAAGAGAAAAAGAGAAGGGTAAAGTTAACCAACTGATCTATTAATTGTGGCAGTATATGTGATATTCCACATCCATAGTCCCTACCACTGCAAGGAAGGGAAAGAAGTGGGGCCATGCTTTAACCAGCCCAGCCTCTAACTCCTAGGAGAACCACAGACTGAGTGGGTGGCTCGGGGGTCATCTATTCCAACCTTTCATTGAACAGAAATCCACCACAAGGGGTTATCCATCCTCTGAGTAAGAATTTCAAATGAGGAAGAATCCACTCCCTCCCAGGCAGCCCATTTTGCTTTTGGACAGTGCTGATAACGTTTTCCTTTCTATGAAAGTAACAGAGACAAAAAAAAATCTGCCTTATCAATGAATCAAACATTTCAGATACTCCTATGATGTGTTGAGCATTAGCACCAAGGGTAAAGAAGTAGAAATAAAGCCATCCCTACCTTCAAGCAGCTTACTTTATATTGGAAAGAGATATGACATATATGTGCATATAAACATGGTGATAGAATAAAAATTTGATGTGTTCTCCCATGCTTAAAAAGCTGGCCAATCAGGGCAGCTAGGTGGCGCAGTGAATAGAGCACCGGCCCTGGAGTCAGGAGAACCTGAGTTCGAATGCGACCTCAGACGCTTAACACTTACTAGCTGTGTGACCTTGGGCGAGTCACTTAACCCAAATTGCCCTGCTTTCCTCTCTCCAAAAAGAAAAAAAAAGCTGACCAGTCTAGTTGGGAAGAGAAGATGAGCAAATGACAACACCTCAAGGGTAGTTCTGATTATACAATGATGATAAGTGACCCTTGTATAGCGCTTTAAGCTTTGCCGAGAATTTTACATATGTTATTTCACTTGATCCCCTATATGGTCTTGGGAGGTAAGTGCAATCATTCCCATTTTACAGATGAGGAAACGGAGGCTGGTAGAGATTAAGCCAAGAAATCAATGAGTACTTCTTAATTGCCTATTATGTGCTAGTCACCATGCTAAATGCTGAGAATACAAGGACAAAAGACAATCCTTGCCCTCAAGGAGCTCACAGTCTAATGGGGAAGACAACATGTGAACAACAATGTATAAATGAGATGTAGAGAGGATAAATTGGAAATAATCGACAGAGAGAAGACACAGCATTAGGGAAGACTGGGTATAGAAGTGGAGATGTTAGCTGAGAAGGGAACCAGGGAAACCAGGGGCAGAGTGAAGGAGGAACGGGATTCTAGGCATGGGGGACACTCGGGGAATCAAGACAGAGTGTCAAGAGAGGGGGCGCAGCTGGAAGGCTGCTGTCGCTGGACTGCAGAGTATACAGAGAGCAAAAAGTTGCCATAAGACTAGAAGTGACTTGCCCAAGGTCACACGGATAGTGTCTGAGGCAAGATTTGAACTCAGGAAAACAACTTAGTTCAGCGTACAGAGAAAGGGAAGGGTAATAATGGCATGAAGAAGTAGAACTTGAAGAATTGGGTAAATAGGAAGAAGCCAGGAGATGCAGTTATATAGAACAGTGATAGCACCAAAATGGAATGGTTATGGCCCAAAGAGAAGACCAGCCTGACCGTAGTGTAGACGATATCTGGGGGATATCAGACATTTATACTCTAGCAACTTTTAAAATGTGCCAAGGAACTACATTATCTTCTTTTATCTTCACATTTGTTGTTGATCTTCAGTTTTCAGTCATATCCGACTCTTTGTGACCCCATTTGGGATTTTCTTGGCAAAGATACCAGAGCAGTTTGCCATTCCCTATTCCAGATCATTTTACAGATGAGGAAACTGAGGCAAACAAGGTTAAGTGACTTGCCCAGGGTCATACAGCTAATGTCTGAGAGCAGATTTGAACTCATATCTTCCTGACTGCTGGCCTGGCACTCTATTCACTGTACCACCTAACTGCACATCCCTGTGACCTACATATTATCTGGATTATTATCCCTATTTTACAGATAAGGAAACTGGAAAATGAAGTGATTTTCCTACCATCACATATTTAATAAGTGTCTTCCTGGACTCAAAGTACTCCTTCTATGCCATACTGCTGCCTCTAGTGGGAAAGTTGGAACTTCCTGTCCTTTAGTAGAAAGGGGGTGGGGGTCTTTGTGTGGGCAATGTTGTATATGCTGTCAAATATGATTGCTGCACTGTTTTGTTTTTTGTTTGCTTTTAAGTGACAAAGAAACACTGAAATGACTTTTTTTTTTAAGAACAATGCCATTTCTTTTTTTTTTTAAAGGCTAAAATAAGCATGGTAATGTCTTCCTTTTCTTCTACTTCTCCCAAACAAATATTAGGAAATGGAATATAAGTGTAACCCCAGTCCCAGAGCTCATTGGTGTTGAATTGTCTCCTCATTGGTAAAATATCAGTATCCCATACCTGCATGAGAGGAAGGCAGAATCCGCAAGAGTGAGAAGGGGGCAGAGATCTAGAGTTCTTCTAGCTTTCAGCTTTAATAAGAGAGAAGATGTGTGATGCTAACCTCTCTTCAGGTTACTGAAGGGAGAAAATGACTCTGGAGAGAAACCAACATGAGAGGAACTGGCATTCTCTAACATGTCCCTATCTTCCGCTTTTTTGACTAGAATCTTTAGGGAATTTTCCCCTTGGGGGAAATCTGGACTTCTCTCTTGGTTGAGTTAGGATATCTTGCTTCCAATGAGTGAGCTCCTTCAATCTGTATTATCTGACATGAATATTCCTTGGTGTACATTCTCTGATTTCTGTTTTGCTATCAACTTGGATAAGTGGGTTTCTTTGCCATTTGTCATTTGTGTTCATTTTGGAGCCGGTATTTAGTGGGAAGGGAATCAAGGCTCAGATGCAGAGATCTTCTCCACCTGTGCCTATTAAGAAATAGAGATCAGGAGTTAGCCCGAATCTAAAAGTAACAAACAGTATTTATATAAGCAGAAAGATACAATTCTAGCCCTCTGTATCCCCTTTTTCAGGAGAAAGCAAAGTGACCAAGCTCTTGGCCCCAACCTTCTGCTTTCCCTCTTGGCAGGAATCATAGTCTCCCTTAGAGATGAGTGGGAGGAAGAAATGCTAGAGACATCTATTCTTGTCTTCCTGTGAGCCATATCAAGGTAGCCACATTACATAAGGGAAGTTAACAGAATCCATCTGGTTCAAGCACCTCGTTTTACAGATAAAGAAAAATGAGGTCCAGGGAGGCTGTGACTTGACCAAGGTCATACAAACAGTGACAGTAAGAGATGGGATATGAATGCAGTTCCTCTCACCCCAAAGCTAAGGCTCTTTGCCCTGTCTACATTTCAAATATATGGGGGTGCTATTCTCAAACCTCACCCAGGGCTTCACACATACCTTGGCTTTTCTCCGACTTTGCTCTTTCCCTTATATCCACATACCAGAAATAACAAACAAAAAAAACAAACAAATCCTTCTGGACTTTAGCTTATTACTGCATGGCTTAGACTCGCTGGTGATAACAGCCGTGGTCTTGCCTAGCCCGTGGGAAGACTCCATTGCTTGCTCTGTTTTCCTTAAGAATGCTTACTGGGGCAACTAAGTAGCACAATGGAGGGAGCACCAGTCTTGGAGTCAGGAGGACCTGAGTTCAAATCCAGCCTCAGACCCTTAACACAAAAACTAGCCATGTGACCTTGGGCAAGTCACTTAACCCCCATTGCCTTAAGGGGAAAAAAAAGAACGATTACCATAAATTAAATTTCATGTTAATCTGCCAGAGTCAAAATTCTCTTATTGGTTGGAGAGAGATCAAATGATTACTCGTAAAACGCTCGAGTGCTAATAGCAGTCTTAGGGAGAAAGAAAGCATTTAGAATCCAGGAAGCAGAATTTTGAGAGGGCAGTTAAGAACACCACTCCCTCAACCACCTCTTCACCAATGTTCACTTAACTTTGTCACTTGCAGTTACTGACTAGGCCTGTGTAAAATGCAGATTCAGCCCCCACTTCACAGAATCAAGAGTCCTTGGAGCGGTGGCAGGCTTAGTCTCGTCCTCGGATTACTGATTTAACTGTGGAGAGGAGGAGAAAGGAGGGAGATGAAATCAGCATTCTTCTCTACTTACCCAGCTTCTGACATTCCTTCCTCTTGGCGGATCATCAAGAGACAGCTTTCAAGGTGGCAATCCTGAGCTCCAGAGCCATGGTGAAATGAGGGCAGGGGTCACAGGGTCCGATTACCCCATCTGTTCACTGATGCGGAGTCTATTCTACTGGAATTGTTTGAGGGGAAGGTCCAAGGCCTTACTTTTAATGGGCACAGTTCCCAGATCCCCCAATCAGATTCTCTCCTGCCGGGTTCTCTTCCAGGCGGGCTAGGCCAACTGAGGTATCTTCTTGTATAGTCTTGGCACTCCATGCTTGCTCTGGTTCAAGGCGGCTTTGATTTGTAGCTCTTGGCCCACTCATTCTTTGTAGCCAGAGGCACGGGCTTTAACTCTTCACTTAGACTTTAATAGGCAAGTCTAGTGCTACCAATGGTGGGCAGTTAGGAACCACAGCTCCTGAGACTCTACCTGGAATTTATTCTATGGTTTCAACAACAAAATAATCATTCAGAACTAGGAAACACCTTGATTCCCAAAGGCTGATTCAACAGTTCCCAACTTTGTCAAGTATGACGACCCCTTCTTAACATTTGAACCCAGGCGGTTCTGCTTACAAGCCTGGCTCTCCGCCCACTGCCCCACACTGCCTTTCTTTGACTGAGTAAGTTCAAAAGGCAGCATCGCCCATGGCCAAAGAGGCCCCTTCTTCCTGTAGGGAGCCCCAGCACCCTCCTCAAGCAGACCTGGATTCAATCCTGGAAGAACCTGATTGGTAAAAATGGGGAGTTAGACTTTTCCTTGAACTAGTCCTTCAGCTCATTATGCCCCACCCCAGAGCTCCAAAGAAAAAGCTCTTAAAGCTTAGGCATGGTTCACGTAGAAGGTCTCCTCACCAAAAATAAAGAACTAATGAGGGCCCTTCTGGAAAAGTATTCACTATTCCAAGCCCCAGACATCTAGGTATATGATGACTATTTATTTCTTCCACCACTCAGAAAAAATGTTTAAAACATAGAAGACTTCAGAGTCAGCATAGTGTGGTAGATACATTGCTGGATTTGGAAGCAGGTCTGGGTTCAAATCTCTGCTCTTTTCTTCCTTCCTTCCTTCCTTCCTTCCTTCCTTCCTTCCTTCCTTCCTT
>NW_027187400.1:21620895-21621395 GCF_028583685.1 Petaurus breviceps papuanus
CTTCCTTCCTTCCTTCCTTCCTTCCTTCCTTCCTTCCTTCCTTCCTTTCTTTCTTCCTTTCTCTCCCTCTCCTCTCTCCTCTCTCTCTCTCCCTCTCCCTCTCTCTCCTTGGCATTTATCTCACTTTCTCCTCCAATCACAATTGTTTGTGTGCACATCTTTCCCTCCAGTTAGATTGTTGGGGGGAACAGAGCAGAGAACCTTGAATTGGGGTTAGAAGATGCGCCTTTGAATCCTGGTTGTGCCGCAGCCTACCAATGTGACTGTGGGGAAGTCACCTAACTTCTCATGACCTCAGTTTCCTCTTCTATAAAAAGAGGGTTGAATTAGATGGCTTCAAAAGTCCCTTCCAGCTCTGATTCTCTGATCCTAAGGAACTTGAGAACAAGGTAGCTGTCCTTGTATTTCCAGTGCTGGGAACAGGAAGGATCTGGCTCAGAGTAGATAGAAGGGAGGAAGGAAGGAAGGAAGGAAGGAAGGAAGGAAGGAAGGAAGGAAGG
>NW_027187400.1:21621405-21633985 GCF_028583685.1 Petaurus breviceps papuanus
AGGAAGGAAGGAAGGAAGGAAGGAAGGAAGGAAGGAAGGAAGGAAGGGAGGAAGGGAGGGAGGGAACAAAGGAGGGAAGGAGGAAGGGAGGAAGAGGAGAAGGGAGAAGGTAGGGAAAAAAGAAAGGAAGAATATTGGGGCTCATGATTGTGAGTGGGGGCTCATGAGAAACCGTATTAGGAACCTTAACCTCTCTGAGTCGTCCTTAGAACTCTGAAGGGAGGAGTATTCTCCACCCTAGGGACCAAACCTGCTAGTCCTGTGTGAGTTTGGAGAATGAGGCCAGAGGGATGGTACACAGAGCTAAGGAGCCCAACCATAGATGAGTGTGCTGACATGCTCTGCTTGAAAGCAATGAGAGTTCATTTACTTATGGCTTTAGCACTCTAAGGGGCCTGTGTGCAGGGGTGACCCATGTGGCTGGACTGGGGCTGAAGAGATGGCTGAGAAGCATGAGTGATGCCAGTCCTACTAAGGGGCAAAGCCAGGATTTAAAGCCATTTCTCCAGACTCCAAATCCTCCACTCTTTCCAATATAACTTGCTACAACTTTAAAGAGGAGACTTGTCTAGTATTTAAAAGATTTTATCAGCAGAAGTCCAATGAACACCACTGTTTAAGAACTCTATCATAAAGTCCAGTGAGGCCGCTTGTACCCTCTTGGGAAGCAGTGCTTTGGTCTAGCATGGTTTAGCCTTGGCTTATGAAGTGCCCCATGATGTCCCCCTTCCTCCAGAGTCTCCGCTGCTGCCTGTGGTCCCCACCTAAAGCAGGCAGCTCTGGCAGCATCCCAGGGCAATGAGAAGGGGCTGGTCCCGAGGCACCTCTCTGGAGCAGGCCAAACATGCACTGCATTCCACAAAGGGAGAACATGCTTCCTTCCCTCTCTTCTCAAGGAGCCATGTTATTGCATGTTAGAGGCAGTTAGGTGGTACAATAGCTAGAACCCTAGACCTGGAGTCAGGAAGACCCTGACATGTACTAACTGTGTGACCCTGGGCAAGTCGCTTAACCTCTATTTGCCTCAGTTTCTTCAGCTGTAAAATGGGGATCATAATCTTCCCTACCCTCAGGCAGTTTTTTTGTGAGGATCAAATGAGATAATGTTTGTAAAGTACTTAGCCCAGTGCCTGGCATAGGGGTAGATGTGAATGCTTAGGGCCTTCCCTGTTTCCACAGTTGTTATATAATTAGGCCAGATAGCAGAGACAGCCTGTCTCATTACTTTCCTAGAAGCACCAGTCTAGATCAGGAAGGAATTTCTGGGGCTACCTAATTTAGTCTAATGACCTCACTTTACAGATGAGGAAAATGACTTGCCCAGGGTCACAGTTAAGGATCGGAGACAGCCTTTCGACCCACGTCGTCCATCTCTAAAGCTACGGCTCTTCCCCACTGTACTTGGCTGCCAAACCTCTCCAATTTGGGGGTGGTCTTGAAGATCAGCAGGGGTGAGGAACCTGCAGCCTCAAGGCCCACATATGACCCTCTAGGTCCTCAAGTGGATCTGTTTATTAAGGGGGTTTGTTCTGTGAAGTTTAGGATCAGTCAAAGGGCTGCACTTGAACCTAGAGGGCCATGTGTGGCCTCTAGGGTTGTGGGTTCCCCACCCCAGTGTCTAGTCCAATCACCTTATTTCAGGAATGAGGAAATTGAGTCCTGTGTTTGGCAAGGGTGTGCTTGCCCAGCCCCTGGGCTGGGAAGTCCAGCCTCTGGAGGACATGGGTATTGTGAGT
This sequence comes from Petaurus breviceps papuanus, assembly GCF_028583685.1. Classification (NCBI taxonomy): domain Eukaryota; kingdom Metazoa; phylum Chordata; class Mammalia; order Diprotodontia; family Petauridae; genus Petaurus; species Petaurus breviceps. The sequence goes on from NW_027187400.1 coordinate 21,623,142, forward strand.
CCAGGGGCATTTTCTCAGTATCTGAGAAAAAAGAAGGAAATTTAGAATAAGAGATCCCACTGGCTCCCAGGGGGTTGGTCTGGGCCCCAAACCACCAAGCCTTGGAATGTTTCACTCTCCCTAACATTTCTTCCAATTATTGTGTGGCAGTAGCTTAAATTTCCCTAGTAGCATTAATAGATGACTGTAAAATTTCAAAGGATTTTCATTTCTATGAATTCATTTGATCCTCCCCCTGGGGGGTAGGTAGGGCAGCTATTATTCTCTTTCTACCAAAAGAGGCCCAGATAAAGTGAGTGGTCAGTCCAAGCTGCAGAGCCTGAGAGAGCTAGGCCTGGGTTAAAGCCTCTTAAAACCTGAAATAACAGGGTGACCTTTGCAAAGCTCCCTACTTCCCTAGTCTCATTTGAGCCACCCACGAACCCAGTGAAGTAGGTAAAACAGGCATTATTATCATTATTTAACATTTAGAGGGTGGATCAGGGGAGGTTCCTTGATCTACTTAATAAGGTGATCCGGAGGTGAGCCTTTGTTTGGGATTTTCATCCAGGTCACAGATAAAAGTGGGAGTCCCAGAGGGGTGGGCCCTCTTACCCTCTCCTACTGAACTATTCACTCTCACCTGGGGCTCCAAGAAGCTGTGGCATGTACAGTAAGGGCCACACCCTGCTAATACCCTATGGGCACATAGGCTAAACTGGGTTGAAGGTAACAGGACAGATCTCAAAACTGTCAATGAGTTAGGGGGATGTCTACTGACTTCCCCCAGCAGAATGGGGGGATGAGAACAATTTATTCCATTGGTTATGAATGTGGCTGAAGCAGAGACTGGAATGCTTAGAGCTTGATCCAGGGGTGGAGAGCCTGTGGCCTTGAGGCCACACATGGCCTTATAGATCCTTAAGTGAGGCCTTTTGACTGAATCCAAATTTACAGAAAAAGATTTGTTTTATAAAATTTGGATTCAGTCAAAGGCTCACACTTAAGGATCTCCAAGGTCACAGGTTCCCCACCCCAGTCAGACATCAAAGATGCCAAGGTCATTCACTGTCTCCCAAGCCATTACCAGTTGTCTTGACTTTTGTCTTGCCACTGGACTTTGATGACTCTGGAAGAGAGAGTGAAGTTGACATCTTTGTGATATTCTGCCTCCCTTAAATCCAATTCACACACAAGTCAAGACATCACCCATGAAGTCACTGGTCTTCTTCGAAAATGAAAGAGGCACAATAATTTCACTGGATGATCTCCCCAGCTAAATTCAATTATTCTCTCTCTGTTGATGATTCTTACATCTAGTAATCCAGTCCTAACCTCTCTTCCAACCTCCAAACTCAACCTCCAAATGCCTATTAAACCATCTCAAAATTAGAGCCATCTTTAACTCAACATGTCTAAAACTGAATTAATTATCTTTCCTAAACTCTCCCATTACTTTCAAGGGTACCACTGTCCCCTACAGTCACCCAGGCTCACAAGCTAGGTGTCATCCTTGACCCCTCACTATCTCCCACTCCCCATTTCCAATCTGCTGCCAAGTCCCACAGACTTTACCTTCATAACATCTCTCAAAAATGTTCCCTTCTCTCCACTTATACTGTCACCACCTTGGTGCAGACCTTCTTCACCAAACTAATGCTTGGATACTGCAATAGCCTGCTGGTGAATCTGCCTGCCACTAATCTCTCCTCACTCTAGCCCAACCTCCATTCAGCTGTCTAATTAAAATTCCTAAAGTGCAGATCCAATCATGTCATCCCCTTCCCTCATTCAAAAAGATCCAGTGGCTCCCTATCACCTCCAGAATAAAAGACAAAATATTCTGTTTGGCATTCAAAACTTTTCACAACCTAGCCTCATTCTATCTTTTACATTCTTCTTACATGTTATATTCCCTCACATTCTCTTTGATCTATTAACAATGGCTTCCTTTCTATTCTTCGCACACAATACTCCATTTCCACTCTGCAAACACTGTCTCTTGCCACATACCTGGAATGTTCTCTCATCATCTCCACCTCCTGACTCCCTTCAAGTTCCAGCTAAAATCCAACTTCTATAAGAATCCTTTCCTGATTGCCCTTAATGCCAGTGCCTTCCCTCTATTGATTATTTCCCATTTACCCTGTCTATATCTTGTTTGTACATTGCTATTTGCATACTGTCTCCCCCACTGGGCTCTGAGCTCCTCTAGAGCAAGGCCTATATTTTGACTTTCTCTGCATCCCCAGAACTTAACACAGCCTGGCACATAATAGGTGCTTAATAAATGCTTAATAACTGACTAACTTTGACTCTTTCATTGGAGGGAGTGGAAGTTAGGGTTCATCCAAAATGGGAAGAGACTAAGACTTATTGTTTTAGGCTAAAGAAACTCATTAGCATTTTACTTTTCTCTGGGTTTACATAAAAGATGTCCTATACCTAGTACACATCATTACCTTCAATGCTTTGATCTGCATCAATGAAGCCCTCAACATGAGCTCTATTCTGAGGTTTCCAGAGAAAACTCTGCATGTGGGCAAAACCAGCTGAAGAGTCTTGATTTGACAACTGCTCCCAAGACTGAACCTGGTCCCTGCAAGCATAGAGCTTGTGTCATTGGCTCACAGGTTACATGCAGACGAGAACATTAAGGTTAAGTTCCTTTCTCCTGGTCATGCAACCATTAAACATCAGTCAGGATTTAAACCCTTGTCAATACTGACTTACCACTATACAATATTGCCACATTCTTCCCAATATAGCATGTGGTCAGTTCTAGGAACTCAGGACAAAATTCTCGAAGGATCCATCTACCTGGTCTTCTCACATACAACCCTATGTATGGGGCTCTAAGTCTTAGAGGGCTGGATGACTCCTTAATTTGAGGGAAATGGTTACCCAAAGGCCATCTTTCAGTTTAATACATGGAGGAACTGGGACTTAAGCCTAGGTTTTCCTGAATTTGCTCTAAAACTAAGTCCCTACTTATTATTTCGCTTGTCTTAGGGGAAGTGGAATAAATGAATAATTGAATTAGAAAGCATTTATTAAACACTTGCTTGTGCCAAGCACCATGCCAAGGAAATCGAAATAGTCACTGTGCACAAGTAACTCCTTGGCTGGTCGTTGTCCTTCATTCTTGAGGAAGACCAAAATGACATCACTCAGATGAGGTCAGGGTATGGTGTGTCCGACTATAGGTGATCAGACCCAAACGAGCTCAGAAGGCTCCACCATGAGTCGGGCACAAATGGTCCATAGGAACCTTTGGTTGTGAGTCAGAGCGAAGGGCCCAGTGGTCCCAAGGTCTCAGCGGTCACATATATGCTTGTAAAGGTCTTTCCTATGATCTAAATGATAGCTGTTCCTGATGTTGAACCACCTGACTGTAATGCGAATGTAAATTTTAAAGATCTTCCCTGCCCCTAGGCTAAAGTGCACCTGAAGCCTGGGGTAGGAGGCTTGTTTTTCAGTAGATACTTCTTGATTGGCCAGTGAGTCAATAAGGTTGTTACATTCTCTGAGCCAGGAGAAGGCTATATAAGCCCTGATGTGTAACTTTGTTTTGGGACTCACTTTGAGAAGTGTTTTGTGATTTGATCTGAATTCTGGGAAGCCGTTGTTGAGAGTCCCCTGGCTTTGAAAAACCCAGATGTGGAAACCCAGATGTTGACTGGGTATGGATGTAATGGTTGGACAGTTTGGAAAGCTGTCTACTTGATCTGTTTCTGTCTTGATAATTCTACCTGTATGCTTTGAAGTTCGGGGTGCTGACCTTTTTCCCCTGAACAAGGTAAACAATATATGTCTGACTGATTAAAGTAAGCTTGTTAACCCATTTTGAGTTGCTTTCCTTTAACAAAGCAGATCCAAGAACCTGTATGGGCAGCAAACCCTGAGGACGCGCTTGGGGTGCTTGCTGCTACACTGACAGGGCCAGTCAAGGACTGTGGTGCTGAGAACTGTCCTTTCCAGACCTTCAGTAGCCGACCTGATGAGGGCTTACAGGACCTACAGATGCAGGGTCCAGGTTCCACCTCCATGCTAGATTGCTCCCTTCTGTGACGGTCACGTAGACATGATCTGGGCAACACTGCTATTCCCAGAGTACCCCAACCAAATAGCAAAATCTCACCTTTTTACTTTTTAATTTCACCTATTTTTAAAAACACCTCCTTATGCTCATAAGGGCATCATTTTAAAAGTGAGTAGCTTTAGTCCCTGCCAAGTGGCCTCCTTTGACAACCTGTCTAGCTCTCTGACCAGGGCCTGAAGCAGCAAAGACCAATGACTTTGGAGATCCACAGGGCAAGGTCTGCAGCAGCCATTAGAGGCAATCAGGTGAGTCAGAGAAAGCACTATATTTGGAGGCAGAAGACTTGGGTTCAAATCCTGACCCTGATACTAATGCCAATGTGACTTTGAACAAGTCTCTCAACCTCTGGATGAGGGATTAGACAAAATGGTGGGCCTTCCAGCTCCAATTCCTATGAACCTATGATGGAAATACTGGACTTTCTAAAGTATAGATCTTATAACTTGAGCAAATCACTTCTCTAGCCTTGTTTCCACAAGGAATAATTTTACCTTTCTCTATATCCTCGATGCTTCGCACACTACCTGAGACGCAGTTAGCACTTAACAAATGTTTGTTGTAATAGTTGAATGACTGTAAGATCTCCTAAGGCTCTAGCCTTAACAGTAATACTGCTTCTGCATGCCAACACTCCCTCAGCTCCACACTCAGACTCTTCTAGATTGTGCCTGGTTTATCGAAGAGGACAGTGCCTCAGGAAGGCCATTTCCATGGATGTCCTTGGACTGGCTACCCAAAGAGGGAGGATTTCAGGAAAACCCTGAGGCAGGGTACTGAGGTACTTACCTGGAAATTGGAGGTTGTACACTTTCTAGCTTAGCCCCTCCAGTTCTGTGGTGGGGGAGAAAAAAACATTCCTCTGCCACCTCCCCACATTACTGGCTCTCCCAAGCCCTTTGCACCCCAAATTTCAAAGAATTCAGGAAAAAGATACAAATCTTCCCCTCGAAGGCTGTGCTGAAAGGTGTAGCATCAGTATTTGCATAGCTGAGATCTTTCTGCCTTGGAGTCCTTGATTAACAGAATTGCCCCCTGGAAGCAGAGAGCCAAGCCCTCTGGCAGCCACAATGGACAGTGAGTTGACTGGCAGTGTGGTCCAGTGGAAAGCCAGCTTGGTTGGGGTCAAAGGACTGGCATTCAGGCTGTGACTCTGCTGCTGGGTGACCCGGAGTAGAATTCTTTTCTATCGCTTCCTGGAGTGTTGTGAGGATAAAGGTGACCTAAGAGATGGGAAAGGGCTTGGGAAAGAAGCTGACTCTATAAATACAAGCTAGGGTATTACATGCATCCACTGCAATTCATCTTTATGGAAGGCCTACAGGGGTATGACAACATGCAAGGCCCTATAAAAAACAACTGATCTATAGAGAGAGCAAACCTTTGTTGGGGGAGATGAGCTCCACAATGGAACCAGCTGGACTGGCTGGGCCACCCAAGCTAGTCTAGACCGTACCCGGTCCCTCCAGGAGCCTTCTCCTCCACATTAATTCAATTATCCATCAATCCAACAGTGACTTTTAAGTACCTACTATGCTTCAAACCCACATGCTTTACTGTTATCCTCACAAATACAGCTATCCAACAAATTATGACTATTGAGTACTTGTTATACCTACATCTTGGGTATGGCACTGTTATCTTCATGCATCAATTCAACAATTGTAAGAACCTAGTATGGGAACAATCCATGTGCTCCATTGCATGCTTCATGCATCCATCCATCTCTTCTACATCGGTGATTAAGTACCTACTGTGAGAACAACCCACGTGATTCATTGTGCCTCCAGTCTACCAGTGGTTGCCGCCCTCCTCCATCCATCCTTCAATTCACCATCACTATTACATACCTACTGTGTGTTCAGACCCACTCTAGGCCTCTGCATGCCTACATTTCCTCCAGCTCTTTTTACCATACCACACCACCTCCTGGATGTTGAGAGAATTTGAGGGAAGCAGGCCAGCTTGTTTGGATGGATCTCTTGGGGTTAATTTATGAGAGGACATGGATTGGAATCATACATGAGGATGGACTAATATATATAACCTGAGTGCTCCAATGTTATGCTCATGTATCCATCCATTCATTCATCTATTCAATATCGGTGATTAAGTAGCTGCTCTGAGAACAAGTCATGGATTCATTGTCCCACCATTCCTCAGTGGGTGCTGTCCTTATCCATCCATCCATCTCTTCATCTGGTTACTCTTCCTATTAAGTACCTACCATATATATAGATCATGTGTACCATAATTATCTTCATGAATTCATCCATCCATTTGACCATGACTATTCACCATGCATACACCCTGGGCTCTCCATTTCTATGTCTTTTTTTTTTTGGAGGGGGGAAGGCAGGGAAATTGGGGTTAAGTCACTTGCCCAAGGTCACACAACTAGTAAGTGTTAAGCGTCTGAGGCTGGATTTGAACTCAGGTCCTCCTGATTCCAGGGCTGGTGCTCTCTATTCACTGCACCACCTAGCTGCCCACGGGTTCTCCATTTCTATCCTCTAATGGAATGGTGATTGTAGAACTGGAAGAGGCCCTAGAGGTCATCTAGCTCAACCTTCTTGTTTTACAGACAAGGAAATTGAGGCTCAAAGAGATAAAGGGCCCAAGGTCCCATAAGTAGTAAGTGGAAGAATTTAGATTTGAGCTCAGGTTCAAATGAATGACTGTAAGATCCCCTAAGGTTCTAGCTTAACAGTAATACTGCTTCTGCATGCCAACATTTCCTCCAGCTCCTTTTACCATACTACACCACCTCCTGGATGTTGAGAGAACTTGAGGGAGGCATGCCCAAGCATGTTGGATGGATCTCTTGGGGTAAATTTATGAGAGGACATGGGTGAGAATCATACGTAAGGATGGACCAGCTTGGAGCAGTTGTAATCTGCCTCCTTGGAGGGAATGCCCATTGATCCATTGGAGATTCAGAGTATTGCACTTAGTATGAAGGGAGAGACAAAGATAAGTAAGGCACTTTGCTTGTCCTCATGGAGCTAACAGTCTAGAGCAGGGGTCAACAAACTATGCCCAGAGCAACAGGCCAAATCTTATTCTCTGCCTGGGTTTGAACACCAGGCAGCTAAGAAAACAGGCAGTAAGCTGGATCTGGCCTAGGGGCCAAGCTGTATCTGTGGTCTAGAAGGTGGGGGAGGCTACAATATAGAAGCAGAAAAATTACTGCAACTAGTATCAAAGGATCCAGGTTCCAATCCTGATCCTGCTACTACTATCTTGTGACTTTGGGCAAGTCACTTAACATTCTAGGCCTCATTTTCCTTATCTGCAAAATGAGTGGGTTGGACTGGATGGTGACTAAGGTCCCATCTATTCCTTGCCCCTGTCTCTATATGTTCACCAGAGAATTCCCAGATTGGGCACTCTTTCCCCCAGTGAAGACTCTTATGCATCAATGAGAGTATAAATGAACAAATAAATAAAATATTTATTAAGCACTTACTATGCACCAAAAAAATGTTCTAAGTGCTAGGGATACAGATGGAAAAGTAGGAAAGTCCCTGCTCTCAAGCTCACACTCTAATGTAGCAGACACCACCTATGGTAATAAGTATGGTGACGTTTGGGGAGTTGCCCAAGGCATATGGAATTGAAGGGACTTGTCCAGGATCCCCAGTTTGTAGGGAGATAAGACCCAAAGGTAATATCAATCAATCAATCCATCAATAAATTTTAAACATCTACTATGTGCCAGGCATTGTGCTAGGCATTGGTAAAAGAGAATGTCATAAAGACCTTGGAAATGTTGATCCGTTCTTTCCAACACTCTTTGCAACAACTCTTCACTTTGAAAATTCAAAACCTGTTCTGCCTTGTCCACATGCTCCCAGATGTGGCCTGGAATCAAGGGAACAGTGATACCACATGGCTGGTTAATTCTGTCCAACTTCTTCCTCTCCTTGCATTTGTTTAGAAACTCACTGGTGCCATCCTCTTGATGGGCACTTATGTTAGAGCAAGAGAATTTTCCTTCCCCCGCTTTCCCCTAACTTGCCCTCAAGTTCCCTTGAAGTCCTCAGCATTCCTTTCATTACTCATTGTTAATAGGACAAAAGAAATCACTTGACAGAAGATATAAGCTGTGTTTGGGCCCTTCCTCCCTGGAGTAGCCCTTGTAGCTGGATCTTAGTTTGGGAGGACCAAGGGCAGGCTTTAGCCAAAGCCCCCAGCTTACTGTCACCCCTCCAAGTGACTGCAGACTGGGTTGTGTTATGCTACCAGTGGGGTGACTTGAGAAACCTCTGGAGGCTTCAGAGAATAGTCACATTGTGGGCTCATTAACTTTTATAACCATAGTATTTCAAGTGTGACAGTGCAACCCAGTTTGTTCCAAATAGAATAGATTCCACATGGCTTCCAGTTTGCCTTGGTTAATATGGTGGGAACAACAAATAGCTGTGTTCGTGTCCCTTTGATTTGTTGGGTTGGGAGACGTGAATGATATCCAGGGCAGAGCTGAGGATCTCTGGGGGCTAAGGAAGGAAGACTATTTTCTAGAACTAAGTTGGGCTCTGAGCCAGAAAAATACAATCCCAGAATCCCAGAATCTTAACAAAGCTCAGAGACCAACTAGGCCAACTTGTCATTAGGCAGGAATCCCCTCTACAACCTACCTCATCAGTGGTCATCCGGGCTCCACTTGGAAACCTCCAATGAGGAAGAACCCACTTGCCTCCCAAGATCGCCCATTCCACTTTGGAATAGCTCTGACTCTTGGGAAGGTCTTACTGGACCATCTCTCTGCAACTTCTACTCCTGGCCTCCTTGGCTGCCCACTGGCTCCCCCATCAGAAAAGTCAACAAATTGAGCCAGGAGCTAAGCATTGGTTCTTCTCATTCATCATTAGACTCATCATATACCAAACCATTATCTTTGTTCCATGGAATTTGGTCTCTTTCTCCTTCTAATCCACTTTGCAGATGACTGACAAATAACTCAAATATTCTATTGAGTCTATGGTCTCACAGGGTAGTCAAGGGGTACAGTGGATAGAGTGCTGAACCTGGAGACAAGAAGATTTCTCTTCCTGAGTTCAAATCTGACCCCAGACGCTTACTAGCTGTGTGACCCTGGGCAAGTCACTTAATCCTGTTTGCCTCACTTTCCTCATCTGTGAAGTAAGCTGAAGAAGGAAAATGGCAAACTACTCCAATGACTTTGCCAAGAAAACTCAAATGGGGCCAGGAAGAATTGGACACAACTGAAAATGATCAAACAACAATAACTTGTCCCATCAATGTCATTTCCTCCTCCAACCATGCAGATCAAGACCATCCATATGTGCCCATACTGTGTGACTCTCATCTATATCCTCCCATAAATTCTGGAATAGGGTCCAGCAAATATCCTGGAGGACTTCATCAAGTTCTCTCAACATTCCCAAGTTCTACATATACTGATGTTCTCCATCAATTTCTATATGTACTGTACCATTAAGTTGTTTTGGTGTGATTTTTTTCTTAGCATCAAGGCTTGCATTTTTATTTTACATCTTGGTTTGGGTTTCATCTTGAAAAATGTAACAATAAAGGTACCAATTTGGTGCATTTTCTAACAAATGTTAACTCCATAGTAAAACCAAATTGTGCTTATTTCAAAGTGACAAGATTTTGAAAGTTAACTCAAATTATATTCCTCACATCAAATGAGATATTACAAAGTACTTTGCAAACCTTAAAGTTCTATATAAATTCTAGCTATACTAGCTACATATAATTCTAGCTATATTACTAATAAAATATTATTATATTTAACAAAAGTTAAAAATAAATATTTTAAAAGCATAGCAATCGTGACGAGGATTACGAAATGAATGCAAAACTGATCAAGGGTGTGTCGAAGCTATAAAACATATAATAGAAATTTTAATGGAAAAATGACCTGTGTTACCAGGTGTGGTAATGCACACCTGCTATGCTGGTGTAATGGGAATGGGAATTTGAAGATATTTCCTGCCCCTTAACAAACCTAGGGGGGAGTTTGAAGACCTCCCCTGGTTTGAAAATAAACTCTGCCCCCTAATAGGCTGAATGTAATCACATGGAACCTATGGTGGGAGGAGTTTGCTGAAGGGAAGCAGAGCCCACAGGAAGCTGGTAGTCAGAGCTAGTGAGCTGGTGGGGGAGGAAGATGCTCAGGCAAGGAGATAGAGAGGTTTGTGGGTAGATATTGGTCTTATATTGGTTTGTGGGAAGGCTGAAGAACTCTGTGGTTCTCAGTGTTATTATGGCTTCTTGATGTCTTTGGTACTATGATGGAATCAGCTTACTGGTTTTGGGATCTGGTTCTCTGGTGTTTAAATAAATGCTCCAGGTCTGTCCTCTATATGGAGAGTTTGGTATATTTTGTGATTGAACGGTCAGGTAATACTTATAGTCAGGGTCTTTATTGTGATCATGGGCACTCTAAATATTGCATTGGCACCACAGCTGGCAGAGGGGAAGGCTGGTAGACTGCTCATGCTTGAGACTTCAGAGCTGCAGGAGGACTAAGCCACAGTGAGTATGGCACCGATATGGTAGAGCCCCAAGAGTGTATGTGTGTATGTGACGGGGGTTTGGGGCAATGCTGCCAGGCTGTCTGATGAGAAACAAACAAGCCCAGATCTGAAATGAAGAAGGTCAAAATTTCCATGCAAATGAACTGAAGGATCAAGCTGTTCCTCCAGCCTAGGTGAGATAGGGAGAGAGACAGGAAGGAAGGAAGGAAGGAAGGAAGGAAGGAAGGAAGGAAGGAAGG
>NW_027187400.1:21634085-21647893 GCF_028583685.1 Petaurus breviceps papuanus
GAAGGAAGGAAGGAAGGAAGGAAGGAAGGAAGGAAGGAAGGGAGGGAGGGAGGGAGGGAGGGAGGGAGGAAATCTAACAGTGATATCCTGACAAGTACTTCCGTTCATCCCAGTGGAGCACATGGTCTGTCCACCATTTTGTTCTTCATTCTCATTAAAGGACCAGGCTGCCTTTTTTTTTTCTGATGGTATAATTCCCTGATGACCTCCTTTATGGCGGTTATCTTACTATGCTCAAATTTATCATTGGCCATTCCCTTTGTTCTCTAAAGTCTGAATGAATTAATGAAAACTATTAAGCACCTACTGTGTACCAGGCGCTGTGCTGAGTACTGGGGATATAAAAAAAGGGAAACGTCCCTGCCCTCAAGGAGCAGACAGCTTAATGGGGAAGAAAAAAATGCAAATTTCTATGTACAAACAAGAAATATACAAGAATAATTTGGAGATTCTGGAGGGAAGGCACTAAGATGAAAAAAAGTATTTGCTAAGTGCTTACTCTGTGTAGGGCACACATCCTTCCCTGTCCAAGAGCCTACAGAGCCTTTCTAAGAGCAGCAAACTCAAAGTCAAGCACTGAAGGTCCTCCAACAATTGGCTCCTGCTCCAGGTCCATCCTTTTTAAGATTCCTTCCGTACTCTCAAATGTCCCCTATCTAGGATAGTAGAGCCAAGATCTCAGCCTTCAGGACAGCTATTTCCTGGGTTTATTTGTTACTCCTGTTAACCCTCCCCCCACCCCAACCCCCTCCTCTCTTCACTCTTGTAGCCCAGGGCTGGGTCCAGAGGCCAGATCCTCTCTATGGAGGTGATTGTTGATGGATCCATCTCAACACCAGGTGGTGTCCCCCCCACCTATGCCATGTTATCATCAGAAAACAGTAGCCACTGTCCCATGACAGGAGGGCAATAATAGCTTCAAGTGGAGCAAAAAAGGGAGGCACAGAGAAGGGATATTTGCTCTGGCTTTCTGGTAGCATGTTACAAAAGGGTTTAGTAGGGAACCATTTAGGTAAAGCAGATCAAGCTGCCTGGGCTTGCCAAAAGACTAGACGACTCATTGGGCCATGTCCAGGGATTCAGGCCACCCAGGGCTGCTTCCCTTCACTTTTGAAAAAGGAATTTCAGGATCAAAGATCTAGAGCTAGGTGTGGAGAGACTTTTATTCCAATACCCTCATTTTACATATAGGAAAACTGAGGCCCAGGGTCACATAGGTAAGAAGAGTCAGTCAGGATTCAAACCCAGATCCTCTGAATACAAATCTAGCCTCCTTTTCCCTGTTTCACACATCCTGTACAGGATGTGGGGGCAAGCTTTCCCCAAGCTATTCCAGGAGGACCTTTGTGGGAGGTTCAGAAGAGTGAGGGTGAGAGGTCAGATCTGCTTGTAAGTCATTCATACTAGGAACTTTCACCCAGAAGACTTTCACAAACTGATGCAGAGAGAATTAAGCAGAACCAGGAGAACAATTTATATAATAGCAACAATTGTGATATAAAGGTAAACAACTACGAAAAATTTCAGAATTCTGATCAATGAAATGACCAACCTCAACCTCAGATGAAGGATATTGAAGCTCCATCCCCACATTTAGACAGGGGGAGTAGACTCTGGGTGCAGAATGAGACATGGCCAATGTGGGAAGTTTTTTTTCCCCACTCCCTCTCCTCTCTCTTCCCCCACTATGGCAGCATGCAATCTGATACAGGTTCTACAAATACCTTCACATTAAACATTAGTCAAGTTATAAAGAAGTATTATAACCAATGGAGTGAACAACGAGGAAGAAGGAACAAAACAAAACAAAAAAGAGAGATCAAGTAGTTTGCTTCAATCTGCATTCAGACTCCATAAATCTTTCTCTGGATGTGGATAGCTTTTTCCATCCAATGTGGGAATTTGCTTGCTTGAGTATATTTGTTTCAAGGGGTTTCTTTTTATTTTCTAAGGGGGGCGGGGTGGGAAGAAGAGAATATAGATTTTTATTAATTGAAAAAATAAAGTTAATTTTATATTTTTTTTCTATTAAATTTATTCACAAAAAGTGAGACTTCAGTGGGACTGGGGGTTGTGCATGGACAAGAGGCTGGGCAGCTCTGTATATGGGTTGAGAAGCCTCCAGGTGTTAAGGGGTTGTTTTTGTTTCTGTTTTAATTTTTTTTTAAGGGAGACAGCCCCTCCCAGATTAAAAAGACACAAAAATAGATGTCTCTGAAGTAAATGGGAGATCTGGGATTTATGGGCATCAAGAGGGCTTCACAGTCCCAGGGCTTAGAGGGGTATCATAGGAATCATGGGGGCTCCTGCATCAATTGGTAGAACAGCACATAGCCCTCACTGGAGGTACCTGGCTTTCACTGACAGGGGAGATATGAGTCATTGGAGACATGCTGACCAGTATGGCCTGGCACTAGGCTGTGTAGTGACCATAGTGGACACTGCCAGAGTGGTTGCAAAGGGCATACAGCTGGTACACAGGTCTCCTAGCTTTATCACTGGCAAAGTCCCCTTGGCTCAGTACTTGTTGGGGAAAGTCAACTCCAACAGAACCTTTTTTTAAAATAGAGCCTCAAGATGCAAGAAACCAGCTGAGGTGGCACACAAGGATCTGGGGAAACCTCTGCCAGTCAGCTTTTTGGTGCTCTGTGTTCTCTGCCAACATCTGTCACACACCAGGACATTTCTGACTCCAATTTTTCTTCCTTGGTAAAGAGATTGAAACAGTCTCAAAAAGACACCTTCTCCTGAGCAAACCTTTTCTTAGGGATAGGCAGGGACAGGTCACAAAAAAACTCAAAGGTCTTGGAGTGATACCCACAGGCCTGGCACTTGAGGCAACTTTTTTTTAAAGCAATTGGGGTTAAGTAACTTGCTCAAGGTTACATGGCCAGTTATTTTGTGTGGGTGCTAAATATCTGAGGCCAGAACCGATCCCGGGTCTCCTGACTCTGGGGCCGGCACTCTTACTCACTGCGCCACCTGGCCAACCCTTGAGGCAACTTTTCAACTGACCAACAAACAGATACATGATTTTGCTATCCTCTTGATCCAAGTATCTTTCCCACATTAGATTGGCTAGCTCATCATCACTTGTAGGAGGTAAGGGCATTACGGAACGTCTCAGTTCAGGCTCTTCAAGGAGGGCCCCCCTTGTAGGAGTAGAGAGGGGGTGGGGTATCAGCCAAGATGATTGGGGCACTGCGGCCCCTTGGGTTTCTCTCTAGATAGCTGCTCCATGAGGAACATCAGAAACTCCTGGGCATCCTGTATTAATTCTCTTCTGCTTGTTCTAATTTTGACCTAACAATTAACCCCAAGAAAACACAGAAAACATCAGCCAGCACCATACCATCCATACATGGAACCATTGGTTACAGAAAATGGAAAAATTTTTGAATGCTGAGGATAAGTTCACTTACCTTGGTAGTATACTTTCCAGGGTTGTACACATTGATAATGAGGGTGACACACACATTGCCAGAGGTAGCTCAGAGTTTGGGAGACTCTGAAGGAAGGTGTGGGAGAGGAGAGGTATTAGAATGACTACCAAACTGAAGGTCTACAGAGCCATGCTGCTTACCTTATTGTTGTGTTGCCTGTGAAGCATGGACGGTCTACCAATGCCATACCAGGAAACTGAATCGCTTCCATTTGAATTGTCTTAGGAAGATTCTGAAGATCACCTGGCAGGATTAGGTACCAGACACTGAGGTCCTTACTTGAACTAAGCTGCCAAGCATTCAATCTCTGCTTCAAAGAGTGCAACTCCAAGGGCTGGCCACATTGTTCAAATGCAAAGCAAATGCTTGCCAAAAAGACTGTTTTATGGAGAACTCACACAGGGCAAGTGTTCACATGGTAATCAGAAAAAGTGATACAAGGACATTCTCAAGGTCTCTCTCAAGAACTTTGGAATTGATTGTGTGACATGGGAGACAGTGACACAGGACCACCCAGCATGCCCACATCAGAGAAGGTGCTGTGCTCTATGAGCAAAGCAGAATAGAATCAGCTCAAAAGAAACACAGGATGTACGAATTTAGAGAATCCACCCCAAATGTTCATGTGGACTATTTCTACCCAACCTGTGATAGAATATTCCGAGCTTGTATTGGTCTGATCAGCCACAGTCGGACACATTGACATGTAACTTTAGCACAGTGATGTCATTTTGGTCCTCCAAAGAACGAAGGACAACAATTGTCCAACCCAAATAGATTCTATATCTTCTAATAGAAGCAAATTCCTTTGAGGGCAAGGACTGTGATTGGTTTTGTCTTGGCATCTCCCCTACCTAGCCCAGCTGTGCTATGCATACTGGCATTTCATAAATGTTTGTTGTACTTGTGGCTGGATGCCACCCCTCCACTAAGAGCCTTCTCTGATCCCCTTTACTTACTACCTTGTTTTGTCATATTGTGTTTTTATTTTAATTAACGTCAATGGTGTCATATTGTCTGCTATTATTTGATCTATTCAACAGGTCCAAAGGGCATGATCAATAAAGGAGCGGGACTAGGGTGTAATGTAACTGTGATATCACAGACAGGTAGCCAGGGCTGTCCAGGGATTCAGCCAGAGAAAGGCTGTCCATTCACACAGGCCTGGGACTGAGGAAGAGACACCACATTCAGACCAAAGTAAGGCACCAGATGTTGACCAATTGCCCTTTTGTTACCTCTCCCTGGATTTTCTTATCTGCCCAGCTCTGTTCTAACCCCCACCCTTACTTCCTCTGTCCTCCATTTCTGCTGAGCTGGGGAGTAGCCCTGTTCTGTTGTTCTCAAACTTCCGGTCATCCTTGACCTCTTCCTCTCACACTCTATCTTTTGGCTCACAAAAACCTGGTTTTCTCCACATTACATTGTAGCACTGGTCACATTCTCCAGGGCAGATTGCCTCCTTTCTTTCTTCTCCTCTTCCTTTTCCTCTCTTGCCTCCTCTTCTTTCTTCTCCTTTTATTCCTCCTTTCTTCTCCTTCTTTTGCCCTATTTTCTCCACCTCCTTTCTCTTCCCTCTTTTCTTTTTTCTTTTTTCTCCCTTTCCCTCCTTCTCCCCTCCCATCTTTCTTTTCCTTACTTCCTCCTCCTTCTCTCTTCCTTCTTCTTTTGCTCTTTCCATTTTCCTACTTTTCTCCCACCTTCCTCATTTCCTTCTTCCTCCTTCCAGTTTCTAAGCACCTTCTATGTGACAGGCACTATGCTAGGTCAGGCAGAAGAATAGTCTACTCCTCCATCCCCACTGCGGCTTCCAGATGCTTCCTCTGCCAAGTCATCACTGCAATCTCTTCTGTGAAGTTTATCCATCATTCTATATTCCTCACACCCAGTAGCCAATCAGTCACTCCCATGACATCTGGCATATCCATACCCTTCTCTCCACTCTCTCAATTCTCACAGACCCTCATCACCTCTTGCCTGGTCTAATTGCCAGTGGTCTCACTAGCTCCAGCCTCTCTCCACTCCAATCCATATAGCAAACTGATATGCCTCAAGCGTATATCTATGATCATGTCACTCCCCTTCCCGAAAATCTTCAGTGCTTTCCTAGGGTCTCTAGGATAAAATGCAAAATCCTTGAGTTGTCATTTAAAGCTTTATGCAATCTGACTTCCAGGCTTATTGAGTGTTCCCCTTCTTCACACACTCTCCATTCCAGTCCGACTGGTCTACTAGACATTTTATGTATCTGACATTCCATCTCCTGTTTCTATACCTTTGCACAGGACCTCCCCTGAAATGAAAAAGAATGAAGAGCAGATGAGCGTCTCTTTTCATCTTCACTATTTAGGATCCATGTTTGGCCCTGTATAAGTAAAAAAAACAACAACTCTTCTTTCAACTCCTGCTCTCATAGACAAGTCTCAGGTCCTAGAGCCAGTTTACAGCCCTCTCCTCAGGATTGTAGGGGTATCCCTAATGAGTTGGAGGTAATTCTCTGATGACATCAGCTTGAGCCCCCACTGGTGTGCTTCCCCTCAAGATGATCAGTTAAAAATAAGTTTAGTCAGGCAACCTTAACTGACTTTTAGAAAGAAAGAAGGTGCTGTAACTAAGGGGGTGTAATGATAGTCAATAAACATTTATTAAGCAACTACTGTGTGCTAGTCATTTGGCTAATCACTGGGGATACAACTTTTTTTTTTTTTTAAGCAATTGGGGTTAAGTAATTTGCTCAAGATTACACGGCCAGTTATTTCTGGGTGTGGTGCTAAGAATCTGAGCCCGGATTTGATCCCTGGTCATCCCGACACTGGGGCCAGTGTGCTTACTCGCTGTGCTACCTGGCCGCCCCAGGGGATACAACTTTTTTAAAGCCACTGCTCTCAAGGAGTTTATAATCTAAAGGGGAAAGACAAAATAATAATAAAAAAAATACTGAAAAGCGGGGGAGGGGAGGGGGAGAAAATACCCAGTGTGAAGGCATAGTGACAAGTCAAAGAAGTCCAAAAGTTAAGTAGTAAGAAATTAGATGTTTGAACTGAACTCTTTAAATGGAGGTTTTGGAATTCATGGCTCCATACTCCAATCAGAGAAGCAGAGGGTGGTAATGATGTGGAGAGCCAAGGATGATAAGATCTTACCCAATAATGAAGTTATCCCCAAAATGAACTTTCTGGGACATAGTAGGAAAGTCAGTCAGAGAGTCCCAAAGTAGTGTGGCCAGGTAAGAAATGAGGTGGAATATCTCCAGTGGAAATATTGCTGACAACCCATCTGGGGATGTGGCCAGGACAACAGTGGAAAGATGGGGGGTTCAAAATCTTTTAGATTTCCCAAAATTCACAAGGTCCTCTTCTGGCCAAAGGGGCAGTAGGGAAAGGAGACCTAGTTAAGGGTTTTTTCTTCCTAGGCTTTTTCTTACCTCTCTCACCACCTCCCTGCCCCCCACCCCATGATGTCAGGGATTCAGCTAGCATCTATGACTACCCTAATATCTGGAATAAATCCCTTCTTGACTCACTTGATACTTTATAGATGACCCCTGAGTTATGGTTAAATTTTCTTGGCCTATCCAGATGATCTGAACTTAATTTCTGTGCAACATCATTAGATTTCAAAGGACTTGTCATATATTCTTAGGTCCATGTTTGAATTGATTGATTGGGCATCTTATCATTTAATGAGCATCTTACCATATACTTTAACTTAGATTCCTTTAGTAAGAATGGAGTTCCACCACCATCCCCCATCAATGTAAGTCCTTAATGTGAGAGGATTTTAGAGTTTTGTGATTGGCTGAAAGAATCAGGCACAATTCTGGGCTTGTTTATAAAAATAAAAGTCAATCAAGTGAGTGAACAGTTTAATGTTGTAGGAGTTTCAGTTTGGAAGATCTCAATTCTAGGGTTGGAGCCAAGCTCTTGAGATGGAATTGTTCTTGGGGTGGGGAAAGCAGAAGATGAGAGTCTCTCTGTCCTTCTCCCCACCATTGACTATGTCAGCAGAGAGACTGGATTTATAGTCATCCACAGGTTAGAGGCCAGTTCTGTCCAGTTGACACCATAAAGCACCACCTTTTGCCATACATGTGTTCTACACATATGCCTCACCACCATTGTCCTCTGTGCTTGATTCTATTCTCTCCACAGATCTGCATTTGTGGCAGAATGTGTGTTGGGCAGGGGAGGAGGAGGAGGAATGTTTGTGCAAGTTGTTCCTACTGTACCATCTGAATGAATAGCTTTACCAAAAATCTAATTTAGGCCATTGGCTGATTGTTAATGGGAAGCATACCTATGGGGGCTTATGAGCAAAGATGTTAGAAAATGAGTCTTATGTTGGGGCTTGTGAATGTCAAGGCTAGAAACCGAGCCCTTTATGTTCATGTGAATGGGTTTATGGAAAGCTCTTATATTACTTAGAGCTAGAAGGAACTTTAGACACCATTGAGGCAAACCCCCTAATTTTGCAAAGGAGAAAATTAAATCCAGAGATAGGAAATGACTTGCCCAAAGAGACAGAGTTTATAAGTAGCAGGGCCAGTCTTTAAGGTCCCCTGCCTCCAAATTCAGTACTGTTTTCTATTATATCACAAAATGCTTTCCCCATAAACAATAAGGTGGGGGAAGTAGTATTATCTCCATTTTACAGATGATAGCTAAGGCCCACAGATGGGAAGTGACTTCCCCATGGGCATATATCTAGGAACCATCATAGTTGGAAATTTCCCAACTTAGAACCCTGAGAGTGAGTAGAAGCCATCCTCTGAAGACCCTGCCTACTAGTGTGTGTGTGTGGGGGGGGAGGGAGGGGAGGGGATCTTCAAAGTACACCTTGGTGTCACTTTCCACATTAGAACTTTCCTGATTAACACCATGCCCCCTCCCTCCGCCCCAACACACGCATTCTTCTTAAGGGAATTTTAAGAGAATTTTCTTACCAGGATCCAAGGATGTGCTAGTAAATGTTTAACAACCAACTCTTTGGAGACAAAAAAAAGTACATATAACACACTTTTAATTTAATACAAGCTATCAGTATTTTCTCTTTTCACTTTCTTAAGTCTAGACAATCAACAAAGCAACAATAAATCAAGCCCTGATGTGTAGCATCTGCCAATTTCTAAGGTATAAATGCTCGTACTGAAAATTTAACAATTGGCTTCGGAGAGCCAGTTTGAGCTGGCTCCAGAACACTCCTGCCAGCATCCTTCCACTGATGAAATCATAGGATAACTGAAGTCCAAATATCTGTTGGATATTATCCAGGTGTCTGCAGTAATCAAAGCTGCCCAAATCTGTCTATTGTAACTTCCATTTATTCACCACCCCACCCATTCGTTTCTCAGCCCCTTACAGCCAGGCTTATGATTCCACTCCATTATTGAATCTATGATCTCCAACATCATCAATTACCTCTTGATGCCTAAATCCCTTGTCCCCTTTTCAGTCATTTCTGAAGCTTTTGACACTGTTAATAGCTCTTTCTTCCCATAAACTTTTTCTTTTTGGATTCTAATTCCATATCTAATCTAAACCCTATAGTTTCCAAAATAATATGTATGTGCATAAATATATGAGTGAAGAGACCTTGAAATCTAAGATGGACCTTAGAGATTTTCTCATCTAAACCTTTCATTTTACAGAAGAAGAAACTGTGGTCAGAGAGGTGTTTTGAAGTAGTAAATCCTTTGGGGGCTTTGGTTGGACTGGAAGGCCTTTGAAGTCCCTCTGAGAAATTCTGTGATTATTTTAGGGACCCTTCCCCCTCCCATATATATTGCTTTTGTATTTCATAGAATCTCAGAGTTGGAAGGGTTCACTAAACGCCGCCCCCCAGATCTTTTTCAGCTGAATTTTTTATCTAACTATGCCTCCTTCATCTTGTACTCATGAAGTTGATTTTTCGAACCCATGTAAGATTTAACATTTATCCCCATTAAATTCCATCTTATGAAATTCACTCCAGTGCCCTAGCCTATCATGCTCTTTCTGTATCCTGTCATCAGTGTATCAGATCTAGTTTTCTGTCTCTAATAAGCAATTTTAATAAGCATACCTTCTGTACCTTTATTCAAGTCATTTATAAAAATATCAAGCAGTAAAAGATCAAGGATTGATCCATCGAGCACTACATTACAGACGACCTTCCAATTTGACATTGATCCGTTAATAATTATTTTTGGGGTACAGCCAGTCAACCATTTCCAAACTTATCTATCACCTAGCCCAGTGGTGCCCAAGAATTTTTGTTGCGTTCAACAAATTTAACAACAACAAAAAAATGTATTGTAAACTTCTAGAGTGATTGAATATACTACCCTGTAATTAGTTACTGCTTAAGGAGCCATTAAATTATTTCTAGCACAAATCCCTTGGACCATTTCATGCCCCCAATAGGTTTACAAACCATTAAGAGGGAACCTCTGAATTCTAACATATCTCTCCATCTTTTCCACAAGAATAGCATGATAGATTTCAGTAAAAGTCTATGTGAACTTTGCTATACTCCCTGATCTCCCTGTAAGTATGGGGTGAAAATCACACAGATTCCTCCCCTTTAGTCCTGATACATTTGTCAGGTATGAACACATCTCAATCAATCAGTCAAAGACTTTATACCAAGCGTGGGAAAGTGCTTAAAGCTATTGTGATGTTGTAGAGAGAGTCTGTTCTAATTGAGTGAGGGACTTATTAACACCCTGTGGGGACAACTAAAGAGCTAGTTCAGAATCTGGAAGATATGAGCAAGAGAAGAGACTGTTCCATCACAGTCCCCAAAAAAGAATTGATTGGGAGGGGGGAATCAAAGCCTTTGTCCTTGGCTTCAGGGCCCATATCTTTTACCCCTCTGCAAGGTGTGTGTGTGTGTATTTTTGGATTTTTTTTGTACCAACAATTCTTACCAAACCACTAAGAACTAAGTCTGGATGACTGATATCAACTGACAATCATAGTGTGAAGCACACTGATGGGGGCTCTTAAACATTAAAAAGACAGCCCCAATCCCTAGCTCTATAACCCTAGAAACCTGAGGGGAGATGTAGCAGCCATTCTTTGAGGATCCAGCTTATTCAGGTGAGTGTGAGTTAGGATAGTAACTCTAGATGGTGGTGTTCTGGGGCCAGCTCAAACTGGCTCTCAAAAGTCAATTGTTAAATTTTCAGTCTAAGCATTTACACTTCAGAAATCAGTTTATGCTACAAATTAGACTTTGATATATCGTTTTGTTAACTATCTAGACAAGAAAGTAATGGAGAAGCTATAAATACAGATTAAACTTAAAAGGGCATCCTGTGTGCATTTTTTTTGTTGCCTATGGAGGGCCAGTTGTTAAACATTTATCAGCACTCTCTTGCTATATACCAATCTAGTTACTCTGTCAAAAAAAGGAGGGAGGCAATTTACCTCCAAACTCATATGGGAAAAGGGGGAAAAGGGCAGGATCTCAGTGACAAACTTTAGATTCAGACTAAATTTCCCTGTCTTGAGGACCCTGGACAACCCTTAGAGACCTCAATTTATTTTCAATGGCTTTAGCATCACATGCCTTCTGGGCAATGGTTCCCAGTCATTTTATTTGTCTGAATAAGTGCTATGTCCCTACAAGAGGACCCTTTGGAAGGGCTCCAAGGATTGGGGATTTCCCTTCCTTTCTTTGGCTTTTCCCTTTCTTCCTTAAGATTGTTAGCTGATTGAAGGCAGGCGCTGTATTATTATTAATTGTATCCTTAGTACTTAGCAGGGCGCCTGGCACATCATTTACTGAATTGGTTGTTGGTTGGATGGATCCCCAAGGAGACAGGAAATTCCCAGAGGGAGGGGAAGGACTGCCTGAATTTCAATTTCATACCTCCAGCCTGTAGCACTTCATACAAGAACTTCATACAAGCTCATCTTTATGTTACAGGTAGTCCAGCCACTTCCTTTTAAACATGAGCAAGCTAAGAAAGTGAAATTATTTGTCAGTGTTTTGTAAATAATCAATCTTCAAAGCTACTGGAAGAGAGAGAGAGAGAGAGAGAGAGAGAGAGAGAGAGAGAGAGAGCGCTATACTGAGAGTCAAGAAAACCTGGGTCCAGGTCCCCACTCAGACACTTATTAGCTATGGAATTCTGGGTAAGTCTTGTGGCCTCTTTGTCTTCAGTTTCTCCATCTGAAAAAAAAAAAAAAAGAATTTCTTCCAGGTCAAAATCGATGGCTGTATGTATAAACCAGGCTGCCAACTAGAAAGTCAATGTACATCAGCTTCCCTCTTCCCTCTTCCTTCCCCATGTCCGCCTTTTCCCTTCCCTTCTCATTGCCCCAATCTCCCTCCAAAGCAAAGCATGGGAAAAAGAGGAAGACAGTGGGGAGTGAACTCAGAAAGACCAGGGAAAGTACAGTCCCATCCTAGGGAAAGGCAGACAGACTGTTTTCCCTCCTGTGTCTTGCCCATGTGTCCGGCTTTTGCCGGAGGAACAGATGATGGATGGGACCCAAAGGAGGGGTCACTGGTTCCTGGAGCAGTTGTGTATTTGGGGAAGGAGGGCCAGGTGGGGTGTCCTTTGAGCACTGCTCCAGCATCTGATGTTCTGGGGCTCAGACCTTGCAGCCAATAGATGTTATTTGGGTTACTAAGGACATAAGGTTTAGGATGTAAGTGTCCCCTGAGAGAAGCCAAGCCTTTTCCCTTTGGGGAAGGAGTGAGGTGCCCCATCAGATCTCCCGCCTCTCATCTCTCAACCTGCTGAGTCTCTGGGATAGGAAGAGAGGAGGTTTGGTGGTCTGGCACAAGAGCCCAGTGGGGGGGATGGGGGGAGAGAGGAAAAGGGTCTTGGGGTCTGGGTTCAGAGCAAGGTTAGCCAAATAGTGGATAAATTAAGCGAGTGAAACAGACAGCTCCCCTCTCTGTGAACTTTTCACCCAGCTAACCTGATTCTCACCCTGCTCTCAGGTGGAGTCTGTTCCCACCCATTCAGTGACTGTCACCTTTCTTGGCTGTCACCCAGCCTCTGCATCTCCTCACACCCCAGCACCTAAAGGAGGAAGGTGCAGAGAGGGTGGGGGCAGGGACCTGAAAAATCAGTCAGGCCAGGAAGAAGGGACTGAGTGGGTCAGGGAGATGTCCTGCCAATTGTAAAAATATCCCCAAGCTTAATTTCCATCCAACAAGCATTATTAAGTACCTACGTATATGAAGACAATCATGAAACAATTCTTTTCCTTGAGGAGTTTCCATTCTCTAGGCAGGACACAACATGGGTCAACAAGTAATACATGTAAAGTTAACACAGTTATTTCTAGGAGGGGGAAAAGCTTTTCCAGTATGGAATCAAGGAAGGCTCCCTGTAGGAGATGACAGTAGCTGCCCTCAAACCCTAAAGGGAATGGAAAATGGAACAGTAGAAAGAACCCTGATTCTGGGGTCAGAGGATGTGATTTAATTTCCCCTTCTGAGGCAAATGATCTGTGTGAACTTAGGCCAGTCACTTAGAGCCCCTCACCCTCTGCTGATGGAGAGGTTGGACTCCCCATTGGATGGGGATGGGCCCTGGGATTCCTTATCTCTCTAGATCTATGCTTTAGCCCATCAAACAAAGCCTCTGTTTTATTTCCTTTTGTTCACTAGCAGAAGCATCATGGAATAGTGGAAAGAACACTGGATTTGGATTTGGGGAAGATCTGAGTTCAAATCCCACCTGTGATTGGTCCTAATTGTGAGACATTAGGCAAGTCACTTGAACTCTCTGAACCTCTGTTTCCTCATTTGTAAAACAAGATTAACAATACACACCCTTCCTCCCTCATCAAATTTTTGTGAAGATCAAAGAAGATGATATACAGAAAGTAGCAGCATTCAAAGGGTGGTCAAGCAGCTAGTGGGCCTCTGGTGACACTGGGCGTGTGAAATCTAGGCTCTCCTTGCTTAAGTCTCCTGCTAATCGTGTGACACGTGATTCCTCATGAATGAGCAAGAAAGAATCTGACTGCACTGGGAAAAAGCTTGAGAATCCCTGATAGAAACAGCAAGCCTGAAATGCCACATCCACGGGAGGTGGTGATATTATTACAATTGACTTCACTCTATGTCTAAAACACTTTTCTGTACATTGCGTTCACATAACACCTCACCTGCCCTGAGACTAGCCAGCTCTGCAGGCATCTCAGGTTGCTTATGAAGCTGCTATTTCCTAAAGAAAGTTCTAGGCTAACAACTCCAGAATATAGAGCTGAAGGAAGCCTTGGAACGGTCCAAGCCATGAGCAAGTCAATCTCTCTCTCTCTCTCTCTCTCCCTCTCTCTCCTCATCCCTCCCCTCCCTTTGCCTCTTTCTCCTTTCTTCTTCTTCTTCTTCTTCTTCTTCTTCTTCTTCTTCTTCTTC
>NW_027187400.1:21647993-21738149 GCF_028583685.1 Petaurus breviceps papuanus
TTTCTTCTTCTTCTTCTTCTTCTTCTTCTTCTTCTTCTTCTTCTTTTTCTTCTTCTTCTTCTTCTCCTCTTCCTCCTCCTCCTCTTCCTCCTTCTCCTCCTCCTCCTCCTCCTCCTCCTCCTTCTTCTTCTTCTTCTTCTTCTTCTTCTTCTTCTTCTTCTTCTTCTTCTTCTTCTTCTTCTTCTTCTTCTTCTCTCATCTCTGTCTCTCTCTGTCTCTGTCCTTACCCCTCCCCTTCCCTCTCTTTTCCTCTTCCTCCTCTCTCTCCTTTCTTCTTCTTCTTTTTCTTCTCTCTCTGTCTCTGTCTCTTCTCTCTGTCTCTCTCATCTCTCTCTATCTCTCTTCCTCTCATTCCCTCCCTCTCTCAGCATGTCTCACTGCTTTCCTTCTCCATGGCTCCCTATTCTCAGTAATGAAGCACATAAATCAGAAGCTGCTGTGATCAATCAAACTTTGTAGAGCAGAGCTATAAGGGAGGGGGGGGCATGTCAATGACCGACCTAACTTGTAGGTCACACTGGAGCTGAATCATATTCAATATTATCATCTTGAACTCTTGGGGTGTGAATTCAGGGGTTTTACATGGATATTTCCACATTCATTACTAAAATTTCAATATCTTTTAAACAACTAAGCTCAGAGCCCCCAGCTCAGTTTATCAACTATTGTTTATTTAATAAACTGGAGAAACCCCTTTTCCCATATGAAGTTGTTTGCATCTATATTTCAAATCCCCTAGTCTTCTGGGTTTAAATAAATATTATTGAATATGCGATTCATGAAAATGATCATCTAACGCTGAGGAGGTAACACCCAGACTCAGCTACAGTTTTGTTTAGTTTCCCCTTATGGCCACATATTGATCAGAGAGGCAGTATAGTCTGTCTTTAGGGCACAGTTTTCCCCTCACTTGAACAGGAACTTTAGGTGATGAGGCTTTTTGTTCACTCAGATTTTAGGAAACCATATGTGATCCTTAAACAGACCTAGTTCTGAGGATCAGAACAAGCTAATCTAGGGCACACACACAAAAAAATAAAAATGAAATCCTCCCTTGGATGTAGGCTTGACACCTTGAGCTCAATAGATGAGAGTCCGAATCTACAGAGGCTTGTGCAGTAGGAGGCAGTAAGAGCTGCTAATGGAAATAAGAAGCCTTTAAGAAGACACTAACACACTGTGTGTGGTGCTGTAAATTGGTCCAAATGTCTTGGAAGATAATTTGGAATTATGTGAAAAAAGCCACTAAATTCTTCCTACCATTTGCCCCAGCAATTTGACTACTGGGCCTAAACCTTAGGGTGATAAATGACAGAGTGAAAGGTCCCGTCAACTGTGTATTGGTATTTGTACTATCAAATTAACCTTGGAAACAAAGTAGGTACTCATCAGTTGGGGGCAAGCTAAACAAATCACTGCATGGGGATGAAATGGTATATTATTATGCGGCATAAAAAATTAGAAACAATTCAAAGAAACACAGAAAGATATTTCAACTGATTCAGAGAGAAGTAAGCAGAATAAGGAAATCTTTCAACACAATGACTAGAAAAATGTATCTTAAAGTAACAGTAAGAGGCAGCCAAAAATAAAAATCTTGGTGCAGAAGATATAATGAAACATATTTCTCTCCTACGAGTAGAGAAAGGGAGAACTATGAGTGTGGAATGTCTAATATGTTATCAGAGGAGGTTACTGTGTTAGACTGTTTTGCTTAATAATATTTCTTTATCCAAATGATACATCAGTGAGGGCTAGGGGAGGCTGATAGCCAGAAATAACTGTTGTAAAAAACCAAAAGGGTCAATAAAACTTTTTAGGAGACTCCCAGTTGGAGTCCATTGATGGTTCCTTGCCCCGGCATTTAAGGGAATATGATGTGCCAGTGAACTTGAGTAGAGACCTCTGACAATGGGAATCAATCAATCAATCAATTAATCAAAAACACTGATTAAGCATCTACCATGTGCCAGGTGCTGAGGATACAAGTACAAAAAAATTAATCTTCACTCACAAGGAACTTAACTTTGAATATATCAGACAGCAAGTACATTTAAAAGTATATACAGAAGGAAGAAAGGAAACAAGTATTTAAGTACCAATTGCATAGGACACTGTGCTAAGCATTGAAGATACAAATACAAACAAAAAGAAATATAGTACCTGGCCTCAAGGAGCTTACATTCTAATAGGA
This sequence comes from Petaurus breviceps papuanus, assembly GCF_028583685.1. Lineage (NCBI taxonomy): Eukaryota > Metazoa > Chordata > Mammalia > Diprotodontia > Petauridae > Petaurus > Petaurus breviceps. The sequence goes on from NW_027187400.1 coordinate 21,650,188, forward strand.
GAAGATGACACAAAAGAGAGAGTTGCATTTTTCTCATTATTAGAGATTTGGAACATTTTTTCATTTGGCTATTGATTGCTTGGATTTCTTACTTTGAAAATGCCTGCTTGTATCTTTTGATGGTTATCAATTAAGGAATGGCTCTTGTTCTTATGAGTTGGTGTCTTACATATCTTGGAAATGAGACCTTCACCAGACAAACTTGCCACCAAGATATTTTTTCCTCCACTTACCTGTTTTCTTTCCATTTTTAACTGCATTGATTTTATTTGTGCAAAAACTTTTAAATTGTATATACTCAAGGTTGTCCATTTCCTCTTCTGTGAGCCCCCTGCTTAATCATAAGCTCTTTCCCTATGCTAATGAAGATTTTTTGAGGATGGGAAAGATGTGCACATATTTGAAAGCTGTAGGGAAGGAACCAGGAGAAGGGTTGAAGGTTGGAGGGAAGGGGAATATGACTGAAACTATGATCTGTTAGAGAAGATGGGAGGAGATGGTTTCTCTTGTAGATGATGTATTGGGGTTGGCTTTGGCAAAAATCATAGGCCATCGAGTTAGAGCTGATGGGGCCTTAGAGGTCATTGAGGTTAAGTGACTTGACCAGTTACATGGGTCTTCCTGACTTCAACTCCAATACCCTACTTGCTAACTCCATCACAACCCCCTCAACTTATAGGTAAAGAAACAGACCGAGAGAACACTGTGCCTGACCATAAAGTGCATAGATTCTAAGTGGCAGACCAAGATTTGAATCCTGCTCCTTTCATTCCAGATCTCGTGATCTTTGTTAGACAGTAAATCATAGTTTCATATTTCTACAACAGGTTATGTCAAGTGAGATCAACAAGAGTTTATTAAGTGGCTACTATATGTCCAGGTACTGGACAATCCTGTGAGGTAGATGGTATATCTTTGATCCCATTTTAAAGATGAGAAAAGTAAGGCTTGGCAATGACCTGAACCCAGGTCCTTATCCTTATCTAGGGTGCCTTTCATTAACACCACAGCACCTCTGCAACTATAAGCTGTCCAAGCTCCTCACTCAGAATCTTCATACTCTAAGGGGCTTCTGCCCCAAACCAGATTGTCTAACATTAGCTCTGTGTTCCATTCACTGAAGTTCTAGGTTAAAGGATTAATGGACTTTAGAACTGGAAGAGACCATAGTGTTTGTGTAGTCTGACGCCTTAATTTTATAGATAAGGAACCAAACACATAGTAGGTGCTTTAAAAATGTTGATCCATTTCTCTTCTCTCCAATAATAACAACAGCTTTTCTTTTGCACTTTAAGGGCTCCAAACACTTTACATATCCTGTTTCACTTGAGCCTTGCACCAACCCTATGAATTTAGGGGTTATTATCATTCCCATTATACAGATAAGGAAATTGAGGATGAGAGAGGTAAAAAGACCAGCCCACCATCATGCAGCCAGTAAGTGTCAGGGGCAGAATTTGAACTCTTCCTGACCCCATGTCAAGCACCTGATCCTCCATGCTTCCTAGCTGGCTCCCAGGGGATTGGAAACTCCTCTCTGAGGGGTGGGGTTGCTCCATTTCTGCTTTTGTATACCTAGAGTCCTGTCCAGTTCCTGGCCTGCAGAAGGTGTTTAGTACATGCTTACTGATTGGTACTGTGCCCAGGGGCACACAGAGGAAAGCAGGTCTTCTCAACCCAACTATACCCCAATTCCCCCCATTATTGGAAAGACCTGGTACCTGACTCCAGACCACATACTTAATGGGAGCCTGAAAAGGGAAAACAAGAGGGATCAGTAAAAGAGCAGGAAGGGATCTTCTGAAGCCCTAAACAACCGAACCCCAACCTACCTCTCCATCCTTGCTGGGCATTACTCATGCTCCTACACAGCAATCCAGCCCAACAACTATCCTTCTCTTTGTTGCTCACAAATAACCCTACATCTCCCCTTTCCAAGACTTTGCATTGGCTGTCCCCAATGCCTAGACTGCCATCACTAGTCACCTCTGTCTCATAGGGTGCCTCTCTTCCTTTAAGATGTACTAAAGCACCATCTTCTACAGGAAGCCTTCACTGATTTCCCCAATTGCTAGTGACCTCTTTCACAAACTGCCTCATATTAAACTATATTTATTTGGGCTTATTACCCTTATACTGTATATATCTTAAATATCTTTGTCATCCCTCCCATTAGGATGTAAGCTCTTTGAGACTAGGGATTGCTTCATTCTTTTTCTTTGCTAAAACAGTGCCTGGCACCCAGTTGGTGCTTAATAAATACTTTAGGGCAATTAGATAGTGAATTGGAGTCAGAAAGACCTGAATTCAAATCGGACTTGACACTTACTAGTTGTGTGACCCTGAGGCAAGTCATTTAACCCTGTTCACCTCAGTTTCCTCATCTGTCAAATAAGCTGGAGAAAGAAATGACAAATTATTTCATTATCCCTGCCAAGAAAACCCCAAATGGAATTATGAAGAGTTCAAACAACTGAAATGAGTGAAAAACAACAAATACTTGTTGATTAATTGACTTTAGAAGGGATCTAGTTCAATCCCCTCAATTTATGGAAGAAGAGACTGAGGCTACAAGAAATGACTTGAATGTCTAAAGTTACACAGGTAGTGTCTATTTGAACTGAGCTTTAACTCCAGATCTATGGTTCTTTCCTTCATATCACACTGCCTCCAGAGGGTTCAGCGGCTTGGTGTAACCTATTCCCCCATTCAGGAAAAACATTTCAAAAAGCATGTCAGGTTCTGAAGGCCAGCTGGACTCTTGGGGCTCTGTCCCTAGCCCTGCTACTTTCTCTGACCTTCCTAGGCCTCTCTCCCCTCCACCCATGAACGGAGTTCATTAAGAGGTTAAATCGCCTTGGAGCCTGGACTCATTCCTTCCTTTCTTTGGAGTCCTTTGCCCTCCAGACACAGTTTGGGGAGGCCAGTTCCTTCCTGCACCTCCTGGAGCAGAATGATTGATTTTACACGCAGTTTTCTCAGTCCTTTCCCCTCCCTTGCTCTCACCCCTGAAGAACCCATCCTCGGCTTCTATCCTTGAGGAAAGGAGATTCAGTCTCAGAGAAATTTACTCCCCCCAACCCCCTTCAGACAGATGCCCTGAATCATCGGCAGGGAACTGGGACCAGGGGGGCAGAAAGCACAGAATATGGGGCTTCTGGGCTTTGAATTCTGAATCTCTTCCACATTGAAGCCAATCATAGGACTCTTTGGATCCTCGGTCTCCTCCTTAGAATCATCAACTTAATCACAGATTTAAGGTTAGATCAGAGACCTTTGAAATGATTTAGTATTGCATAGATTCCATATGTACTTATGTAAGGGGGAGGTTTGGTTGATTAATATTTATCCAACCATCTCCAATTTATCCAATCCCTCTACCCTTAAAGTAAGTATAAAATGTTCTAAGAGGTGCCTTGTTGAGTAAATGTCAATCACCCCACCCTCACACACATATACATGCTGTTACCTCCATTAGAATGTGGGCTCCTTGAGAGCATAGATTATTTAAGTGTTTTGTATTTGTATCCCTAGGCCCCAATAGGCACTTAATAAATGCTTGCTGATGGATTCGTTTATTAACTGTTCCTCAATTTAGTCATAACTAAGCCCCAGAGAAGAGTAGACACTTGGCCAGTGTCATGCAGCTAGTAAGCAGACAAGCTCAGCTCTCTGTCTGTACACCCAGCCCCCTTTCCACTCCCATGGTGCTTTGCTCAGAGCTCTAGCTCCGGGAGAACATCCATGTGTCCCTAGAAGTAAAGCAGAATATGGGCTTTTAGGTAGATGCTAGACACAACTCCAGATTGAAACCGTTTTCGAAGGTCACTGAGTGGGAATTTAATGAGCTGAAGAGGATGAGAAAAGGGAATCTGGCCTTTTCTATTAGAAGTCAGAGTCTGTCAGGATTAAACCTTTCCCAGACCTACAACAATGTGGTTCCTGCTTCCTGCAAGTGAAAGACAAAGTCAGATGAGGACCCCTGACTCTTTGCAGCAAACTATTGAAGTAACCTGCCCAGAAAAAAGAGGATAAAACAGAAGCAAGGGCCCTAAGTGCTATTTTTGTACTTACTCTTCCAAGAAATGGCCCACCACAACTAAGGGGGCCCCAAAGACCATCTTGAACTTTACCAACCCTGCTGTTGCGCCAGATAAGTGTGACACTCTTTGTATCTGACCCCTGTTGCAAATTTTCTGTACCCTGTACACTTGGATAAGCTTGTAGTTTTCGCCTTTATATACGCTGCCTTAACCTTGGCTCAGGGCAGCTCTCAGAGCCCAGCTCCTGAGTCTGCTGCTGGCCGGCGAATAAACGCTCCCTGATTTGGCTTTATTCAATCTCGCTCTCTGTTTAGTCTCGGCGTCCATTTCACTTGGAGGTTCCACCTAGATAGGCCTTTGGCCCCTGGGCTGGCTGGGCGCTGGGTCATTGGCACTCTGGAGGGCCACCTTGCTGGTGTGCTGACCGAGCCCTTTGACTCAGGCGCCCTCTGGCATCTGTTTAGACCGAGTTTAGAGTTGGATTCGCTCTGAGTGGCTCGTTGGGAGCTGTGAGGGTGGCCACCAGTATCCTTTAACCGGCCTCTCACTCCTGTCAAGCCATTCTCGGCCCAACATGATAGTCTAAAACTTCATCGGAGAGATCTGATCTGGTGAGTATTCCTCTGGTGTGAGAGCACAGGGCTGGATGCAGCTTAACCTGTCCTCACTGCCCCACCCTGGGACAACAGGTCCGGGTGCCTGTTTCTGGTCTGCTAAGTTCCTCGTGAAATGCTTCCTGGAGAAATTTGTGCTTGCCTCCTTGTTACGTTCATTGCTTTTAGTGTTGTTCTGTTCCACTTTCTATCTGTAAATTGCTTCTTGCCGCCCTCTCTTAACCATTTCCTGTTCCCCAATCAGGCTGGAATGGGCCAAGCCACCTCCTCCTCTCAGGCCTCCCCATTACAACAGGTGTTGAAGGACTTCTCTATGTTTAGGCGGCTGGCCGGGAACCATGGCTTCTGGGTTTCTAGATCAGTCCTTCCCCGACTATGCCAGATTGACTGGCCCGCTTTTGAGGTTGGGTGGCCCCCAGAAGGGACCTTTGATCTCTCCACTGTAGGGTGAGTCCGGAAAGTAGTTTACGGCCCTAAAGGCCACCCGGACCAAATCCCTTATATTACTGCCTGGACTGACTACAATGCACTGCAATCTGCGGCAGACCACACTCCTCCCCGGGCTGTTTCCGTTCAGGCCGTCAAACAGCTCCCTGGTGTGCCAAGGGCGTCTCAGTCTAAGGCTAAGTCCTCCCTGTACCCTGTTTTGCCTCCATCATCAGAAGAACTAGGGGACCCTTTGGACCCCCTGCATCTGTCAGCCCCGTTTCCACCTCCCCCATATCCGACCCACCAGATACAACCTCCCCAGACTTACCCAGTCCTCCCCACACTAGAGGAGGAACGCAGTATAGCGGGGGGGGGGCGGGGGGGAGAGTTGGAGGTAGCCCCAGCTCCTTTGTTTCCCCTGAGGCAAGCCCCGATCGCCAATGACCCGGGGCAAGCCCCTTTTATGGTGTATGTTCCCTTTTCTACCAGTGATCTGTATAATTGGAAACAGCAAAACCCCTCCTTCTAGGACAAACCCCAGAGTTCAGGCCAGGTAGAAAGGATGAATAGGACCCTTAAGGAGCATATTGCTAAGTTACAGATTGAAACCGGCAAGAACTGGGTAAGCCTCCTTCCTTTTGCCCTTTTCCGAGCCAGGTGCACCCCCAACCCAGCCACTCTTTCTCTTTCTCCTTTTGAAGTAATGTTTGGTACCTCCCCTCCGATTCTCCCTCGAGTTTCCAAGGTTACCCCCATAGATTTCTCTAACACATTGTTTTTGAAGTCCTTGCAGGCACTGGCAGAGGTGCAAGAGGCTGTTCGTTCACTGTTGAAAGCCACAGGGTCATTGCCACCAGACTCCCCTGTGACGATCCAGCCAGGTGACTGGGTACTGACCCGTAAGCTGCGGTGAGGATCCTCATTGGAACCCAGGTGGTCCGGCCTGCACCAGGTGATCCTGGGCAACCCGTCTGCAGTGAAAGTGTCTGGCCGAAAGGCATGGATACATCGGAGCCACGTTAAGTTGACACAGCCTCCGGAAACATGGACTGCCGTGCCTTTGGGTGGACTTCACGTCCGCCTTCAGAAGTCCTGATACTTGTATACTCGCTGCTTGCTTTAAGTTCCTCAGCCCCCAATCCCCATGACCCTCAAACCTATCAATGGACACTGTCTAGATCCACCGATGGGTCAGTTATATGACAGGTCTCCACTAAGGGGGTCCCAACCTTCAAGTTCGATTTATGTGAGCTTCTGGGCTCCGAATGGAACATGAACCGAAACCTGCAGGACCCCTTCACAGGCGGCGGCGCCCACTGTCCAACCTTTCCCCATCCTCATCCCTGGGACGGGGCCAGGGCGGGAGAGTATAACCTTCGGGCCTTGCAGTTCTACGCCTGCCCCGCCGCTGGGCCTCCCGAGGGCCAGGGGAACTCCCAGTTTCACTGTGCTGCCTGGGGTTGCAAGACGGCGGCCAGCTGGTCAAGAAGAGAAAGCCTTATAACCCTAGAGCGCCAGTCCCCCTTGCCCCGCACCTGTTTTACAGGCAAATGTAACCCTATGATTCTTACAGTTAAGGGATTCTCCTCAGATCATTGGGAGATAGGACATACTTGGGGAATCCGGATGTATATGTCCGGGTGGGACAACGGGGCCACTTTTACCATACAGAGCTCCAAGCCCCTGCGAACATATCAACCCATAGGCCCCAACCCAGTACTTAATCTGCAAGCTCGGCCGCCAGTTCCAACGCAGGCCCCTCAAATTACCTCGCCTGTAAATTCCTCCCAACTGCCAGTACCCCAGCCAGTGTAAAATTCTCCAGTGGTGGGAGGTACCGTTTATGGTACCATGGCAGTGCATGCCCTCCTAAACTCCACTGATCCAAATATCACTGCCAGCTGCTGGCTTTGCTTAAATCCTGCCCCTCCTTATTATGTCGGCTATGCTTCTCCTGTCAATGTTTCCAGTATTTCTAATGTATTGCTGACTAAATCGAATTTGAGGTGTAATCCTGATCAGCCCCTCCTGATTCTGCAAGATGTTCAGGGCTCTGGCTTATGTATTCATCACCCCAATTACTCTTTAGCTACATCACCGTATAGCTCCACCTGTTCTGAATCTTGGAAGGTGCAGATCAGCGAGAACTCCGACAGGATCCTGGTGTCTCCTGAGGGATATTGGCTGGCCTGCACCTTAGGCCTCACCACCTGCCTTAAAGAAGCTCTCCTTTCTGCTGAAAAGGAATTCTGTGTGGTGGTTCATGTGCTTCCTCAGGTGTACATTTATTCCGAGGAGGGAGCTGCTGAACATTTTGGCCTGTCTAGAACACGCCGTGCAGCCCCTATCTTGGTCCCCCTCCTTGTAGGTCTAGGTATAGCCGGATCTGCGGCCGTGGGAGTGTCCATACTGGTCAAAGATGATGCCAACTTCCAGGCCTTGAGTGCTCAGTTTAATATGGATCTCCACTCCCTCCAGAGTTTAGTCTCCCATCTTGAAACCTCCCTCGATTCCCTAGCCGAGGTAGTCCTGCAAAATCGAAGAGGGCTAGACCTTCTGTTTCTAAAACAGGGGGGCCTGTGTATGGCTTTAGGTGAAACTTGTTTCTATGCTAACCGCTCCAGGGTGATACATGAGTCTCTCACCTCCCTCCACAAGAGACTTGAAGAGCGGGACCAGGCCCAGAGGGCCACTTCCTCATGGTACCAGTCCATGTTTGAATGGTCACCCTGGCTCTCTACCCTTGTCTCAGCAGTAGGTGGACCAATGCTGTTATTGCTTTGGGGCCTCACTATAGGCCCCTGTTTACTTCAGTCCCGGCTAGAGGCAACCAAGCTTTTTGCTGTTCGAGTTTCCTATAATCCCCTCACAACGAAGGAAGAATCCTCCGTGTGACCAAAAACAGGGGGGAATGAAGTAACCTGTCCAGAAAAAAGAGGATAAAACAGAAGCAAGGGCCCTAAGTGATGTTTTTGTACTTACTCTTCCAAGAAATGGCCCACCACAAGCGGGTGGGGCAGAACTAAGGGGGCCCCAAAGACCATCTTGAACTTTACCAACCCTGCTGTTGCACCAGATAAGTGTGACACTCTTTGTATCTGACCCCAGCTGCAGCTTTTCTGTGCCCTGTACACTTGGATAAGCGTGTGGTTTTTGCCTTTATATACGCTGCCTTAACCTTGGTTCGGGGCAGCTCTCAGAGCCCAGCTCCTGAGTCTGCTGCCGGCCGGCGAATAAATGCTCCCTGATTTGGCTTTATTCAATCTCGCTCCCTGTTTGGTCTTGGCCTCCATTTCACTATAGACCTACTGTGGGAAGTCCGATTAATTAAGATCAAATGTACTGTTTGTAGAGGTCTTATTGCATAAGCAGCAAAATTTGGATTCTTCAATGCAACGAGCATTTAATAAATGCCTAATGTGTGCAAGACATCTACTCATTTTAGTAAAGAACATCCAATTCTGCATTTATTAAATGCCTACTGTATGCAGGAGCCTCCTGTGTTCTCCTCAAAGTTTAAGTCATCCAATCCAGCAAGCATTTATTAAGTGCCTACTTTGTGCCAGAAGCTGTGCATAAATGTACAGATGGAAGGGATATAAGAGATCATGAGCTCTCTGCCCTCCTTCTGCTCATTTTACAGGAGGAGAAGCTGAGGCCCATTGAGGATAGATGGCTTTCCTCAAAGTCATACAGGTAGCAAGTAGCAGCATTGGGAGTTAAACCCAGGTCCTAGAGTCTAAATTCAGCACTGTTTGTGTCACAACCTTGGCACAGGGCATCTGCCTTGACGGGCCTGATATTCTCATAAGTTATAGGTGCGGCAGAGAGTGAGTGTTGGCCTTAGAGTCAGAAAAGCTGGGTTCGAATTCTTCCTTCAAGACCCTCCCCCTTGTAGTCCTGGGCAAGTGACTTTCACCCCTTCTCAGCCTCAGTTTGCCTTATCTGTAAAATGGGATTAATTACTGTCCTATCTCCCTTCCAGGGTGGTTGGGAGGCCCAGATGAAATGACACCATCTTGCCATCTTTAAAGAGCGAAAAAATGTCAGTGGCCATTAATTATCACCTGATGGTAGGTTTTAGAGTCATTTGGTCCAACCCTTTCATTTTACAGATGAGGAAACTGAGGCCGGGGAGGTTAACCAATTTGCCCAAGGTTACACAGGTCACCGCGGCAGGGCTGGGGGATTTGAGGCCCAAGCTGCTTTCTTTTCAACAAAATGGAGTTTGTTGAAAGACTTTGTCTTTCACTTGCAGGAAGCAGACTCCAAATCTAGGTGCCTTTCCTCTTCACCAACACCATTCAAAGTCAGCCAAGGGATAGTGAGACCCCTTGATCACAATGGTTCTCGGAGCATCTGGCCCTTAAGGGAGTTGGGATGGGGAACGAGAGCCCTCCCTCTCACCCTTCCCTGTCCAACCCCCCCCCCCCCTTCGGCCTCCCCTCCTTGTGCCTCCTCTGCACCCCCAGCCCCAGCCCCCAGGGGATGCAGTTTGTCATCCCTCCCTGGAGGCCGCAGACTGGGGCCCGACTGGTAGCAGCCGAGGGCAGCCTGCGGGGCCAGCGAAGCCTTTGTCTCGTGCTGACAGACTGATCCTGTTACAACACACTTCAGCTGCCAACCTGCGGCAGCCCCTCAATCCATCATGGTGGGTGGAGGCCTGCCGGCCGTGCCGCGCAGGCTGGCCTGTTGATTTAGTCTTCCCCGGACTGTGAGATAAACGGGGCATGAACTGGCCCCCTGGCAGGGGGTCAGCCCCTCATGCCCTCATTAAAATGCCAATCAAAAAGAGTTATGGAGCCCCACTCCTCCTCTGGCTGTTGGCTCCTGCAGCCTGGGGGCTTTCTGGGGCCCCTGGTGTGGGAGGGGCCAGACTGGGACCTACCCCCACTCTCCCCAGCACCAGTGCCTCCCGAAGTACAGACCCCAGAACCCTGGCCAACGTTCTACTTTAGGTTCCAGGGAGGGGGGCCTCTTCCTTCAGGCCGTCCTGGGTGGGAGCTGGAAAGTTCTTTGAGGTCATCTAGCCCTTTCCTTCCTTCCCTCCTTCACTCAAGGAGCATTTAGTAAGTGCCTACTGTGTTTCAGGGACCCAAGGTACAAATAGAAAAATGGAAACAGTCCTTGCCCTGGGAGTTTCCATTCTCAAGACATGCACACAGAAGTGAATTCAAAATTCAAATCCACACACACGCACATACATGCACATGTGCACACACATGAGCACACACATGTATACACATATGTACACACAGACACACAGAGACACAAACACACACAGATATTTTGCATTTCCTTGTCCCTCTGGACCTCCTCAAACCTGTTCTGAGTATTTCCCAGGACATGCCAAGGAGCTTCCTCCTTCCCCCAGGCCACAGTTTTGTCTATGCTAGGTGATAATAATGATGATAGCTAGAATTTATATAACACAATGTGCCAGGCATTGTGCTAAATACTTTAAAATTGCTATTTCTTTGGAAACTTGCAGCAACCTGGGAGGTAGGTGCTATTATTATCCCCATTTTACAGATGAGGAAACTGAGGTAAGCAGAGATGAAGTGACTTGCCCAGGGTCACATAGCTGGTAAATGTCTGAGGCCAGGTTTGAACTCAGGCCTTCCTGATTACAGGTCTGGTGCTCTGTCCGCTGGTGCTACATAATGTCCCCAAACACTGACCTTGCTCTGCAGCAATGGCCTTCGAAAGACTACAGGGCTCAGGTACCTTTCCATGTCTAACAGGGGTGCTAAGGAGCTGACCACCTCAGCACCCACCACTCATGTCACATGGCTTCTGCTCCTCAGCCCCAAAACACATGGATTTAAAGTCACAGACTTAGAAGCTTGGAAGGGACTTCAGTGGCCATTGAGTCCAACTCATATCTAAAAAGAATCTACACTTTTATATCCCCAAGCCTCTCCTTGAAGACGTCTAGGGACGGGGTATTCACTACCTTCCCACACGGCCCATCCTACCAATCATTAGGATTTTTTCCCCTGACATCTAGTCTAAATGTACCTCTATGTAGCATTCCCCAATTATTCCCAGTTTTGCTCTCTGAAGCCAAGCCCTCTGCCATAATGGCCCTTCAGATGAACAGGATTCCTGGGATCACAGATCTAGGACTGGAAGGTGTCTCAGAAGCCATCTAGTTCAGGATGTGGCCTCGAGGCTGCTAGTCCCCATCCCTGATCTCATTTAATTCCTTTATGTGACAGATGAGGAAACTAAAACCCAGGGAGACTCAGTTATTTGCCCTCTATCACACAGGTAAAAAGTATTAAAGGTGGTATTTTAATCCACTTGCTCTCAGGCTATGGAAAGTCATTCAGTCAAGAAATATTTATTAAGCCCCTATGTACCAAGTACTGTGCTAAGGGCTGGGATACAAATAAAGGCAAAAATAAGCTCACAGTCTAATGATGGAAACAACATGCAAATAACTGTACATACAAGATATATGGAGTTTGACTGGAAGGAGACAGGGAGCTGGGAAAGGCTTCTTGCAGAAGGTGGGATTTGGACTGAGTATTGAAGGAAGCCAGGAAAGCCAGGAGGCAGAGGTTTGGAGAGAGTTATAGGCATGAAAGACAGTCAGGGAAAAGGCGTTAAGTGAGGAGATGGAGGGTCTCCTGAGAGAAACAGCACAGAGGCCAATGTCACCAGATCTTTGGGTAGTACATAGAGTGGAGTAATATATAAAGAAGACTGGAAAGGTAGGAAGGGGCCAGGTTGTGGAGAATTTTAAATGTCAAACAGATTTTATATTGAGTCTGGAAGTGATAGGGAGTCTGATTGGAATTTGTTGAGTAGGGAGGGTAACATAGTCTGCCCTGCTTGTTTGGAGAACCAATTTGGCAATTGGTGTAGTGAGAGGCTTGAACCATTGAAACCAATAAGGAGGCTATTGAAACAGAAGTAAAGGGGTAAATAGAGCTAGGGTAGTGACTGTGTAAGTGGAGATAAGGAGAAGAGAAATGTTGTCAGGTTAAAAAAAACAATAAAATTTGCTAACAGATCAGATATGGGGAATGAGCTTAAATGAGGGGCCAAGAATGACACAGGGCAGTCATGAGCTGGGGTAAGTAAGATGTTGACATCCTCAGAAAGAATAGAGAAGTTTGGAAGATGGGAGGAATTGAGGGGAAAGAGGAGTTCTGGAGATTTTGAGCTTGAGATGTTTAAGGGACATCCCATTTGACATATCTGGTATTTAGACTGGAACTCAGGAGAAAGACTTAGGGTCAGATATATAGATCTGGGAATAATTTGCGTACAAATGATAAGTGAATGAGTTCTTGAGATTACCAAGCAAGAGAGTATTGAGGGAGGAAAAAACAGAGCCCAGGGCAGAATCTTGGGAGACACCCAGAGTGAGTGTGCATGACCCGGATGAAGATTCAGCAAAGGAGACTGAGAAATGACCCAATAGGTAGGAGGAGAACCAGGGGAGAGAGAAGTGAGGTGATCGACACCATCAAAGGCAGCAGGGAGGTCAAGAAGGATGAGAATTGAGAAAAAGCCACTGGCTTTGGCAGCATGATCATTAGTGACTTTGGAAAGAACAGTGTCACTGGAATGTAAGATCATAAGACAGATTGCAAGGGGTTAAGAAAAGAGTAAGAGGGGAGAAAGTGAAAGCACCTTTTGTAGATGGCCTTTTAGGATAATGGAAGGGATAGAAGGACCATGTGAGGGTCCTTTTTTCAGGATGGGGGAGACATGGGACAGTAAGGAAGGAGCCTGTAGAGAGGGAAAGATTGAAAAGAAATGAAAGAGTGGGGGATGAGAGAGGAAGAGATCTGCTGGAGGAGACAGGATGAAATGTGTAGAGATGGGGCAACCTGGTAGGGGAATGAGGTGGGTACGTTCACCTCTCTAGTACAAAATCTGGCCATATTATTCCCCTGTTTTAAAAAGTTCTGGTGGCTCCCTATGCCTCTAGGATTCAGTCTACACTCTTCTCTTTGGGATTTAGAGCCCTCACAAGCCTACTCCCTACTACCTCTCAGACTCATTTTCCACTGCTTCCCTTCATTTACTCTGTGGTGGAGCCTAACTGATCTACACTAGCTGTTCTCCAAACTGGGTGTATTTCTGGTAGACAGACATCAAGGAAGACTTTTGGGGTGGTGCTGGGGAGGGGAGCATCTGTGCTGCATTATACTCTAACAGGTAAGATTTTACCAGGCAGAGACTGGGGAGGAAGGACATTCTAGGCAAAGGACTATTAGTGCAGAGGCAATGGGTGTGCAACAGGTTCGGATCTTGCCTTAGACACTTTTTAGCAATGTGACCCCAAGCAAGTCATTTAACTTCTCTCAAGCCTTAGTTTATCATCTGTGAAAGGGGGATAATAACATCTACCTTACAGGCATGTTACTAGGATCCAGTGGGATGACAGACTGAAGCATTTTAAAGCACTGTGCAAATGTTTTGAATCTGGGTTACAGGAAGAATGACATTACAAGACGGAAGTCTGGAGGAAGTGGCCAAAGATGTTTTAGGATTCAGCAGCTAGGTGGTGCAGTGGTTAGAGCACTAGTCCAGGAGTCAGGAAGACCTGAGTTCAAACCTGAACTCAGACTTTAGCTGTGTGACCCTGGGCAAATTACTTCACCTTTTCTTGCTTCAGTTTCCTTATCTGTAAAATAAGAGGGGTAAACTAGATGGCATCCGAGGTCCCTTCTGGCTTTGGCTCTTTGATCTGAGGTTTTTGTTTTCAAGAGACTGTGGGGAAAAAAATACTTTGCAACCTTAAAGCTTCTCTGGATATCTGCTCTTTAATGGTTCCTGACCTTCCGAGAGTACAGTGCTGCTCAGGTATGTCTCCCAGGCTGTTTGCTGTCTGGGGTGGGAATGCAGGTGCCCAGAATGGGTCTGCAAACAGCTGGCTGGCCAGCCTGGGGTGCTGATGTCCTTTGATCTATAGCCCTCCTTCTCTGTGCTTCTTCTGGGGAAGGATGGGCAATAACATTTCTGTGAGCTGGTCAAGACTCAGGCTGCTCTGTGGTCCTCCATGATGGGGGCAGGGAATGGAGACTTAAAGCTTCTCCCAGTGCTCCCGGCCTTGGCTTTGGAATGTCATGTGCACACACGTGAAACTGACCCCACACCATGCCCAGGTGCGCTGAGGGTCAGCATGCAGTGCGTCCTCTCTTGTCTGGGTTCAAACCAGGTTGGGGGAGGGGTCAAAAAAGGGAGGCAGCTTCCTGTAGTGGCCTAAGGCTGGGCTTTGGAGAGGACTTGGGTTCAAATTCTGTCTATCATTTGAACTCCTCGGTGATCTTGGGTATGTTACTTTACACCACTTTTAGTCTGGAATTTTTCATGGTAAAAACAATTCCAAAGGGCTCATGATGGAGGCTATCCACCTCCAGGTAGAGAGCTGCTTTCCTTTCTTTTCTTCCTTCCTTCCTTCCTTCATCCTTTCTCTCTTTTGTCTTTCCTTTTTCCTTCCTGCATCCCTCCCCTTCCTCTTTGTATTCCTTCCTTCTTTCCTGTTTGTCTTTCCTTTTTTGATCTTTTCCTTCCCCCCTTTCTTCCTCTTTTTATTTCCTTTTTCTTTTTCATCTTTCTCTCTTTCTTCATCTTTGCCTCCCTCCTTTTCTTTCTTCCTTTCTCCTTCTTTCCCTCCCTTCTTTCCCATGACTAATGTGGTAATTTGTTCTGCAAAACTAAATATATATATATATATATATATATATATATATATATATATTTTGCCTTCTCAATGGGTGGAGAAGGGGAAGAGGGAGGGAGAGAAAGAATTCAAAACTGCAAATATAATTGAATTTTAAAAAGAGAAAAATGAAGGGGTTGGATCAGATGACCTTGAAGGTCAAGTCTTCCAGTTCCAGATCTAGGATCCTATGATCCTGTGGCCAGGTCTTGATGGATAACCCACTGACATACAACTGAGAGTTGACTGTAGGAGGATGTGCTCAGAAGTCTAGATGGCGCTTAGAGACACCAACACCAAGATTGAGATTTGTCTTTTTCCTCCAAACATGGTCCTGGGAGCTATTTCTGAACCTCCCCTCTTCCTCTGGGGGGTGGGGTGACATCTGTCTGTGATCGCCATTGTTCCAGCTGGTCTCTGTCCTTGGTGTGACCTATACATTCCTCCCTAATTCAAAAAGAACATCTAGACTGTTTACTTCTCCCATGACCTTTTCCTGCTTTCAAGTCTGATGAGAATGAGCGCTGCGAGGTGTGAGGTTATTATTGCCCCTGGGAACTATTTACACTGGGTCTGCTGCTTGAGCAACCAACCACCTGTGCCTCTCTCTGGTTGAGAGGCCCTGGCCTGGCCCATATGAAGAATAGCAAATTGGTCAGCTCCGCCTGGCCCAGACTCAGGGAGGGAGCTCTGTCGACTGTCATTCCATTCCAAACTCTCTTCCCTCTCAACTCCTTGATTCAGTTTGATGATTCCAGGCCTGGTTACCCAGGTTGCACCTACCCAATACCCCAGGCTTTTCTCTTCCCAGGTATACCGGAAAAGGCAGCATATTTGAAGCTCAGAGGATTGTAGATTTAGGAGAAGGGACCTCAAGGGTCATGTGGTTCATGTATCTACAGATTAAGTGACTTGCTCAATGTTACATGGGCAAGTGAGTATAGAGCCCAGCATGAAGTCAGGAAGACCTGAGTTCAAATCGTGTCTCAGACACTTACTAGCTGTGTGACCCTGGATAAGTCACTTTAGCTTCAGTTTCCTCATCTGTAGAATTAGCTGGAGAAGGAAATGGACAACTGCTCCAGGATCTTTGCGAAGAAAAACCCAAATGGAGTCACTAAGAATTGGACATGACTGAAACGACTCATCATCATCAACAACCACCAAGAAAGATCACACAGGCAGGATCACAGCGTCCAAGGTGGGATTTAAATCCAGTCCCTCTGACTCTAGAGCTATACCATAACATGACCTGGTTAGCTCAGCTCCTTAATTACCTTGAGCAACTCACTTAATTCTCTCGAGGCCTGTGTCCTTGTACGTTAACTGAAAGGGTAGGAATGGTCTTCTGTGGGTCCATCTTTTGGACCTGTTATACAGCTCCTAATTTTAGCAGCCACGGAGGTAGAAAGTACAAGGGAACCAATGCTGGATTTAGAGATGAGGATTTGGGTCTGGATTCTGCTTTTGCCCCTTACTACCTTTGAGTAGAATAAACATAAAATCTTGCACCTGGGTATGACAAGAAAGCCACCAGTGTAAAATGGGGGTGTTGTGGATAGGAGATGTTCTGAAAAAGACCTGGGGGTCCGAGTGGACAGTAAGTTCAATAGGAGGAGCAATGTGATACAGTAGCCAAAACAGCTAATGTGATCCTGACCTGCATTAAGGTGGGAGAATAGCTTCCTTGGTCTTCAGGAACAGGCAGAATGACTACTTGATGGCATGTTATAATGAAGACGCCTTCCTCTTCCAGCTCTCCAGTTCTGTGGTTTTGTGAATCTCTCTCTCTCTCCATATATATGTATATGTATATGTATATGTATACAGATACAGAGAATCTTAGTTATCCAATTATATCTGATTCTCTGTGATACCATTTGGGTTTTGTTTTTTTTTTGGAGTGGTTTGCCATTTCTTTCTCCAGTTCATTTTGCACTTGAGGAAATTGAGGCAAACAGGGTTAAGTGACTTGTCCAGGGTCACACAGCTAGGAAGTGTCTGAGGTGGGATCTGAACTCTGGTCTTCCTGACTCCAGGCCAGCATTCTATCCACTTTGTTGCTCAGAACCTAGTAAGCACTTAACAAATGCTCACTGACTCACTGAGTGCTGCCTGGGACTGAGGAGTTAGGTCACTAACCTATGAACACATAGCTGGGACAGCTCTAAGGCAAGATTTGAGCCCAAGTCTTCCTGACTTTGAGGGTGGCTCTCTTAACCACTCTATCCCTCTGCTTAACTAAAAAACACTGATTGAAAGAATGAACCAGCTACAGTGTGTTCTAGTAGCCCTAGGCAAACATAACACACACATTTTGGAATTTGGATCTGATATTATATACCAGAGGGAAAGGGGGCTAGGGCACTCTCAGACACTTGTCTGATCAAGGACATTCAGGGAAGCATGTCAGAGGTCCGACCAGCCAAAGTAATCCTGATTTGGTTCTTGGAGCCACCTCGAGAGAACAGAGACTCTTAGGCTTTCTCTTCCTTCTTGTGACCTTAATGCTATGCACCCTCTTGTGACATCTTCTCCAAAACAGATTTTAAAATGTCTCTTTGCAGTGGCTGAAGGGGACAGTGATACAACCCAAGCTCTGGAGGGCCCTCCAGAAGAGGAGCCAATCTGAACAGCCTTTGGCCCATGGTCAATACCAGAGTCTGCCAGGTGCAGGAAGCACAGTATTGATTTTCATCCGGTTTCCTTTGGGCCTGGGGGGGTGATGTTGGTAGTGGTGTGAGAGCACCATGAGGCAGAGGTAGGCTAGACATTTGTTGTTACAAGTTCAGGATGGTAAATGGGGATGGGCATACCTGGTAAAAGCACCACAAAGTGGTCTAGGAAAAAGGGAGGAGGGGGGTGGGGAACAGAAGGTCCAGGGAACCGGCACATCCTTTTTTGCTTTTTCATTTTTCTTAACTAGACAACTAAGCTCTGTTGTTTCTGACCTACTGAAGGATACAAGTGTTTTCAATGCCCTTTAAATTCAGGAGCCTGGGACAAGGTACTAGTTACCCAGAATTAGTTACAGCATGGTTCTTAGTTATAGCAAGGGTGGGGAACCTGCAACCTCTAGGTCACAGGGAATTCCCTGCCCCTGAACTAGAACATAAGAAAAGAAGGGGGGGGGGGCGACTAGATGGTGCAGTGAATAGAGAACCGGCCCTGAAGTCAGGAGGACCTGAGTTCAAATACTGCCTCAGACACTTGACACACTTACTAGCCGTGTGACTTTGGGCTTAACCCCAATTACCCTAAAAAAAAAAGCAGTTAAATGCTTAAAAAAAAAAGAAAAGAAGGGGGCACAAAAGGGGCATGAATCTTTGAAATCAACAAACTATTTTATTCCACAGGAAAGAGGAAGAATCCAGTGTGAGAAATACAACAGTGAGGGGGCCTTAACAGGTTGGTAAGGGTAGTGTTTACACAGTAACAAAATGGATATTAGGATTGCTTTTAAGATCATTTTCTTATACATCTGTTATTGTAATGGGTCGACGCAGCTAATATAGTATCTGAGGCACAAATATTAATGGGAAATGGAGATCCCCCTCTCCTGGAACCCCTCCCATCCCCCTCTTTTGCCCCCACGAAAGCTCTAAAGATTCATGCCAGGAAATGTGGCATTACGGGGACATGGACCCTTACTCTTCATAATCTCATGATGGACAGGAAGGGCTAACATTTCCACTGAGAAAAAGAAAGGCAACTGGTGTTAAGCAGCCATAACACTGAACGGCTGGAGCTGGGAGTTGAGGTGCTTTTGACTCCCTGGATGCTGCTGTAAAAGGGGCAGGCTCCTCTCTGCTTCATTTGCTGTAGGTGGGAATTATTTTCTAATTGTTTTAAGGTAAAACAAACAAACAAAAATACAAAAACTAACAAAAAGAAAATTGGTTCTAGAAACAGAACCCACGTGTTAGATAGAAGCAACGTGAAGGCCAGTGTGGATCACAGCCAAATCTTGGATACTATAGTCCAAATACAAAATGGCGGCATTTTCTTGGGGCTAAATCCTTTACTGCAACCCAGGGAAAGCCAGTAGTGAAATATGGAAATGAGATTCCAGTGAAAATGCATCAAGTCCTCATCTATCAACTTTCACAATTGCGTGAAGAGGTTCTTCTTGGGTCCTGAAGCATTACCATCACAGATTCTAACCAAACACAAGTTGGGCTTCAACTCTGCTTTGACAAGGGCAGGGGGAGGGCTGGGGAAGTTACTTCTATCCCCAACCACTCACCCCATGTAGCCTTGAGATCGATGCTGAACATGACTCTTCTATAGCTCAGATTTCAAAGATGACTGTTGTGCAATGCTGAGGAAATTTTCAACTATTTAAAGAGTTGACTAAAATTAGAAAGGCGCTCTGGGTGGGGAGGTCATTTTGAACAGCAGCTTTCCAGAGTCCCTTTGGGCCCACCATTTGGCAGTGCAGAGATTTCTGTGGTCAGATGTGAGTGTATTTTGGCTGCAGCCTATGGCCCAGGGTGGCTTTCTCTGGGAATGATGTGCCTCTTCTACCCACAGACTAGTCACATGACTCCATTTTGGGAAGTCATGGAGTACTGGTGTAGAAGGCAACCCACTCTGGGTGTGGTGGGGGCCTTTTCTCACTTTAAAAGGGTCTGGTTTAAGGAAGTGTTCAGTGATCACAAAGGGGCCTTTTCAAAGCAGAACTACAGCTGGACAAAGGACAAATGAAAAAGATGATGACTCGACACTTGGAGTCCTTCTTAGCTGGGTGTGAGATCCTGTATAAAGAGGGGTTCCCCAACAATAAGGAAAGACTTGTGCCTTGCCTCTTCAAAAGCTTTGTGCCTGGTTTCAACCCCCTAATGCAGTAAGAAGGGACAACTTTGGAAAGTTCAACAGGCCTGACCCCATGAAAAGACTTTCTGCCCATGTGTCTGTGCTGAAGAAAAGAGCGTGGGACATGTGTATAGGAGGGACCAGCTTCATCTGTGTCTTGGATGGGTTTGAATCCCGACTCAAACATCAAAATCATCCACACATCCACTGGGGGGTTGGGGGGAGGGTATCTTATTTACATAACAAATGTTTAAAAATTGAACAGCCTCAATTAAGACACAATGAGCAAATCAGCCAGTCTGGAGGGGGGGGGGGCAGACAATGAAATTTTCTATCTGGGAACCAGTCTGTTATTGTGGTGGGCAAGAAGATGGAAATCCTCACCCTGGACTCTACCTTGGGGTGGGACTGTCTACAGGGACTCAACTTGGAGAGTAAAGGACCACTTTCCAAATGACCCCACTGATACTTCACTGCACATAGCCAGCCGACAAACATCCACAAC
This sequence comes from Petaurus breviceps papuanus, assembly GCF_028583685.1. NCBI lineage: Eukaryota > Metazoa > Chordata > Mammalia > Diprotodontia > Petauridae > Petaurus > Petaurus breviceps. The sequence continues at coordinate 21,670,279 of NW_027187400.1, forward strand.
AAAACAAGCCGTTCAGTCCAAGCTGCTTCCTTTTCTTAGCCTGTCTCTCCATTTCTGTAGGGCGGGGGCTCCAGTGCATGGATCTGTCCCAATGTGCCTCCCTGCTGTTCTTCCCCAAGGGTGGGGCATGTGTGTTGGGGGAAAAGCTGGAATTAGAGTCATTCTTAGTATAGTTGTTTTCTGATGAAAGAAATATTTTAATGAGGCTTCTTCTCCCCAATCAACCCAGTCTTAGCAATGCTACAAAATAACCACTAATAACAAGCAGAGAAATACTCACAAAGTCAATCTGACTTATTTTTGGTAAGGGAACACAATTTAGTGTTTTTTATTTTTATTTTTTTAAGATTTGGCTGACTGGTTATAAAGACAAAGCAGTTCAAAAATAGCTTATGAAAACAGAATCACTTTTCAATTGGGGGGCAAGAAATGCATGGAGAAATGAGCTCTGGAAAGCCCAGCCCCTTGACAAAGGGGGGGGCTGTGGTACAGACTGCATGAGACAGGATATCAGAGGAAAACCTATGGTCCTGCCTCATCTCCCCTTCTGACAAGGGGCAGGGACTTCCTTTCTGGTTTGGAATGCTGAGCAGAATGCCAAGATTGGACTGGGACTCCAGCCTGGGCAATCTGACTTCCAAGGCCTATTATAACTCTTTCATATATACTAGATCTCAGCTTTATCCACTTCTATGAATACTTTAATTTTCTTTTAAAAATAATATATAACATTCCTCAACTCTCAAGTATATCTTCTATACAGAGTGCCCTGTAGTAGATGCATAGAATTAGTGCAATAGAAGATTCGATATAATTTTTAATTTCTTTACAGTAAACAAACCTTTACACACACTACAGGTCCTGCTCTGAAACTTTCTCATATTTACAAGCGCACAGTTGTACATATATACACGTTAACAAAATACAGGGCCATCTAAAAGCTAAGTTCATTTCAGATGCATTTTTTTGACGTTATTCAACCAACACCTTTTTAAAAAATTCTTTCCCCATAATCTTAAAGTACCCCCAAATAGTGAATGTGGTTTTCCATGTGTATTTTCCCCGTCAACAATGCTCACTTTCTCTTGTTCCTCAAGAACAGCCCCCCCGCGGTCTCGGCCACCAGAATGGGCCTGGTCAGCCCGACAGTCCTGGGGCTGGGGGCTGGTGGCCACACGGGCTCTCGCTCTCTGAGGTGGGAAGGTTTCTTCAGGAGTCCAGCTCCAACTGCTCCTGGTTCTCACTGAGTCTCAACATAAGCTGCTGCTCATAGTAAAGGCTTTTTGCATAGTTTATTTCTTGGGATAATTTGACTGCGAGGACCTCTGATTTCACGTGGACCTGGAGGTCAGAGAAGAGGAATAAAGCAAGAGGTTTAGAATGTGAAGTGGCATGAATGCCAAGGAACAATGGCAGGGTGTGGCAGGCAGTGGCACCGCCTTTGGAGGGTGCCAGTCTTCTTGAGCTGCTACAAATGGTTCAGATGGATTACACCTGGAGAGCTCAAGCCCAGACTGGTGGAGGCCAGTAGGCCCTGGAGGTGTCCTGTACACAAAAGGCACTTAATAAGTGATTGCTGAATACATTTTACCTGTTTATCCTAGTGCCCGAGGCTACGGGCACAGCCATATTGTCTTTGTCTAACTTATTAGGTTCACTGGCATAGAATGTAAGATTTACAGAAATGAAAATGTGCTGGCTCCTTCTCCCCACTTATTTTGTACTTTAAAAAACCACATCCGAATAATGTCCTACTCTATCTCCCTCCCCATCACAGTGAAGGCCCGGCTGGTGTGAGTAGGAGCATTATTCTGTCCTTCTCCCATAGAGCCACAGGGTTGGAGCCAATGACCATCCTTCACATGATGACACCTTCCAACAGTATGGATTTGGACACATGGGACCACCTGGGGCTGTTATCTGCACTAACTCGCTACATCAACCAAGGAAACCATGGAAGGTAAACCTCAGCAGTAAGTCGGCCCTCTCTGACAATACAGGCATCATCTGCATCCCGCCCCAAACCCCAGAGTGGGAAGGCCTGTTTCCTTCTCTTTTCTCTGATCCACACGATCACTGTAAGGGACTTGAGTTTACTAGTGGCAAAAATATTTTCAGGGCTAACTGCTGCACTCACCCAGGCTATTTTTAAACAAACTGTCTTTAGAACAGGCCTCAAGGTACAGGACACTTGGGAACAGGACACACACCATCTAGGTGACAACTTAACAAAATTAAGAACTACAACAAACCCAGGCCTTTTCTTGGATCAGGGAGAAAGCACTTCGTGGGCAGGAGAGAAGGTATAGTGATTAACTGTACAGTGGAGCCTGGGCTAAGACAAGCAGTCATTCCAGGTAGCGTCTAAAGGTCTGGCATCATGACATGCCTCTGAGCCCTGGGAAAAGGCCCCTCCCCACTTCATGGCATCATTTTAACCTTACAATAAACCTCTATGCAGGACCTGGGGCTATATACTGTTTCTGTGATGTCCAGATACCTTGAGTTTTTTGTTTTTTTTTTGCTTTTTGGAGGGCAATTGGGTTTAAGTAACTTGCCCAAGGTCACACGGCTAGGTTTTTTGTTTGTGTGCTTTATAAGTGCCTGAGGCCGGATCCGAACCCAGGTCCTCCTGACTCCAGGGCCAGCACTCTACTTACTGTGCCACCTAGCCGCCCCGAAACCTTGAGTTTTTATAGTCATAGAAACACAGAATCATAGATCTGGAGCTGGAAGGGACCTCAGGGGCCATCAAACCTAACCCTCAAGGAAACTGAGGCAGGCAGAGGTGAAGTGACTTCCCAAGGGCCATATAGCTAGGAAGTGTCTCAGGCACAATTGAAACTCTGCTGTCTCTGATTCCAGGCCCAGTGTTCTATGCATGGGGAAGCCACGGTGTTGTCTGCCCTCTGCCTCTGTCAGACTTGCTACACTGTTTTCTGGCTTTCCCAGAACAGTCCCTGAGGCTCCCAAAGGCCTGCCCTCCCTGGAGCACCAGAAGCATGGCACTGGTTCTCCCAGCTCCTCTGTGAGGTGAGCAGAACAGATAGCAGCCCATTTTACAAACGATGAGCCCACAGCTTGGTGCAGGGCACTCAGCCAGATGCTGGCAGGACTCAACATCAAGGCTTCACGACACTGTGGCTGGAGCTGTGCATTCCCTCTGGTCATTGGCCTGAGCTCAGGGGGCATCTAAGTCACCTAGAGTGTGGGCTGGGACTTCCTGGGATGTCTCTTATCATGTTCTAGTCCTGCTGCTAGGAGAGCCAGCCGGCCTAGCAGGGGCTCGCTGAGCCTGTGCTTGTTCCCTGCTCTGCACTCCTCAGTGCAGCGGGCAGCTCAGCCAGCACAGTCTCACCATTGGTTTCTGATGGGAAGGTCCAGGAATCACAACTCCGCTACTTGTATTCACAGCTTTCTTGGTCAGCTGCACATACACCTTCCCATGGTCTTTGGAGACAAGGCAGTGGTAGAGGTCATCATATCGGACTTCTAGGACGATGGCCTCTCTATCAACATAGTCCCCACTTTTCAGGAAGTAAACGGCTCTAGAGGAGATGAGGACGCAGTAGCTGTCGATGTTCTCCACGGCTATGAAGCTGGAGGAAGAAACCAAAGGGGAAATAAGGCACTGGGGTGGGGATGGGGGCCCACAGGCTGCTTCTCTAACTGGTACATATCAGGAAAGCTATTGACCCAGTGAGGTGATGATGGAGTCTTTTCCCAATTCTCCTCCCCTTTTACAATTTTAAGGCTAGTGGGCTAGTTGCTGGTGGCTAAAAGTTGCTTAGAGTCAAAGTGAAACGGTAATCTATCTTTTGGGACAAATAATTTTTAGAAAGTGAATATTTCAGTTCTTAATCCTGAATTGAGAGCTGGGAAAATTAACTGCTTAACAATAAGGTAAAAGGTGGAGACACAAAGAACATATCTCCCTAAGAAATGACTGAGGCAAGAGAATGCTGATGACTAGATGGGAAAGGCAAAGGAAAATCAGACAAAAGACACAGCTTGATGTAAGAACAGCCAGCCCCACTCAGCAAGTCAGTCCTTGCAAAGGTCTTTCCACAGGGAAAGAGTGAGAGTGTACAAAGTACCTTCACCTCCAGCACCCACAGTTCTCCCAAATCAAGCCTGACTCTGTCAGTCAGTCAATAAACATTTATTAAGGATGTGCTCTGTGTCAGGCATGCAGAGCCATGGGACACAAAGAGAGGCAAAAACATGGTCACTACCATCAAGAAGCCCATGTTCTAATGGAGGAAATGGGGAAAAAAAGTACATTTAGGATATACCATATAAAAGAGAAGGTACTGACTAAAGGGAAGAATACTGGGGGGAAACATTCGAGGTCTCTCCTGGAGAATGTGGAATTTGAGCCGAGTTCTGAAGGGAGCCAGGGAATCCTGGAGGCACAAGTAAGCAGTAAGAACATTCCAGACATGGGACAGTCAGGGAACAGGCACCAGAGTCAAGAGATGGAGGGTCTTTTGCCAGGAAGAGCACGTAGGACAGTATCAGAGGATTGTACAACAGGTGGAGGTTTGGAAGGTGGGAAGGGTTTTAAATGCCAAAGAGAGGATTTTGTATTTGATCCTGGAGGTCATATGAAGCCTAATGGAATTTACTGAGCCTGGGAGGGGAGAGAAAAGAGAGGAGAGAGGAGAAGGGGGGGGAGAGGGGAGGGAGAGAGAGAGGGAGGAGAGAGAGAGGGGAGAGACAGAGACAGAGAGACAGTGCATTTAAGAAATCGGGAAAGGGGGACAATTATAAAGGATTCTGAATACCAAACAAAAGATTCTGTAGTCAGTCCTGGAGGGACTGACAGGGAGTCACTGGAGTTTATTGAGGAGGTGTGTGTGTGTGTGTGACACGATGGGAACTGTGCTTTAGGAAAATCACTTTAGTGGCTGAATGGAGGATGAACTGGAGTGGGGAGACAGCTGGGGCAGGCAGGACATCCCCCACCCCAGCAGGTAATTGCAATAATCCAGGTGTGAGGTGATGGGGGCCTGTACCACAGGGGTGGTGGCAGAGTCAGAGGAGAGAAGGGGGCATATCTGAGAGATGCTGCAAAGGTAAAATCGATAGTTTGGCAACAGCTTGGATGGGGGAGGGGAGGAATGGCTGTGGGCTGGGGGACTGGGAAAATGGTGATGTGATGCTCTCAACAATAACAGAAAAGTCTAGAGGGGGGTATGGTTTGAAGGAAAAGATGAATTCAGTTTTGGCTATGTTGAGTTTAGGATATGGACAGCAGTACAACATTATTAACTAATACAGCACTTCTGAGTGCAGCCCAAACCAGATTAAAATGTGATTAAGAAATATTTAACAAAGTGAATAAAAATACAATACAACATGTAAAGCATTACATTTTAAAACTAAGTAAATGTAGCAGCAAGCACCCTAGCATACCCAGGGTGCCTGCCAACACAGGTTCTTAGATCTGTTTCTCCAAAGGAAAGCAACTCAAAATGGGTTAACAATCTTACTTCAATCAATCAAACATATATCATTTACCTAGTTCAGAGGGAAAAGTCAACACCCTGAACTTGAGAGAATACAAACAGAAGTTACAAGCAGAAAGAGAAACAGACCAGCAGACAGGCTTCCAGCTGCCTGACCTTTACATCCATACCTAGTCAGTTACCAGAGAGGGAAGCACCAACATCTGGGTTTTCAAAGGGGGGGTGGGGGGGGGGGGGGGCTCAACAGCTGCCCAGAGTCTCATCTGGCCAAATCATACAACTCTTCCCAAAGTGAGTCCCAAAGCAAAACCTCACATCAGGGTATATAAGGGCTTCTCCTGGGTCAGAGACCATCACAACCCTCATGACCCACTGCCCAATCACAAAGTAACAAGGTGTGGGTGCTCCTGAAGAACAAGCCTCCCTCCACAGGCTCCATGTGATGACATTCTGCCTATTAGGGGGCAGAGTATATTTTCAAATCAGGGAAGGTTCTCAGAGTCACTTAAGCCTATCAAAGGGCCAAGGGGCAGGGAAGATCTTCAGATTCCCATTCCCATAACAGTAAATACACATCCAACAGGGATTCTTAGATATCGATTAGTGGTCTTTATTTCATTTTCCCCTAATTTTTATTTTCAGTCCCAAAATCTCTCCCTCCTTTCACCCTCCTCCCCAAGAAGACAAGAAAAATCAATATTCATTATACATATGAAATCATGCAAAACAGATTTCTACATTAGCCATGCTGAGGGAAAAAACCAAGAAAAATAAAGTGAAAAAAATATTCTTCAATCTACACTCAGAGGTCATTACCTCTCTCTCTGGAGTTGTATACCATTTATCATCATGAATCTTTTAGAATTGTCATAGATCACTGTACTGATCAGAATAATTAGGTCTATTATACCTGATTATTGTTACAATATTGCTGTTTCTATGTAAACTGTTATCCTGGTTCTGTTTACTTCACTTTGTATCAGTTCATATAAGTCTTCCCAGCTTTTTCTGAAACATCCTGCTCATCATTTCTTATAGCACAATAGTATTCCATCACAATCATGTACAACAACTTGTTCAGCCATTCCCTGATTGGTTGGTGGGAATTCCCTCAGTTTCCTAGACTATTAATGACTTTTGTTTCCATTTGACTTTGATACCACTGGTCTACTGTACATGCAGTTCAAAATATTTAATAAGCACTTAAGAGATGTGAGACTGGAGGTGAATGAAGGATGAACTGGAATGGGGAGAGACTGTGACATGAGATAAAGAGGTGAGAAGGGGGAGGTGTTGGAAAATGGCTTTAAATTTTTTTTGCTAAATATTATCAAGGTATATCCATATATACGTTGAAGTCTAGGAGTCAGGAGCCAGAAAAAAATTGAGCCAGGACCTGAATTCATCATTCAGGAGGGAAAGAGAATGTCCTGTGGGTCAGTAGACAAAGCTAAAAAAATCTGTAAGTGAGTAGTAAAGGAAGAGTCTGGAAGTGGCAGTAAGCAGAACGTAGTCAGGGAATATGACTAAAGGTGCAGCCCTTGTTGGAGAGAGAGACCAAGGATGTCAGTGTCATGAGGATGGAGCCCAGAATATGGAAGGAGTAAGAAAGGAAAAGAATTAAGATGAAAGCAGATTTGTTAATATGGAGCAGGCATTCCAGGGAGCACAAGCCCTGGGTATCTACACTGCAAGGACTTTTTGACAATGAGGCTGCAATATCAAAAAGCAGGAAAAAGAATAAATGTTAGAGGTTAAAAGCTGACCACTGCCCTGTCTTCATTCCTTGGGATGGTACTACAACTTTACAAGCCAGCCTCCACCTGGGAGGTCCTGTAGCCTCTCTCAGTGGACAGAGCTGGAGGAGCAGCAGGGCAGTGTTCAGGCCAAGCCCTGCAGCAGACAGCAAAGGCATAGCCTGTTCCTGCTGTCACTTCACCTCCTATGTCACTGAGAAGTGCAAGGGAAGCAGGGATTCTCCTCCTCTGGAAAGGCTCCCCCTGCCCTGAAGACTGACCAGAGCAGTCAGTGATCTGCACGTGTGTCACACTCCTCCAACCAGGCTGGATGCTTATATGAGGGTAGGGCCGGGTTTTAATTTACCTTTTCTTCAGTGCTGATCACAACAATTCAATTGCTGAACTGCCATCTGTATCCCACCAATACTTAAAATGCAGTCTGCAATATATGACTTTGAATGTTTTGATAGTGTTAAGCCTTTTTATATGCCTTATGCCAGGACATGGCAGACTCAGAGTAAGGAAATCCAGGTTCAAATTCATGCACCGACCCATATTGGCTCTATGGCCATGGCTAAGGCACTTTGCCTCACTGGGCCTCAGTTTCCTCAGAAGTAAAAGGAGTGTAATAATTACAGGCTCATAGTTTCCCCTCTACCCTCAGTCACATAGGAAAGGATCTTACAAGTAATCTGGCCCAAACCCTTCATTTTATAGATGGGGAAACTGAGGCTGAGAAGTGATTTGCCTAAGGTCACAAAGGCAGTAAATGAGGATAGTGATTATCATCTATACATCTTGTCCCCTGCAACCCTCCACCCCACGACCCCTGACCTAGCTCTAATATTCATTTATTCTCCACTCCTTTTGTCCTATAGATCTTCCATATAAGTAACTGTTTTATCAGGTCCATGGGATCCATTATACAAGAAAAATAAGGCAAAGTAATTCCTTTTATGCATAAACTATCTCACTTGGAAAACTAAATCTTCATCATACCAGCAAAGACTGAGATTTCTGGAATACCAAAGGTCCCACCTCTTCTCTTCAAAGACATGAAATCTTCACATTAGTAATTCAGTTTAAGGGCCTTTATACTTTCCTTGATCTTTCTCTGTGACCTCCTCTTATTCTCATTGGTTGTGCCTTTTGCCAAGACAAATTCTCAGAATTTACCACTCTAAACAAAAGGTTTTTCTCTGCCTGCCCTTTCCTTGTGGGCTTTGTTCAGATTCTGCTGCCCTGGCATTCATTCATGCTGCCTGTCCTATCCTATCTCAACTTTGGTTCCTGAAATACCCTTCAGGGACCACTGCTGGGCTATCAGCATTAAAGAGAATGGAGTTTTAGGTTCCAAATATTTCTTTCTGTCTCTAGGCTTTTCAAGGCTGGAGTCTCTGCGAATTTCAGTCTTATAACTGAAAGATTAAGACCAAAGACTGGTTCTACTCACACTTCTGTTACTAATAAGTAGTGAGACCTTAAAGTAATTTAACTTCCTTGTATCTCAGTTTCCAAATCAGCTAAAACCAGATGGCGTCTGTCCAGCTGGGAGGCTCACAAGACCTAATGGTATGGAACCACAAGTAATATCAGACCAAGGTAAAGAGATGCTACAAGTGCCACTTCCTGAACTATAGGAAAATCCAGAGGTCCCCAACTTTCCTAATGGCTTTCAGTTGTTCATCAAATCAAAGCCAAGATGGCTGCTTGAATGGGAGGCAGGCTGCCCAGTTCCCACAGACCTACCAACAAAACCATGAAGCTGGCCCCCCATCAAATAATAAACAAGAAATCCAATGAGAATCTAGAGTTAAATGATATCTTTTACTCCAAAATTGTACAAGTCTATCAGGAGGCCCTGACAAGAGGCACCCCTAAGCAAAGTGAATGTCAGCACAGTTAAAGGACACATGTGGATGGCAAAGTTGGACACAGGTACAGAGGCATCAAGAAGAGAGGTGTCTCCTGAGAAAGCACCTGGGTGAGGCAATAGGCCAAGATCAGCATGGTGCCCCAAGGGTCAGATCAGTAGAGACTGGGTTCCCAGGCTTCCAGGTGCTGAGATGCCAGAGCAGGGTCCCTGAACATCCAGCATTCTGAACCTCAAAGATCCTGACAGGCCAAAAACCCAGAGAGGGCGCAGGGTGGGGGCAAGAACACAGGGTGAAACCAAGTAGGGGTGACTATCTTTTTTTTTACCCCAAAGTATAACTAGGGTGGAAGCAAAAAGCCCCAATTCAAGAATTAAAGCTGGAAAGATAAGTAAGTAACATACAATAAGGAGTAAATAATACACAAGTATAAAAAATTATTGGAAAATCTAACTCCATAGCTACTATAAGCAGAGACTCAAAGGAAGATATGGCTTTTCCACTGGGACTATATGGATACCTAGAAAAAAAAAGAGACTAAAAAAAAATTAAAACTCTTGCGGAAAGAATTGGAAGAAAATTTAACAGCTGAGCATGAAATCCCTAAAACTAGAATAGTCCAAACAGAAATCAGTGACTTCATGAGAGAGCAAGAAACATTTGAATAAAATTTAGAAATTAAAAAAAAAAGAAGTAAATTTAAGATATCAAAAATTGACCTGGGAAGCAAGTCAAGTAAAGAAAGAACTGAAGATTCATTGAACTCCCTGAAAATAATTTTTAAAAAAAACCTAGAGACTGTATTTAAAAAAAAAAAAAACAACTATCAACATCTATTAGAGCCAGAGGGCAAAACGAAAACAGAAAGAACCCACTAAAAAGAATCACCAAACGAAAAGTCCCAAGAATGTCACAGCTAACACTCAAAGCTCCTACATCAAAGAACAAAGACTGCAAACTTCAAGAAAGAGGGGACTACAGTCAGAATCACTTACGACCTAGAAGTTGCCACTAAAAGTAATATTGGAATAGAATATTCCAAAAGGCAAAAGAGAAAAATAACTTATCCTACAAAGATGAAAATAATCCCACTGAGGGAAAAAATGGATCTTTAAGGGAACAGAGGCCTTACAAGTTCTGATGAAAGGCCTAGATCTGTGATACAAACCCAAGAGTCCAGAGAAACCTAGAAAAGTAAATTTATTTGAGCAATTAGAAGGAGCTATAGGATGATGTAGTGCTAACATTTTGATAAGTGGAGTAGAAACAAGTGGTTGAATAAAAAAGACAGGTCCTAGGAGTAGATTGGTTCTGGTATTAGGGTTTTAAGAGAAGGGAGGGTAAAAGGCAGAATAAATGAGCAAAAAAGAGGAGAAGGAAACTAGCTATGTATCATAACTGGGGTATGTGAAAAGAACAGTACATGAATATGGGGAAAAAAGATTGGGGGAATGGTTATCATATGGACTTCAATAAACCGAAATAGACAAAGGATAGTTGAACACACACAGTTTGAAGTAGAAATACCTCAAACTCAACAATGAAACAAGTGTAAAATATAAGGGGGATGCTAAGAGGAAGGAATAGTCACAAGCCAAACAAACTTCCTGATTCTGAAGGGGAGCATGGGGGGTGGAGAAAAAATAAGAGCTAGAATCTAAGGGGGAGCTTTAAATTGCCTCTTAGATAAGTAGAGAATGCCTGAACAAATTGGAATATAAATGTCATGGAGCATTATTGTACACATAAGAAAACGAAAAGGGGCAATTTCAGAGAACACTGGGTTCTATGAGTGAAGCTAAAACATTCAGGAGAACAATTTAAACAGCAACTTTGGAAGACTTTAAAATCGATCAAAGCAGTAGTGTATCCTCTCTTCAATACATTTCTGGGCATGGCTACTTTGTGGGTTCATTTTGCTTAACTGCTAATTTGTCACAAAGTACAAAGGTTACAGGAGTTTTCCCCTCCTTTCTAATTAAGGTGGGGGTTGGGAAGAAGGGTGGGGAGCGGAATAGCAACAGTGATGCCAACAAAAAAAGAGGACCATTGAACCATTTTAAAAATGCACAGAACCAGGAAGGAAGGAACTTCCTCAGGAAGTACAGACAAGCAGAAGACAGGGAGGAGGCGTAGGATGAACTTCAATTTTATCTGTAACAGATAAAGGAGCAGTGAACACAGACACACACACTCACACACACTTACACTTTGATGAACTCAACAGGAGAACAATGGGAATAAGGAACAAGCTGGTTAAGAGGAGGAAAATACAGGGAAGGGAAGTTACAAACAAAACAAACTTCCTGATCCGGAAGGAAGAATTAAAACGGAGGGAAAAAGAAAAACAAAGAATGAGACTCTTAGAGGTTGCCTACACCAATTGTGGCATATGAAGGCTGTCAAGATGTGATGAAAGGGACAATGGCAGAGAATGCTGGTTGTAAGAACTGATGCAGAGTGAAGTGCTCAGAATCAGGAGAACCTTGTGTACAAGGACAACAACAGGGTAAAGAAAAACAAGCTTGAAAGACTGAGAACTCTGATCCAGGTGATGACTCATCGCATCTCTCTCCAGAAGCCCTAGGATGCCTCCTGCTGCCCACTTCCTGGCCCACAAGGGACGTTTTGGGCCATAGCTACCACATGAATACATTTTGCTTATTTTTTAAACAAGCATTTTCCTTCCCTTTTCTCTCAGTTAAGGGAGGTTGGGGGAATGGTGGGGGAAACACTGATGCCAGAAATACTGATGCTGATACAAAAATGCAAGGGTCATAGTAACATTTTTTAAAATACATAAAGAAGAACAGAAGGAAGTAGACCATCAGGACAGTTTTAAAAGTGATATATACATAAAAAGTAAGCAACATGAAATGAAGATTTATGGTTTAATATAGAATCCTCTTTCTGTGTACTGCTCTGTGTATGGAAATACTCTTTTGGGGTGTTTAAGTTCAGGATAAAAACATAAGCTTAAAAAAAGTGTACTGTGAATAATTCACACATGCAAATAATTAAGAGTTAACTGTACCATCCAAAGCAAAGACATCCTAGTTTAATAAAGAGTTATAATGAATCTTGAAAAAAGAATACAAGACAAATTCCTCATCTTGATAACTTCAGGTCTTCTGGCAAGCTCTTAAAAAACCCACAATTTCAGAGCTGTAAAGGTTGCAGCCTCATGTGACACATGAGAAAACAGCCCCCAAGGGGCTCCCTATGGGACCTGCCCAGCAGCATAGAGATGGTGGCAGAGGTAGGCTTAGAACCCAAATCTCTTGGCACTTGGTCCGCTGTTCCTTCCACCATATTACACTCACATGCATCAGATCTGCTTCTTTAAGCTGGACTGAAAGCTCTTTGAGGAAAGAGGTGTCTTAGACTTTTCAACCCTTACAGTTCTTCCCATCGGGCTAGGTGGCCCAGCAATACTTAGAAATATACCTCACTTAGAATACTTAGAAAAATACCTTAGAAATACTTAAAATATACCTCGCTCCAATTATGATCTCTCTAGTAGGCACCCATGATGAAAGCGAGGGATGATTTTCCATTTCTAAGTAGTTGGCAACAGCATGTAAGCTCAGAGTTCCAACAGTTTAAGCCTAAAATAGAAATCCTCAGTGGCTGTCAGTGACCAGGCCCACTTCCATGGAATTTATCATGTCCCAGGCTCTGAAAGTCTCCAGGGAGAGATGTTCCAGCTTAATCAAGTTGAATGGAATCTGAAATCACTTTTTCTGTCCAGCAAGGGTGGGGGTGGAAGAGAGAATCCACTAACCATGAGAAAAGCATTATGTTCACAGAGACCAGAGGATTCACCAGAGGCAGCTAGAATTTGGACCTGATTGTCCCTGATGCCAGCTAAAAAACAGGAAGCTGCCAACAGATCTCAAGCATGTTAGAGGCAAGTCAGATGGCAAAAGAGGCTATGAGGGAGTCCTCTCCGAGGCTATGGGCAGAGCTGGACAGCAAGGTCAACAGACGGGGGGGAGGAGGGGCAAGGCAGTGGGAGAATGGAAGCATTAGAAGGGAAAAGGGCCATTTGTTTAGCGTAGGGGTGAAAGCGCAGGGGTTTGTAAGATTTGATTTTTCTTCCTTCAGAAGAACAGGGAGTTTTCTCCTGCTGATTTGGCATCCCCAGCAGCTGACACATGATCTTTACAAGGGGCTGAGGTCTTTCAATAAGGGCAGTGCCTCTTAACACCCATGTCTGGGGATGTTCTCTCTGTACACACAGAAAGACTTTTTAAAAGGGACCTCTTTCCAATAAGCCTCTTACCCAAAGCTGGCCACAGGTCCTTAGTCCTACCTAGAGCCCCTTCTGTAGACTGAGCTGGGGCAGAGCTAAGGTTCAGGAAATTTTGGGCCGTGGGACAGGTTTGCCGCTGTCACCAAGCATACCTGTCCCCAAATCACATAACTTTTATGGGCCGAGGGGCCTCATCTATCTGATGAGTATAACAACAACTGCCAGCTTACCTTACAGGGCTGTTGGGACAAAGTCAAATGAAACTCCTAAATGTGAAATATATTTGAAAAAGGAAAAGCACCATGTAAGTTAGGGGAAGAAGAGTAACCTCCTATTTGGGGTTTCTAGATACATCTTTTGAAGCCAGACAGCAAGTTGGTGCTCATGTTTCTGGGTCCTTTACAAAAGGCACTCCCTCATCCCTGGCTGCACTTGAAGCTTTCTTGTGAGATCTTCTGAAGATTTCATAATCAGAGAAGAACAGTCAGAGACAGAGTTTTCAGGCAAAAAAGTGAAAGGTTGGCCAGGGAGAAGGAGGAGGAAGGACTGTTGCTTCTAGTCCCACCTAGAGGGTGATGAGGAAGCACTGTGGGTGGGTGCTCATGTCTCCATACCACTATCTGCAAATCAGTGCCACCCTTTTCTGGACAGAAATTGTCAGGAAGGCTGAGGGTCTTCTTAGCAGCTCCCTCCTCGTTCCTGCCTGCTGTTCCTTTCCCACTACCCCCATTCCCAAGCTAAGGATGCCCAAAGCAGGAAAAGTACTGAGAACACAAGTGACCCAAACTTCATGTGTTGTGGGCCCGAGGGCCACCCATATCTGTGAAGCAATTAGAACTAACTTCCAAATTAATTTGCTCTGCTAGTGTGAACCTGCCCCCAATTGGGAAATAGCTCAATTTCTTTATGCTACTTCAGGTTTACAAAATGCTTTCCTCCCCCAGACCCTGTGATGTGGAGATACAAGTACTTGTACGATCACCCTCATTTTACAGATCAGGAAACTGAGCCCTGAGAGCTAGAAATGACTTGCCCAGGGTCACAAAGCTCAGTCACTGTCAGTGACGAATGGAATCCTGGTGACCTGGCTGGTACTCTGGCCGGTTCAGCTGTACCCCGGGGCCAACAAACCAACCCAGTGAAATGTGGAGCCTTAGGGACAGTCTTGGCAGGCTGGCCTTCCTAGTCAGTTCCTTCATATTGTTTTTCTTTCCTTTTCCACAGCCTGGGTTCAGCACATCCTCTTCTTTGCTGATTACTACTCTGACAGCCCTGCTCTCCATAAGTCCTCAATGGACTTCTTAAGAGCTGCACTGATGCCAATGAGCTCCTCATTAGCTGCAGGTACTAACACTGCAGCCACACATTTTATGGCCATGTCCAGACACCATGGGCCTTTACACCATTTTCATGGATGAGACAAGCAGTGCTGAAGGTGTGACTGCCCCCAAAATGATAATCCAGCACTGGTCACTTGTTTAATCTCCTGGGAAGCACAAAAGGAAGACACAAACATGCTCTCACACTCAGCCTGGATAGTGGGCCTTCACCCCTTTGATCTCCTATTAACTTGGAGGGAGGGAAATTGAAAAAATTTGGCCAGAAACACAAAGCATCTGGATGAGCGTTGCCCTTCATAGAAAATAGAGAACCAGATCCATCCGGGCCAATCCTCCATATTAACATTCTGGGGTCGTGGAAGAGGCAGGACCTTCTCTAAAGTCTCTATTTTTACATATATGTAAACATACATACACATACATGTGCACTGCTACAGCTGTTACACTCCTCAGTAGAAACCAAATAATGATTATTACAGTTCTCATTTCTATAACGTTGTAGGGTTTCCAAACACTTTTTTTCCCCATAGAAATCCTGAGGAGTGGGCAGTACAAGCATAGATATATTCATTTTACAGATAAGGAAACTGATGCTCCGTGCAGCAAGTATTTGAACCCTGGCCTTCTGACTCAAAGTCAATGATTTTTTTTTATTCCACCCTGAAGTCATGTTTGCCTATAGCCTTTGGATCTGACATAGGAAGGGGATGATAGAAGAAAAGCAGTCTGGCTATAAAGAGGTTCCTCAGTACCTATGGACTTAACCCCCCTCAAACTGGGCTGGTTTTTCTTTTACAATTGAAAAGATTTATGTATGAACGTTTATAAATAAAATAAATATAATTTATACTTAAAAATTAGTATGGCATTAGTATTAATGGTACAGTAATAGAGCACTAAGAGCCCCAATTCCTTGCCTCCCAACTCTGTTGCACAATGGTGATCTCTCAAAGACCTGTAGGCCTTTGGGGAGGGCTTTCCATTTGTGTTTCTGTGGGGAAAGGAGTCGGATCATCCTCATAGACAATCCCTCCCACCTCAAATTATCTTGTATCATTTGTCTGTGTTAATATTGTATCCTAAGACAACATAAGCTCCATTAGGGCAGGAACTACTTCTCCTGTTTTGTTTTTGTCTCTCCAGTACCTAAGAAGGTCTTGTACATGGCAGGCACTTAATAAACACTCACGGGACTGAATTATCTCTCCCATGTGGAGTATTCCCCTCCTTATGTTCATATTACCCCAACCCATGGTCCGAGTACTTTGGGTATAGACTGGAGAATAAGGCCCCTCACTATTAACCAACCCAAGGAAATGCACTCAGACTTTGAATCTAAGTTGGTATCTTCCCAAGAAGGCCCAAAAGAGACATACAGAGAATTCAGAACGTACAGCCCTCCCCTTCCAACCTGGGCTTTTGTTGTTCAGGGGAGTCTAGTTTTTACCTTTCCCTAATATCACAGGTCATTACAGAAAATAGAAACATCCTGATAGAGCCAGAGGGTGTTTTTTAAAAAGTGACAGCTAAACATTCTTACAGGTCCTCTTAGAATTTAGCAGCACATTATAAATCCTGGCAGGCAGACACAGTGGAGTAAGTGAAAATGGAGAAATTCTCCCAACTCTTGACTTAGCTTGTATGAAGACAGATTCAGGGAGATAACAATCAATTAAAACCCTGACTTTTTGTAACTCTTAAAATGAAAGCTTTTTATTCATGGAGCATCTCTCTCACAGAACTTCATGCTTCCATCTAATTCACCCCCAAAATATCCATACTCAACAGAGGCTAATTCAGAGATGCTTAATTTCCTGTTCTGTGAGCAAGAGTTTAGGGTTTCTGCCATATGCCAACAAAGGGTCTGCCCTTTTGCAAGACTTAAAGTTTAAGTCCTTATATTGTAAGTAGGCTAGAGTTAGCATTAGGGACTGGGTGTGGGATTTCACTGGTACAAGGAATGAACTCCTGGGAATTTCACCAGCATAAATAACAAACCAGTGCAGGCTGGCATTTTCTCTGCAATTTAAAAGCATTAGGAAGCTTCCTGGGGCATGGAAAGGTTGAGAGACTTACCAAGGGTCACCCAGCCAGAACAAGTCAGGGTTGGGACTGGAACCCAGACCTTCCTGGACTTAAGAAATTATAAATAAATTAAACTATATGCTGGTGTGGACAACACATAAAATCATTGCTTCAACATGAAAATAGTTCTACTTTGGCAAAACGCCCCACACAAAAGGAGGCACCAAGGCAAAGGATATTAGATTCAAGGAAGCCAGGTGGTGCAGTGGACAGAGAATTGGACCTGGAGTCAGGAAGACCTGTTTAGACACTTAAAAACAACAACCACCACAACAACAATGATAATAATATATACATATGTAGAGTGCTTAAGGTTTGTAAAATGTTTTACAAATATTATCTCATCTGATCTTTACATTCATTTTGGGAGGGATGTGCTATTATTATCCCTATTTTATAGATGAGGAAATTAGGGCAGCACCTGGGGTCACACAGCTAGAAAGTGTCTGGTGCCAAATTTGAACTCGGGTCTTCCTGACTCCAGGCCCAGAGTTCTATTCACTGTGCTATCTAGCTGCCTTTATGTTTACTGTAGAAAAGCTACTTAACCTCTTCCAGTCTCAGTTTCCTCATCTGTAAAATGAGGATGATAATAGTATCTACTTCCTAGGGTTTTTGTGAGGGTCAAGACAGATAATATTTGTAAAGAGCTTGAACAACCTTAAAGCATTATATAAAAGCTGCTATCACCACCACCATCACCATCATCCTCATCACCACCACCATCATCATCATTGTCATCACCATCATCATCATTATCACCATCCTCATCCTCATCCTCATCACCACCACCACCATCATCATCAACAACAATAACTCCAAGACATCAGGTTAGGATTACTCGCACGTTCTATCAGTGAGAATCATTCAGAGTAACCTTGTCTGAAAACTGGCAGAACTACCTGTTTGCAATTTACATATGTACCCTGGTTCAACTGATGAAAATTAGAAAATAGGACTAAGTATGAGACATGTATGAAATTCAATAAACTGAATACTTTGACTACAAATTAGTTTAGTCACTGGTTAAAAAGAACAATTAATGTTAATCCATGGCAAAAAATTCACCTTTTATTGTTATCCTTTATCAAAACTCATTAAAGCTTCCATTAAAAAATGAATTTGAGAAGAATGGGAAATAGTGGAGATTGTTTCAAAATGTAACAGAAATATTTGGTTAATCTGCAGCTGAAGGCTTTTTAACTTCGTCTGTCCTTAAATCCTATGTCAGGAACTCTTTATCTTCTTATACTAATTAATTAAAGACAATGAAAAAATTAAATGAAACTCAACCTGGGAGAACAAAGTTGAAGCAACTATGGCACTGGGGACTTTGTAGGGGTTTAACTACATCGGGAAGTAATTACACAATATTTTCCAGAAGTGAAACTGTGAGGCTGACTGGAAAAAATGTGGAAACGTTTAGTTAGAACAGTAGAGCAAGGTATTAAAGCCCCTTTTATGGGGTTAACTCTGAAGGAAAATATGCAAATAATTAGATCTTTAAATGTGTTTTTAATTACAATCCTAGGATAAAAGTCAGAGGTACCATTTGGTGTTGCTGACTTTTCCTGAAAACCCGTTCTGCTGAGCAACAATGATTCTGATGTCCACGTCACCATGAAGGCTCAGACTAACAAAGAAGATACTGCAGAGAAATGTTTTCTGGGGTCCCTGACCAGATTTCTTTAGGCCACTGAAAACGCATGTGGTCACAAGCTTCCTACATTCACCCCTGTCCCTTCCCCACAGTTGGGTAGGGGTGCTGGGCTTCAGTTAGCTTAGTTTTTTTTAACATTCAAGCCCATTTAGCCCACCATCTTGTCTTCTCTCTTGTGAATTCCATGTGCGGCATGGCCGCTATTTTGCTGCTATTCTTCTAATGCTTATTTCAAGCTTTCCCTGATTTCCTGTTTCACTGGGTTCATTTTCTCACCAGGAGCCCTCTAAAGCTTCATGGCAAAATCTCTTAGATAGTATGTTTTTGGACCACGTTGTTCTATTGAGAAAAAGAATTTCCCAAAGATCAAAACAGTGGCTCAACTCAAATCAGGGAATAAGACTTAAAAAAGCAATGTGCAATCATTTATGGTCTCATTTAACCCTTGACAAAAAGGGACTGCAAAGTAAACAGGGAAGTGTTGTGCAAATGTTGACATGCTCAACTGCTGTCACTCTTAACACACAGGCCAATCTTACTGACTCTGAAGAGGTTGGCTCTGGACCTTGGCGGGAATGGAAATAGACTGCTTTAATTCTGTAGAAAGGCCAAGATTCCCACTAATGGAGAGGAAGGGCAGGAAGAGCCAAGGCACTACTGAGCAGAGGCACCAAAACACCAAGCAAAAATACACAGGAAATAAAGATGCCTTTATCCAAATGAAACCGCATGTGGAAATCACGGAGGTGGAATTAACCATCAGAGGTAGAACCATATTAGAACAGAAAGAAGATCAATGCTGCTCTGTGACTTTTTTCTCCCAAAGACTGCAAGTTGAGGACTTGATACATCTACTTTCAAAAGAACACTTCAACAAATGCCAAAGGGAGGGATTAAGTAAAGAGTGGACCTTGAGAGAAGCACCACCCACCAAATGAGCAATACACAAGTTCCCTCTGCAGCTGCTTTTGGTCTCTGATTTTCACATCTAAACACTGCTCTAAGAAAATAAAGACATCCTATACAGTATCAGTCAATTCAGCCTATTATTATTGGTGATGATGGCACCTGAGGACTGTCCTTAGAGGGTTAAGGATTTGCCTCAGATATCCTTATAAATAATTACAAAATGTTGACCAGCCCGTCATTTTCACCAGCCTACATTTGCTTAGAGGAAGTGAACAGACTTTAAAAAAAAAATGAAACCAGTGTTCTTTTCTACTCACCAAGAATAAATAACTGGTTTCTCCAGGCAAATGGCTTTTCACAAGGCTATTTTAGCTGGATTTATAAACCAACATTGGGAGCAAAGATTCTTTGACCAGTTTCAAGAAGCTAAAGTCCTGATAGAGTTCAAGCTAGCAGTCTGATGACCCTGCACAGATGGACACTAAAGGACTGTGATTTGAGATGCTCACACAAGTTTGATTTTTGGATGAAAATGTTTAGACCCAAAGTTGGAAGATGGAGCCTTCTCTGTGTACAAAGTTAATTATTCAATATTCCTACTTACAATTCATCTTGAATGTTGTCAGTCAGTCTGAATAACTGCTCCTGTCCATCAGCCTGGCTCTCTGAGTACCTGGGAAGCAGCCCTTGGGGTCCTGTACAGCAGCGGGGTTTCCGTACTCTCTGGGCTTGGGTCCTAAATGAATAAAAGAACAAAATTCACTGATATGGAACAAATCTTTTTTCTTTTCTTTTTTAAAATGACGAGGTCAGGTAGAGCCAGGGCTTTACTCTCAGCTCTGCCACTCCCCACCCCCATTCCCTCAAGCTAACTCCAAATCTGGCACCAAAGAACCTTGTGAGCTCCACTGTTTGACTGTTTTCTTTCTACTTCACTGAAATCACTGTGCACAGTTTTCCTGGATCTACTTCCTTCCCTTTCATCAGTTCATACAAGTCTTCCTATGCTTCTCAGGATTCATCATGTTTGTAATTTCTTACAGAATAGTAAAATTCCATAACATTCATATATCACAATTTATTTAGCCATTTCCTATGCAAATGACATTAACTTCATTTCTAGTTCTTTTATACTACAAAAAGTGTTACTATAAATATTTTGGTGTATATAGAGTATTTTAGCAATGACTTCCTTGGAGTAAATGACTGCTATTAAAATTTCTGGGTCCAGGGGAATGTACATTTTTGCCACTTTCTGTGCATAATTTCAAATTGCTTTCCAGAATGGAAATTACTGATTCATAGTTCTGCCAACAATGCATTAATGTGCCAGTCTTTTCACAGACCACTGCCAATTTGCTGAGTATGTATGAGGTGAAGCCTCAGGGTTGTTTTCATTTGCATTTCTCTTATTAGTGATTTGGAGCATTCTTTCATAGAAATGGTTTATGCATATCTTCATTTGAGAGCTGTCTACCCCTATTCATTGATCACTTATCTATTAGACAGCTGCTCAATTCTCATTTTACTTCTGTCTTCTCTGGAAACTACAGACTAATGGAATGCTGATAATCATGACAAGTGAAGAGGTGGTAAGGCTCGAGAACCTAGATGAAGTCGAGTTGCGAGGCCTGGAGTAAGTTGGGGTATTCCAGGGTAATCAGAACTGCCAGATGTGACAGCTGGGTCACTGCCAGTCATAAGTGAAAGATCATGACGAATGTCATAGCTTCATCAAGAAGTCACATGGTAATCACACAAACTACATTTATTTCCACTTTAGACAGCAAACTGGTAGAAAACTAAGTTGAGCACGGAATCAGGAAGAGCTGGGTACAAATTTTTCTTCTGACACTTACTAGCTGGGTGACCTTGGTTAAATCATTTAACCTCTCAGTTCTTCATGCAATTCCCTAATACTTATTTCCTAAATTATAGATAGATTGTCTGAACATTGGCATGGTTATCAAATCTGCAGATGATACAAAGGTGGAGGAGATAGGGAACTCACTGGATGACAGTGTCAAAATCCAAAAAGATCTTAATAGGCTAGAACTTTGCTGAACCTAATAAGATGAAATATAGTAGGGATAAACATAAAATTTTATACATGGATTCAAAAGATCAATTTCATAATATAAAAGATGGGGAAAGGTGGTTGGACAGCAATTTGTCTGAAAATTATCTGGTAAAAAGGGAAAGTTATCCACAGGCTGTATTTGGTGGTCCAGCTTCTACCATGTCATGCTAAGGAAATGGAGGTGACAGCCCTGTTGTCCTCTACGTAGGTTAGATTAAATCTAGAGCATTCAGTATGGGACCTCACTGCTTATGAAGGACGTTGATAAACTGGAACAAATCCAAAGAAGAACAATTGGGACAGTGAATAGTTTCTAGGTAAATGGCTTCACGCCACATGAGGATCAGCTGATCCAGGGGTGTTAAGCCTGGAGAAGAGAAGACTAGGGGGTGTTCAGAGGAGGATATGATCTCTGTGTTCAAGTATTTGAAGGACTATAACCATCAACAGGGTTTAGATTTGTTTGACTTAGTCCTAAAAGACAGAGCTAGGAGTAATGAGTATAAGTTGCAAAGAGGAAAATTTCAGTTTGACTCATGGAAAAACATCCTAACGACTAAGAATCATTCAATGGGGGCGGCTAGGTGGCGCAGTGAGCAAAGCACTGGCCCCGGAGTCAGGAGGACCTGAGTTCGGTTCTGGCCTCAGACACTTAACACCCATGCAATAAAGCTAACCGTGTAACCCTGGGCAGGTTACTTAACCCCACTGCCCTCCAAAAAGGTAAAAAAAAAAAAAGAATCATTCAATGGCTGAATGAGATGCTTTGGAAGGTAGAGAGTGGGTTTCTCCTCATTTGGGATTGCTTGTCAGGAATGGTGAATAAAGGACACTTTTAAAAATATATGTACTAGACCAGATAGCCCCGAGGTCTTCTTCAGTGCTGAGATTCTGTGGTTTTGTGATTCTCTGAACAAACAACTGGAAGTCCCTGAAGTATAATGTTGAACTGTCTGAACAGTCACAAGTACAGAAGAGAGATAATCTCTCTATCTCATGAATATAACTTGGCCAGCCAGGGCCCTCATTAAAATTAGACAGGAAGACTGAGGGTGAAGATGTGATAGAAGATGACAGCAAATTTTTTTTTGTTTTAGTTGAGAGCAGCATCTTATATAGTATAAATGGCATACAATAATGATACTCCCAATAGGTGACATCTAAATATAAAAGGTCACATAATAAAAAAAATATTTATGGGAATCAGGAAGGAGGTACCTTTTATAACTCTGGCTTTGGAGGAAATTTTTAATCAAACTCTTGAGGTGAACACAAAAGATAAAAGGCAATTTCAGTTATATAAAATTAAAAGTTTTTTTCACAAACAAAATTATTACTGTTAGAATAAGAGAAAGTGTTGACTAGGAAAATTATTTGCACCAAATATCTCTTAAGTCTGATAATAATTATATAAGGAATTGAATAAATATCTAAGACCAAGAACCATAGAAACATACAATTTGAAAGCTAGAAGAGACCTGAGTGACCCATCTAGTCCAATGCATACCCAAAAGAAATCCCCATTATAACATAACCACTGAATGATGGAGAGGCAATATGGTATAATGGGAAGTATTAGTTTTGGGATCAGATGACATGAGTTTGAATGCTGACTCTGTCACTTAAGACCAGTATGACCTTGGACAAGCAAGTCAATTAATCTTCTGAAACCTCAGTTTCCTTATATGTAAACAAAGGGGGGTGATTAGATGACTCCAAAAATTTCTTTCAAACTTTCTATCTATGATCTTACAGTTGGTCATCTAGTCTCTCCTTGAAGACCTTCAAGGAAGGGGAACTTGCCATCCATCAAGGCAATCCTTAGTTTTTCTACCATAAAGCCTCAATTTGTCTATTTGCCTTTTCCATTCACTGCTCTTGGTTTTGCCTTTTAGAGATGAGTAAGTCGCATTCTTCTTTCATATGACAGATGGTCAAAGGATATGAAGTTTTCAAAAGAAAAATTGCTCACTGTCAACAACTGTTTTAAGAAAACAAAACCCAAATGCTCTGAACCACTAATAAGAGATGCAAATTAAAACAATGCTAAAGATTTTTATCTCCCACCTAATCAAAATGGTAAAGATATAATGTTCATACAAAGTTGCAAGGGTTTCAGGGAGACCAGGTACTCTAAATCAGAAGTGTCAATCCCACAAATCATATGTGGCTCATGATATTACCAATATGGCCAAAGCCAGATTAAAATGTAATTAGGATATACAAAATAAATAAATGCATAATAAAACATAGATAATATTACATTTTAAAACTAAGTCAATATGTTGCCTCAAGGATCCTTATATACAGATAAGTGACCTCCTTTTCTATCCGAGTTTGATACAACTGCTTTAAAGTACTTTTGGTAGAACTATGAATTGGTCTAATCATTCTGAGAAATAGTTTACAATTATGTAAAAATGCTACTGAAACTGTTAATACTCATTGACCGTTATTTTACTATTGGGAATATATTCTAAAGAGGGGTCAAAACAGAAGACTTTGTTATAAAGGAAAAAGAAATACCAGAAATGCAATAAAATACTCATAGTAGCCCTTTCTGTGGTATCAAAAAAAAAAAAAAAAGGAAAACCGAGTGAGGAATGAGTAGATGGGAGAATGGTTAAACAAGACTGTGAAATATAAATATAATGAAACATTATTATGATGTAAGAAATAATTATGAAGAATTCAGGGAAACATGGGAAAAGTCCTATGAATGGATACTAAATGAAATAAGCAGAATTAAGAGAATAATATAAACAGTGAATACAAGAATGTAAATGAAAAGATCATTAAAAGGAAACCAAGGTAGGAACAGGACTTCTGTGAGGTTCCCGCTCCCACCTCCTCCAATTCATGTAAAAAATAACTCTAAATAAACTTTGGAGCTACAGAACCCACAAAATGACAGACAAGGTAACCTCCCACTGAAGACAGCCCAGCAGGCCAGCAGGAAACAGTCAGCACAGCATGTTGGAAGCTGAGCCCAGCCCTGAGTGAGCCCCCAAGGTTTTAGCATCAGGGTGGCCACAACCAGCTTCCAGCTGGAGGGACTTCAGATCACCAACAACTGTGGTAGTTTCCAGAATTATCAACACATAGATGCTAAGGACAAAGTGAGAGGTCAGTGCTGTGTGTACTTTGGGACCTGGCAATTCTGGAGTATGGTCTGGGTCTTCTTTGCCCCTGGGGCAAGAAGCAGCTGAGGTGTGGCGGATATGCAGCCACTGCCAAGTGGATGTTTCACAGCTCCTGGCCTGCACATTGTAGGGGGACCAAGCAACCAGAATGAGGGGTAATGGCTCTTGCTTTAACATGCTTGGATCTGGATCACTGTCTAGGGTGGAAGTCCTGGGGTGCTTGACCAGTGTGCCAGAGCATGTGGAGGCTTCTGAGAGGGCACTCATCTAATAGCTCCAGAAGCTGAGAAAACTTTAGTGATTGGGACAAAGCTCCCCTCTATGGTAGCAGAGTTCTACTGTGGCAAAAAGCTCAAAAGTCAAGTAATTGAGTGGCAACATGATCAAGCAATGAGCAAGCAAAGGAAGCAAAGCAAGCACTGCAATCCGACTTTGGATTCCTTTTTTGGGGACAAAAAGGATTGGAGCATGGAACAGGAGGAAGACAGTGAAGTCAGAACTCCTGCACCAAAAGCTTCCAAGAAAAGAATAAACTGCTTACCAGCCACAGAGGAGCTTAAGAAGGATTCTGAAAACCAAATAAGAGAAGTGGAGGAAAAACTGGGAAGAGAAATGAGAATGATGCAAGCAAATTATAAAATGAGAGTCAACAACCTGACTGAAGAAAATAACACATTAAAAAACAGACTAACTCAAATGGCAAAAGAGGCTCAAAAAGCCAATGAGGAGAAGAATGCCTTAAAAAGCTGAATTTGCCAGATGGAAAAAGAATCTCAAAAGCTCACTGAAGCGAATCATTCCTTCAGAATTACACTGGAGAAAATGGAAGCTAGTGACTTTATGAGAAATCAAGATACTATTAAACAGATCCAAACACATGAAAAAATAGAAGGCAATGTGAAAAATGCCATTGAAAAAACCACTGACTTGGAGATCCAGGAGAGATGATTTAAAAATTACTGGACTACCAGAAAGCCATGATCAAAAAAAGAACCTAAAAATCATCCTTCAAGAAATTCTCAAGGAAAATTGGCCTGATGATTTAGAAACAGAGGGCAAAACAGAGGTTGAAAAATCCACTGATCACCTCCTGAAAAAGATCCCCAAAAGAGAACTCCTAGGAATATTACAGCCAGGTTCCAAAGTTCCCAGATCAAGGAGAAAACATTACAAGCAGCTAGGAAGAAACAATTTGAATATTGTGGAAACACAATCAGGATAACACACAATGTGGCAGCTTCTACACTGAGGGATTGAAGGGATTGGAATATGATATTCTGGAGGTCAAAGGAGCTGGGATTGAAATCAAGGATCACCAGCAAAACTGAGTATCATGTTTCAGGGGAAAATATGGTCATTCAGTGGAATAGAGGATTTTCAAGCATTCTTGCTGAAAAAACCAGAGTTGAAAAGAAAATTTGACATTCAGATACAAGAAGCAAGAGAAGTATGAGAAGGTAAACAGGGAAAAGAAAACATAAGGAACTTATCAAAGTCGAACTACTTATATTCCTACATGGAAAAATGATAATTGTAACTTATGAAACTTTTCTCAGTATGAGAATACTTGAAGGGAATAGAAATGTGTGTGTATGTATACGTACATATATATGTCTATATAGGAGGGTATATGGGCGTATGAATACATATGTGAGTTTGTGTGTATATATGTACAGGTATACATAGACAGAGGACACAGGACAGTTGAATAGGAATGGATGATACTTAAAAGGTGAAATTAAGAGGAGAGGAAGGAATATAATGAGAGGAGATAGGGAGAGATAGAATGGAGTAAATTATCTCATATAGAAGAGGAGAGGGAAAATTGTTACAATGGAGGGGAAGAATAGGAAGGCAAAAGGGAATGAGTCAACCTTATTGTCAATGAATTTGGCTTAGGGAGGTAATGACATACACACTAAATAGAGTGTCTCACCCTACAGGAGAGTAGGGGGGAAGGGAGGGCAGGCTGGTGGGGAGGGAAGTTGGAAGCACACACTTTTGAAAAGGGACAGGATCAAAGTAGAGAAAAGAACAAGCGGGGGGTGGGATAGGATGGAGGGAAATCTTTCACAATATATCCACTATGGAAATGTTTTGCATAGCTACACATGTACAACCTATATCGAATTGCTTATCTTCTCAGTAAGGGTGGGTGACAAGGGAGGCAGGAAAAAAATCTGGAATTCAAAGGTTTAAAATCAAATGTTTAATACACACACACACACACACACATATATATATATATAATTATTATTTTACATGTAACTGGGAAACAAGATATACAGGCATTGGGGCATAGAGATCCACTGTGCCCTACTGAAAAGTCAGAGGGGATATTCAGTGTGATATTCATTGTTTTGGGGCAGTAGGTCTGGGAAAAATATAGAGAAAATCTATAACTCAAAATCTTTTGGAAATGAATGATGTAAAATAAAAAAAGTTAATAAAATAAAATAAAATAGGAAAGGAAACCAAAAAAAAAAAAAAAAGGAAACCAAACTTTCGGCAACTCCAATGGTCAATCTTGATCCTGGAGAAAAATGAGGAAGTGTACTTCTCTCCTTTTGATAAAGAAGTGGGAGGGATACAGGTGTGGAATATTGCATTCAATGTATGACTTAATACATTGATTTGTTTTGCTTAACTATTTTTTCTTTATTACCATGGAGAGCTAAATGGGTTAGGACTGGTTCTAGAATCCAGAAATAACTGTGAAACAGACAAATGGTGTCAATAAAACAAAAAATATAAAACAAAGGAAAAAGAAAAGAAGAAAATGGTATGTATTCTGTACCTGAATACTTGGAATTCTCATCTTAAAGCAACTAAATACTTTTCTGGGATGTCTGAGAAGGGGAAAGCGATATGAAAAGAACAACAGAAGAGATAGAGAAAACTTCTGACACAAAAAAATTCTGAACCCAACACAGAGTAGTTTACAAAATGGAGAAGAGTTGGCAAAAAAAAAAAAATCCCCAGACATTTAACACTTAATAGCCATGTGACCTTGGACAAGTCACTTGACCCCAATTGCTCCTCCAAAAATATGAAAAAAAAAACCCCCAACAAAACAAAACAAATAAAAAAAGAGTTGGCCAAGACCTAAAAAGCTTTTCAGTAAAGGGAGCTAATATCCAAAGGAATGGTTGGGAACCTTACAAACAAGACTGTATCTTGCTCCCTTGATAGAAAAGGGGACTAAAGTGTGTTTAAGGACTAAACTTCATTTTTAAGGATTAAGTCCCATGTAAGACATGATGCTATGAAAACTGGTACTAATGATCCACATATTTCTTTTCAGAATCCGTCAGTCAGTATTTATTAAGTACCCGCTATCTGCCAGACACTATGCTAAGCACTGCAGACACAAAAAGAGGCAAAAGACAGTTACTGCCTTTGAGGAGTTCACAATCTAATGGGGGAGACAACAAGCAAGCACATGTGTACAAACAAGTAACACAGGGAAGAGGGAATGAAACAAGCATTTACAAAGTGCCTATTATGAGTCAGGAATTTGCTAAGTACTTTAAAAACATCATCTCATTTGATCTTCACAATAACCTGAAAGGTTATTATCTCCATTTTACAGTGGAGGTAGCTGAGGCAGAGATCAAGACTGGCCGGCCTTCAGTCCCACTGGGGCTTTGTGGACCATCCAATAACAAGAGTACAAACATCAGCCAAACAACAACAATAATAATTT
Organism: Petaurus breviceps papuanus; assembly: GCF_028583685.1. NCBI lineage: Eukaryota > Metazoa > Chordata > Mammalia > Diprotodontia > Petauridae > Petaurus > Petaurus breviceps. Next base: position 21,698,541 of record NW_027187400.1, read on the forward strand.
CCTCAAAACTGAAAATATTCTCCTCGCAGTAAAGAAGGGGACACTGAAGGGGTGCCAGCCACAGTGATGTATGGAGGTGGACTTTTGTGCCCTCACATCGATAAAATAACAATTTAGGCCCAGCAGGGACCTTAATGACTGGTGAACTGGGCTCTAGTGATACCACTGGTGGGGTAAGCATTCCTAAGAGTCAAAGAACTAGACAGAGCAGCCTAGAATGGGCATCCTCAACACTGACATTGATCAGTTTGATGCAGGAAAGGGAACTTGATGATGTTTCTTTGTGTTTTGGTATCACAAGAACATGAGATACATGGGAACAAATTGGAAATACCAATACTTCACCTGCTAGAAATGTAATGTAGTTACTGCTGATGTCTAAGGTAACCAAACAATAATAATAGTGGTTTGTGTTTCTATCGAGTTTTAAAGTTAGCAAAGCACTTTACAGATAGATATTATCTCATTGGACCCTCCCAACAACTCTGGGAGCTAGGTGCTGTTATTATCCCCATTTTGCTGATGAGGAAACTGAGGCTAGGAGAAGTTAACACTAGAGGAATGAAGCATTTTAAAAATAACTTATTACAACTTCTCCTATCTGTGTAAATGTACTTTAAATAGAAAGAATTACAAGATAACACAGATAATAATGTCTGAAGCTGGATCTGAACTCAGGTCTCCCTCACTCCAGGCCCAGCACTCTATCGGCTGCACCACTTAGCTGCAGGATAAATAGGAAATAACTGACAGAGGGAAGGCATTAGGATTAAGAGGGGATGGGAAAGGATTCTTGCAAAAGATAAGATTTTAGTTGGAACTTAAAGGAAGTCAGGAGGCAGAGATGAGGAGGGAGGGGAGCATTCCAGGCACTGAAGACAACCAGAAAGCTGAGAGAGATGGAGTGTTTTGTTTATGGAACATCTCAAGAGCCAGTGTCACCAGATCAAAGAGTACATTTTGGGTACTAAGGTGTAAGAAGAATGGAAAGTTAGGAAGGGCATAGGTTATGAAGTGCTTGAATGCCAAAGGATTGTGCATTTAATCTTGGAGATGATAGGAATAGTCTACTCTGTGTGTGTGTGTGTGTGTGTGTGAGAGAGAGAGAGAGAGACAGACAGACAGACAGACAGACACAGACAGATACTGTCAGGTCCTAGGCTTTAGGAAGATCACTGTGGTGGCCAAATGTAGGATAGACTGCAGCGGGGAGAGCCCTGAGGCAGGCAGACCCATCAGCACCTGTTGTAGTCCAGGCATGAGGTGATGAGGGTCTGCACCAGGGCAGGCAGAGTCAGAGGAGAGAAGGGTGCCATTTAGACCAGAGATGCTACAAGGGTGAAATAGAAAAGAGATTATGTAGAGGTGAAGTTGATAAGTCTTATATATGGGGGGAGAGAGACCGAAGAGTTTATGATGACACTGAGGTTACAAGCCCAGGGGACAGAAAGGATGACAGTGACTTTAGCAGCAACAGGGAAATTTTGGAGAAGGAAGGCTTTGAGGGGAAAAATAATGAGTTCCATTTTGGACTTGTTGAGTTTAAAATGTCTACTGGAGAGGTATCTGAAAGGCAGTTGGAGGGGTGAGATTTGCAAGCTCCAGTCACGTCTTGGTTCTCACACCTCATCAGTAGCTTCTGCCCCTATGGCTGGTGATGGTACCAACAAACCTTCTACGTAAAGAGGGGAACAGTCTAGTATCTCTTCAGACGTCCCCTCATTTCCCATATGGCTACACCAGCTGCACCAATTTGGACCATTTTTGGTGTCTGTGCCATGTCTCCAAGTACCCTCCCTCCTATGTCCCAGCTTTTTAGATTTCTTGTCTGTGTTATCTTTTCCCCATAAGATTGTAAACTTCTGGAGAACAGGAACTGCATAGTGACTGGTGCACAGTAGGTACTTAATAAATGCTTACTGTTACTGATTATTAAAGGTCAACAGAGAGATTGGGGTAGGACAGGAACATGCAAGAATCATCAGCATAAAGATAATAATTAAATCCAATGGAGCTGATGAGATCACCAAGTGAAGCAGCATAGAGAAGAGGGCCCAGGGTAGGATCCTGAGGGATACCCATGGTTAAAGGTCATGACTTGGATGATGAGCTATCAAAGGAGACTGAGAAGGAAGAGTCAGATAGTCAGGAAGAGAATCAGGGGAGAGTAGAGTCCTGAAATCCTAGAGGGAAGAGAGTATCAAGGAGGAAAACATGATCAGCAGTGCTAAGGCTACAGAGAGGTCAAGGAAAATAAGGATTGAAAAAAGGCCACTTGGGGCGGCCAGGTAGCACAGCGAGTAAGAGCACCGGCTCCAGTGTCGGGATGACCTGGGGATCAAATCCGGGCTCAGATACTTAGCACCACACCCAGAAATAACTGGCTGTGTAACCTTGAGCAAGTTACTTAACCCCGATTGCTTTAAAAAAAAAAAAGGCCACTGGATCTGGCAATTTAAGTCTCATTTGGAGCTTTGGAGAAAGATCTTCTGGTGGAATGATGTCAGAAGCCAGATTACAGGCAGTTAAGACAGTGAGAGGAAAGAAACTGAAAGTACCTACTTCAGATAGTCTTTTCAAGGAGTTTGGTGAGCCCAGGTCTAGGAGATACAGGACAATAGTTTGGGGGGATGGAAGATCAAGTGAGGACTCTTTTCAAGATGGGGGAAGACTTAGGCAGTAGGCAGTGATAGGGAGAGAGTGAAGATAACTGCTAACAAGGAGATGACAGAGGGGACAATCTGTTGGAGGAGACAGGATATAATAAGATCACTTGTGCAGGGTTTGCCTTGTAAGGAGTAGGGCCATCTCTTTGCATAAGACATAGGGGGAGATAGCAGCATAAGGTATCTGAGTATAAACTGAGGAAGAGGAGAGAAAAGGGAGTTCAAGGCAAATGATTTCCATTTTTTTTCTGTAAAATATGAAGCATGATTTGCAGCTGGGGGGGGGACAGGGAATCATGGAGAGTTTGAGTAGGGATGAAAAGATCTGGAAGAGCTGCTGTGGAGAGTGGGATAGTGAGATGGTGAAGGAGATGTAGAAAAACTGTTTAACAGCAATAAGAGTCCAGTTGAAGGTGTATAACATAAATCGTGTAGTAGACCTAGTCAGAATAGTTGTAGGGTTTTCTCCACCTTCATTCAGCAGCAGCGATCCTCTGAAATGATCATGAGGGCTGAAGAACTTGTGAAAAGAGGTCAGTTACTTCTGTACTTTTTCTTTGGTCAGGTGAAGTGGTGACCCAGGGAGATAAGGAAATGACTTGTCTTCTGTGTCAGAATGCTTGGAGTTCCCATCTCAAGGTCAGCAAACAATAAATAAGAAATGTTTTCCCTAACATCACTGTATACCTACAAGCTCTTAAAAACATCCAAGTAGTTTTTGAGCCATTCACCTTTCTCAGTGCCTTTCCTGATGCCTCAGTGACTCAACCTTCCCTCCATTCCCAATTTATCATCTTTTAACTTGCAAACAGCAAACTCACCCTAAGTTGGAGAATATGAAACCACCGAGTAGCTCCCTTGTGTGTATAAACTATTTAATTTCTTTTAACTATCTTATTAAACAACCTGCAAACTTCCCCTTCTTTTCCAAAGGTCTTCCCTTTTGTGACAAGCCCAACACTGAGCTAAAGTCTTCACAGTCCTGAATCTTATATAAACAAAGCCAGCTGGTTGAAGCTTATGGTGGCAGTCAAGGTTTGCAAATCCTTCCCACTAAGAAAAAAACAGAAGCAAACTTTAGCTGTATCTCAAAAGGAAAATTTCTCTCTTTTATAACACTCCAAGGATCATATAAAAAGACAGGTGATGTGCTCTTGCTCAGAGGTAGAGGGAGGAGAGTTGATCTCCACAAGTCTTATTTATCCTTAGAATTCTATGACTTGGGGTATCCGGTTCCCTTCATCTCCTTAGCCACAATTTTCCACCTGTCTGCAACAGACCTGTCAACTGCAGATGTGTTAATACTCACTGTCTCCATCAACCCAATGTGCTCATCCCCATCTCACGTAATTCTACTACATACCATTGCCTCTTTCTGGAAAATTCTTCCTCTCTGTCTCACAAAAAAAAAAAAAAGACTGTCTTGTTTATGCTCTGATCTGATTACACTGTGACATGCATCCCTTTTCACCTTACTCAACATTAATAGGTTGTCTGTACTACCAAGGGTTCTAGTTATCAGTCAGTCCTCTAGAGAAGAAGGTCCTGTGAGGAGTGCAAAGATAATCTCCAAGTATTCAGTCTCATCCTGAAGCCTGAGAGAAACCCACAAGCTATACCTTTCATCTGCTACATGGACTCATTAACAACCTAGCCAGTTTTTTATTCCTTCTGACATTCTTGCTATTGATTTGAGAAAACAGTGCTTTGATACTGAACTTTCTGGTGATTTGGGAAAAGTGTCCAAAACCCCACCCTTCTGAGCTGCTCTTAGTAACAGTGGTACTCCCTTGATAGAAGACACTCTTGACAAAATGGGCCTGTTTGGTGCACATGTTGCAACTCTGCCTTCCTCAGTTTTGTTTAGCCAAGGGTCTGTGGTGGATTTAATTACCACCAGCTGGGAGTTTGCCGGCCATTTTAAGCCCTCAGCTGCTGTGGTTTATGAATTTCACAGTATATACAAAGAAGTAGGCCTTCCAATCAACCAGTTAATCTGAAATGTCATCACAAAATGAACTTGCACTTTGAACTCTCTGAAAAGGTAAGGGCTTCAGCTGTGTAGTGATGCTAAGGCATCAGCTTTACACACCAGCTCTACCCCCAGGGAAGAAGTTGCTGATATGGCGAATGATAGAGCACAGATACCTAGCCATTAAGAGGAATCAGCACAGAGCAAGTTTCCATCTGTCCTTTGCTACCAGCTGGGCCTGGCCTGAAAATACACTTGGAATTCTAAAACATGACAAAGAGGGAAACGAAAACAATCTGTTCTTCTTTCTTTTAAGCCATATTGGATTTGAGTAAGACAACATGGGTAGATGTAGGCTTTTCACTCAGCTGTTCATAGGGTCACAGATATAAAGGTGGAAGGAACTCCAGGGCTATCTAGGCCAGGGCTTCTTAAATTTTTTCCACTCATGACCTATGCAGCTCTTCTTAAACTATGGGTTGAGACCCCATTCTAGGCTAACTCTAATCTTACTGATGAGGAAGATGAGGTCCAGGGAGGGGAAGTTGCATGTCCAAGGTCACACAGAGAGTAAGCATCAGAGGCAGGATTTGAACCCAGGTTCTCTATATCCAAAATTAGTACTCCAGCTACTGTCCCATGTTACCATCTGGAGGTCATCTGTTGTCTAACATTGACTTGCTCAAGTTGTGTGAGGGATAATCATGTAATAGGATTATTTGCTGAGTATGAATGCAGTGTGAAATGTTAAGTGTTGGTATTCTGGATACAAATCCATCTTCTGTGGTCATTATCAAATGGCTCATTTGCATCAATGATCAGAAAACTAGGCACAGATCGCTGGGCAGCCCTTACAGCCAATGTCCATTACCAATCCCCAAAGGAGGAGGAATAGACTATGCCAACATTCTGGCTTTCAGCCTTTAATTGTGTATTTATTTAACTGGTGGCTGCTTTCTTCATTAGGGACTAAAAGCATATCAAAATTCTTTTAAGCCTGGTCAAGTGGTAAACTACTTAGAGTTATTATTTTTGGGGGGGGGGTGGCAGGGCAGGGGGAAAAATGTTGAGAAAGTTGTTACCAATGACTAATTCTCACTATTAATGGTGTAGTGTCCAGGGTGCTGGACTTTGGAGTCCAGAGATAGCTATGCTGGAATCCTAAACTTAAACTATTAGCTTTGCAATGGTGGTCAGCTCTCTGAGTCACAATTTTCTTACCTGTACAATAAGGATAATAACATTTGTTTTATCTCCCAGGGTTGTTGTGAGGGAAACACTTTGCAAAATGTAAAGCATCATATGACTATGAGCTATTATTTCACCTCTTGATGTGATAAGAGTCCTTTAAAGATATGCAGGATGGTGGAGTGGAAAGAGAAATGGCAGGAGTCATCTGAGATTTCTATTCAAATGCTGCCTCTGATATTTATCATGTATGTGTGCATGGGCTAGCTATTTAATCTCATCTTCCTCAACTATAAAAGGGGGTAACAATACCTATGATGCCTACTTCTCAAGGTTTCTGGGAAGCTCATATGAGATAATATATATATAAAGAGCTTGGTGAACCTTAAATTGTCATATGATTATCTGCTCTTAAAGAGGTCAGGTCAATAGATACACTAGTAGTTTGAGGCCATAAGTGGCAACTTGCACTGACTCCAAACATGCCGCCTGTTAATCGTCATCAGGCATCACACACTGATACCAATTTCACCACAGACTGACGAAGTGAATTTACCAGCTCCCTAAAGGGAGCTCAGTTTTGCACACCAGGGAAGTAAGCTGTAAGACTTGGTTAAAATTTCCCTAGAGAGCCATTGGAATGCATTGTTTGATAGCTGACAAAATCAACTAGACCACATGCTACATTGGATTTTTCTTCAAATTATCTTTCTCCAGTTGCTGCCTTGTACTCATCTGGAGTTTTTTTTTTTTTTTTAAGATCAAACTGTTTTCTTTTTTTTAAAAAATTAATCAGTGAATTTACTTTTAGTTTACAACATTCTGTTCCACAAGCTTTTGAGTTCCAAATTTTCTCCTCTTCCCTCGCCCACTATGACAGCATGCAATCCAATATAGGTTCTATAAATACCTTCACATTAAACTTTAGTCAAGTTGTAAAGAAGGATAATAACCAATGGAATGAACAATGAGAAAGAAGGAACAAAACAAGGGAGCAAGTCGTCTGCTTCACTCTGCACTCAGACTCTGTGATTCTCTCTCTGGATGTGGACAGCCCTTTCCATCATGAGTCTTATGGAGTTCTTATAGCCTTGCATTGCTGAGAGGAGCCCAGTCTATCAAAGCTGGTCATCACAGATACAACGTGTCTGTAATTGTGTACAATGTTCTCCTGTTTCTGTCCCTCTCACTCGGCATCAGTTTTTATAAGTCTCTCCAGGTTATTATGAAGTCCGTCTGCTCCTCATTTCTTATAGCACAATAGCATTCCATAACATGCATATACCACAACTTCTTTAGCCATTCCCCAATTGATGGGCATCCTGAATGGAATGGAATACTACTGTACTATAAGAAATGAGGAGCAGACGGACTTCATTTGGAGTTATTTCAATCGCAAAGCACTTCCTCTGCTCTCCCACCTTTGTGAGAGCTGCAGAGTTGTCAGGAAGGGCATGTCCTCTATTCACACAACTGAAGCCCTACAAAGGCCACACTGGGCAGTTTCAGTTCCCATTAGAGATTTTTTTCCTATCACAGGAAGATTATGAATGTTCTAAAAGGTCTTAGATCAAAAGTGGAACCACATTAATGATTATTATTAACACTATCTTACATTATAGTGTTTCAGGTTTATTGAGTGCTTTCATAGACACCACCCCCACTTAGTAGTATTTTATTTTTTCCAATAACATGTAAAGATAGTTTTCAACATTCACTTCTGTAAGATTTTAAGTTCTAAATTTTTCTCCCTTCCTCCCTCCTCTCCCCCTTCCCAAGATGGCAAGCAATCTGATACAGGCTATACATGTACAATCATATTAAACATACTTCCACATTAGCATAGACATTTGATTCTTCTCATAACCCTGTGAGGTAAGTAGGGTTGGTATTATCATCATTCTTTTATAGATAAGGAAACTGAGGCTCAGAGAGGTTAAGTGACATGGTTGTGGTCACACAGCTTATAAATTTCAGAGCTCCAACCCAGGTTTTCTGACTTCAAAGTTCAGTGCTCTTTTCACCTCTCCATAAGGGAATCTAGCTAAGCATTAGTTCTGACCTAACCAATCTATACCAATTCAATCTGACAAGTATTTATTTTGGGGGGTTAGGTGGGGAAGAAATGTGAGATGCCATTTAAAAAATTATTGATAACTTCCATTTCTATACTATCTTTATTTCTCATATGTTCTTTTTCCTCTCTCTTCCCCTCCAGTGAACCATTCATGTAATAAAGAGTAAAAAAGAAAGAAAAAGCATGTATCAAAACTAACCAACACATTGGGATATTTGATGGTCTATGACCACAGTCTTCCACCTATTCAAAGGAAAGATATACATTTTCTTATCTTTTTTCCAAGGCCACGCTTAGTCACCTTAATTACATCAACAAACACCTACTAAATGTCGAACCTTATGACAAATTCTTAGGATACAGACAAAAATAAAAACAACTCTTGCCATCCCTAATCTGACATTCTGTCCAAAGCTCCATTATGATGCATCTGTCTACCATAACACATGGATGGAGGCAGAAAAAATAAACCCAGGTAAGTAGGAGTCTGACGTCACACAAAGTAACTGACTTCAGCATCCAGACTGAGGCAGATAGGAAACAAGAAATGTCTTGTCTCATCATCTCTTAGGAAGCTGGTCTAATGACCTATGGGTATGATACTCCACCTCTGACTTGGCCTCTTCAAATGGGTAAAGAGCCAACTCCCTACTCAAATTGAAAAATATTCCCCCTCACATCTTTTTTGTTAAATACCATCTCCCCTTGTGGGCTGTCAAATGGATGTGTAACACAGTCACAAGGGTGTGGTTACAATATGAATACTGTGAGAAAGAGATCCATTAGCTGAAACCTCAACAACATGCATGTCAATATGTTTGTCACTGGAATTTAAAATTCACCAGCATTGGTGCCGACTGTTATTTCCTAGGCTGGGCTTCTCTTCCATCAGTGGGATTCACACTTGACTTGTTTATAGGGGTCATAGCTTCCACTGTTTCATCCACAGTCTGACATATGTTTCAGGGTCCCAGGGATATTCAAACTGTGACAGCTGGTAGGACTAATGCCAACAGCTGTACCCTTTAGGATAAAATTGAAGAACAAACACTAGAATCTTGCTGTTAACACTGTTTTCTGAGCAGCTCTCTCACAGGTGAGACTGTCACACAATTAGGTTGAAATGAACACCCTTGGATGAGGTCCAAGCAGGCCTACCTTCTACGGAATTCCACTGGAGTGAACAATGTCACAATGAAATTCCAGGCTATTAATCACAGATTCTCTAAAATACCACGAAGTCTAATATTTATACTGAGGGGGCTACAGGATTACCTGTGACCATAAGAAAAAAGGTGTCTCTTCAGAGACAAAGCAGTCCATTTGCTAAGTGGTTTGTTATTCCATAATCATTACAAGGGTGAGGCTCATTCCAAATCAGAGCTTCATTAGAGTTCTAAATGAAACAAACATTCCTGAATTAGGGAGGGGAATAATTATAGGAGTGTCTCAAACTTTAAGTAAATGACCTGCTAGTCTACAATTTCTAATGTCAATTTCCAGATGTATCACTTGAGCCAACATATACAATTGCTGGTAAACCTCCTTTTGTGGCCATCAGGTACAACTGCTAAGCTGTAGGTTCCCCACCCCTGTGCTCGGCCATACCAAGGTAGGACAGTGGGATCTATGGATTCTTTAATGAATCTGAAATTTTCTGAGATGTCATCCTGGCAAGTAAATACATTGAATTCTTTTCCTTAAACTTTGTATGGTATATACCTAGTTACAAAAGCTGATCTCCTTTAAGAAAATGCATGTAAACTTAAAGATAATGGAACCTTACTAACTGAAAAGAACTAGGGAATGGAAAGCAAGTTGGAATTATATTTTAAAAAATGGCTAAAAAGTAACTTCTTAACCCTTTTGCTCTGAGATTCAGCTGCTAGGCAAGTATCTTATGGCAAGAGAAAGAAAGTCTCCTATAAACTAAAATATCTAAAGCATTACTTTTTGTGGTAGCAAAGCACTAGAAATAAGGTAGATAACTATTCCCTAGTTGGGGAATGGATAAGCAAAGAGTAGTGCATGAATATAATGGAATATTACTGCAATGTAGGAAAACAATGAATGTGACAAATTCAGAGAGGGATAGGAAGACAAAACTTCTGAAAAGTGAAGCAAGCAGAACCAGAAAAACATTTATAACATCTAACAATATAAATGCAAAGAACAAAAAACTGAAACCCAACACTACAATTACAATGACCAAGTCTGGCCGTGGAGAAGACGAGAGAAAAGGAACCTCCCTTCTTTGCAGAAGTGGAAGAAAATGGGTGTGACCCATTACATGGATTGTCAGATGTGGTTTACATGGTGATTAATTTGTATCAACTACTTTTATTTCCCCTCCTTTAAATTTTCTTTTTGGTTATAAGGGATGGTTCATTGGTAGTAAAGAGGGGAGGGATAGATTTGAAACTGAAGATGTAAAAACAAAAGATATCAATCAAAATTTAAAAAACAAAGCAAAAGAAACTGACCAAGGGAGGTCAATATTAAACAGTCTCAAATATTCAAAATGACTTGTGATTTCCTCAGCTTAGGTGTTCCTCTTAATGCTGCAGATCACAACTTATCCACACCAGCCCAACCTGTGCAGTTGTGGTCCATATCCTCATAAATGCAGGAGGTTGTGGGAGAGAAGGGCCGTAGTCTACTCTAGGGATACTGGGAACCTTCATAGCTTACTCCTAACACTGCAACGATACCAGTGGAACCCTCTGGCTATCCCCTTTCAGCCCTGTACTCTCATCATATGATCAACTGGTATTCTTTTTAATCACACATTTCCTTGATGACATCTTTTATCACATTTCTGCATTTGTTAGATGTAGCTGACTCATACCCTCCTTATACTTCTCAATTCCCTTCTGTGTGATACTCATTTTTAATTCTTTGGACACTATGTCCAAAGACACTATGACTGGCTGTCACAGGACACCACCAGCAGAACAGTATTATTAAAATTGTCTTTGTTTCTGGAAGAACTTTGAGATCATTAAAGGAATTCTGCAATTTCTGGAGAGAATGCTCTAGAGACTCCTCTTTCTTCAGTGTAGGCTCAAACCACTATTCATTCATGTTATCTGTCATAGATATACATGTGAAGGTTCACAGTCTGTCAATTCTTCATCCTTTTTTTCCCTGCATGAACAATGAGACAACAATGTTCTTTTTGAGTGGCTATGGACCTTTCTTGGGAGGTTTTCCAATGTTCTAGGGAGGGCCTGATGTGATAAGCACCATGGCATCCTCAACTAGGAGCATTAGAGGATCTTACCACCCATAAAGATGCCCTCTCAACATGGATTTTGGGTTGGATCTCTTTCATCACAGTGGAAAACGTCTTTGGTTAACATACATCTTTTCATTTTACACTTTTCTTGATATTTATGATGAGGCTGATGAACAAGGTTATTTCTACTGTTACATTTATCAAAGAATTTTTAAAAAATTTTATGAATGGATGACAGACATCTTGGTGGAAGAAAGCCTTTAAGGTGGTATTTTTCTCCCACTGAATCACTTAAAACACTTAAAAAAATCCATAAACAATAAAAGAGGGATATTATGTTCTCTACATTTTCTCATGAGAAACATAGGGTATAGTGTGGAATATCAATGGCAAAAGCCTGTCATTTCCCTACTAATACCTTCAGTAGGGCTGCATGATATTAATGTAGATTATTTGATTAGACCTGTGGGTTCACCAGTAAAAGATATTTCTAACAAAGAAACACCCTTTACCAATGTAGACAGACCAGCAACAGAAAATCTAAATAATGCCATAGAGCTAGTATGTGTTATAGGCAGGACTTGAACCCAGGAATTCTTGATTCATTTCTATTTACTACACTGCTTCTCATGCATGTAGAGGTTTCTCACAACAATGTTATCTGAAGAGGCAACTGTTTATGTCTTCTCAGTCACCTCTTTTTGGTATTAATAAAATCTGAGTTTTGTTTTGTTTTTTTTCCCCCATCCCTTCAGATGCACTGTGAATAAAGCCTTCACCATTTCCATAAATGTGTCATCCCTAGTACAGATCTCTCCAAGTGCCCTTGGTCTAATTCAGCTGCTTCCCCTAGTTTTATCTGCTTTAGCACCATTTATATATACTATAAATAATATAAAATACACTATAAATACATCTTATATAACTTTACATGCACAAGAGATCCCATCCCTTCCCATTTTCTCCAGCAGATTTCCCCCTTTATCATCCCTACTTTCTCATTTATCTCAATCTCTCTAACTACTTTCCCACTGCTTACAAACACCCCCGTGTCTCTCCCGTCTTCAAAAAAGCCTCACTTGAGCCATCTCATTCCGGCCACTGTCCTCTATCTCTTCATCCTTTTCTAACCTCCCTGAGACGACTGCTTACATTTTATGCCTCCTCTTCCTTTCCTCTCTCCCTTCTTAATTCTCTGCAGTCTGCTTTCTGACCTCATCATTATAAACTGAAAACTCTTTCTCCATAGTTACCAATGATTCCAATGGCCAAATCGAATGGCTTTTTCTCAATCCTCATTCTTCTTGACCTGTTTGCAACACTGAATACTGTTGATTACCCTCTTCTCCTTGAGAGTCTTTTCTCTCTAGTGTTTTGTGACTGCTCTCTCCTGGTCTATCCTTCACTCAGATATTAAATTAATCTCCAGGGAGATTATCTCCTCCTGGAGATAAGGTCATTTTTTGTTCGTTAAAATGTAATCAATTCCATTTTTGGTAATGTTATTTGGGACTTGTCATGTCCAGTGCCTATGATACTTTTTTTTGTAGAAAGTATTCATTCTCTATAGGCATTAGGCTTCTGTCTAACAGGGGAGGGGAACCTGTGGCCTTGAGGCCACATGTGGCCCTCTATTGTCCTCAAGTGCAGTCCTTTGATTGAATCCAAACTTCACAAATCAGGATTCAAAGGGTCATGTTTAATGACCTGGAGGGCCATATATGGCCTTGAGGGCACAGGTTTCTTTAAGACTTTGGGTTCTATCATTCCTTATTTCTGAGCCAAATTTTCCAATATACAAAGTGCCCCAAAACTCTTGGTGCAGGGGTGGCTAGGTGGCACAGTGAATAGAACACTGGCCCTGGAGTCAGGAGGACCTGAGTTCAAATCTGGCCTCAAACACTTAACACTTAGTAGTCATGTAACCTTGGGCAAGTCACTTAACCCCAATTGCCCTGCCTTACCCCTCTAAAACATCCCCCCCCAAACTCTAGGTGCAGTTTCAGGTCTTAATGGCCTAAAGTTTTACTAGGACTTTTGAAGTACCCTGTAATTCTTGCCATCATCACCTGTTCCCACCTTTGCATTGAAATCTCCAAATATCAAAGGGTATGCTGATTTAATCTGGAGGGTCTTAGAGAGCTATTAGTAGAATTTCTCTTTTCTCTTTATCCTCTGCAACAGATGTGGGTACATAAACTGCAATTATTTTTCATGGTGGTCTTTTTGCTAATACTTATCATGAGCCTTGCAATATAAAAAGACCAAATGTTCTATTAAACAATGTTTCTTGTTCCTTTGGGAGCACAATAAAGACAACTCTGCCAACTCCTTTATTTTCCTCTCTAAGGACAGCATGTGAGACATCCTTTCATTTAGCTGTAACTTCCTTCTGTCTTCTGGTTTCGTTTATAGTGAGAATGTCCAAATTAATATGTTTCATTTCTCCCACTAGTGTGTCCACTTTCTGGTCACTAGCCAAGGATCTCACATTTAGAGTACCACCAATAGCTCTGTTAAAGTTTATAGTCTAAAAAACTGTATAACTTATCACATTCACTGCCTCCTTTTCTGCCACTTTACTACTATACCTGAAGTCACAGAAGGGCTGTGCAAAGGCCTGGAGCCCGTTTTGTATTGTTTGGTTTTTGTTAAATTGGTTGCTATGACCAAAGAATTCAATATCGAGTGCCCCGCCTACTGGTGATGGGTCTCTCTGTACTTAGCCAGGCTACTTCTTGAAAAGTAGACTCAGTCTCTTGTTGGAACCATATCTGAAGCCTTTTTAGCATGGCAGGACCCACCAGGACCCACAGGGTCACTTCTGTGTCATGATGAAGTATCAAGAGTAGGACTCCGTGAAATATTCCAAATTTTGAATTAATGGGTTTTTCTTTTAGAACCCACTGCTTTCAAGTGTACCTATCCCTGGGTAATAAAGACAATTTCTATACAAACTTTTGCTTTAACAGACAACAGCAGTTCATGTTTGTTTTTCATAATGTGGACTTTTGGGGGGGGCATTACAAAATCCTTTGTATAGCAGGAGGCACAAGATCAGTTCATGGAGGAATATCAGAGTAATAAGGAAGGGGCAGTAGAAAGTGAAAGCACTGTAATTCTGGGCAGACATCATCAGGCTGAAAAGTTCAAAAGCCATGCATTTATTTATAGATTGAGAGTCATGGAAAAAGCTCCTTTCAGCTCCCACAGGTTGTGGCTGCCCCTTGAACAACTGTTAAGTCCCCCTATAAATCCAATGTAAACTGCCTAGGACAGTATGAAGAAGTTGACTATGCTACAGGGCTTCATAAGTCAAGCAGTTTTTCTCTGTTGACTTCTATGTTATTTTCTTCTTCACATATTCTTTCTCATTCTAAGTAAAAGACTAACTATTTGGCCTTCCAACTCCCACAATGTGCTGTTTACTAAACAATTATTTAGATATGTCTTTATTTGGATGAAGGGAGGTAATTTTTGGGGGCTCCAGCAAGGCTTCATAATTCTCCTCATTAAAATGAATAAAAATAAGATTTTTATCATATGGATTTTTGCTTTACAGTTAGGGGTGGGGAGAAAATGACAGATTTTGCCTGTATAATGAAATATAGCTGTATAGATACTGAGATAGAAAATTTCTGGCTTAAAATAAACTATACATAATCAAAATTTATGGTCTCATATATAATCCTTTTTTATTATTCTTGGTATAACAAAATATTTATGTTTGTTGATGACTGTTAGGTTCATAATAAAAAGAGGGGAAAAAGGAGAAAACTGATGGGGCATCTATCAAACTGTCAAATTGTCCAGTGGCCAAGGGAGTAGTGAATGGGAAGATTCCACTGTACTCCTCTGATGAAATATACTGAGTTGGAGAGGTGTCAAGCCTTGGTAACATTTCAGGGGCTCCTGGATAATCCAGCCTTGGGGAGGGAAGAGGTCTGCTACAAAGTCAGTGACCCAGGGATGGCCTCTCCTAGAGGAAGAGTGGGTTCCTGTAGTGGCCTACAAGAGAATCTGTATTAGCTGGCCTTTTCCTGGGGCCAGAATTCCTGGGAAAGCTCCAGGTACCAGGTTTCTTAAGAATTTGCTTGGCCTACTTTCTAAGGGTTATTCAAGCTCCTATATTCATCCTCAGTATTTATCAGGCTCAGCATCTTTTGGCTAAGATTCCTTATTCTGGTTTAAAATCCAATAAAGAATGTCTTTTGAGAAATTCTTATTTGGAAAGAATTAATTAAGACCACTGGACTTAGAGACCTAAGGAACCAATGAGGTATAGTGCAAAGAACAATGAACAGAATGAGGGTCAAGAGACTTGGAATTCTAGTCTAACTGGGACTAGACTTTCAAAGTCTAAGTCTTTTCCTCTGTAAAACGTGGGGTTCAGATTTGCAAGTTCTGGCTCTGACATTCTACAATCCTAACTGCCTTCCTTCCTCCCTGGTGCTCTGCTTGGCTGGTGCTTAGGCCTGGGCTGTCCTTAAATTAAACCTAATGTTGAGATTTCTCCTATTCCAAAGCTTAGGAACTCTCCGTGAGGCTCCAGACAAACCTGGGTCTCCAGAAGATTAGGAGGAAGGAAGAAGAGATACACTTTTCTCCTTTTGGGCTGACTGCTGAAGAGTCCCCGGCACATCACATAGAGATTTCTAGAAGTGTTCTGAATTTTAAGACATAAGAGATTTCTCTGATAAATTTACATATAAACTCATACTAGGGTCAGGCAGAAAGAGAATTTACTAAGTCAGATAATCTCAGGGGCCTCAGAGGCCATCTAGTCCAACTGGCACCAGTGGTTCTTAGGCAGGAACGCTCTGTATGATATCCTTAACCAGGGGCCATCTAAGCTTCTTTGACCACTTTCACTGTCTGAAGAGACAGCCATCCCATTGGGGGCAGCTCTCTAGTTCTAAGGAAGCTTTTTCTTTAGTGAGAGCTCCACTCTGTTTCCAGGTCACTTCTGCCTTCTGTTCTCAGAGGTCCATCTGCCTAAGGAGTGATCAAATCTCAGTGGAACCTTCACTTTGAAGGAAGGAAAGCAAACTGGCAGCTCAGGGAAACACTTCAATGCTTCCACCACGGAAACATTTCTCTGGGTGCCACGATGACAACGCTGGTCACAAAAGATTATTCTTTCCTTGACACGGTCAAGCTGCCTTTTAATTAAGTGCCACTGTGTTAATGTGAATAGTTCTGATTGTCATAGCCCATCAACCCTTGGCGAACTGGTTTGTTTGGTCTGGACAACAAATAACATTCCACACTACTGGATTTTTTTCTCCTGCAGTCCTTCCCTTCCTTCCCCACCTCAAAAAAAAAATCACAATCTGTTCTGCTGTCTCAAGTTACATTCTGTAAATAATAAGCAACACTGATGAAATGCAAAAAGCTGAACATTTGTAAAACAGAAAGAAGTGTGGCGTGTCCCACATCTGGGTTCCATTAAACATGCTCTCACCAGATCTGCTGATCCCTGTTTAATAAGCACACCAAGGCAATGCAGGGCAGAAGCGCCCTCATGTCTACTTGCCCTGGCAGGGCAAAGGGGAGCTTAATGGAGGCAAAAAGGGGGAAGGTTTGGGGCTACAGTGAGGAGATAACTTGTTCAGACAACACTGGGTGGAATGGCCTTCTTTCCTTCTGGCATGTGAACATCTCCAATGGATGTGTTAGCTCGGTGGTTATGCCACTGCTCCTCCTCTGCAGTCCGCAATGTTCTTGAGGCTGAGCCCATACTGCTTAAACGAAATAACATGGTTTAATGATAAAATGACTCAGTGGAGGGAACTGGCTCCCAACACTTTCAAAAGACTGCAAAATAAAAATAGAATTGAAGGCGACCCATTAAAGGCCATTTTGGTAAAACACTTGGAGACTCCTAGAAAAGTTTATTATTATGCCAGGCAAAATTTGATGCCTTCTTTTTGTCTGCAAAAATCTATACATGTATTCTCATGCTCTTTCCGAAAAGAAACATGGTAGGGGTGGAAGGGTTAGAGCAGCATAAGGGATAGGGCATAGGGAGATCTGGGTTCAAATCCTGCCTTCTTAGCCATGTGACCTTATGAAGCCAACCTCTTTAAGCCTCAGTTTCCTCATCTACAAAATGGGAATATAGCACCTAACTCCTAGGATTATTGTAATGATCAAATGAGATAATGTATGCAAAGTATTCTGCAAACCTTTAAGTGCTATTTAAATGTGCCATCATCATCACCATCGTTACTGTTACTATTAGTGTCTCCCCCAAAACTTTTGGGGTGGTGATCTTTTTCATTACAACAGATCTTTAAATAAAAAGTGTCGGATTTACTGTTGTTATTCAGCATGTTCTAGACAGGGTCACTGTCCTGATACAAGTCGTAGTTCATGACTTCTGAAGACCTCTCTGATGGTGAGAATTTATGATTTTTCATTTGATCTTGTAAAAAGTACACCTCTGACTACAGTGTCTCCATTTCACTTTCCCCCTCTCTTCTTACCCATTCAACAAACTGCAATGGCTCCCTATTACCTGGAAGATCACATAAGAATTCCTCTATTGGGCATTTAAAGCTCTTTCCAATCTGACCCTTTCCTACTTGTCCAGTTTCCTTACACTTTATTCTCCTTCACAAACTTCGATTCAGTCATGCTGACTTCTTTGTTGCTGCTCACACACAACAGTTCAATTTCCATCTTTGTGCCTTTGCATTGGTTGAACCTTAAATGCTCTCCCTCGTGTCCATTTTCAGGAATCCCTGGCTTCCTTCAAGACTAAGCTCGAGTAACATCTGCATGAGATCTTTTCTAGTTGCCTTGGCCACTAGTACCTTCCCCACTAGGGTTACTCTCCATCCACTCTGTATATGTCTTATATATACCTATTTACATATTTGGAATGTAAGTTTCTTGAGAGCAGGGGGTATTTTTAGTTGTATTTTATTTCTGTATCCTCTGAGCTTGGTACAGAGAAAATACTTAATAAATTTTTGGTAATTGACTGACAAAAGGAATAATTAGAAGGCTCCATGCTGGGGAAATCTCAACTTTAAGTTTATATCTCAGTAGGCAGTATGTTCCCTGATATTGTTGGTGTTAAAGTACACAGTACACAACTGCTTGCTGGGATGCTAGACAGGGGAGGGGAGTTGTGGTTCAGGTAAGCAATTAGATTAGATGATTCCTGAATTTCCCTTCAATTATGTGTACCAGTTACACATTTACTCTAAGGGAACTTCATACTAAAGCTTAGTGAAGTATTGATCACAGTCTTCATTCATTCAGAAAACATTTATTAAATATCTATTATGCACAGATGGAAAGAGAGGTTACAGATTCTCTTCAGAGAGGGAGCAAAACAAGTTTGTTTCATTGTGTACCCAATGGCAACAGGAAAGATCATTTCAAAGGATACTTGGTCTTCTTGTCTTGTAGTGCTCATGATTGGTATAAGTAAAAAGATCACCACGAAAGTAATTATAGCTTATGTACCAACATCTTTTTCAGAGGAAAAAGTAGAAAGAAGATAAATTATCTGAAGGACTCGGGAAAATCCTGGCAAACCAAGTTATGATGTCCTTTGATATTCAATGGACTTGAAAGCAAAGGTGTAGACAAGGATAGTGAAAATTATGTTGTAAATAGTTCAGGATCAAGAAATAAGAGGTTCAAGGCAGATGATTTAACAGTTTTACATCATGAAAACTTACTTCAAGCAGAGAAATAGAGATGGCAAACAATGAATATCGCTATAAAAATGAAACTGCCCACACACTAACAGACTCGACTAGTTAACAATATGGGAGTTACTGCAGAATCTGTTATCCTATGCAGTCAGGTCACTAACTGGTTAGAACAAACATCAAGATTAATACCAAATTAGAAAAAATTATTTAAATGAAAAGATATTGTGAGGTTATAAAACTCTGACCTAACCCGCCTATTAATCAGTCGACACAGAAAAACTGGAAATGGGAAAAAGCAAACATGGCTTCTAACATAATTTCTTAAAGTTTAACTGATGTAAGAATTTATTTGGCAAGAAGGAAGACAAAGGAGCTCAGAAACCACCCCAGCCCACAAACACTTGATCTTCCTGCCAAACAGCAAGACATGACACCCAAGGGTAACACTAACTTAAGAGGACATGCTCATTTGTAGAACATTGCAGAGGAAGATGACAGAAGATTACAAGCAGTATAACCTCACAAAACACTAAACATCAGTTAGGGATAAAGCCTGCAGGGAATTTGGCATGAGAATTAGCTATGCCAGACTGGCCCCGAGTACTTATTTGTAGTTGAAATTGTAAAGAGGATGACAAACTGATATGAAGTAGAACAGATCTGCTAGCATTTCAATAATGATCCAACATGAGGAAGTGGTAATGAAAAGATGGAGTCAAGAAGAAGAGCTGGACTCTGTCCAGAGAACAAATCTTGGCTGGAGGTGACACAATTTCTTTCTCTTCTTTCCCTCCCTCCCTCCCTCCCTTCCTTCCTTCCTCCCTCCCTCCCTTCCGGGGGGAAGGCAGGACAATTGGGGTTAAGTGACTTGCCCAAGGTCACACAGCTACTAAGTGTTAAGTGTCTGAGGCCGCATTTGAACTCAGGTCCTCCTGACTCCAGGGCTGGTGCTCTATTCATTGTGCCACCTAGCTGCCCAGAGGTGACACAATTTCAAAACTGTTCAATAACTGATTTTTTAAAAAAGATACAGAAAAGATAATTTAAGAGGAGGAAAAAAAATTAGAGAAGGTACTTTTATTCTCTATAAGGCATCCTAGAAGACGTTGACCTATCTGTCTATAGATACCCTATATGTAAAATTTTTGTGATATTGGCTTATTTAAGCAGAGGGCACACTTAAAGAAAATGGGGAAGGAAACAGACAAATTTTCACAGATAATTTTCAATAGCTGACCAAATTCTCATAGTCATATAAATTACTCAGGACCACAGAAAATATAAGACCTAGATCTGTCTTTTGTTTGATTTGTTGGTTTGTTTTAAAAAGTATTTAGGTAGGACAAAATGTAGCCTTAAAAGGTTTTCCTTAAACATGATGTCTCTCAAGGAAATGTAAAATTGATACTTGATCTTATAACAAATTTAATCACTAAGATAATTTTGTTAAGGGGCAGGTGGGTGGCACAGTGGATAGAGTGCCAGATTCATCTTCCTGAGTTCAATCTGGCCTCAAACACTTACTAGATGTGTGACCCTGGGCAAGTCACTTAACTTTATTTGCCTCAGTTTCCTCATCTGTAAAATGAGCTGCAGAAGGAAACAGAAAACTACTCCAGTAGCTTTGCCAAGAAAGCCCCAAATGGAGTCATGAGAATCAAATATTACTGAAAATGAGCATACAACAAACGCTGATGAAGTTGCTAAGTATCAATATCGTAGAAAGCATAATATATGGTGGCATAAAATCAGCTAAGATAATTCATCACTATCACGAGGAACTATCTTACTCAGAGTGCTGACAGAAAGATTCCTTATCCATGGTGAAGTTCTATAAATGAACTTATTTACAAGTGAATGGTGCTTATGGATCCAATGCCACTAATATCAATGTATTCTGTATTGAGCCCTGAATGCTACATAACCCACAATCATGAAAAAATGAAAGGTATATTGCCACATTAATCAGTCAGCAGATTTATAACATGAAACTGAAAGGGGAGCCCACTGAGTAAGTCCATCAGAGAAAGACAGAGAATCTGTATCTCCATACATGTATATTGGACAACTGCTGCAGACAGTTAATAAAGCTAGGTCAGACTATGTTTGGGAACTTTCAGGGATTTCAATGATCACAAGTAGTATGATACCACTCTAACCCTGCCCCCACTAACTCTCAGCATGAAAATTCTTCTAGTGATGTTACACTGTGAAACATGGAACATTAAAATCTAGCAATCAAAATTTCAGGTGACCCAAAGGGTAATGAAAAAACATTTGATAACTATAAACAGGCTATACAACATATTAGCAACAATGACTTGTGAGAAAAGGGGTCAAACTCAAAGAGAAACAGGGGTCACTAACCATAAGGATAACACAAGGATCCCTACAGACTGTATACTGACTTGGCTGTAGAATGTAATATTATCTGTTTTATACTGCATTTTAATTTTTGTTAAATATTTCCCAATTACATTTTAATCTGCGTTAGGCTGCACTCTGGAGTATTGTGGGCTATATAGCTGACACCTATGATGTAAAAGGCCTCATCAAAGATGTATATAATAGGAATATGATGTAGGCTAGTCTGATGGTGAGGAGTTATAACAGAATGGCCTCAGTGCTGCACTGGTCAGATAGTAAAAGAACCAAAGAAAGGTTTCCATACCTTGGGTAGAATGGGGTGAGGGTGCTCTATAGGGAATTTACACAAAGATACTGGCACAATGATTACACAGGATGAAATACATGCAGGTGCCATGAGTTTATTATGTAGAAGGCCCACTCTATATTAGGTGCTAAGAACAGCAATGATAAATAAAACACTTTTGTCCTCATGGAGCTTATGATCAGTTAATATGTAATGGACAGGACATTACGTGTACAAGTAAAGAATTGTGGTTCCTAATTTCACTGAAGTAAAAAAATATGTACTTATTAGGCACACAGCATTGTATTAGGCAGGCAGTAGGTTTATGGCACAGATAAACATGAGACAAGCTGTGTTCTCAAAGAGTTTATAATCTAAGAGGGCTGAGGACGAGGGCATTGTGAATCACAGATAAGAACTGTGATTCAAGGGACAATAAGATGCATTTAAAGGATGGGGCCAGGCAAAGTCCTATGAGAAATGTGAGGAAGGAAAGAATACTTTCATTTAGTCGAGTTCAGGCGTAGATGGATAATGAAAGAAGGGATAAGCTTCAATAAACAGAGATGGAAAGGCGCCCAGTCTGAGCATGAGCAAAGGCTTGGAGACAGGAGGGGGTATGATGAGAACAGTCCTGAGTACCAGGATTAGGGGTCCACAGTAGTAGCTGTAGTGATAGTGCAGACATAGAAGACATTCCGCCTCTTATTATGAACAGGCAAGTGACACTGCTGAAAACCAGCAAGTGCTCAATTCCAGTTCCATTCAGTTATTTTGAAGAAAGATATACTCATCTGTACAAAGTCCTGTTGTAGGCAACAAAGGGGAAGAGGGGACGAAATAAAGATATTCCTCGACTTTTCGGTGTTCCAAAACTAAAGTTGCTCCAGGACACTAGCTATACACACAAGAGAAAAACTTAAAATTATATAAAACATACAGAAAAATGCTCATAGAGTGCCCAACCATAAGACACAAGTCCAACCAGAAATGAAAGAGAGGTTTAGGACAAAGAACTGGAGAATAAGTATGGGAGAAGGAAGATTGTCACTGAAAAGTCATGTCAAATGGTATAGCAAAAGATCCCGCAATCATGAGCACCGCTCCCCAAAAGATTCCTGGCCCAATCTTCCTTGTCAGCCTTCCCTTACTCTTCCTATTTTTCATCCTGAGCAAAGATCACGGTTGCCTTAGTATTAGTTACTTGCCCTGTAGCAAATGGATGGCTCAGGACACAGTACGAAAAACAAGCTACCAACAGATTCACTGCCCACAAGATTCTGCTTAGACTTGCCACTGAAGAAAGGAGGACATACATATGTGGACTGGACCAAGGGTGTTTCTCAGTGGGCAAGAGGTTAATGTAGGTCCAAGTAAGGAAGGGAAAAAGGCAAAGGCTAACTAACTCTTGGCTCTGCCTTGAATTCTCTTCATTCTCCACACTGCCAGAAAACATCTGGACCTGGTTTGAAGGCTTTACAGCTGCAGAACCACCAGAGGGAAGGGTCTGTTAGTGTTTTGTTGGAAATTCCTTTTGAGGGGTTTACAAATTGTCCTTTCTGATTCTTGCTGGGGTAAAACACAATGTAGGAGACAAGTGAGTTCAGAGACCAAGTAGGGTTTACTTTGAGACACCCTCCTTTTCCCACTTTGAAAGTTAATGGGCCAGGTGGTAGGATAATAAGAAATGAGGGGGGAAAGCATGTGAGTCAGTTCGAGTGCATTTTATACCATCACAAGAACTGGACGTACCCCTCTGCCCCTTCCTCCACCACCCCTGCCATTTTGTATGTTCTTCTTTGTGGAAAATGAGGCTGGTTCTAGGATTACTGGATTAATTTTTAACTATACAGAAGAGTTAAGAGCATATGACAAGAACCCTCAGCACCAAAGGATTGGGTGGGCAGTGAGGAAGGGAGGATAAGTAAAGCCAGATCTAGTGGGGACCGCTGCTATTCATGCCTCCCCACCATGATGTTTTCCAATTGGTCATGAACTTGTATAAAGCTTCCCTTTACACACAAGAGTGACTTTTTATGTGTAGATACTTAAAGGACAAAATCAAATTCTAGCAGTCATGGGTTCATACCCACTCAAGATCTGATTATGGTTCTGTGCACCCCTTGGAAACGAAGATGCAGATGAGGGGTTTATCCAGTATCGAGGCAACAGCAATTCCTTCTATTACTGCATACCTCCAGTTTTCTTTATTTTAGCATGAACAACAGAAATATTTCCATATACAAAAAAGGACAGAGAATTACATATGAAGGCAGTGAAACTCTATCAAGTGAGGATTTTCTTTTTTAAAATTATAGATCAAATTGCATATCATAGTACAATGGATGGCTTGGATGTATTCCTTTTTGAATTGAATGAGGTTGGAAGCTAGACTGTAAAGAGATAAGAAAAAAGTGAAAAGAAAGGAAACAGATACATCAATTGTAGAAAGTCTTCTCTACAACAGTCACAAAGGAGGAAAGATATAGGATGAGTATTGATGGGGTCGAATGGATCAAGGGAGAGGTTCTTGAGGATGGGAAAGACATAGGCATGTTTAAAAGCAGCAAGGAAGAAGTCAAAAGACAGGGAAAAATTGAAGGTAAATATGGATGGCAGAGGGGCTAGTGCACTGGAAAAGACGGGATGGAATGGGATCACTTTGAAATGTGGAGGGGTTTGCCTTTGCAAGGCAAGGGTCACTTCTTCATGTGAGATAGCAGGGAAAGAAGGCATCTGAGTGATGTGAGATGAGGAGGGAAGGGAGAAGAGGAAGAAGCTCTTGGCAAATGGTAAATTTTTTAAAGTGAAATATAAAGTAAGGTTCTTAGCTGAGAGGATGGTGGAAGGGGAAGCCATGGAAGGTTTAATGAAATTTGAAAAGGTTTGGAAAAATCACTGTGGTGAGTAGGATAGTGTATCAAATAGGGAGGTACAAAAGAAAGGCCTAGTGGCACTGAGGGTCCAGTTGAGATTGTGTAAAATAAATTTAAGTGTATCTAGTCAACAGATTTTCTTGAGCTTCACTGAGCAACATATGAGTAGGAGTAAAAACAGAGAAAGGTGGGTGTAAACTAAAGGGAATTGAGGGAAAACACTAGGGACTTGACCTAGTTCACCAACGGGTGAAGATTAGGAAGAGAGAAAGGTGTTAGTCAGTGTGGGGGTGATGACTGGGGAAAGAACTGAGGGCTTGAGGGATTGGAGGTCATGGTAAGGAAAGAATGGGGTTTGGTGTTGCAGGGTAGAAGGAGAGGTGGAATGAAAAGAGACTGTGATCAGATCAGGGGATTTCAGAGTTCATGAACATGGAAGCAGTGCTTTTGGGGATGATGACAAGATCAAGGACATGACTATCTCTTTGTGTAGCTAAAAGAGAATGGAGGAATAGGTCTTGGGAGGTGAACAAGTTAAGGAAGTGAGAGGTTAGGGTGCTTCAGGGAATATCAATATGTATGTTGAAGTCCCCTGGTATAAGGGTAAGAATTGAGGAGGAAAGACTGTGAGTCAGGTACTGAACTACTGAAGAAAGAAGGGGAGCATCCGTAGTGTCAACAGACAACAGCTACCAGAATTCTGACTGAGTGGTAGATATGGACTTAGTGAACTTCAAAGGAAAAGAGGTGACTGGTGATTGAGTGAGAGTTTGAAAGTAGTAATAAAGAGCAACTTCCCCACCTGGACCAGTGAGTTGCACAGAATGCATGGAAGTACAACCCCTGTTGGAAGGGATGGCCAGGAGGTCTGTGTCATCAGGAGGGAGTCAAGTTTCAGGGGCAGATGGAAGGAGCAGAAAAGGAAAAGACTTAAGATGAAAACAAGTTTTGTTTCTCATGAAGCAAGCATTTCAGAAAGCACAGTAGAAGGGGTGGATAGCTTAAGAGTAGGACACTCGGTGGGGGTAGGTTGAGGAAGATGCTAATAAGGGAGTGGGTTTGAATGGGGGGGGGGGGGAGCAGTTAGAATCCCTGGGATAGGGAGGGTATGGTTGGGTGGGAGTTTGTTAATCTTTGTGCAATGAGTTCAAGTAGGTTATCAACATTCCTAGGGGTTTGGACTCAGGGTGGAGTCCAATCTGGGTATTAGGCAGCTCAGAGAAAGGGACATGTGAAATGGTGGTTCTCACTCTCCAGGCAGGCAGGAAGAGGCCAGGTCAGGAGAAAGTGGTGGCAGTTTCAGAGAAGAGAAGGGGGCGCTTGTGAGAGATGTTACAAAAAATAGGATGTTTACAGGAATTCCAGTTCTGTGAGGCTGGAGGTCAAGAGAAAATAAGACTGCAAAAGATTTGAGAATCATCAGCAAAGAGATGATAATTTTGTACATATGGGTGGGTCTTTTCACTCTGTCACAGATCTTTCTTGGGTGTATGCCTAGTAGCCATATCAATGGGCATGCCCAGTCAAGTGGCTTTCCAAACTGCTTTCCAGAATTGTCAGACCAACTCAGAGCATCACAAATAGTGAATCAGTCTGTCTATTCTTTCACAGTCCCTTCAACAACTGTCATTTTCCTTTCATAACATCACTGCCAATCTGATGTGTATGAGGCAGAAACTGATTCTATAATTAATGTCTCTATGTAGTGATTACAACCTCTAATTCTTAGTTATTTAGAACATTGCTTTTTTCCATATGGTTGTTAACAGTCTGAACTTCTTTTAGAAATACCTGTTCATATCCTTTGACTATCTATTAGAGAACAGCTCGTTCAAATACATTTATATTAATTTTTTATAAACATTGGTTATTAGTATTTTCTTTGAGAAATTTATTGAAAGGATTTCCCCCCTCAGTTTTGCTGTTTCCCTTCTAATTCTAACTGCATTGATTTTGTCTGTGCAAAAAAACATCAATATTATTCAATCAAAAATTTCCAGTCTATGTTTTATGATCTCTCTTTTTTCTTACATCTCAATGAAGTCCGAATGAATGAAAATATAGCTAATGTGACAGACAACAGGGTGTGTGTCTCTCTGAGTGGGCTTGGTACAAAAGATGTACTGGGTACTAGAAAAGAGCTGTGTTACTTTGCAAAGCCTGAGGTCCTTGGGTATAGAGAAGAGGAGAAAGGCCTGGATCGACAAACACAAGAAGGGCAAATAAATCTCTTTCTTTTCAATTATTGGGTCTCAAAAGCTGAGGTAACAGATGTGTGATCAAGGAATACCATGTGCACAAGCATTTTTCCTTCCTTAAAAAAAATCTTGGGGTGGCTAGGTGCTGCTATTAATAGAGCACCGGCCCTGGAGTCAGGAGGACCTGAGTTCAAATGCAGCCAAGGACACTTTTTTTTCTTTTTGGAGGGTGGAAGGCAGAGCAATTGGGATTAAGTGACTTGCCCAAAGTCACACGGCTAGTAAATGTGTCTAGTGTCTGAGGCCAGATTTGAACTCAGGTCCTTCTGACTTCAGGGCTGGTGCTCTATTCACTGTGCCATCTAGTCGCTCCTCTGAGGCTGGATTTGAACTCAGGTCCTCCTGACTTCAGCACTGGTGCTCTATTCATTGCACCACCTAGCCACCCCACCCCAGCCTCAGACACTTAACACAAAACTAGCTGTGTGACCTTGGGCAAGTCACTTACCCCCAATTGTCTTACTTTCCCCCCTCAAAAAAAAAAAAAAAACTTGTTCCTATTTAGGGTCAGGGACCATGTTTCCTTTAGCATATTATATAAAGCACTGGGAACTCTTCAGTGTTCTCTGTATTACCATTAAGATTTCTACAGATAGGAATTTTTATAAAGATTATCTGATCCCCTTGTGATATTTTAAAAATCACTGTTACATTAAATGTATCTAATTCAAAAGAGTAGCAGAATCATCTCTTCAACTTAATATAAACCACCAGCTAACATCTCTCTTTATTGTCCTAAAAAGACCACAGCATGGAACAATTCCATAGTTCCTAAGGAATTCAATTAAAAAAACAAATATCCTCCATCCAATAGACTATTTTATCCACCACCGAAGCCCAAAGCATGCTGAACTCAAAGATTAATCAGTGGAGCGCGGGATGGAATGTTGGACATGGTAACGATAACTGACAGTTATATGGCATTTCACAGTTCCAAACCCAGGTCTTCTTAATGCTATGTCTGGCACATCATCCACCACCACCGCCTTCCTAACAACTTTCTTCTAGGGACTAAAACTAGAAGATCTGAAGCCAATCTTAGTCTTCCAGAGCAGGATGTTAAGAAGTGGTTTTAAAAAGCTCTTTCCTTCTACAACATATACAAAACATAATTGTCAAATCACAGAAGGTCATCAGGTCTATTCCTCTGCCTCTAAGAAACTTCTTCCAGGCCCCAAAGCACCTAAAATGTTAAAAACTGTAGCTGGCAACAAATGGGTGGTTATGGAAGCCTGCCAAGCACATAAATGTTCCAAGGCCCCCAGAGCTGTGCGCTAGGCTATAGTTCCCAGGTGACCAATGAGGGTGGCCTTGACTAGATGGCACTGCCATAATCTAGCTTCAAGGCAAAATAAGTAAAGTTTGGAGGCAGGGCACGAATTTGGGAGAAGGCTATATCAGCACAATCACAATCAGTCACACAATGACTGACACCATGATGCAGAAGGCTGAAGCAGTATATTAGAGTAAGGGGATTGGTTCATGGGGTGGAGGAGGGCAGCCTAGTTCCCAGAAGAGCCATTTTGCCTGGCCTTGGCAACAACAGGCAGATACCAGCCCACAGAGAAGCAGGGCCAATTCTTTTGGCTCCTTACTCCTGCTGCTGTCTGGCCCACAACACTGCTTCAAGTATGTGCTGAACGGAGCTAGAGGACAAGTCAGCCCCTCCAAACTAGATCATGTTTCTGTAAGGGTTAGGAGTTGTGAACTGACCAAACACACGAGTGAAAGAAAGCTCAGAATGGCTGCAGGTACAGAACTTAAGGCTTAGTTTTAGACTAATGGAAGGTAGGGATGGGAGGAGATGGAGAGTTTAAATAAGTGAATTTTCAAGTTAGTACTGACTGAGGGAAAACCAAATAATATAATCTGAGTAAAATTTACTTAGGTTAGATTCAAGGCTTTATATGTTCATTAAAAAAGATGTTGGATCCCTTTCTTCAACCCTGCCAATCACAGCTTCTTTCCATAGTCTCTTTATAACAAAGCAATGAAAAAAGAAATGAGTTTGGAATCTGAGGAAAGGCCACCTGATTTAAGTGGTTGGGATTTGTGATGTACTAAAGGGATGCTAAAAGTTTGCATGCTACTCTACAGTTTGTATCCAAAAATGTGTCTAAAGCTGAGCTGGACCAGAGTGCTGCAAGGTCTCTTTCCAGTCTGAAACCCTGAACTTCTGTGACAATTCCTTCACAGATCCTCTGAAGAAAGATAAACGATATATGTAACTGCAGGAAGGGCACAGGAGACTGGGCACAAACAAGCCTGCTTCTGGTCCTGCCCCTTCATAACCATTTGGGGAGGAGGTATGGAAATGTCCGGGGATGCTATGGCACACTATTTTATCCACCTAAGTCTTTTGGGGGATTTCCTGGATACTTCAAATCAGAGCCCTGTCTATCCACGTTTTTGGTGCTAATTTCCTTACTTCTATCAAAAATACCCTGGTTGAGTGACCTCTTATAAATTGTAATCTGTGGTAACAGGTTAATAAAAATGATGGCAGTTCGTAAGATAGTCCAGATGACATAAATAAATAAATGAATGGTGGGCTCAAAGGGAAGCCTGTGGCTGTCAAATCATTGTCTCTTTCTTCCTTGGTTCAGGACTGGGGACCAGGGCTAAGACAGATGCCTTTCTAGACCTGGTTTCCTAATGTGCTCCTTGTCCTGAACTGTTTAGCAAAGGGGACGGAGCCAGTCCCACAGCCTAGTGATACCCCCAGTTTTGTGGAGCTGGCCTTCTACCTGCTCTGTTAGAGCAATTCGGGCACAGGAAGCAGTCAAAAGGTGAGGGGGAGGCTGGGGAAGGGGAGAAGCCTCCTTACAAGGCTGAGCTGTGCAAGGAGCCCAGTGCTCTGGACCAGCCCTCCCGCCACCTTGGCCAGCAGCAGCACAGCCCTCGCAGAATTCTGCGGGCTAGGTTTCCTGTTGTGTCAGTCCCATTTCCTTCAGCAACATTACACCACAAACAGAGAGAGCCTCTGAACCGGCTTTGGGGCGGCCCAAGGACTGGGGCAGACACACAGACTGCTTTACCTTGGCGAGGGGAAATGTTGCAGACCTCCCTCCTACTTCCCCACACTCTGTTTGAAGGGCAAACCCCAAGGCCCTCCTCTTTAACCTTCGCCTCTAGGTCTGAATGGCAGCTGGGGCTATTACATGCAGCGTGAGAGGGTTAAACAGGACAGCCTCAACTCTTTATAAACTTTTGCCCTCTGGATATGTACTCATTGGCGGCAGTACAAGACTTGAGCTGTATTACACGCCTTAACGATATGGTTCAACTGTCGGTCAGGCTTGGGGCCTGGCAATGTGCCAGACCGCAATCAATGGGACACAAAACCTCCCCCTTTCAGATCATCACGAAGGCTCATATTATCTCCTTTTCGTCGTGCTGGTTAAATTTATGGAGCAGAACCCTGAAGCCGCATTCCTTGGCCTGGGCCGGCCCACGCGGGCCTCCCTTTGTTTGGTACTGTAAGCGAGCCCTGCTTCGGAGGATTGCAGGGTTGTTAGTTCAGGCACTGACTGTTTGCTCATGACTGAAATGAAAAGAGTTCAGTGGAAGGGCAAAAGGACAGCCCGAGTGTAAAACCCTATCCCAGCAGGCCCCGGGCTCCTCTCTAGAGGTCTGTCCAGAGCTCGTCCTTAAGGCAAGAAATCACTCAGTTAGTGATAAAGCATAACCTTCCATTGTAGAGACAGGTTGGGAAACAGCAGCTGAGTCCTGCCCAAGCCCCACTTTTCTCCAATGATAACTACATCCCTGGGCCCTGCTGATCCTGAGCTCACTGTTCAAGCCCGGGGCCGGGGCACACAGCCTCTTCTGCCATGATCTTTCTCTAAATGCCCATGAGACATCTGAGATGAAAATAATAACAGCAGACAATGCTTGATACTTAGTAAAGGAAAGACAGGCTTCAGGGAACGCTGTATCCTGAGGTTTACCAGGGCATTTAAGAAGGATATTATCACCATGCATGTGTGTCTGGTGCCTCACTCTCACCAAGTAGAACCTAATGGTTAGAAAAAGGCAGGGAGCCTGGGAATGGAATCCAGGCTCTACAAGGCTACAGCCCCCTCTCTCATCCATTCTCTCCTTTCCAGTGCTCTAGCTTGGTCCCCCTCATCTCCTCACTGCCTCTGGGCCAACCTGCAAACACTGCTTTGTGTGTTCTTCCTCCAGAAGAACCACTCTGGCCAGGCCGTTTCCTTGATGAAAAACCCTAAATAACTTCTCACTGCCCCAAAGGTGAAGAACAGAACCCCTGGCCTGGCCCTCTGTGCTCTAGAATCTATCCTCTCTCAGCACCTTGATCTCCTGCTCCTGGCACCCTGGACCACCTGACGCTTCCTTCCCCAACATGACACACACTTTTATTTGCACCTGGACCTTGGCTCACACAGTTCTACTTTTAAAAATCTTACCTATCCTTCCAAGCCATATCTTCCATTAGAGCCTTCCCTAACCCTCTTTTTCTGTATAACACTGAGTAACCTCTGACTCTTCTGGGGCCCTCCAGGAAGCTGTTTACATCTCCTCTTCTACAGCACATAGCACCTTCTCTCTTGGGTGATAGGTAGGGTACCCCTCTTATCTTATCTCTATTGTATCTTGAGGGGAGGGACCACCTTTTGTCCTCCCTCCCACCCCACTCCCAAGCTGGGCTTTGTTCATGGTAGTTACTAGATACTTGTTGGATAGTGTTCTAATATTAGGTAAATTCTTTACACATGCCTAGCCCCAATGGATCCATACGTAAAACTAGCAGAACTGAGTGTAGTGAGTGCTACAAGGGAGGCTAACCATGGTGGATCTCTGGAGCCCAGGAGTTCTGAGCTGGACTAGGCTGGAAGGACTCATCAAAAGGATTGGGTGTTCATACCATTACAAATAGGGTGAACCTGGGAGCAAGAATGGCCCAGGTCACTGCCTAGGGAGGACAGAGCTGGCCAATGTAGGAAAAAGCAGTCTGAAGCTCATCCTGACTAGTGGGACTGAGCCCATAAGCAAGTCCTTTCACTGCCAGCATAAGTGAAATGGGGAGACTGAGGATATATTTTTTAAATGGCATCAAGACATTTGTCAGCAAGGGACTTCATACCAACTTCGTTGTTCTCAAATTCCTTGGGTTATTAACAATCTGTTAAAGGAGTCAGATTCTAAGAATGATGAATTCTGGGAGTAGAGAGAAACTATCTCACCAACATCCATGCAAAGAAAGAGAGAAGGAGATAGGGAGAAAGGGCAAAATGGAGATGGTGGTTCAGAAGACTAGTGAAAGAAATTCAGCTCAATATTTATTAAACACATTGATGATTTATTTCATACTGTTTTCTAATGTGTAAAATAAGGGGGTTAGAATAAATGACCACTAAGGTTGCTTCCAGCTTTGAAAAGTATGTAGTTTTATGGAAAGATTTACATAAACTGTTTTAAAGTAACAGAAGCAGAATCAGGAAAATAATATATACAATAAAACTATATGTAAAGAACAACCACCGTAAATTATAATGATTAAAAGTGACCCCAAAGAAGAGGCCTTAAAGACCCCTACTTTTTGGGTGATGTGGGGGCCTATGGGTGTGGAACAATTCACACAATAGCAGACTTTTTTGATGTTGCTTAACTTTTCTTTTTTCTCCTTTTTATTCTTCATTATAGGGGAAGATTATCTGGAAGGGTAGAGAGGAAGGATACAATGGGAAATGCAGGTGATTTAAAAGCAAAAAAAAGCAATAAAAAATTAATTTTAAAAAATCCATAGTCTTATGATCCTGTTTCTGTTAATTTAATCTTCTTAGTCATATTTCTAAAAAATACATTAATTAAAAATACCCCACAAATTCACTATGCTAGGGTTAAATGTTGTTTAAAAAAAACCCAAAACACACCACTGGTACTGACCTCCCTCTGCTCCTCAGTATTTTCAATCCTTGGTAGAAAGTAACACTTGTCTGAGTTTAAGTGAACCTTTCTTATAAATTCCAACCCAACTGTCTGTTTCAAATCATGCTTCAATTCATTCTAGGGATGTATACATTTGAAAAGCCATGCATATCCAAAGTAATCCAAGGATTTCTGAATGGAAATTGTGAATACATTATTCCCAGTTCTT
The DNA here is from genome assembly GCF_028583685.1 of Petaurus breviceps papuanus. Lineage (NCBI taxonomy): Eukaryota > Metazoa > Chordata > Mammalia > Diprotodontia > Petauridae > Petaurus > Petaurus breviceps. Next base: position 21,731,263 of record NW_027187400.1, read on the forward strand.
TACAGGCCTCTTCTGTTTATTGTTCTGATGTTTATAGATGAGCTAATATATTTTTCTTTCCAAGTCTTCCAACTTACCTTTTTTTGAAGACGTGCAAGAGGGAGGAGCAGAAGGAAGAGATGGAATAAGAGAAATGGAAAGGTCTCTTTCTTTATCTTTTCATCTGTGCACAATGGTAGGAATAAGAATATGAATAAATATTAAACGGAGCCAGTGAAACTATGATTTCATGAAACTAAGAATGTTCTCTCGAGGAAATACGGTGTAGGAATAAGTTCAAGGAGAAGAAAAAAGAAGAAGAAAAATATATTATTGAGCTGTTAGGGTGGAGACTCAAGAAACTTAAAGGGAAATGCACATTTGAACCAAGTAGCTCCTAGTATCTAATATGTAAACTCAGAGTTAGATTAAGTCTTTAAACATATTAATAAGCCTTAAGTATCAAATGTTCTACAGATGAATCGAAAAAGAATTTTGTGCATAAAGATCCTACAGGTTACAGAATATTGCTATATTAAGGCTTTGAAAGCTGCACATAGGCTGGAAAATGAGGTTATGTAATTGGCCTAGATAGGTTTTGAGAAGCTGAAAACAGTGACCCCCCCAATTCTCTACTAGTTATTACTTTTGTTCTCTCCTCTAAACATTTTTTAATGTCCATATCCCAGTGACATAAAACCTCAGTCACCATAACCACCAGAAAATGAGTAACAGGGCACTGGAGATCACTCAATAGAGCCAGGGATACTAATAGCTTTAGAATAACATGCAAAAGCATCTCAGAAATGTGATTATTTGAATCATTGCTATGTTCCTCTCCCTGCTGGATTCTCTGTTTATGGATCTATTTCTCCAGAGCTCCATGAGCTATTTGGCACCTCCATTCATAACAGAGCTGTGGGCAGTGCTAACTAGCACTAATTTGATATGGGAAATGGGAACTAAAAGGAAACATGTTTTGGAATTTAGTTTTCACACTGTGCATATCCACTTCCCTGGGCAAAATATCCACTGCCAAAGGTTTTAAATAGATTTCTTGGCCACTATACAGCTAAAACACAGAATTTCAAGAATTTGAGCACCTCTGCTTTGATCATGCATATATGAAACCCTGCTTCAGCTGATACCAATAGCTTACTCAAGGCAAGTCCTGTTTAAAGTCACAACTCTGAGCTCATAGTTGCCACTGTAATATGCCACCACATTCCCATGAAAATCTGTGGGAAAAATGGCTCAACTGATCAAATACTGTGTGGCTTAAGAAGTAACTAGTCTTTTGTACAGTGGAAAAAGTTCTGGAATAGGAGTGAGGAGATCTGGATTCCAATCCTGGCTCTGCCACTTGGTTGTGTGACTTTTGGCAAGACAATACATCTCTCTGGGCTTCCTCCCCTATAAAAGGGGGTTGGGGTAACTGAAGTCTCTAGCAATGATAACTCACCTTTAGATAGAGCAAAGGCATTTTTTTTTCTTTTTTTTTTTTTTTTTTAAGCAATCGGGGTTAAGTAACTTGCTCAAGGTTATACGGCCAGTTATTTCTGGGTGTGGTGCTGAGTGTCTGAGGCCGGATTTTTGATCCAGGTCATCCCAACACTGGAGCCGGTGCTCTTACTCGCTGAGCCACCTGGCCACCCCTTGCAAAGACATGTTTTGCCTAAGACTAGGTCCTTTTAGGGAACTGATTTGGGTGCTGCTATCTGGTGCTGGTTGGTGTGGGGTGTTGGTATAAAAATATCTACACAACTCTTCAAATGTGAAGACGTGAGAACTTTCACATTCATTTGGCTCCAACCTTACCCAGGGTTCTAGTCATTTCATAACAGTAAGTTAAGCTCTCAGGGAACTAGGCTCATGGTCTCATTAAACTTCAGGTGAAGAATGAAGTCATCATGTCAACAGCCCCAGGAATCAGATTTGCACAAGAACACCAAACACCCCATTTTACTGATAAGGAAACCGATCTAGTCATAAGGAGCTTGTACTAATTTGCAGAGAATATAGAAGGCCTAAAATAATAGAATACAGAGGCAAAAGCATATAAGGGACTCTTTCTGGGGCTAATGGGTAAGTGGAAATGTAGCTTCTGAAATAAAAAAAAAACCAGAAACATGTATATATCTTGTCAAGAAGCTCATTTTCAAAGACTAGAGCTCGACAATCTAAAGGTAGCTGTTATTTTTACCATGAGAAAAATCAGGAAATAACAGGAGCAATACATGAGATCCTGTCGTATAAACTATCCACCAAACTAAAAATGAATGCAATAAATGATTTTCCCTCCCAGATTGTGGCCTGGGAACTGCTGTATTTTTTGCAGAAACAGGGTTCCTGACCTCTAAGATAATATTCATGAAAGAATGTTCTGACAGCAGGCAAGGCAGACAGATAAAAAACCCTCAGTAGTTCCAGCAGCCCAATGAACTGGAATCTGGCTCAACAATTCAAAACCCCTGGAAAATAGGGAATGGTGGACTGTCATGCGTCTGGAAAATATAACCATTTTTAAAGAATGCTTTCCAAGCCACGTAATGCCTTTAAGAGCTGTTTATCAAGAGGGCTGGATGTGCTACAGTGGCCTGACAGTCTGCCAGCTGTTAGGGGGTCTCTCCCCCATCTTAATTTCCGTGAGCACTCCATCATTCTCAGTGGCCCTACCCTCTCCCATGTAACAGATGCCAGCATTTTAAAGACATTTGCCACATAACTTACCCAAACCTGGCTCAAGGGCAGATCTCCATGTCATGTGGGGATCTTGGCTGAACTCTGCTCGAACCCAGAGGCATATCATTTACAGCAGACGCTAACAATAGTTTGGGATCACCTGCTTGACACAAGAGGGTTCACAGCAAGTTCGTGACCCCTGAACACCTTTTCCAATAGTATTTCACCACAAGGGCCTAGGGCTTACCAGAAGAACATCAGCACATGGGTATGAGTGAGCTACTTTTTTGAGCTACCTGTTTTTTATGATAAAAAACATGGAGGAGAGCAACATCCAAACAGAATTTGCTGACCTCCATTTGTGGCAATGTCTTAGTCTTCTATTTTCAATTGTCATCTATTTCTGCTCTGCCCTGGCTCCTCCTTGGCACAGGATGTAGAATTTCCATTTTATACTTTTGGTGCCTCTGATTCCCTACCTATAAAATGCTGGGGATAAAATGGCCCACTCCGGCATCTAGACTCCTGCTTTCCATTTGTCTCTCTGCCTCTCATCTTCCCTTCTCTGGATCAGCAAAGAGCCAGAGACGTTACTGTTCACTCTCTTTGAAGAAAGACCTCTTGCCCTCAGAGTGTCAAGATAAGGAAACTTTCAGCAACTTCCTTTCTAAACTACAAAACCCATCCGCACCCAGGATCTAAGGACAATCTTTCTCCAGCTGCTGGTCCCCTACAAACATCTTTTATAGTTCAACAAGGGGTGGCGACAGGGCCCTGTCACTCTCCTCCTGAATGTTATTTCTTTCATGTTCTCAGGATCTGACAAGAGCCTTCCACAACCTGTTTCTTAAAAATACCCCAAGGGGGTAGGGGTGAGGGTGGGAGTGAGAGACTAACAGGAGGCTCCTGGAGAGCTCTGGGAATGGTGACACTGCACTGTTGTTCTTCACACTCAGCATTTTCACGCCACCTCCCTACTCATTAAACTCTTGTGGCTCCCTCCTGCCTGCATTAAGAAATGTACCATCCTCTTTGGCCTTCAGAACCTAGCCCCTTCTACCTCTCCAGTCTTCTTAAACTGTTCTCCCTGACTCTCACTCTTCCATGGTTATGCAGGCCACCTGGGTGTTCCAGGAACAAGACCCTCCTGACATTCTGCCTCTTCCCCAGGCCTGGAATACTCTCCCTCCTCATCTCTGCCCTACTGACCTCCCTGGTTTCCTTTAAGTCCTAACTAAAATCCCCCCTCTTATACAGAAAGCCTTCCTCAACTCCTCTTAATTCCAGGGCAGTGGTGTCAAATTCAGATAGAAACAGGGGTCACTCATCTGGACATAAGGGTCTGGGCTGCATATTGACACAGTTTGAAAACATGTAATATTATTTATGTTTTAATTTGTTAAATATTTCCCAGTTACATTTTAATCTGGTTTGACCTCCCTTGGGAGCGCTATGGACCTTATGCAGCCGACAGGCCATGTCTGGTGCCTCTGTTCTAGAGTCTTCCTTTTTATTTCCAATTGTCCTGGCTATAGCCTGTTTGTATGTATTTGTTTGCTGGTGCGCTCCGTGAGGGCAGGGGCTGTCTTTTGCCTCTTTCTGTATGGCCATGACTTAGCACAAAGTAGGCACTCACTGACCATATTCTGCATCCCTGTGCCTTCTGTCTGTTGATTACCTCCAGATCTATCCATACAACTTGTGCGTATGCAGGTGTCTGCATGCTGTCCCCCCATTACACTGCGAGCTGCCTGAGAGCAGAGACTCTCTTTTGCCTTTACTTGCATCCATGGTGCTTGGCATACAGTAAGTGCTTAATAAAACCTCAGCTTTGCTGACTGAAAGAATGTTTCTCTTAGAGAAGTGGAGTGGCTGCTTAAGCAGCCCCTACTGTGAAGGGAAGGAGAAAAAGGAACATCCTCCTGGTCTCTTAATTGGGGACAGATATCTTAGCTGACAACAGTTTAAAAGCAAAGGGGTCCTTTCAGAGTTGTGGCAGAAGGGTTAAACTTCTGACCTTGTTTGGCTCCTCTTTCAGCCTTTTTTAGCTCCCTTTATCACAAAAAGAATATTTTAACAGAAGCAACAAGATGCTAGGATGTGGTGCTTGCTAATTTGCTAGTGTGAAGTGGGTATGGGCAAGAACACATTATTGACAAATTTCAAATACACTTAAGACTCCAATGAAGTAAAGATTAAAAGGCTGTAGGAGACCTACTTTAATGGAGCAAAAAGATTTAGGATGAACACACAACATATTTAGATGGTGTTGCCTTTAAAGTACTTTATGGTACTTAAAAACAGTTCCCAAATATTTCAATTATTTTCTCTATATTCTTGTCTACACTATCAGTTTACAGTAAGGAATTTGCTAAGAAAGCTGAGTATCTCATGAACTGAATTCTTAAAGAATAAATAAGGTTCCACTGTACTTCAAACTCAATAATAAAAGTCTCCTGAAGTTACCAACTTGCAGCCAATGGACATCAGAGTACTTTGCAAAATAGCGATTTGGTCCTTCAGTTCCGTAGGAGACAGGCAAATGCCAATTATGACTCTTCTTCTTTTACTGTTAAAATAATCTAAGTATGCAGACCTCCCCCTAATATCACTCATGCCTGTATCTTGATGAGTTGACATCACAACAAACTATTAGTCACAAGACAACCTAAGTTAACCATTATTTTTTCTTGTGATCAATACTCTCCATTATGACAGGTTAAGTTCTGAATTTATTTCCCTCTGAAGTTTTCTATGGTCACTAGCATTTTATAATACAGCAGGACTACCCCTGTCATTATCCATGTTTGAAGTAGTTTGGGGAAAAACTACCAGGAGCTCTCTCTGGTGTTATCACACGACAACTGCATCATAAAAACCGCCTTCTGTGAATTGTTCAAAGAAATTTATTCAGATATTCTGTGTTGGTGCTCATTTACTACGTTTGCTAAGCTTGCAATAGAAAGTTATAGCTTCAGAAAATAAACTAAAAGAAAATATGCTTTCTCAATTAGCCAGATATTATAAACATATGGTAGATTCTTTCTTACAGCTTTGTCCAAAGATGTTATAATCTTGAGACTGATATTCATTTCATATTCAAACATCTCAGGATGGCAAGCTCTCTAACAATCAGATACATATTTTGGCTATGATTTTTTTTTATGTTGAACAAACTGTCCTCTGTTATGACAGAAACCCACAAAATGTCATAAGAAAACTAAATGAGACCAAAAGAGACATGAAGAAAGGGAAGCACAGACTCCCATTATAGCAATGATGCCTGCCTCATCAAAATTAATATGCCACAGATGATCTAGGATATGATTTCTGGAAAGGACATAGCACAATTTTATTTAAAAATGAAATCACTGGTCAAGGAAATGCCCCCAAATGAATTTCAGACTTATTTGCCAGAGTGCAGTCCTGTCTACCATACTATGGCACATAGCCTCTCTTGCTATAGTGTTACTATTCATGTGCTGATGGCTTGTCAACCAAATCTGTGAAAAGATTATTAGACCAGAAAATGGGAAAAGTGAATATAAGTCCCCCAGCTCTACAGCTAACTAGCTTTATGATCCTAGACAAGGAACTTCACTTGTCTGGGACTTGGTTTATCCTCTATAACACAGGGACATTCATTTCCCCAGCACCCTCCACCCTCCCACCTGCCCCAACAGTGGGGATTTGTGAGCTAAATCTTGAAAAGGAATTTGAGCTCCCCAAAGGACACAATACCAATTCAGAGTGGTATAAAAACAATGATTAATTTGGAGGCTTCCATAATTCCTTGTGGGTCTTCATATTACTAGTCTGACCATGCAAGTTTAGACTGCATAGTCCCCAGAGGGAGGAGAAAATAAAACCCTGATTGTGACAAATATAGCTGTCGAAAAACCCAGTCTGCAAGCAAAATGCTCATAAAACAACAGTAGCACCTGGGGATTCTGCAAAAAAAAAAGGGGGTTGGTTTGAAATTCATGTGAGGGGCCTAAAAGCTCATCAATGAATATGGCCACTTTTGGGAGTTGTTATAGGTAGAATCATTAAGTGTTATAGTTCATGAAATCAGAACGAAAATGATTTTCACAATCAGCATGTGCTTGGGAGTGTGTGTGTATGTGTGTGTGTGTGTGTGTGTGTGTGTGTGTGAGAGAGAGAGAGAGAGAGAGAGAGAGAGAGAGAGAGAGAGAGAGAGAGAGAGAGAGAGAGAGAGAGAGAGA